>NC_139231.1:139184102-139921602 GCF_977018435.1 Lepisma saccharinum
GCCCCCTACAAAGAATTTCTGGCTACGGGTCTGCGTCCTCTTGTAAGCAAGGGGTTTGGATCCCACATTAAACTGTAGGTCCAGTCCCGATTAGTGTCTTACTGTGCATAAAGTGGACATAAAACACCAACTCAATCAATCAATCTTTATAAAATTCAATAAGCAGTGGATTTCCGATGTCACTTTCAATTCTTACTTGACGACACACGGACTACTGTCATGTGGATATTGTACAGTTATTCATGCACGCATAAACTCTTAATGTAAACAAACTACCAAATAACAACATGAACACGTAATCCTCGATACAGGCATAACTATTCTATGATACAGGACAAAGGATACAGGATATAAGAAGAATGGACTTCTCAAAATTATAAACTGTGGCTGAAAGTCGCTCATAGGCGATGTGGGCCAAATAAAGAAGACGACGAGAGAGAGTGACGACGACAACAAAAACAAGGAATCATTTAATCTGTGCAAGGAATATAATATACAAGAGAATTAATTTTTATCTCCGTTAATCCGTTTGTACACTAAAAACTGCAGTGTTTATGTAGGAATTGAAAATAAATATTTCGAAGCAGATACTTTCAACATAGTGGTTATTTACAAACTTGGAAATAAAAATGCCTGAAAGTAAGTTATTTATGTATGTCGAATTCACGTTGAGAATATTTGTATGCTACTGTTAACGTAAAGCGTTCTGAATACCTTACATTTAAAGCAATAATATTTACAATTTATTTAAGTCTCTTGTTATTGTAAGTTTTTTTTATGCGTAAGCTGGCATGTATCTGTTTAAAATTTATTTATGATGATGCTTGTACTTATCAAAAAATTCAGGCAGAAGAATAGCAGGGATTGCTTACCATACGTTCGGCTGGTTATTTATAAATGCATTTAAAAAGTAAACGCAAGTACTGCATTCACAGCGCTGGTGTATTGAAAGGCATAGCCCAATGGCCGGTTGTATAATTGAGATATCATCATGTTACATGAATGTGTTTCTGTACATGACTATTGGAGACATTCTCTATACTTTTCATTTGCTCCTAATTACATACTGAACAGGTTTTATGATAGCACATCATTTTATGTCTAGAACAATGTTTCCATCCTGTTGGGCTTCCAAGATGGTGTAGTGGTAACGAGTAGCGAAGCGTAGTCTTACGAAGGAGGCAAGCAATGTTTCAGTACAACAAAACATGTAGTACAACGACATGCCGAGGGGAAAGATTCAAGGTTTATAGCCTCATTTACCCAGTCGCTGGATTTGTCAAAATATCGTAATAAAGTGACTGTACTAAAAATAAACCATATGATCCGCAAACGTCACATTTACTTTTTAAAAAAATCCAGGTAACGTTATTCATATGATATTAAACGTTTTGCATATGCGAACTTTCCGCATACGACTAAAGGGAGACGGAATTTCTTACTTACTTATTAGTACCTTTATTTGTTCATTATTATTTAATATGGTCGAACGGTGACCAAACCGATTTAGATAAAAAAAATGGGAATCATTTGTTTATTTTACGCTGCATGATGTAATTTAGTATTTTTGGGCACCCTAAAAACCGCATTGGAGTAACTTAAACACTAAATAAAAAGTTAAACACAAACAATAAAAAATTCATTTCAAAGCAAAGAAACACATGCATAGACGATGTACTCACCACAATAAATTTCAAACTCTTGGTGTTGGTCGACCCTCTTCCACGATTTTCATTTTCACACTTATCTCTCTCGAGCTAAACGAAGCAATTTTCAATTGCTCAATAATACACCCGCACTTCACATCAACCGTTCCTAAATACGCGTTCATTCCGATAAATTCACAGCACAAAACACGAAGCAACAAACACACTATCCCACGTGCTTTCCACAACTGCAAATGCAAGCATCCACACAAGATCACTTTGAAAATCTCTGAAACAACAGAAAGTGATACCAACCTATTTCCTTAATTTTATCCGTCACAAAGGAAAGATATATCAGTTTGGAGATAAAAATTACGGGGAGGAATCAGAATCATTTCAGCAGAACGAGTATGTACATTAATATTTAAGTAATAAAGTGTCATTCAATGGCGTGCCCGGGGCGAAGGGGGCGGGTGGATGGTAGACATAACCCCCTTTTGGCCCAGTATATCTAAGAAAAAACGTCAAAGGAAGGAAAAGATGACAAAATGGGGACCGTAAAAAGACCCTGGGAACACCACTTGCGTCATAATAATAGAACTTAAAACATATTCGGGCCTCCTCGATGGCGCAGTGGTAGTGTCGTCGCCTTGTAATCAAGGGGTTCCGGGTTCGATACCCGGTGGAGGCACAAGTGTTTCAGATCCCATTTTAAACTGTAGGTCCAGTCCCGATTAGCCTTACTGTGCATAAAGTGGACTTAAAACAACAAATCAATCAATCAATCATTAAAACATATTCTTGTGCTCATAATATGCAGAATGTATACGATTTACTTCTATGCCATGTACAAATATCAGTAGATAGTTCTTTCTCAGATAGCTTTATTTTCACCCCAAGTTTTATTCAAAAGCAGTCAATTTATTGATTGTAAAATTTGTGAAAGAGCTCACTTGAATTACTGCGTACATAATTTGGCAGTTGCAAACACTGGTAGCGGTCAACACTTCTGGCGTAATTTGAGCTGGACCGACCAGGAAGCAGGGTGCAGGACCAAGGTCCGTCCAATCTTCCCTCCCTCCCTGAGAAAACTCTTCACGGGGGTGCAGAAATTCCACTGCCCCAACTCCCAATGTCAACTTTTTTTACGCGTTTTACATTTCGCGAAATCTAAAATAATTTGTAATATAATATGATATATATGGAATTTAGAACAGTGATAATAACTTCTTTTAGTTATTTTATGACTAACAATTATTATTATATTTGCGATCTTGTTTACGTGTTCATGAAGACAAATATTCGTTACTAGTTTTTGCTGGCAACGTACCCATAGATGAATCCTTCTGCTTTCGGTTGAACTCGGCTATTTTCGGGAATCACGCAAGCTCGGAAAGCACAGCTTTTTGTAGAAGCTTTGTGGATGGGTTCCACCAGAATTTCATGCTTCGCCATGTGACTCCTTCGGAGGCCTTATTTTCCCGCAGAACGGCTGCAAGCATTGAGGCTGCGGAGGCCTTATTTTCCCGCAGAACGGCTGCAAGCATTGAGGCTGGTGCTTGCTACAGAGCTGCTGGGGGAGTTTGCGGCCGCATTTTTTTACGAAATCGAGTGCGATGGAAACTAAATACGGTTAGAACATTAAGTACATTAAATGATATTCGCATTATGCAATGAGTGCTTGCATTGCTTGTACTATATCTTCGCCTCTGGTGGTAACACTGTCTCCTTGTAATCAAAAGGGGCCTTGGGTCTGATTTCCAGTGGAGGTATATGGCAAAGTGGCTCACATCTCAAACTTGGACTTAAAACCAAATTTGTTTCCCACCCCATTGTTATGTGCTTAATTGAGTAGCATTATAATTACATTCCCATGTTTTTTGAAGATGGGATACTGTATGTATGTATGAGCATAAGGTACTTGTTTACTATCCTTCGGACACATTTATTTATTTTTACAGAAGAAACTACCGTAATAAGTTCCTGTAGCATTGTCGAACATCGGGAAGGTGTTTTGTGTGATGTGGGAATGTTTCATAGCTGAAATTCATGTTGTTCGTTGAAAATTAATTCTCCAACTGAGAATAGCTAGCCCCACGAACCATTGGTGCGTGGATAGGTTAGTTCTGTTAGGTTAGGAAACATAGTTCAAATTTGGTGTCGTGTTAGTATCAGGATCTAGAAATTGGAAATAATTGCAAACCATTGGTGCTAGCTCCACAAACCATTGGCGCTAGCCCCACGAACCATTGGCACGTGGTTAGGTTAGGAAACATAGTTCAAATTTCATCAAAACAACGTTGATACACCTTCAGGAATGTTCCGCGAAGCAGATACGTAAGTACGAATGTCAAAAATTGACGAAACGAAAAAATTAGAGGTGTCCGAAGGATAGTAAATTTTTACCGCACATGGCAGAATAGCTGCAAGCTGAACCTCGCTCTTTAATAAAGGAAAATTGAATTGAATATGAAAGTATATGAGATGGAAAAAATCTTGTACAAGAAATGTAGTACATAATCAGTAACCTGTTCAGTACATGCTGACACACACACACACACACACACATAGATTTCGGTTCATGTCTATAAACATGTTGGAATTACACAATCAGAACTTGAACCTCGCAGAGCCTGCTTGGATGAGTACTGTAATTAGACTGTTGCACAATCAAAGTCTTAGTTTTCTTTCACTTGTCCAAAGAATAACAACTTTCTGCTAGTCCCAAAAATGCAAGAAAGTGGACAATTTTTCACCGTAACATGTGAAAAGATAACAATTTCTTAATGAACCTGATGCAACTTATCTGAAACTGGATATGTTCTCTGCAGAGATGGCTACTTGAAATTGAGGACACCAGACATCCCATTTTTTTTGTTAGTTCATTCAAGCATGGTGTATTATTGTTACAAAAAGCACTGTTCATATTTATTTATCAGAGAATTTCAGATACAGCATGTCGCCATTTTACACTGAAATCAACAATGAAAGAAAAAGAACAAAATAACACAAAGGATTAACATAAATAAGTAAAGATGGTACAATTAAATATTATTTAGCAACATATTTTCTGATGCTAGGCTGAAAGGCGTACTCTATGGAAAATACATCAGCACTTGACGGGAGGTCGTTATATGGGTGGGAAGACTGTGGAAGAGCGACCTTTTTTGAGTTTCCAGTCTAGGCTTTTCTGTGCTTTTCCATTTAATGTATGTGGGGAATGAAGAACAAAATGTTATAGTTTGAAAAATTTCAACTGTTATATTTGCTTTGCTTCTTTATTCAGAATGTCTCGGAAACTGGTGAAAACTTTCTTTTCTCATTAAATTAAAAAAAAAATTGTGGCATTTGACCATAGGGTGGGGGGATAGTTTTATGCAGTATTTGTAATTTTATCTAGTTTTTAAAACATGCAGGAACATATTTAATTTCTTATGTTGTTGGACTGAATTTTATATGTTTTATTTTTCTTCCTTTCTGAACAGATGAATATGCATCTGGAACAGGGGACACCAGGGACAGGGAGGAAGCAGGAGACAGGTAGGTGATTAATTTTAAGGGAGATTTCCAAGGTAGCAAGCACACTTCATGCTGCTTGCATCTTTTAAGTGTGATGCAAGTTGTTCATTTTAATACAAAAACAAATTAAAGCTTTCCTGCTGAAGTCAAAGCACTGCTAATCATATAGTGATCCATATTCAAGGTGACTTCTCACTGGGAATGATTTAATATTGGGATTTGTGCAGGAATTATTTATTGGTACATAAAATTCTGCATGAAGTTTCTTTACAAATATGAAAATTTTCAAGACTAATATCTTTTTCATGGTAACACTTCCGTATAGTGGAAACAAATGTCTTCATTTTTACATATTCATGATGAAAGTTGTGCAAATTACTCACAAATTTAATATAAATATATTAATAACTTACGTTTTGTGAGTATCTATGTAGCTCCTGCGACCTTTCGGGACGCAACTCCTCCCTTCCTCAGGCTGTTCACGTTTAGGTTATGTATAAATCATAACCACGTCGACCTCTCCATAGGTACAGGATATAGTTATTAATATATTTATTGTAGCGTGACGTCGGGTAAGGTACTGGATCGAGTCACACCAGGACGTAGCTCAGATAAATACGATAGGTTTTGTTTGACTTGGCTACCCACCTCTACACTTAAGGGAGCTGATGAAGGATTGTTGGGAGCCTGTGGTGTTGAACGCTACTCATCCCTTGCTGTAGGTCTGGCCCTCGACTTCTGACGTCGGCGACGGTTGCACGGTGACAGGTACCCGCTGGAGAGATCGAAGGTGGCGATAAGAGACGGCAGGCAATTCGGCGACTTGATTGTAAATGGGCTGCAGATTCTTCGGCTGGCTTAATCCGGACTGCTTATGGACTTCTCGCTTGTTGCCACCTCGTTACGTCGCGATCTCTCAGCAGGCCGTCGTCGTCTTCTCATCGATCAGTTTGGTGGTGATATTGGAGCGAAATTTAAAAATTTCTCTCCAACATGCAATTCCTGTTGCTTCCATTTGCTTCTATACCTCAAGGATGGTCCGTGCGTTTCTTGACGTAACCCCCTGTCAATGTTTCCAAACACGCCTTTTTGTTGCAAGATTTTTTATTTTTCGAAAATTCAAACTATGCTTGCCTAACCTAACATTACTGGAAATGGTTTGTGGGGCTAACGAGGTATTAGCATAATTTCAAATCCGGCCATGAAATTAGGTATTTTTCAGTAAAGAAGTTGGAAACACTACATACACACTCCAAATCATCAAAACACTGCCACAACGCACAATGAACCAGTACGCTATCGTCATTGTGTGTTACTGAACCAGAAAAAGGAAAATCAGTGAGTACTCATAAATTTAAAAAATAAACATTATTTTCATTAGAAATTCATTATTACACCTAAAGAAATGTTCTGCAATGTAGAATTGTACGTTAGCAATGTAAAAAAATGCGAAAGAAATGATTTCTAGGTGTGTCCACTATACGGAAGTAGTACCCTTTTTCATGGTTGTTACACCTTTATTTTTATTGAAGAAGCCAAGGGATATTTGAATACTTGGTGGTGTTTCTCATCCTCACTCCATTACCAATGCTACTTTTGCAGAGCAATGATTGCCTACTTACCAGTATCTAGTTTAAAAAAAAAAAGGTAAGTGCTCCCCTGTGCTTAGCACCACACCAGTATCTAGTAAATAGATCAACCCGTGGCAAACATGATTTGTAAGGCTTTTTTTAAAACTTAACTGATTGTGATTGATATTCAAGTAAGTTTGGTGTCACTTTCTCTGATCTGCCTTTGGTTCCTACATTGTAACCATTTGTTAATTGATCTGCTTGTTCTTCAGAAAGCAATCCAGCACGGTCAGATAATTGAAGATTTTTTAGCATTCTTTTACAGTGTGCTAGAGCTTTCTTTGGTGATTATGTCATCCTCTCAAATCACACTGCCGGTACTCATAACTAAAGCCCGGATTTCTATGTAATTACATATTTTTTCCTTTATATGTACAAGCGTGGAATTAAAATATATTGACGAATTACGTCAGTAGAGATGTCACAGTGAAGTTTTATATTACATATTTTTACATATTTTACTAAATGTTACATATTCCTAAGATATGAAATATTTTTTACATAAAACAGTCCTTAAGAGGAAAATCCAATGAACTTTTGGGTTACTAGTTAAAAAAGTATCTTCTCACTTCCCCTCCCCATTTCCAGGTCTAAAAAAATATAGTAACTTAAAAGTGCGATTTGCCTTCGTTGTACGTACATAGCAGTTCGTTGATTCGCTGCATCGTAACAATTACATCAAGATTCGACAGTGTTTCAGTTTCCAGTTTGTAACATGGAGCGGCAAGCAACACACAGCGAACGAAGAGAACCAACAATGGAAGGCGGCAAGTACAACGCTGAGAGGCACTTACTTACCTTTCATCCGTACATTGTTGTGATCGTTTTGATTTTTGCAGCCGGCGGCGACAAATCTTGAATGAAGTATTGTTAACTCAACCGTAGAATTTTGTATATATATTTCGTCGCCTTTTCATTTTAACCATTGGAGTTTTAAGAAGAGCTTGCCTCAGTATTTAAACAGTGTTTTAGCTGTAGAAAGCTGGAATGACTCCGCCTACCTCCTTGTTATCTCAAAAGTTGCGATCTTGGATAGCAGTCGATGATGCATTTACTACGGATGGTAAAGTTATTTTTTGTCGAGTGTGCGATAAAAAAGTTGGGTGCACTATGAAGTCTCAATTAGATCAACATGTTCGCACTTCACTTCATGTGAAAAACAAGCAACTATGGAGTGAAAAGAAGCAAGTTTTACTAACCCAGATGCAAGAGGATTCTTCATTCAGTGTGTTTTACAAGGAAATGTGCGAAGCAATGCTTGCAGCAAACATCCCTTGGTATAAAATTCAAGTACCGAAGTTCCGGGATTTTCTGGAAAAATATTGTGGCCGTAAACTTCGTGACGAGTCAACCCTTCGAAAGCGATATCTTCCACATTCCTACAAAGAAACTTTAGAATCAATTAGGGCAGAAGTAGGCAGTTCCTATGTGTGGATTTCCATCGATGAAACAACTGATGCTATGGGACGGTATGTAAGTAATTTCATTGTTGGAACGCTAATTGCTGATTCTCCATCTACACCACACCTCATTGCATGCAAAGTTCTAGAGCGTACTAATCATTCCACCATAGCACGATTTGTGAATGACAGTCTTAAATTGTTGTATCCGGATGGCGTACAAGAAGAGAGAGTTCTTCTCATGTTCACAGACAGTGTGTCATACATGTTAAAAGCTGCTACGGCACTTAAAGTGTTTTATCCTAACTTGATCCACTTTACTTGCTTGGCACATGCTCCCCAACGCATTGCTGAGGAGGTGAGAGGCAATTTCCCGGAAGTCAACCAACTTATTTCTTCCACGAAAAAGGTGTTTCTGAAGGCACCACAACGTGTGCAAGTTTACAAGGAACAATTGCCAGGTGTACCACTTCCTCCGGAACCTATTCTTACTAGATGGGGCGCTTGGATCCGGGCAAGTAAGTTTTACAACGAACATTTTGAAGAAGTGAAATCTGTACTTGACTCATTTTCGGCGGACTCATCTGTATCGGTACGCACTGCTCAAAATCTCTTCAAGGACACCAAACTTGCTTGCGATATGGCATACATAAACAGCAATTTTGGTTGGATTGATACAAGCATAAAAAAACTTGAAACTGTTGGGCTTCCTCTCCTGGAAGCCATGGATATATATGAGGATGCAAGAAAGAAACTGTCTGCTGTTGGAGGAGATGTGGGAGAGAAAGCTCGAAGAAAATTTGACGCAGTGACTGAAAGAAACCCAGGTTACGTCAGCTTATTTACAGTGAGCCGCATTCTCAATGGTGAAACAGTTAACCCTCCCAATGATATTTCTCCCGACCACATTCACCTCCTGAAGTATGCTCCGGTTTCTTCTGAACATTTGGAAATGTACCTGGTAACATATTGTACAGGGAGGTTATTTCAGTCGTTCACCGCCAGCGTGTCGGCCGTTCGGCGGACTCTTCATGCAACAGGTCCCGGCAAATTGCGTTCAGGAAGTCCGTAACAGAAACCGCTTGTTTTGTAATGTTTCCACTTTTCACAATTACATTTACAATTACAATTGAAATAAGCACGTACCTTGTCGCAGGGATGCTGGAAAAGGTGTCCTCCCAAATACAAATATTTCTGGCACCTTATTTCTGACATATAATCTTAGATTAGACATCGCTACTTTATCGTCAGTTGACAGAAATGGAAGACAGCATCCCGGCGCATAAAGTAAACCGAAAGCGTAAAATGATATTTAAAAGTAATAATAATGATGATCACTAACCTCCTGTGTTATAAGAGATGTTGAAAATGACCTCCTTCAAGAGCAATACAACACGTTTCTTAGGTTCAAGAGATCCTGTCTCTCGTAATTCCCTGACCACTTTTCTGCAAGAATTCGTTTTCACGTAATTATCGTACATAAAAACTCTCTGTTCAAGACATAAGTAATGAATGAATAACAATTAACACACAATAAAGCACTGGCCATGAGTAGCACAGTACAATAACACAGTACAAACAACACGCGTACTGATAAATGCAAACAGAAGTGAACATGAACGTACACTGACTACGTCTGGTAGCCGACAGTGTTGCTAACCATTTTTCTGCAATGTCCCTACAGACGTAGTCAAAATGTCCCTACAACTGACCAAATGTCCCTGCGCCAAGTAAAGTGACTAAAAAAAACAACACCTCATGAGCATGCAAAACAGAAGATAAAATATACACATTTACTTACAAAATCTTTCTGCTCGGTGCTTCCACAATTAATGAAGGAGCAAATTTACAATACATGACCACGCCCCGATTTTTGTAATATTTCGCATACTCACTAATTGAGGCCTCCTAATCACGAATTTGAAGTTAACATTTGGGGGATCACGTGTAGAAATTGCAAAATAAGTGAAATTGAGTGGTCCGCGATCGGCACGATTGCTCATTATTTACCGGAAGATTTTGTGTTTCCAATACTTAAAAAACGAAATATACATGTACATTCCTGATATTACTACGACCCCAAATTTTAACTATGTTTGCCTATCCTAACCTAACCTAACCGTACCTGAATGGTTCGTGGGGCTATCCGTTAATGGTTTGTGGGGCTACCCGTGCATGTTTTTTCCGAGCCCAAATTTTAACTATGTTTGCCTTGCCTAACCTAACTTAACCTAACCTTACCGAGAATGGTCAGTGGGGCTATTCCTGAATGGTTTTGCGGTAATTGTGATTATTAAGTATTAACCCATAAAAAATCTTTATTTCGTAGCACTTTAACGGCAAACGTTCATCATCGAAGACGCCATTTTCGTATCCTGCAATTTTATGATTGATGTACTTTTGCCAAATTTACCTGCAATCAAATCAGTTCTTCTACATCGTGATTGTCGCTGTCACATGTAAGCACGTTCTTTGGGCAATATACTGAAATCCATAAGTTTATTAATTAGCCCAGAGCCATCCTCCTGCACACTCCACCTAACAATCTGTACAACATTAACAACTTTTTTACTGTTCTCTTCCGCCATTCTTACACAATCCATGCTCTCCAAGTATGAAATCAACAGTGTGGCAACGCTGTAGACAGCGTAACTAATTGTAGTTTGTTCATATCAACAAATATGGCTACCATACTTGTATACGGAGAATCATTGCGAGAATTGAAAAGCTTGTTTTACAACTTCTACACGTTAATGAACAATTTTTTCACCTCACCCCAACCTGTTAACTTGAGATAAATCATCACGACTAATTATTTCGTGAGTATAAGACGTAACATAGAAATTACAGAATTGTCCGGTATTGTAAATTCTTGCCTTAATGAATAATAGTGGTGTGCGGGACGTGATTTTTTTTTAAATCCCGACATTCGGGACTGAAAAATTTGCAATTTCCCAACCAAGTCGGAAAATTTTCGGGACGGGAAATGTTCGAAATTTCCCGAAGCACTGGAAATCTCGAATTCTACAAGTCATTTTCACTTTAAGTGATTGTTTTTGCATTTGTAGAATAAAAACTTACAATTTTCGATAAGTTCCAGAAACTTACAATGCAGAAAACGTCGAGAATTAACGACTTTTTAAAGTGACCATTCGGTATTTTCCGACTGCTCGGGATCCCGAAAAGTCAGGAAGTCATTTCCCGAAGTCGGGATTGGGACGGGAATTTTTTTTCCCGATCCCGGTTCTGACTTTTCGGGATCCCGCACACCCCTAATGAATAACGTTGTGTCGCTTACTGTTGATTATGTTATTTGAAGTCATACATGTTGCTGCTGTGAAGAGATAGATGTTGGTTGGTGATGCTGTATTTCCTGCAGTCTTTAACAATTTTGGTCCCATTTTATTTCCCTTTTTTGTTTTTGTATCACTTAACATTGAAAATATTCTTTCCGTTTCCGCGTTAGAATGCAGCAATGTTAGCATTATTTTCGCGAGAGTGGAAAAGTTTTCAAAAAAGAACTTGCCTTGAAAGTTTTTGGTAACCGATAACATGTTCCAAAATTCTGATGGAGATTTGTTAGTTACTTCTTTTTTCTCCTCGTCGCAAAAGTATCCAGATAAACTAATTCATAATATGTCATTTTCCAAGATTTAAAAAAGTACCTACTTTTCCCTCATTTGGCAAAATCTGTCCCTACGTCCCTACGCGGGCGAAATTTAGTGAAAAGTCCCTATGAGTAGGGAAATGTCCCTACGGTTGGCATCACTGCCGACACGTGCAGTATGAAGCGCCCTCTCGCGGCTGACAACTCCCCGATAAGCTGCCGGCGTTGTCGCGACAACTAAGGATAAAGTAGCGATGTCTAATCTAAGATTATATGTCAGAAATAAGGTACCAGAAATATTTGTATTTGGGAGGGCACCTTTTCCAGCATCCTTGCAACAAGTTATGTGCTTATTTCAATTGTAATTGTAACTGTAATTGTGAAAAGTGGAAACATTACAAAACAAGCGGTTTCTGTTACGGACTTCCTGTAATGCAATTTGCCGGGACCTGTTGCATGAAGAGACCGCCGAACGGCCGTCACTCTGGCGGTGAACGACTGAAATAACCTCCCTGTACTGTCTGACCAGCGATCCGAGAGCTCTCGAGTTTTCTGCGCATGCCCGAAGTAGAAGAGTCCAGTCATAAATTGGGGGAGTTTGCGGAACCGCTTCTCTGAAACGCGAGCAGCGCGAGTGTCACGTGGGGAAAGAGAGCAATGTTGCCAACCGGAGAATATTGACACAAGATATTGGAAGTGCTCTGGCCGTGGAGAGGAATCTTTGCAAATGCTGAAGTCTTGAACGTAGCGCCAGTTCGGCATCTTTGACCCAACCCCAGAGGAAGGCGACTGGACCCGTATCTGGTTTCGAGCCACCACTATGGGCGCCCGGAAGGGGGGGGGGGGCAAGGGGGGACGCCCCCCTGAAAAATGAAAGTCAACCAAAAATTATTTATTTCGCACATATAGTTTCATTTTAGCCACAATAATATGTGTTAATTATTGCATGATCACCATAAATTCAAATTTAAGCAATGTGTTTTTAGGGAACAGCACTATTTTTGGAGAAAATGTGCCTTGTTTGCCCCCCTGGAAAAAAAATACCTTCCTTGCCCTTCCCTGGAAAAAATCATGCGGACGTCCATGGCCACCACCTGTTTTTCCGTAAAGCGCTGTTGTCACTTTTGCCTGCAGTGTTTAGACATCCATTCATTCACTGTGACGTTTTACTCCAAAGGTCTTTATATTGCAAGAACATGGATACGTTGCTTTAAGGTTACCTCCTTATCATTGCGATATTAATGCCATTGAATATGTGTGGGCAGATGTGAAAAGATTTATTCGCGATCGCAACGTAACTGGTGACACAAATATGTCAAATCTGTTGATATACTCTGAACAGGCGATTAACAGTGTCACAGTCGAAAAGTGGAAGAAACACTGCTCTCATGTGTCTTCATTGGAAAATATCTATTGGGACAGAGACGGAATAATCGAAGAAGTCTGCGAGCCTCTGGTGGTCAATTTAAATGACAGTGATGAGTCAGCTTCCGATTCGGATGACTTGGACGATTGAACTACTTTCACAAAAGGTATGCTATTTCATATTTTTTCACATAATTTTCTGCACAACGTCATTCAAATGTTTCTGTTTTTCTGTATGCTTATGTGTTGCACATCATCTTTACGAACATTTCACTTGCGTCATGTGTTTATTTTGTTGAAATGACATTTTCTTCTTTTTGTTTTATTTTTTGCCAAAATCTTGGAGCGGGCGCGACCCCCGACCACCATTCCAACGATGCCCCTATAAGTGAAACTGCAATTCTTTACCCTACTATCCTTCTATTTAAATTGTAAGAAGGACATGTCCCTTGGTTTTCGTTACTTATGTTCTGGTGGATAAGCATCCTCGCAGATTGGTAACACTGTTCAACGTGCAACCGCGAGCGGCATTCTCCCACCTGCCTTCCTATCGCCAACTTCCCCTTTTTCTTGGCACTTTGCCAACTGGAGCTCTCGGATCGCTGGTCAAACAGTAAGTTAAATAATTAAATACAGTGCCTGCCCCAAGATCAAATGTAACCTGAATTTTTGTAAGTGCTTTTTGAGTGAAAAATTTGGGTAACGAAAATTTACTACTGAACATTTTGAATGGTACCTGGTGACATTGTATATTAAATATTGAATATATTCAAATTGTGGTTAATATTTTTGCTCTATAAGAACATAAAAAATACTTAATGTAAGCATTGTAATATTGTAACTTCAATTTTTGTAAGTCTTTTTGAAATAAACATATCCCTTTGTGAGGAAAAAATGTAACAAAAATAGGAAATAACGTTTGGAATAAATATTTATAGTACATATTTCATTATGAATTTACATATTTTTTACATATTTCAGACATTTTACTACATATTTATGTACATATTTTAGGGGTTGATATTACATAAAAATCCGGGCTTTACTCATAACCTGTGGTAATATTCATTGAGTGATAAAATTACACACTGCAACAGTCCTGTTAATGTCAGTCTACAACAAAACAAAACCCACCGATACTGACACCATATAAAAACTGGTAACCAACAAACAGTTATTTTAGCACACGTTATGGATATTCACCGGCTGCGCAGAACCGTTTACATCACTCTAACACTTTCACAAAGTGGGCGGCATTGCAAAGTTTACCCATGATTACTAGCCTAATCAGCCGGAGAACACAAGATTCTAAAATACCTCAGGGCTTGCGGGGTGTGTGTATAGGACCAACCAGGTGACCAGGATGCAGGTGACCCGTTACAAAGTGAGAAAAAGAAATTACAAGAGATAAGAGATGTTTATTACTTATTTAACACAAATTCTCGAAATTTAACAAAATAAATACAAAAGGGCTTTTCTTCCTTTCAGTGATATCCGGGCTCTTCACTAACCCGGTGACAACAATATGCATCTTTGTATAACAATTTTTAATGGGTTAGATCCTAAATAAACCTTTTTATCTCAGTTAGCCACCTAGATGAGCCAATCTCATATTAAATTAAAACATGTTTATTTCAGTTAGGTTTCCAGACTTACTTGAAACGTTTGCCGGTTAATAGAATGTCAAAACTTCATGTGCATATGCTTAAAAGCTAAAAAGGGAAAGGAAAGAAACCGACCGGGGACTTCCCGGGGTTTGAACCTGGGAGTCGGTTCCTGAACTAAATAAAACTAGGTTAAATTAAAAGTAAACCTTTTCCCCCCTCTCCTACCTTCCGAACTTATGCGTATTTAAGGAAAGGAAAAACGGAGGGGAAAGGAAACCGACCAGGGGACTTCCCGGGGATTGAACCTGGGAGTCGGTTCCATCACAAAATACAAAGCAAAAAGAGGGGAGGAAAGAAAAGAACCGGCCGGGGACTTCCCGGGGATTGAACCTGGGAACCGGAACTTTACTGGGCCACATCTATTACAGGTCTCTGGTCGGGGACCACCCGGGATTTGAACCTGGGAACCAGAAACCTTGGGGGGACCCAGCCGGGGGCTTCCCGAGGATTGCTCCTGGGAACCGGGTCATTAAGGGCTTCATCTTTTGAGGAGGGACCTGGCCGGGGGCTTCCCGGGTTTTGAACCTGGGAACCAAGTCCTCCATTGCTGCTACTGGGCTTCTCTGGCAAGTAGGCCGTTTCCTGGATGTCTGCCAGTTGACATCAGGGAGCCATAAAGAGACTGATTTTTCGGCCCGTGTGAGCTACTTATATAGGTAAAGCAGGTGGCGCTGATGTACCTAACTACGTCCCAAATTTACACATAGCAAACCTCATATATTTACCTATTGCAAACTGTGATAAACTAGATTCCCCAAATCCTTATTGTTAAAAACCCTAAACGCCAGAAAATATACATGTTAATGAAACACAACTGATATAAAGCATTTACTAAGCTTTTTAGACAACAATGAGCATCGGCGGAGCGCAGAGCAGATAAGATAACACGACAATGAACGATTATGCAGCATTTCAACAATCAGAAAAAAAGGAGTTATCAAATCTTCGCTGACAAAACCAAAACAGTGTGTTTAATGAAAAAGATATTGTAACTGCGGGCACGTTACATACTCCCCCTGCTCAGAGAAAAATCTTTTGGATGAATAATGTTTAACAGAAGACAAAAGATTTTTATTTATATATATATATATATATCACATTAAAATACTCTTTACTTTACCTTACAGTTTATTACTAATTAACAGGTCAAACCAATCTATCACCCGGTACAGATTCTACTATCTTACATTCCTTTTATTACTTTGACAAACCGTTTACTTAATAACCGTCATACTCCTATATGTCCCAAGAGGGAGCTTCCCTAGCTCCGAGAGCGCCACTGCTCTCAAGCACGCCCTATTCTCGGCCATTGTGCTTTTATAATAGGGGACACCTTTAAGTACACCAGTTCCTAGTTCTGGCTCATCTTAAGCTTTTAATTAGAACATAAAAATCAGACTATACCACAAATGACTACTGATTATCTGTTAATGACAATTTCACAATCTCCAATTTCAAGGTTTCAGCAACAACTTGTGCTGGTTCAAAAATTTAAACAAAGGAAAAGTATGTGGTATTTTAATGTGATTGTCCTTCAAAACCCTTCTCACTTCTCGTAGGTTTCTTGGGTTATCTTTAAACAATCTTATCAGTTCTTGCTCAACTTCTTCACTATTCTTATCACGGGATGGAAACATTCCCTTACCTTCTGTAGAACTTCTCTGAGTAGGAGACAACTCCGTTTTTCCCTCTTTCTTCTCGGCATCAGGCACTATTTCTTCACCCACATCCTCTTTAAGGGTTTCCATTTCTTCTGGTTGACACTGCTCGGTTCCTTCCTTAGGCACTCCCATTCCGTCTGGTTGGGACTGAATAGTTTCTTCCCTAGGCACTTCCATTCCTCCAGGTCGTGGGACATCGTCAAGTTCATCAAAAACTGTATCAGGATTGATCTGCCAAGCCTTCCTGGTATCGGCCTCTTCACTTAATTGTCTTAGTAACGATCGTTTTTCTGCCTCCAGTTGTCTGATCTTTTGTATTAGCTCTTGCAGTTCTTCTTGGTATACATCTGAATTCTTTTCACACTTTCGAAGTTTTTCTTTACCTTTTTGTACAGCACACTCACATTGTTGCTTATTGTCCTTTAGCTGAGGTACCACCGCACAGAGAGGTTTG
Organism: Lepisma saccharinum; assembly: GCF_977018435.1. Lineage (NCBI taxonomy): Eukaryota > Metazoa > Arthropoda > Insecta > Zygentoma > Lepismatidae > Lepisma > Lepisma saccharinum. The sequence continues at coordinate 139,201,053 of NC_139231.1, forward strand.
AGGGTTGAGTCACTAATGGCTGGGATAGGTCTGTTCGCAAATCGTTGGTACACGTTTGCAGAAGAAGTGGATGTACTGCACACCTTTTTCTTGATGTTAGTAAAATTCACCTTAGACTTACTGCCACTGGTATTGTCCAGAACGTCATTCAGCGTGGGCCTGGAGGGGGAGTATGGAGTTGCTGGTTTCCCATTTTCCAAGTCCTTGGAGATTTTTACTCGTAGCAAGGTTTTCCTGAAGACAGCTGTCTTGCTTTTATCAGGGATCCACTTCTTTCGCGCGTCAGGATCTTCTTCTGAGGGGGGCAGAAGTTTAATTCCTCTAGCCTTTGGATCCTTCCGTAATGCCGGAATCAATTTTCTTTGGGGCACTGGACACATTAAAATAGCCATTTTTGGATTACTTGCTTTAGCCTTGCTTCTCAGCAGTTGAACGTCTGGATGCTTTTCCATCTTCACAAACTAGCGTTACCCTCTAGCCGGACTTCAAGTCAAACGGACTGTCTTGCACCAGAGCTCTTCGCAGACTGAAGCGCTAGGTCTTATTACTTAACTATAAAACAACACTCAATACTAGATCCTCACAGCGGGTTATACTGTAATTATTGTCTCTTTTAACATATACTGTACAATTTAATAGTGTAAATTTACCAAAAAAAAATATTAAGCTCTTTGTTAAATAAACTGATTTTTCCCTTCACACTGTGCAACTACTCCCTTATCATCCTGTGGTCACCTCACTGGTTCACAGCATTTACAACACTTGTCTCACTTGGGCCTCACTCGGGCTTCAATATATAAACAATCGGGCTTCACTATATAAACAAATATATATAAATAAACAGTCGGGCCCCGTGTTATGGCGCCATTTTACTTTGCAACAGTTTATCCTCTCTTCTTTAACAATCGGGCCCCACGTTAAGGCGCCATTTAACTTTGCAACAGTCCTGTTAATGTCAGTCTACAACAAAACAAAACCCACCGATACTGACACCATATAAAAACTGGTAACCAACAAACAGTTATTTTAGCACACGTTATGGATATTCACCGGCTGCGCAGAACCGTTTACATCACTCTAACACTTTCACAAAGTGGGCGGCATTGCAAAGTTTACCCATGATTACTAGCCTAATCAGCCGGAGAACACAAGATTCTAAAATACCTCAGGGCTTGCGGGGTGTGTGTATAGGACCAACCAGGTGACCAGGATGCAGGTGACCCGTTACAAAGTGAGAAAAAGAAATTACAAGAGATAAGAGATGTTTATTACTTATTTAACACAAATTCTCGAAATTTAACAAAATAAATACAAAAGGGCTTTTCTTCCTTTCAGTGATATCCGGGCTCTTCACTAACCCGGTGACAACAATATGCATCTTTGTATAACAATTTTTAATGGGTTAGATCCTAAATAAACCTTTTTATCTCAGTTAGCCACCTAGATGAGCCAATCTCATATTAAATTAAAACATGTTTATTTCAGTTAGGTTTCCAGACTTACTTGAAACGTTTGCCGGTTAATAGAATGTCAAAACTTCATGTGCATATGCTTAAAAGCTAAAAAGGGAAAGGAAAGAAACCGACCGGGGACTTCCCGGGGTTTGAACCTGGGAGTCGGTTCCTGAACTAAATAAAACTAGGTTAAATTAAAAGTAAACCTTTTCCCCCCTCTCCTACCTTCCGAACTTATGCGTATTTAAGGAAAGGAAAAACGGAGGGGAAAGGAAACCGACCAGGGGACTTCCCGGGGATTGAACCTGGGAGTCGGTTCCATCACAAAATACAAAGCAAAAAGAGGGGAGGAAAGAAAAGAACCGGCCGGGGACTTCCCGGGGATTGAACCTGGGAACCGGAACTTTACTGGGCCACATCTATTACAGGTCTCTGGTCGGGGACCACCCGGGATTTGAACCTGGGAACCAGAAACCTTGGGGGGACCCAGCTGGGGGCTTCCCGAGGATTGCTCCTGGGAACCGGGTCATTAAGGGCTTCATCTTTTGAGGAGGGACCTGGCCGGGGGCTTCCCGGGTTTTAAACCTGGGAACCAAGTCCTCCATTGCTGCTACTGCGCTTCTCTGGCAAGTAGGCCGTTTCCTGGATGTCTGCCAGTTGACATCAGGGAGCCATAAAGAGACTGATTTTTCGGCCCGTGTGAGCTACTTATATAGGTAAAGCAGGTGGCGCTGATGTACCTAACTACGTCACAAATTTACACGTAGCAAACCTCATATATTTACCTATTGCAAACTGTGATAAACTAGATTCCCCAAATCCTTATTGTTAAAAACCCTAAACGCCAGAAAATATACATGTTAATGAAACACAACTGATATAAAGCATTTACTAAGCTTTTTAGACAACAATGAGCATCGGCGGAGCGCAGAGCAGATAAGATAACACGACAATGAACGATTATGCAGCATTTCAACAATCAGAAAAAAAGGAGTTATCAAATCTTCGCTGACAAAACCAAAACAGTGCGTTTAATGAAAAAGATATTGTAGTAACGAAAATTTACTACTGAACATTTTGAATGGTACCTGGTGACATTGTATATTAAATATTGAATATATTCAAATTGTGGTTAATATTTTTGCTCTATAAGAACATAAAAAATACTTAATGTAAGCATTGTAATATTGTAACTTCAATTTTTGTAAGTCTTTTTGAAATAAACATATCCCTTTGTGAGGAAAAATGTAACAAAAATAGGAAATAACGTTTGGAATAAATATTTATAGTACATATTTCATTATGAATTTACATATTTTTTACATATTTCAGACATTTTACTACATATTTATGTACATATTTTAGGGGTTGATATTACATAAAAATCCGGGCTTTACTCATAACCTGTGGTAATATTCATTGAGTGATAAAATTACACACAGATGTCCTATCAAGGAATGATATTTTGGTTTCAACATGTTGACCACAGCTAACAACAAAGTAAAAGAATGTATTTGATTCATAAGCAGAAAGATGTTGAGAACTAATTCCATTCTAGAAATAATTTTTCAAATTTTTCATAAAAGGTAAAGTGCTCCCCTGTGCATAGCACCACGCCATAAAGGTAATATTATACATTACAAATGTAAGACCACAACAAGTTTGTATTATGTGTGTGAAACAATAAAAAAAATTAAAAAATGTGTTTATATGTAAAAAAAAAATCATTTGCCAACAATCGCCCAAGGTTTAGATAGTAAATAGAATTAACTAGTAACATATTTTTTTCTTTCAAGGTCCCAACGGCTAACAAATGATGATTTTCGGAGATTGTTGATGACTCCAAGGTCTTCGGTGCCGTTAGCTACCCCATCTGCATCAGCTCCTGTCCGCGATTCCACAAAAACCCCCGAAGATGTTGAAGTTGATGACAGAGCAGAAAGACGCCGCAAGAAGAAAAGGTAATCAAATTACGGCTCATAGTTATGGAATTGATTTTTCTTTGGTAGAACAGCATGGAGATTTATATATGTACTGTGTTCAAATCCGGGAACTTTTCTAACGTTGGAAGCAGCCGCGACGCCCACCCAGCATCAAATAACTTGGGTACCTGGGGGTTCTGCCATTTTCACTTTGGACCTGAAAACCAACGGGAAGTTAAAATCATAGAAAGTCGATTTTTGCACCATTACATATAGAAGAATTGATCAGTACACCCTGCAATTTCAGCCTCCTAGCTCAATTTTTTCATGGTAAGGCTCAATACTTATCAGCCTCCCCTTGTATTGTAACACTTTGCTCTATTGTCCCGGACCACACCTCACACACAGCTAGATAAAACTCCAATGTTCAACAAACTCTCACAACTACAAATCATGCGATGACCCCACATTCGATGCTCACAGGAAGGTACAAATATGCTACAATGCTTTACTTACTGTTACATACAGCTGTTACTTCTTCCTTCTTGCGTCATGTTGCCAATTGGCAACAAGTATATTGGAACTGTAAAAAGCCCTGACTGCATAATGTTGCCATTTGGAAACAAGGTTATTATCGTAGCAATAGCAACCAAATGAATTATTGCTACACATCCAATCACATAAAATGAACTTGAAACCTTCAAATTATTTTGTGTATTTTTTGCGAAAGAAAAAAATGTCAGTTTATTGTACATAAAAATTACTAAATAATACATAAAATGACCACGACCTTGACTAACGCTGTGATAGAACATTATTTAACATTACTTAGCCTTTGAGTTCAATTCATGACATCTAGTGCTTCAAACGGCAAACTCATATTTCAGAGAATAAAATGAAGCCATAGAACTGACATCTAGCCACAATGCTTGATGTAACAACAGGAAGAAATCATGTGGGGTTGAGGTAAGGTGATCTTCATGGCAATGAAATAAAAGCAGTGGCTTATTTCAGAAGAGCACCCTTACTAGGGCTAAGGGATATGCTCACGTAGTTTAGCAACCAGTCTGTGAGAATTTTCTGGACCACATATGAATTATTTTGTCTGTAGGTGTCTCTTTGTGACTCGTTGCACCATCATTATTGATTGATTTTTGGCAAATTTCAAAACATAAAATTCTTTCTGTTCATGTGTACATGGCATAATTGCATTTGTGCTCCTCTTAGTGGAGGAAAAATTGTAGGGATGGGCCGATATGAAATTTTGGCCGATACCGATACAGTACCGATATAAAATTTACCGATACCGATAACCAATATTCTACCGATCCGATATAAAATTAGAAATGGTCCTTGAAGACCCTGAAATTTTCACTGATCTCCGTAATAAATGTGTGTTTTGAGCTGATTGCAATGCAAAAAAGGTTTAATATTTAGACATTTACTTTTTTAGAAAGTAGGGCATGGATATTATCCATAAAAATCACAACAAAATGGCAGAATTTTGCACTAAATTATAAGATATTTATCGATATATCGGATCGGTAAAATAATCGGTAATTTTACCGATAAACCGATATGCCTATATCGGCCGATACCGATAGAGTACCGATTAATCGGTCCCATCCCTAAAAAATTGCAACTATGCCACACCATGTTGGACTCTTGTCCCACAGAAAGTGGCACCTTTCCACATCTGCTGGCTTTTACTGTTTCTATCTTGGATGGTTTTGTAATGATCCCCAAAATTCTGGAAGAAATTCTGGCTGGCTTGCTCTGTGCTTGCATCCCCCACCCAAAAAAAACAACAACTTTTATTCCACTCCCCTGCAACAATTTTTTTTTTTTTGAAAATCCATTTTTGACTAAACAATAGCTTCTGGTAAGTAAAGACCACTGAAAACCTTTGTACACAATTAGATCATGTTCAATGTTGCTAACAAAATGACTACAGGTTGGTATTCTTTTATGTACATGATTGCACAAATGGACCAAAAGCCTTGAAACAAACTTTGGCTTTGTCTAATAAAAGTGGAGAAAGAAAAAATGAAAACTGTTTCCTAACAATAAACTTAACACTAAGTGACTGAAACTTGTAACCTGTGATAATAGATCCTGGTGTACGTTAGGTTCTGTTTGAACACTGTGTAAAAATAATTAATTATAAATTATAAATTTGTTGATCAAGGGAAGAAAAGATATGCTGTAGGATTTCAAATTAAATGTCTTACGTTCCGTAAGCAATAGAATGGTGCCCCACAATATTTAAATTTGGGTGGTTGTATGAAAACGTTCTTGTACTAAATTCTTTCAATTTTAGAGTAATAAAATTTGATAGGTGATGTTCACTTGATTTGCAGTTTCTATGCCAAGCTCAAGAAGCAGGAAGAAGACAAGATGGCGGAGCTTGCCAAGAAGTACAGAGACCGTGCAAGGGAGAGGCGAGAGGGAGCCAATCCTGATTACCAGAATGACGACCCACTTTCAGCTGCAGGAGGTTATCGAGCTGTTGCACCGGATATTAAATCGTAAGTTTAATATGAGTTGCTGACTATAAAGAAAATAAATCATGTGTTCAAACCCATTAATATTATTAAGCACTTCGATCACATGGTATGCACAAATGTTTCTGCTGTTGATTAGTAACTTTCTGTTGGCATTGTCTTGGTTTGAGTTGCTGTTTTAAGTCCACTTTGTGCACAGTAAGGCTAATCGGGACTGGACCTACAGTTTAAAGTGGGATCCGAACCACTTGTGCCTCCACCGGGTATCGAACCCGGGACCCCTTGATTACAAGGCAATGACGCTACCACTGCGCCATGTTGGCATTGTCATCCTTCAAAAATGCAATTTTTATTCTTTGTAGATTTGTGGTTGTGTTGTTTATGGATTCAAAATATTCACATAAAACACCAAATCCAATGATATAGGTCTTCGCATGAATTTTGATTTTAATCGTGTGACAGTTATCTGAATTTGGTAATAAGGTAAAAAATTGAGATCATTGAATGAAGTACCAGAAGGTACAATCAGAATAATAGAATATAAGATGTTTCTATTTCTCCCGTTATTATTTCAGAGGTATGGATGCGGCAGAAAGAAGGCGACAGATGATTCAAGAATCTAAGTTCTTGGGTGGTGATATGGAGCACACTCACTTGGTGAAAGGGCTGGACTATGCTCTTCTTCAAAAGGTAGGCACAAAGTGGCCTTTTTTCTCTTTTTCTTTCATGCCGTTGGTTAAATGAATGGGTAGAATTTGGGATTTTTTAAAAAACGTTTTAGGTAATGAAATTGTTGTTTACCTGATTCATATACTCTACTATTATTCCATTTTACAACAAGTTTGCTTTAAACTAATGGGTATTTGCCAATGGGGCCATTCTGATTGCCGATACGTGGTTATTCCACACCAAATCGACAATTTTTATCCAAATTTTACTTCACCATTAGAGAATGGAAAATTCGCAGATCTTAGTATATGTTGACTCATTTCAAATTGACTGTTGAAGTTTCCAAATGGCCAAAAACCCATGCTTTAAGTATATTTGCGTTGTTAATGCTTTAGTAATTATGTTTAAAGATGAATATACACAATTTATTTTTATTCTGTGTAGGTAAGAAGTGAAATCCAAGTGAAAGAGCAAGAAGAAGAAGAAGAAATGGAGAAAATAATGAAGACCAAAAAGGAGAAAAAGGATGAAGAAGAAGAAATGCAGTTCAAAACTAGAATTGGAAGAAACGTTTACAGGTATGTTGTTTGTATTTTTCTTGTAACTATATTTACAGGGCCTTTATGATAGCAATCATCTTGAATTTGGAAATCCATTGCTAACATTGGGTTAATAATTGTTTCTAATGTTTATTCTTCATTAAACCTGCAGCTAGAGTCCCTGTCATTTAAGAAGGTATTTTAGCTGTGGTAACAACAGTCTTTCTCAATGAATTCACATACATTGTTTTTTTATCTGCATGAATGAAGTGAAATGAAGAAATTATGTTCTTTTTAAATCTACTTTATACACAGAATTGGGAGTGGACCTACAGTTTAAAGTGGGATCTGAACCACCATGTGCCTCCCCCTGAGTATTGAACTTGGGATTTCCTTATTACAAGGTGACGACATTAACACTAAGCCATTGGGGAGGCTTTGAAATGAAGAAATTGAACCAATTGGTCCATGATTCTACCGAGATACATTATAATCACTCTTCAAAGTTCCTTACTAGTTGATATTTACTGTAACTTGAGTCATATTCCAAAATATTAGAGCAACTTATTATACCAATAATTGTGTAGTATTTTCTATTTGGCAATGATTTGTTTTTAATTAAGTGAAAGTTTATTCTTAAAGCAGCTAAATATATGACTTGCATTTGGGCATATTTGTAAAATTTACTTTAACAGTTGATTACAATGTCAGGTTTTCGTATAATAATACGTACATAACTTATCAAGGTAAGTGGTATCAGTTGGTATGCTATCAACAAATATGTGACATGAGTGCCTCCACTATAAATAGATGTCCAACATATAATGTTCACAGCAGCTGGATACCAATATGCAGTTTCTGTGTGTTTATAAATCAGCATTCTACATTTCTGTGTCATGTCTTTGTTTCACATCAGCAATCCTATTTATTTCATTGCAGGGCTGTTTTCAAGTCGAGGAATACAGAAAGGAACGACTTGTTTGCACCTGGAAGGATGGCATATGTTGTGGATTTGGATGATGAATTGGCTGAAAGTGATATTCCTACAACACTTATTAGAAGCAAAGCAGATTGCCCGAGTTTAGAGGTACTCAAGATTTTTGATTCTCTTGTCAGATAAATGGGTATCAAAATTCTTACAATTCGTCTGTGGTAGCCTTTCAGTTTATTACATATATATATATCAATTATTATATAGATAATTTTGTTTAAAATTATCTTCATTTAAGTGTTCTAGATCTTTAATCCCATTTCATGTTTTATGTATCTGTTTTAGGTACATGTGTATTTCTTGTAAATATCTTATAATTTATTAGGGAATGGACAGATTAATCTGTACTCAGCGGCGGCACCAGGATTATTCATCTAGAGGTGCTGAGGGGGTGCGGAAAGAAATTTAGAGGGTGCGATTCTGAAAATAAGGAAAACATGAAACACACATCATGCAACCTTTCAAAATGGGGGGCAGCAAGGACAGTTTACTTCCCCTTGGTAGATAAGGTTTTGCATAGTGGGGGGGGGGCAAAAATAGCAAAAAGCAGGGGGGCAACTGCATCCCTAATCTCCGCCACTGATTAACATAAATTACTGACTGGAATTAAATATATGTGTGAAATATATAACTGTAGATTGACATTCATTTTCCCTCCCCCTAGACGTCCATGGTGATATGTATTAAGTCTTCTACTCCAAGAAAGTGGCCATACAGTGTAAATAAACATTCAGATGCACGTTCCAGTCTTATTGAGCTATGTAGTGAAATACAAAATAAAAATCATTCTGCCCTTAAAAAAACAATTTTTGAACCTTTTCAATGTAACCAATGAAGGCACAAAATACATAGTACATTACACCTTCTGTCTGCCACAAGAAAAAAGGTGAAGAGCACAGCAACTGTGTCACATTTAAAATCCCTTCTGCCACACTATCCCCAACAACGAACTGTAAAATTTCTTCGTGAACATTGGGGCTCTTCCTAACAGTTTGAAAAAAGCTTGAAGTGGCATGTTTACTAGACATGTTACGTGGAACAAATGTATAAAACGTATTATCAAGAAAACAACCCTTCACGTTACAACTCGCATTAAATAATTTCCCGAGCATGACCTTGTGATACCTTAAAAGCAGCTGAAATTTTTGCTTCAGTGTAAGGAAGAACAAGTTGGCGGAAAACAAACAAAAAGAAAAAAACATAACTCAGATTAAGCTATAGGCAATTATGAAAAACCACGAACAGACCTCCTGAAGAATCAAAAGAAGAAAAAATTCATAACAACCATGCTGACGAAAGAAAAAAAAACTGCCGTTGATCTTTACAGAGGCTGCCGTCAGTACAGAAAAGTATCGGCACTTCTTTCAGTGCTTGCCTGTTGCATACAATAATAATGGTCGTACTCCAATATGTATCATTCGGTGCTCAGTATGACAACATGACATAATATTACATATTAATGTTAGTGTTTTCAGTTGAATGTAGGGGGTGCTGAAGAAAATTAAGGGGCACGCAAGCACCAACTTGTGCCCCCCTGGCACCGCCCCTGTCTGTACTCTATTGGTATTGGCCAATATAGGTGTATCGGTTTAATGGTAAAATTACCGATTATTTTACCAATTTGATATATTTATAAATATCTTATAATTTAGGGCAAAATTCTGCCATTTTGTTATAATTTGTTTGGATAATCTCTATGCCCTACTTTTTTTTAAAAAAGTAAATGTCTAAATATGCAACTTCTTTTGCACTGCAGTCACCTGGAAACAAAAATTTATTAAGGAGGTCAATGAACTATTCAGGTTCAAGGACTATTGGTATCAGTAAATTTTTTATCAGTATCGGCCAAAATTCCATATCGGCCCATTCCTATAATTTATGTATTTAGATAAGGTAAATTTCAAGATTGCAGAGCAGAATTCACATTTTGATCACTTTCAACATTAGATAAATTTATAATTTGCTTTCACTATTTTGTATATGATATCGTTTCAGTCTCAAACAACACTTACAACAAATGATATAGTGATCAACAAACTTGCACAGATCTTAACGTACTTGAGGCAAGGGACAAGGCACAGCAAGAAAGCAAAGAAGAAGGACAAGGGCAAAGCTGATGATAAGGTAAGTTTTGTATGTGACAATTGCAACACGATTCTTCACTTAGTTGTACTCTTGTCATGTAGAAATAGTGACTTTTTTTGCACTTTGAGGGTTACATAGGAGAATTTTTGTGAACTTTAAAGTAAACATTTTTGAACCAGGTTTTTTTTTTCAATTAAGGAATACATGCGAGTTCCTATGTCCATAGTTATTTACTTGTTTTCATTAAAATTCTACTCATTTTCTTCTTAACGTTAGCAAAGGGAATCTTCTCGCACCTGTAAGCCTCTATGGAGTGGGTATTTCAAGCCTATGCTTTTCAAATATGTCATGATGGGGGGAAAAGTGCATGAGAAGAACTATTTGTCATAGAGGATTGTCTAGATAAGGAGTTTTTCCATATACTTAATAATAATAATAATAATAATCCGTTGTGCAACAGCCCATGAAGGGCCAAGGCATACCTACCGACTGCCAGTCTCCCTCCCACGCTTGACGTGCGTCACCTCTAAGCGTGGAGATCTTCAACCAGTATTGGAATAGTCGGGGGGTCAGCCCGACGTATCCCCAGCCGTTATAGTAGGTCTTCTCGACCGGATTACGCTCACTCATTCGGAGCTTCCCAATTTCCTCACGATGGTGGGTTGCCACCGGCCCTATACGCAGGCCGAATAAGTTCCGACCAGAGCCGGATTCGAACCTACGCCGTCCCGCAGCGAACGATCTCAAGACGAGTGAACGCCTTAACCCGCTCGACTACGGAGGAGGACGTTCCATATACTTAGAGGGTGCAAAATGGCTATACGTGCCAGAGCACCCAAAAATTTTAAATCAATCATAGAATTGAAGTTGTTTTTACTTTTTGAGAGGGGGGGGGGGGCAAGGAGCTCCAAGATCTTTGTGGTTCTGCATGAACGGAATATTTCCAGGGTTTTTTCTATTCCTGATTGAGCTAAGTCCACTTTATGCACAGAAAGGCTAATTGGGACTGGAAGTACAGTTTAAAGTGGAATCCAAACCATTATGTGCCTTCACTGGGTATTGAACCTGGGACCCCTTGATTATAAGGTTATGACGACATCTACTCTTGAGTGGATCACATTTAATTATACTATCACTCATAGTTTTTGTCCACTTTCTGTTTGCTCTATAACACAATACAACCAATCACACTAATACATATTTTTACTAATTTATACAAAGGTACATTTGCAGGAATTGTATTTCCAGATTTAATGCTTCCTTTACAACCATATTCTGCTAAATAGGGATTTTTTCTCTTCTTACAGCAAGGCAAGCTGCCTGATGAAAGCATCTATGGTGATATAGGTGACTATGTACCAGGTCTGGCACGAAGGATGGACAAAGAAAGGTAGACTATTGCTATTTTATGCTTTAGCCAAAGGGCACTTTTATTGCATGTAAGCTTCTAGTGTAGAAGGTTTTCAAAACATACATTACCATAGAACAAAGCAGCAGCAACAACTATTTATTCTAATCCGTTCTTTAAGGGTCCAAGGAGAAGTTTATCAAAAACAAGAAACATTACAATAAATCTTGCCAATAATGTTGCATTGTTGGAGCCTCACTCTAATGTTATAACTGTAACATTGATCAAACTATGTATAAATGTCTAATGAAGGGAGCATCTGTTTTCCTGAAACAGTATGTAAAAAAATTGCCTGTGCATATTTCCTAAAGTTTAATTATTTTAGGACCATGCAAAAAAGTTTTTCAGTACATAGGTCTTACCCCTCCTTTTCCATGGAAAAATCTACATATTTTTGTTGAAAATGTAACGCAATTTATTTGTTCTCCCATACATTTATTGATGAAGTCTGTGCTAAATGTTAGTCACTTCAAAATTGGATTAGCACAGCTTAAGAATTATCATCAGACCGTACCATCTAAATTAAATTCCCTGTTCAAAGTGGACGCTAGATACAGGCGGATGCCATCCCCCAGCGAGGAAAATTTTCATAAAGTGTTCCCTGTACCTGCAATATCTCTTATGAATATTCAATCTCAATTTGTGTGTTTAAGGGAGAAAGACCGGGATCACGAGAAGAAGAGGACATCATACTTTGAGAAGCCAGGTCTGGAGGAAGAGCAGGAGCAAGAACACGAACAGACGAAGGAACAAGAAAACACGTGGGCAACCGATGAGCTCAAGGCCGACAAAGATGCTAAAATTTACGATGATGAGCAAGACCAGACGTAAGTAGTCAAAATCACGTTTTACGTTGCAACCAGGATTCTTCTAATGCTTTTTTTTTCTTCTTCAAGGAAGGTAAAGTTCCCCGTTCATATAGCACAATGTCATGGAAGCACATTTAGGGGATGTTGGGGTACAGCCCCACACATTCTTGATCTCTGCCATTTTGGAGGTGATGTGATCAAAACCATGCTCTGGCCACCTTTATTTTGTAGGACTTCAGAATGTGTAAACAATGTACGGGAGTCACTAATTCATGTCAACACCTGAAACTACTCAAACTGTAAATGTGAAAATTTGTGGTCTCAAAGAAGTGTTCTAATGCAACCTTGACTTGACATAAAATATCTTCATAAATACATGTAAGCGAAATACTAACTTTATCCACGAGACTTACTTTTAGTGGTTCTGTTAATTTCGGTGGCAACGAGCAACGAGAGATTTATATAAAGGTGTAAATGAATTTAGAAAGGGGTGGCAACCTAAAGTAAACTTGATAAAGATAAAGACTGTGATTTTCTAGCTGACCCAAGCATATTCTAAATAGATGGAAGAACTACTTTAATGACCTTTTAAATGTTCATGTAGGAGATAAATCAGAAGTAAATGAATAGCATATTGGTTACATGCATGTTACTCACTATCTATAAACAAAAATACATTAGAGTATTGAAATTCATCTACTTACGTAAGTATGTATTTGTATGTAAACTACGTTTTGGAAGCTTTACTGCTTCCTTCTTCAGGTCGTTGTATTTTAGGCTCGGAACATCAAGCCACGTCGGAGAAGTGTCATGCGAGGATACTAGGTCCAGATATTATTAGAATAATTAAATCAAGAAAACTTAGGTGGGCAGGCCATGTGGCACAAATGGGAGAGGAAAGAGGAGTTTACAGGATTCTTGTTGGGAAACTTGAGAGACGTATAGGAAGGCCAAGACGAAGATGGAGGGACAACGTTGAGATAGACCTAAAGGAAATCCGTAGGGATGGAAAAGAGTATATAGATCTTGCTCAAGATAGGGACAGATGGAAGGCCTGTGTTGCTGCAGCCACGAACCTTCGGGTTTAAGAAGGCTAGAGAGTTATAGTTACAAGCAACAGTTCCCAAGTGGATGGTGGCAGGGGCTGCCAAAATGAATAGGACCATTAAAAGTAAATATGCTTATGCGTATTTATTTTACTACAGTGTATTTTATTCACCAAATATGTATAAAATATCTTGATTAGTCTACTTATTTGCATACTCTGCCATCACAGCATGTACGTATTTTGAGATTTCCATTTTCTTGCAGGTTGGGGGCCCTACTTAAGCGTGAAAGTTCTCGCCTCCCCTCGCAGCCCCAGAGTAGAGCTCAGCAGTTGCTGTCCAGGTTGGCTGCCGAGCCAGAAGGCTACGCAGAGTGCTACCCTGGCCTGGAGGAAATGCAGGATGCCATCGAGGACTCTGATGATGAAGTTGACTACACTAAGATGGATTTGGTAAGGGCTTGCTTCAATGAAAAGTTTAGAAAGTATCAAATCTTGGAAATTTAATCTTTAAGAAACGTAAATGCTATTAATACTCTATTTGCTGCAATGCAATGGCAACCTATTCTTCCCCCTTTTCATACAATTGTAATCTTGCATTACTAAAAATAACAAAAAGTAAAAATGTCAGCAGAGCAGGAAAACATTATATCTTGTATATTATTTGCCTTATTTTAGGGAAACAAAAAGGGACCAATAGGCCGTTGGGATTTCGATACTCAGGAAGAGTACAGTGAATACATGAATAACAAGGAGGCTTTACCAAAAGCTGCATTCCAGTATGGAGTGAAGATGGCCGACGGTCGTCGCACACGGAAGTACCACAAGGAGAAGAATGAAAAGGCAGAGTTAGACAGAGAGTGGCAGAAAATCCAGTCCATCATTCAGAAACGCAAGGTCCTGGGAGGTGCAGATGCTGGGTAAGGATGGTGTTTCGTAATTATATGATTTGATCATCAAGCTCATTATAATACAGAAAACTGGATTAAAAAAAAAACAAGATTTTCTGATAAACTTCACATTAAGTGCTTAATTAACACATTGTGATATAAAACAATGGATCCTCAAACAAAGAAATGGTTTACACACTTGTAGTAATGTAAAAGCATTATTCATTTTCAAGAATTTTTATCTGTTTCTCCAGCAGTATGTTGTAGCATAACACTCTGTTTACAATAATTTATTTCCAATAAATGTGCAAGATAATACAAAGCAAGACTTGCCACTAATTTTAACAGTTAGCTGATGGTGGCTTTGCCTGTTGGGGACCTCGTCGGGATGGGCTTCCCGGGAGCCAGTGCTTTCTAAATAAGTGATGTGCATAGAAAATTTTAACAGGAAAATTAATTGTCATGAGAAGTTTTTCTTCTTTTTATTTATTATCATCATCTTTGGCAGGTCACCATAGCCACTAAATAAACCAATATGAATGAAAAATCTATTACATAGCACTGTTATGTTCCTACAATCATACAAAGTTGCAATGAAAATATTTAAATAGTTCTTTGGGAAAAATAATAAAAATTTCTAATGCACCTATAAAAAAGCATTAAAAGTGACTGAAAAATGTTCATAAATGTCTGGAAATCTTAACAACCTAGCAAACCCCTAATAACAACACATTTAAAAAAATGTCTTATAGTATGAACATGTACATTCACGAACACTTCTGGGTTGTAACAATTACATTGCAAATTTATGGGATTGTTACAAGCCAGAAGTGTCTGTGACTTTACCTACAATCCACCATTATTTCACATTAATACGTATCCTCAAAAATATTTAATAATATAAAACTTCTTGTACTTACGTTTAGGTGAGTATCTATTTTTTCCGAACGACGTTTCGGGAAACTCCTGTTCCCTTCCTCAGGTTCTGTTTTTAGGCTATCTGAAATACTCCATAGCCACGTCAAATCTTTTCAAAAGCCAGGAAAAAGGATACGGTATGACGTTGGAAAATTTGCTACAATTATTAAAACTCCCATCCCCCATGATTGTTTAAAACCACAACAATAAAAAACTTTCTGTCTAAAAGAACAATTTCAAATTAAAAAGATAAAAAGGTGCCATTTCACTTCAGGATGACTCCTCGCTGAATTTCACAGCATATCCTTCAATAACTTAGAAGTCTACTTCAAAACCAAGGTTAAAATGTGCAATTAGCAGTTTTCTAAATTAATGATTTTCTGTATGTATAGTTCTTTTTTACTGGTAGTAGTGAATCTCTGATATAACAATCATAATTCCCCCCCCCCCATATATAATAGTACACAATTAAGTTTTTTCTCTTCCTATGGCATATAGCAATACTGTAATTACTGCAAACTAAAAAGAGGGTTTAAGATGATTTATTTGTATTATTTTTGTTCTGTTGCAGGGAACCGGATTACAAAGCACCACGATACTGAAGGAGGAAATTTACAACGCATGCTTTCATACACATTTTTCACAGACAGGTTTGTGATAATATTCAAATATGTAAGCACGAAACAATAGTAATATTACTTCAGATTACAAATCTCATATTTTTCCTCAATACACATCTGTTAGAATCCATAATCTGATAAGAATGAAACTAACGTGTATAGCTTAATATTTATGCCTGACTATTGATTTGTACATTATATGGTCTTTTATGATGCAGTATGTTGTATATAGGCTTTGTATAATCAACAACAGATGTACTCGTATCTTAATAAAATTTCGATGTCTGGGAAAATTATTTTATTGCAGTATCATGTCTTGTGTTGTACTCTTCCATGAGTTAACAATCGTATCAAATGTAATGGCCGAGGCAGCATCATATGTATAATTACAACTGATTAATGAAATATGCGAGAGAATAACTGCAGTTGTACACAAATTGTATTATTTAAATAGTTATGCTTCCAGTATACCTTAAAAACTGCATCCATCATTTCTGCAAGACACCATCCTTTTAATTCACGAGACCTGTATTGTTTTATTTGCCATACTTTTCATATCTATCAGCATGTTAATTTACTTAGTTCTGGTTGTCCTAAGATTCAAAGGAGGGGATGATGATGGGTGATGAGGGTATTTGGGATTAGGTTTCACCAAAGCTAATCATACATTCCAAGAAACCAGACACCAATTTCTCTTGTCTGTCTGTCACATTGTCTCTCTCGTTCTGCCCACCAAATTTAATGTTTGTCTAGAATTTTCTGAATAATTGACAACTTGATTGTTGACTAGAACCAGGGTTGGCAAGGTCTCGTTACGTATTTTACATAATTTACTAGCAATGTACTTCGCGTGGACAACCTTTCTGAAGATTTTAAAAAAAGAACTGTTCTTTCCAACATTTTTTAAAATTGAATAACATGTTGATATTGTGCATCTTGCACTAACACATACTTGTATTTATAACATAGCATAATGATTAACAAAAATTTATGTGGATTGGTTTCAAAATATTAGTAACAGCTTTAAATTCCTTTTTCATACGTATTATTATACACTTACATAGGCTAATTATGATGTGGATGTGAATATAGTGGTTTGTAAAATTCCAATATAAGAGCACATACAAATTCAGAAGGAAAGTTTTTTTAAAAGCCTTTTTTTCCAAACAGCCATGCGTAACAATATCCATCGTAAAACTCACATTCTCTTTTAATATTTTTTTTGTTTGATTGTAGTACATTTTTTTATGTACTTTATGCGTAATTTACGTGTCATGTAGAAACATATTACAATGGTGCAGTTTACTCACTACGTGAGTGAGTAGGAATGTTTCAAAAGTCTGTACTACTTCCTTAATCAGGTAATAAAATAAAAAACTTACGTGCCAAACATGGTACCGCGTTGTCAAATCGTAAGTTGAGGATAGAAAAGGTGAAAACTTTCGGTGTCAGCATAAAAACTCAGATGGAAATCTTCGCTGGTTAAAAATACCCCATGTTAAAAACTAAAACCACACAACTAAAAATCGAAGACCTATAACAGTCCCCTTACATCAGTGTTGGGTAGAACACATGGACTGTGAGCGCTTCTACCAGGATAGTGGAGCTGACTACCATGCGAGAGACCCCAGGTCTATTCCCTGCAGGGGAGAACCGGGATCTTTCCCACCTGTTCAAACTGCTCTGGTGCCCACCAGTGTCATATCAAGCGGGTACCTGGAGGAAACTTTGAGGGATAAAGGTAGCCAGGAGCGTGGTGCTGATGACATCACCCCCATCTTCAGCCGTGATCAAGAAAGTGTGGGGCCCTAACTCCACACCCCTATACACCTTCGTGGCAAAGTGCAGGGAGCACTTTACTTTTACTTCCTCAAAAATCTGTTCCAACATATCAAACTGTCACGGAAATACGTAGACCATGTGACCTAGAATTTAAAATAACAGCACAATGGAGTATTACATTTCGGTATATTTGGCAGAAACATGTTCTAAAACAAAAACAAAAACGTGAATTTTGGGTAAAGTAACACTAACAAGTCAAAAAAAGATAATGCCAAGTTTTGGTGCCATAATACGAGGGGTAGTCAAAGTGTTAATTATCACCTCGAGAAAATCAAGCTCCGACCATGAAACTTGGTGATGGTGTTAGTCCTTCTCTACATATTCACCCTTGAATGCGATGCATTTTTCCCAACGATGGATGACTTGGCAGAGACCTTGGTTGTAGAAGTCTGCATTTTGGCTGTTCAGGAAACATTCCACCTCGAAAATCACTTCGTCGTCATTCTTGAAATTTTTGCCATGCAATGGTTTCTTCATCCAAGGAAAGAGGAAGAAGTCACTGGGTGAATAAGGGGGTGAGGCAAAATATGATAGCCCAAAGAAGCAGCATGTGTCCTGTGTAGAATGAGCTGGGGCGTTGTTGTGGAGCAAAAAGACCCCCTTGGACAGCTTCCCGCTACGCTTCGTCTTGACAGCCTCCCTTACCCTCGTCAGGAGATTTCGGTAGTATGCTCCTGTGATGATTTGCCCCTTACGAGCATAATCTGTTAGCACCACACACCATGGCAGTGCCAAAAACACTCAGCATTACCTTGCCCGATGATGGTTGGGTCTTCGCCTTTTTCGGCGGTGGTGAATCCACATGTTTCCATTATTTGCTTTGCTCCTTTGTCTCGGGGTCATAGTGATACACCCAGCACTCGTCCATGGTCATTAGGCAGCTAAAGAAGTCATCTGGATTGGCCTGACACAGCTGCAACATTTCCGCTGCTGCCTTGGTTAGGTGGACTATTTGAATGGGTGTGAGCAGTCTGAGGACCCAGCGGGTGGCGACCTTTGTCGTGTTCAAAATGTCGTGCAAGATGTTGAAAACTGATCCATGACTGATTTTCACTTTTTCCACTATCGCCTCGATTGTGATACGCCGGTCTTCGAACACCAGGGCCTCTACTTCTTTTGCGATTCCTGGTTTTTCACAGAGAGATGGTCTGCCACTTCGTTCTTAGTCATTCAGATTTGTTTGACAACACTGGAAGCGTCACCACCACCTAACCACTGTGTGATATGATGGTGCATTGCAGCCATACACTTCCATCACCTCAGCATGGATTGTAGCAGCGTTGTTCCCCTTCAAATGCAGAAAATGAATTACCGCACGATACTCCACTTTATCAATGCACGCGCTATTTTGTTTTGGCTCCTGTAGCGGCATGCTACGGTACTGTGGCACGGGGAATTCAATGTGTACCAGGACTGCAGACATGTATCTGCAAACACACAAAAAATTAATAATTAATTGCATACCTTTATTTTTCGAGGTGATAATTAAAACTTTATGACTATCCCTCGTATATCGGTATGTCACATGAGCGTGATTGATTTAATTTTTTTGGGTGCATCGCCACTTATGGTCATTATGCACTTTTCAGTATATACTGGGAAAATTCCATTATCTAGAACCCTTACCTTAAAATTAAAAAGGGGTATGGAAAATAACTTTCAAGATATCAAACTCTCACAAAGAGGCGTAGGTCATGTGGCTTACAATTTGAAACAGTAGTTTAAAAACACCATGAAGGTATAATTTCAGATATTTGCCAGAAAATGCAAATTTTGGTAGAAATAACACCAAATAGTAAAAATTTTAAAAATAAAAAAATACACCAATTTGAAAAAAAAAATCAAGGTCCTTTTAAGCATAAATAAAAATAAAAATAAATAAATATTGCATGATGAGAAGGAAATTGCTAATGCATTTATACATTTTGAAGGTAATTTTTCTAAACCGCAAGACACTGATCTTCAGGAAGCTGATTGGTATTTTAGTCCTATATTTCCTCCTGTAATCTTTGAGCAAGATATATTTGATGTCTTCAAGAAAATTAAGGCTAAAAGTAATTCTGTTCTCTACAATATACCTTACTATATTTTCAAAGGATGTAGTGATATACTTGCACCTGTCTGGAGTTTAATTTTTAACAAATCATTAAAAACTGTCATCTTCCCCAAATAATGGAAGGAAGTAGCTGTGGTGCAAATTCAGAAGATAACTGGAAACAGCAAAATTTCGAATTACATACCGATTACTATTGTTAATATTTTTAGTAAGATCTTCGAATCTCTTATACACAAATCTTTATATTTTAATACTAAGAGTTTAATTAATGAATCACAACATGGATTTATACCCGGAAGATCTACAAGCACAAATCTATCAGTTCTGATAACTGATGCTTTTCAATCCTTCTGTTACAAGAGTCAACTAGATGTTATATACCTTGATTTATCCAAAGCTTTTGATAGTGTCAATCATAATTTGTTAGTGCAGAAACTTAATAATTATGGATGTGTTCCTAGTCGTATTGTGCTTGGTTCATGAGTTATCTTTGTAATAGAACTTTCTGTGTAAGGATTAAATCAAGATTTTCAACTCCAGGTAAAATAGACAAAGGAGTGCCCCAGGGATCTCCATTGGGACCTCTTCTCTTTGCTATCTACAGGGAGGTTATTTCAGTCGTTTACCACGAGAGCGTCGCCCGCTCGGCGGCCCCTTCATGCAACAGGTCCTGGCAAATTGCGTTACAGGAAGTCCGTAACAGAAACCTCTTGTTTTGTAATGTTTCCACTATTCACAGTTACAATTACAATTGAAATAAGCACGTACCTTGTCGCAAGGATGCTGGAAAAGGTGTCCTCCCAAATACAAATATTTCTGGCACCTAATCTTAGATTAGACATCGCTACTTTATCCTCAGTTGACAGAAAGGGAAGACAGCATCCCGGTGCATAAAGCAAACCGAAAGCATAAAATGATATTTAAAAGTAATAATAATGACGATCACTAACCTCCTGTGTTATAAGAGATGTTGAAAATGACCTCCTTCAACAGCAATACAACACGTTTCTTAGGTTCAAGAGATCCTGTTTCTTGTAATGGCCTGACCACTTTTTTGCAAGAGTTCATTTTCACGTAATTATCGTACATAAAAACTCTTTGTTGAAGACTATATTTGTTTAGTGGCATAACTAATGAATGAATGAATAACAACACACAATAAAGCACTAGTACTGAATAGCACACAAACTCAATAACACAGTATAAACAACACGCGTACTGATAAATGCAAACAGAAGTGAACATGAGCGTACTCACTACATCTCGTAGCCGACAGTGTTGCTACCCATTTTTCGGCAATGTCCCTACAGACGTATGCAAAATGTCCCTATGCCAAGTAAAGTGACTAAAAAAAGCAACACCTCATGAGCATCTTAATCTTAATGAAGGAGCGAATTCACAATACAGGACCCCTCCCCGATTTTTGTAATATTTCGCATACTCACTAATTGAGGCCTCCTAATCACAAATTTGAAGTTAAAATTTGGGGGTCACGTGTAGAAATTGCAAAATATGTGAAATTGGGTGTTCCGCAATTGGCACGATTGCTCATTATTCACGGGAAGATTTTGTTTTTCCAATACTTAAAAAACGAAATATACATTCCTGATATTACTACGACCCCAAATTTTAACTATGTTTGCCTATCTTAACTTAACCTAACCTTACCGTGAATGGTTTGTGGAGCTACCTGTGAATGTTTTTTCGACCCCAAATTTTAACTATGTTTGCCTTGCCTAACTTAACCTAACATTACTGAGAATGGTCAGTGGGGCTATCCGTGAATGGTTTATAACCGATGTACCAGTTACCATTACCATCAGTCTTTCTACGTACTTCTTCCCAAGATTTAATTTTTTCTGCTCTCTGAGAAAAGGACAACAGTCTCAAACAAACCAGCATTCTTTCCCATGAAGCCCTGCATATATCACCGCACCGATGTACCATCCCGTGTCTTAATTGTTTTGGTACATTTATTTCTTTTATTTTTATTCAATCATAACATAAGTGAACATCCATGCCCAATGTTAAACGGATTTCGAACTCGTACATCCTACCTCCCATTATAGGTTTTGGCTAATTGTGATTACGAACCGATAAAAAATCTTATTTTCGTAGCACTTTAACGGCAAATGTTCATCATCGAAGACGCCATTTTCATATCCTGCAATTTTACGATCGATGCACTGTTGCCAAACTTACCTGTAATCAAATCAGTCCACATGTTCTTCTAAATCGTGATTGTCACTGTCACATGTAAGCACCTTCTTTGGGCAATATACCAAAATCCATAAGTTTATTAATTAGCCCACAGCCATCCTCATGCACACTTCACCTAACAATCTGTACAACATTAACAACTTTTTTACTGTTCTCTTCCACCATTCTTACATGATCTGTACTCTCCAAGTATGAAATCAACAGTGTGGCAACGCTGTAGACAGCATAACTAATTGTGAATGTCAATTCTTCATATCAACAAATATGGCTACCATACTTGTATACGGAGAATCATTCCGAGAATTGAAAAGCTTATTTTACAACTTCTACTGGGTGGGAAATAACCTTTTGCTAGGGGTCCACAGTAGAAAGTAAAAACAATGAAGAAATTATGGTAATACCAAATGTTTACTATGACAATTGTGGTTACAAAAACAAAATTAAAAGTTAGTATGTCCGACGTTTGCTTCTCTCACAGCACGAAGACGATCAGGGTAGGAGCTCAGAAGATTCACAAATAAGTGCGCATTCCATTCCATGTCACGGAGGACTTGTTCCAGATGTGCAAGGAGTATTGCCCGGGAATAGCGGTCTGGTCCACGTTCCACTATCATCAAGGACTCAACTGTCTTTCAGAATAGCCCCAAAATGCTCCGCTGCATTCAGGTCCGGTGATGCACCCGGCCATTCAGAACTGCTGAAGAAGTTAATGCCACTTCGCCGAAGAAGGTCTTGGGTAGCATTTGCCTTGACGCAAGGTTCTTTGTCGTGAAGGAACACAGAAAAAAGCCTGCTTTAACAAACCACACTTCAAATGACTCCACGGTAAAACAGTTTTCCTGCAGACCCATAGCAAAAGGTTATTTCCCACCCTGTACACGTTAATGAACAATTTTTTCACCTCACCCCAACATGTTAACTTCAGATAGATCATCACGACTAATTATTTCGTGAGTATAAGACGTAGCATAGAAATTACAGAAGGGTCCGGTATTGTAATAATAACGGTGAGTCGTTTACTGTTGATTATGTTATTTGAAGTCATACATGCTGCTGCGGTGAAGAGATAGATGTTGGTTGGTGATATATGCTGTATTTCCTGCAGTCTTTAACAATTCTGGTACAATTTTATTTCTCTTTTTTGTTTTTGTATCACTTAACATCGAAAATATTCTTTCCGTTCCCGCGTGAGAATGTGGCAATGTTAGCACTATTTTCGCGAGAGTGGAAATGTTTTCAAAAAAAGAACTTGCCTTGAAAGTTCTTGGTAACCGATAACATGTTCCAAAATTCTGATGGAGATTTGTTAGTTAGTTATTTTTTCTCCTCCTTGCTAAAGTATCCAGATAAACTAATCCATTCATTCCAAACCGAGCACGAAGAAAGTGCAACTGACTGGCGATTAAGCTTTGCACCTTTGCACAATAAAATGTTATTTTCCAAGATTGAAAAAAGTCCCTACGTTTTCCCTCATTTGGCAAAATCTGTCCCTACGCGGGCGAAATATAGTGAAAAGTCCCTATGGTTAACATCACTGCCGACAGGTGTCACATTCGTTCAGTATGAAGCACCCTCTAGCGGCTGACAACTCCTCCGATAAGCTGCCGGCTCTCTCGCGACAACTGAGGATAAAGTAGCTATGTCTAATCTAAGATTAGATGTCAGAAATAAGGTGCCAGAAATATTTATTTGGGAGGACACTTTTTCCAGCATCCTTGCGACAAGGTATGTGCTTATTTAAATTGTAATTGTAACTGTAATTGTGCAAAGTGGAATACAAAACAAGCGGTTTCTGTTACGGACTTCCTGTAACGCAATTTGCTGGGACCTGTTGCATGAAGGGGCCGCCGAGCGGCCGACACTCTCTCGGTAAACTACTGAAATAACCTCCCTGTATTTGAATGATATTTCTAAAGTAATCAAGCATGCTAAATATATACTTTATGCTGATGATATCAAGATAAACACTGAAATAGACACTGATGATAGACATAGACATGTTCAGTTGCAATCTGATCTTAATGCAGTCAGTAACTGGGTGGCTAATATTCAACTTGTAATTAATACAGAGAAATCCTTTATCATCACTTTTACAAGGAAAATTCAGTGGTGTAGTTATAATTATAAATTAGACTCCTGTATAGTTAAAAGAGTTGAAGTTATTAAAGATTTGGGTGTCGTTTTAGACATGAGGCATGAGGCCAACCACTCCCATTCCCTCCATCTGTTGACAGTTCTGCCCCCTTACTACTCCCATATGGACAAGAAAAAATTATAATTCAATGCATGAATTATTCCATGTAATATTTAGAGGCTTAACACATTTTTCTGCCCCTCCGGAAATTTCTCTCTCTCCCTCCCCCTCCCTCCATCACTGGTTTCTGGCACCATAGTTGTGTTGTGCATAAAAGGGGTCTAAAAGTTGAGGCTGAGTCCAGAGTTCCATAACGATATCTTTCAATCAAGTGACCTTTTTTGACACCTCAAATTCCCTGACTTTTCCCGGTCTGTTGCCACCCTGATAATACTCAAACAGAACATTCATTACTAGAAAATAACAGTATACTGTACTAGTTACAAACATCAAAAACAAGGTTGAAAAATCTGTCAAAGATAGCAATGCGACAATCTTTATCTGATGGCAACCAGTAGCCATTTGCACTTGCTTCTCCTTGCAACCTACCTGTTCGTTTACAGAGTCAAAGCTTCGTTTTAAATGTGTGTGCCTTGTGTCCTATTTTACCTGCATTAAGATAAGTCAAGCATGAATGTTCCAGCATGTGCTGTTAGGAGGTTGTTTAAAATTCAATATCTTTCATCTGAGGAATTTTATTGGCAACTAAAATGTAATATATCAATTAGATGGAACAAGTTTACCATGCAACTGCTCTGTGTAGCCAATAGGCTTGCCTCCAAGAGTATGTGCCAGGGCAACCCTCCTGGCTTTCTAGAATTGAAGAATTTAAGTCAAACTTCTAGATTAACCTTTTGGCGCCCAAGGCCATATTCACATGTAAGCCTCTCGGTACCGAGCCGATTTTGAGCAAAATGCAGAGTTTCAATTAAATGAGTGTAGATCGTAGACTAATTTCCCTAGAGAGATGAGTGATATGCCGTTGTACGCAGAATGAACCAGAGATTCAGACTATATGAAATTTATGCAAATTCGGCGTATATGTGGCGGGGGGGGGCTAACTCTCAAAATTCCAAAATGTCGGGGAAAGAAATTTGGTCCCCCCTCCGAAAAAAAGGATATGAAAAGTTCAAAATGCACATAGAAATTATCGCTGGAATGTAAGAAACAGAAAAATATTTGCATCATTGTCGTATGACCAATGTAACTTGAGTTGTACCCCCAAAAGGAATAGTGGGCACGCCACTGATTCAAGCTTCAAAATGCAGCGGTACCTTGAAATGACTATAGCTCAGAAACTAAATGCCCTGGAGATATGAAAGATATACCGTTGTACGCAGAATGAATCACAGATTCAGACGATATATAATGTATGCACATTCGGCGTACATATGGAGGGGGAAAGGGGGGAAATCCCCTCAAAAATACTTTTCTTAAAAAAAATGGTGTTCCCCCCCAAACAAAAAGGTCAAAATGCATAAAATGCAAATTTTATGCAAATTTGGTGTATATATGGAGGGGGAAGGGAGAAAACCCCCAAAAATTATTTTAAAAAATTGTCACCACCCAAAAAATGTCCTCGCACTTGGGCACAAAATGACACCTACCCACAACATTCACGGACGAAAAGCTAGAACGCAGTGAAAAATGAGCGGCGATTCTTGCAGCTGCTTGAAATTCTATTTTTAGACAATGCAGGGTAACCCCTGTTGCAACTTGTGCTAAAAAAAAAAAGTTTCCTTCAGTGTACTTCGAAATTCCATTCTTACAATGCAGATTCAACAACCAGTTTTCCCCCCTCCTCCACCCCTCACCCCCTGCATGCACTCTCACGGAAAACTTTCATTTTGACATTGGATACTGATAAACAAGTTTCCTTCAATTGCAGTTAACAGATGGGAGTGAAAAGCATTGCTTTAGAACAACAAAGCCCGTCTTCCTTTATCGGCAAAAATTTGACGTTGAAAAGAGCCGCAAAAGAGAAGTACCTTTTCCTGCCTTTTCCCCTCCATTTTCATGAAGACAAAAAAAATGCAAAAAACCATTTCTGTTAAATACATGTGTTAGGAACAATATAAAAAAATAAAATCGAAATTCTAGCCAAAAATAGAAAAGTTATAACGTAAAAACTACGACCTTGACACAGCATCTCGATCGAGATGCTTCGGACAGTGAGGGTTACATTTGGGTATCTCGTTCGAGATGCTTGGGCGGCAAAAGGTTAAGGCCTACATCTTCAGAAAGGTAAAATAGAAATACAAAATAAAAGAGCAGACCTTATCCCAATTCTTTGAAGGGAAAACAAGCTAATAGAAGTTCCAAAAAGGCTGCACAGTTGCATTTTATGGTTACTGTGGTTCATATTTTTAATACAGTATTACTGTTAAATGCAAGACTTCAATCATTTTTAATATTGGGCTCATTCCATGTCAAATCAACCGATAAAAATTATTTTTGAACCTTAAGGATTCAGATTTTTTGTTTATACATTGCACCTATCAAGAGGACAAAAACTGCCAAATTTTAGATTTTTTCTGCTCTTAATTTTTGAGTTATTGACTCAAGAAAGCAAAAATCCCAAAATTTGACATTTTGAAATAGCTGTAGATCAAAAACTATTTGACCTAGAGAGCTCAAATTGGAGTCACTCTCTTCTGCTTGTAATGAGCTTTAATTTGAAATGCAACATGACTGCAGTGTTTGATTTTTTTAACTTTTAAGAAACTTGAAAAGAAGTATTTTTGAAAATCTAAAACCCAATTTTTAATTTTTTTTAAAAAAAAATATGATTTGAAGACATCAATTGACTATTTCTGTACAAAATTTCATAATGGGATGGCAATGGGTTCCTATGGAAATTAATTTCTTGTATTGTAATGTGTGCGAAATTTGTTGACTTCCATGTTATAACCACAACTATATGCTGAGTGGTTGATGTTGAAATCTCCATGTTAGTCTATTTTATAATGTTTGGAGTACAAATAACATGAAATTACCTAAAAACTTATCACTTTTAATATCAGGTAAGCAAATTGAAAAATGTTCTAGGGGAAGTCATTAATAACGGGAATTTTATTCTAAACTTCATGGAGATTTATGCACAACGAAAATTGAGTTTCAGCACTCAGCTCGTACAGCATGGCCACTCCACTGTTAACTTGCACCGTAGAAGAGCTACAAAGTGTTATTCGTTTTTTGTGGTCAGATGGTGTGAAAACTTCTGAAATCTAGAGCTGAATGATGGTTCAGTACGGAGACAATTGTTTAAGTCAGAGGAGAGCATATGAATGAGTGAAAAAGATTTAAAGACTGAAGACGAAATGTCAGTGATGAGCACCGGAGTGGGAGGACAGTTTGCGTGGCAACCAAGGCTGTAAAACAGCAGATCGATCAGCGAATCCGTTAATTTAGTACACACTCCACCGACTTAAACCATTGTCTCCATACTGAAACCTCAGACCCTCTGATTAGGGGGGAGCCTTCATGAAAGTTCATTTGGAGAAAGAAAAAAACCTAATTTCATCTCACTGTTTTATTGTATTGATGGGTATGGAACAGGGGCGTATATTGAGTGGTTCCGGAACCACTGAAATAACTGTATTAGAAGAACACACACTTCTGTGGCACCGATATTCTTTGCTCCTCTCCATTATTCCCCCTAATTTACATATGAACATGTTTTCATACAGCAGATTCAAAACAACTGCATATAATATGTTCATTTCCAACAGTGATGGCCATTAGGGGGGGCTAAACTATAGCCTTGTTTGCAAAGAAAAAGTAAACTGTCCTTGCCCCCTTCCCACTTTGTCACGCAATCGCTGCTACTGATTTCTAATGTATGGGCAATTTATTCTTGGAAAGACATAAGTAATAAAACTAATGAAGAAACTGTATGCAGTGTGTTAATAACAAGAAATTTGCTAGAGAATGAAGTTGGGTAGTTCAATTACATAGGAAATAATGCATCTTACGTAGTTGGTTGGTACTTTTGTTGGCTCGAAAATACTTAATTATGTAAAGAGCATAATATCGTTTAATAACGGTGATAAGATTCCTCTGCACTAAATTCCTAAGCAAGAGTATTAGACGGGACTACTCCCCCCTCTTGATTGATTTGGTGTTTTAAGTCCACTTTATGCACAGTAAGGCTAATCGGGACTGGACCTACAATTTAAAGTGGGATCCGAACCACTATGTGCCTCCACCGGGTATCGAACCAGGGGCTCTTTGATTACAAGGCGACTACGCTACCACTGCGCCATCGGGGAGGCCCCTACTGCTCCCTCTTGCCCTCCCATGTGCACGTCTATGGATTTCAGGTTTCAATCCCTCTAACCACAAAAAACGAACAACACTTCGTAGCTCTTCTACGATGCGAGTCAACAGTGGAGCAGCCATGCTGTACGAGCTACTGTGCAGGCACATACTGCCAATTGGCACATACTGCTCAATTGTCATGACACCTTTATGGCGTGTTGCTAAGGAACCTTTTTGAGTGCCAAAACTCAAATTTTCGTTGTGCATAAATCTCAATGAAGTTGAGAATAAAATTCCTGTTATTTAATGACTTCCCCTCGTATATTTTTAAATTTGCTTACCTGATGTTAAAAGTGATAAATTGTAGGTATTTTCATGCTATTTGTAGTCCAAAAATTATAAAATAGGCTAACATGAAAACTTCAGCCACTCAGCATATAATTGTGGTTATAACATGGAAGTCAACAAATATAGCCAATTTTGCACACATTACAGTATAAAAAGAAAAATCCATAGGACCCATTGCCGTCCCATTATGAAATTTTGCACACAAATAGTCAAGTCAATTGATGTCTTCAAATCATATATGTTTTAAAAAAAATTAAAAATGGTGTTTTTGAGATTTTCAAAAAAACTTCTTTTAAAGTTTTTTAAAAATTAAAAACTCCAATACCACAGTCATGTTGCATTTCAAATTAAAGCTCATTAAAATCAGAAGGGAATGACTCCAATTTGAGCTCTATAGGTCAAATAGTTTTTGATCTACAGCTGTTTAAAAATTTCAAAACGTCGTCAAATTTTGGAATTTTTGCTATTTTGAAAGTCAATAATTCAAAAACTAAGAGCCGAAGAAATCTGAAATTTGGCAGTTTTCATCAACTTTACTGGTACTACCACTGCACCAAAAATTGTGATTTTCTGAGATGTCAAGGTTCAGACCCCGGTTGATTTGGCATGGAATGACCCATTGATCACAACACACATATATTAAAGGAGAGGTTTAGTAAGAAAGATGTATGTCAGTGAAACACATTCTATTTAATACTTAAAATTTAACAAGTATAGTAATATAACATGACCATATAACAATATGTAAATCTAAAGTATGTCTACACACTTATGGTTAAAAATCAGTTACGTTATTTTGTGTTATAAAGAAAATTGTAATCACCACGTTAGATTTATTATGACAGTAACTGCAGGAAATGTTGCAATATTTGTAACTTTCTGAACATTAACTTAAAAAATAAAGCTCCATACATCTTTGTTATTTCTAAAATAGAATCTTTACTGGCCAGATCTGGCAGCTGCTGCAGTCTGCATGACCAAAACCTCAGCAGCATGGCTTGATGTAAAATACATTCAACAATTAATAGACAACTTGGCATTGTCCCAGTTAATGGTTAGAAATTTTATACAAGAAAACTGAGGGTTAATGTACACACGAAGCATGCATATGTATCTACGTATCTGTTTATTTAAATTATTGTAATTAATCAAATCAAATAAAATAAACAGGTATGTGGATACGTAAGCATGCTTTGTGTGTATATAAATATCTCATCGCGTCTTAAGTCCCGTAACATGAACAACAGATGATATTGTACAATTTCTCTTGCATTAAGCATCAGTGTATTATTTTCAAGGACCAGAAGGTGGAGCACAGCAAATGGAACAGAAATGGCAAATTCAACAAACAAAATGTGTACATAAGAGTCTCTAAACACTGAAATTGTTTCACATGGCAGACTGGGTCGTCACCTCTTTCAGGCCATTTGGTAGCACTGGTAAAGAAATGTATGCTGGCAAGAAAAGTTAGTGTACATTCCAATACAAGTAAGATTATCAGGATGTTTGGAGATCAATAGTATTTAACAAGTGTAATCAACAAAGTGTATAACAAATAACTAGCATCTTATTAAAATGACATGAAATTTTAATACTAATTTTTGCTCTTCAAATAATGGAATATCATAATGAAAAAATGATGATAATATGGCAAGCAAAGTTTGTCTCTAATTTCACTACTTCCAACATACTGTGAATGATTTCAAACACTAGCAGAAACAATGTAACAGCAATATCTACACTTCAGGTATCTTGCACATACTACTATTTCATTATTTGTACAACTCTTATATCTTCTACATATAATACTATTAATGCTAATTGTAACTTCACTGCACAGGAAGTATATAAATAAATTATTTTACTATTCTTAATCTTACGTAAGGTACAAGTTTCTTACTATAACATCCACATAGTCCATATTTTAGAACTACGAAAAAGTTATCTCTTAATTTTACGTCTTTCAAGGACCTGTGGCTAAAAACACTTAAAATGTGGAAACAAAAAAAATTAACCGCATGTTGCCTTATTAAAACCAGGAGAATATGGTGTAAAATGTAGAATTGGAAGTCAGGATTCCACTGTACCTTGTCTTCTACCAGAAAAATGATATCGTCCCACTCTGTAGCTTTGCTGCATTTGTTCTACTTTCAATAGTTGATTCATTTGATATTTTATATTGCTTTTCTGCTACTTTTGCCTAATCGCAACTACGAGGATGAGTGATGATATGATGAAGGGACATTCGAAAAGAATGCCCAAGCCATGATTCAAACCCAGGACCCCTGGCACTGTACCACTCAGCCACGGAGATCAGTTCTACTTTGAATAAACTTCATTGCATGTCGTGTTTAGTTGTACATGTGATCAGGCTGTATGTGGATGTTTATTCCTAAGTAGTTGAAACTTTAAATACTGTTGTTATTCATGGATGGAACAATATGAAACTATTTGTCAGGCCAAAAAAAAACAAAAAAACACAGTTCCTTGGCAAGGCAAGGATGTGTGTTTCTCCAGTCATCTCCTTCATTAGTTCACAGTTGCAATTAATATATGGTGGCAAAAAAGTGATGTAAAATATCAAATAGAAGTACATATAAACAAAAAATTAACCACCTACTTAAGGCAAGGATAGCTTCACGCATTACTCTGGTGACCATAACAAGTACTCAACACAAAATGAATGTACTTTTTACTTTCCATAGATCAAGAATTGACCAATACAATTTCAGAGCATTTCCTGATAATTCTAGTTGCAGGGTAAATAGGAACAAGGAATTTCTGGATGATGTTTGGTGTTGTGTTACTTCAATAATAATCTAGGTTGCAACAAACATCGACTGGAGTTCATTTACAAAATATGGCAAAATTCATTCTACTAGTTTGTGTTGGGTACATCGTTTATGGTGCAGCACAGAGGATGTATTATAACTTACAGAAAATTATGTGAAACTTATGGCTCGACCAGGGATCGAACCTGGATGTTAGGCATTGCTATATCACTGAGCTATGAAGCCAACCTCTAACTAACATTGTGGGGTGGCCAGAGGTTGGCTTTGTAGTTCGTCCAGAAAGATCGAGATTTGTTCCATCACATAACTTTTCAGTAAATTATAAAAATAATAATTACAATACCATCAAATATGTGATCCAACTGTTGAAATCACAAACCCCCTTTAGTGAATTTTCTGCCGCAAGCTACAGAAACTTTGCATCTAGCTGTAAGATGGCTGCAATAAGCAGCCTCCTACTTCTGAACACTGGGTATTACATCCTATGCATTTTACAGTTTATTTCAGTGTAACCTGATCATATCATAATTTGTACAAATGGGTAGAATCCTGTCCAAGCCAATTTAAGTTAACGTTATTCAGTTACATTGATTCTTTTGAAAACAATAACAATTATATTTTTTCAGTATATCCCTTTAATAAAAAAAATAAGAGCATCACTGATACATTTAATGTGATATCGCACTCTTCTTGAAATAAATATGTGCTTCAAGCTTCATTGAATCCATGACCCTTACAATTTGCCTTCCAAAACAGGTTTGAAGGAAAATTTTAGTTTATCTCCTTTAGGCAGTCTGTTGCAGCAACTCATGAACATCGTAGTGCAAGTTGTTTTGTTAAGAACTACACCTCGATTTAGGATACTTATATCAGAAAATACATAGTTTCCCTCTTATCATTTTGGAATATAAAATGGACGGAATTATCTGAACTTGCTGCTTTGATCATCTGGGTTGATTTATCATTAAATGCAGTATGAATATTTATGGATGCCCTTCATTGAAGACAAGATCTCGCAAATTTCAATCATGACAAGTATTAAAAGAACATTGCAACACATAAAATGGGAGATTAATGAATTACAGAAGTTTACACTCTTTTAGAAACACATCACTCTGGGTTTTTTTATGGCACAAAGCTGGTACAGATTTGAGTCTTGGGGAATGTTCCATCCTACCAATCAGTTTTCACATCATTAATAAAAACTGTTATATTTATTATACTAAGCAATTGACATTAAGCTTTAAGTATATAGAAGTTGTAATTATCATTCAATTTTTGAAGAATAGGAAAACTTAGAGGTGGCACATACTTGTTCATGTGACTTGCAGTGAAGAAAAAATATCTACACTATGATCTTATGCAACAACATTTAAACTGACGTTAACATCAAACTGCAAGCATGCAATATGTGGAATTTTCTCCATACATCATATCTCTGCAATATAATACAGTATACATTTTCTGTACTTTTATCAGTGTGCTTTTAGGTCATATAGTTTTCATTATAGCCATTATATTTTGTGATTATGTTTGTGACAGTTCTCACAAATCGAGCGAGAGCAAGAAGTGTTACATCATGTATGACATCACAGTAGTTATTTTGTAAGCAATGTTCGGCCTTTTTTAATGCTCGCTGCTAGGTTAGGCAGACTCAATGTTTCCTCTTGTAAAAATAGTCAGTGAGGAAGTTGGTCACAGTAGGTTAGATAATTAGGTTCAGAGGACCTCTACAAAAATACATTCACTTCTTTGGAGGTTGTTAGTTACGCAATAGTTTTTTTTTTTTTTTTTTTTTTTTTTTTTTTGCTCTTTCTGCAAAATTATTGAAGGAAGTTGCATGTGAGTAGGTTAGGCAATTAGACTCAACATCGCTCTCTCTAAAAATGATATTTTCTTCTGAAATATAGGGATGTGTAGGATCCCCAAATGTCAGTATCACAATCGAGAGAAAATTTCCAATCCCGATCTCAACTTGATTTCTTGATTTTCAGGATCTCAAATAATCGGGAAATTTTGAATAGTTATGCATTAAAGGGGCGTGATTCTTGAAGTTTTCTTTATTATGATTGCCAGAAATGTCTTTCAAACAGTACACTCAGTCCAAAAATGTGCAAACTGTCTCCTTGTGTAATTTTTCTTTCCTGTGAATTCCAGGGCAAAGTTTGTTAAATGTAAAGTTTTAAGTAGTAATGTGTTGCATGCTATAACCTGGACACTTGTAAGAATACTAGACAAACAAAATTGTGCAAGACCTATATAATTTCAAATCCTGCCATCATACAGTTACTATTTCATGCACTGAATATTTGAACTGGCATTTGAGTTACTAAACTTTTATTTTCAACAGCAAATTGACAGGAATGTACTAGAAATTATTCACAATTTTCTACAAGAAGCACTTTTCACACATACATATATTATATATTTAGTGATATGCTTTTAGTTTTCCACATCATAAAAAATAAGCCTTGGAAATATATTTCCAAACTTTTCATTAATAAAAATACCTTTGTCTTAGGTATAAAATTAATAAATCTAATACCACCTTTAAAGGCCTGTAAGGGCACGTACACATCAAGGAATACAGAATAACAGTCTATGCATCAGTAAGTAAATAAAAATGCAAAACTTGTACACACTTCTCTTCCGGAAGCACAAAAAGAAAAAGTATAAAATGCACTTCTGAAAGTGTACTTGCACATACTGATTACAATGAATATCAGTTATCTAGTGCAATGGAATGCAATACATTTCAAACATATTAATACTATAACATTTGTTTTACACGTTAATGAAAGGAACTGTTAATAAGTAGAAGTCTAATACTGCTAATAATACCAACTTTATATTGCCCTTCATCTAATATGTATTATATTGATATGGGTTATTTAAAATATGTGAACCTGTTTTTAACATTATGTTAAATTTATACCATCATCAATGACTTAACAGAATGCATGTATTTTTATTTATGCATCTGGAATATGAGGCTTCAAAAATGATACTTTATTAGAACATTTTGACAATAATAAATTATCTTAAAAAAATTCCATGGCAACAAATAAAAATAAAATAGAAGTATAATGCTTGACTTGGCAATATGGGGAACCTGACCAAACAATAACGCATCTGTTTCTTCAATGCCCCTTACGACAAGACCATCGGGAATCATTCTACAAAAACCTACTCCGAATAGGTGTCCCATTTCTGGTGTCAATTCCAACCCTGATAAGCAATCCCCAAACATCCATCGTGTCAACACTGTAAAGATTCACTCGGAAACACATTTCCATGTAAACAATGCTGAGGCCAAAAGTGTAACATACCCCACAGTTCAAATCACGAGTGGAAGTGTGTCCTACAAGTGCCGTACAAAACAACGAGGTCAGAGGCAAGAAGACACTGAGAACAAGGATCAAAAATAACAGTCACGATGGCTAGAAACTGCAAAGGATAGGCAGTAATTCTTTGGATACTGAGGTGTAATATTACAAGTGAGTAATTTTGAGGTTTTAAGATACAGCATATAATGAAGAAATTATTATTTCATATTCCTCTTTATCTGGCCATCTGATTAACAATGCCTATTGAACGACAAACAATAATTAAATTCTAGCTATTGATGTTGAACGAATCCAGTATAAAAAGTATAATTCATAGAATACACAGGAAGTCCAAAATACAAATTAAGGGACATGTGCTTTAATCTGAGTTATCAAATATCTTACTGTCTTTTATTGTCAAGAGGAAGAACAGTAAGCCCAAAAAGACGTTAGAAGAAATTCTGGTTGGGTGAAAGCAGGGGTATAATGGGTATTATTAATACGAGGCACATCCATAAAGTAGAATCCGTTTGGTAATATTAATAATAAAAACAAACCTTTTTACTCTGAAAGTACATACCTTGAGCTATTTTTCTACACAGGCACCCATGGTACTCGGGCAGTTATCGTCCCGCGAGACAAGTTTTTGTAAACATCGTCGTACACTTCTGCCCCCAGTCCCTTGGCAGAAGGATACTGAATCAGAGGAAGGATATGCAGGTGGCATTCAAGGTCGTCTGGTATAAGTCGGTTGTGTGTTAGCTGTCATGCAAGTTGCATCTTGGTTGTGGTTGTGTACAAGTTTCTGTGGGTAGTGAGTAAACCAGAAATTGAGGTGGGAGGTTTGCGAGCACCCAGTTTACAACCCTGATCTCGCCCCTGGCTATTATCATCTTTTTACTAAATCAAAGGAGTTTTGTGGGAGGAAAGCACTTTGATGACAACGAAGAGCTCCAGCATATGGAAACTGCATTTCTAAATGGACTAGTGTCAGAGGTGTATATTGAGTGTATGATAAGTGCCTCAGTGTCATGCACGCCTATGTACGAAAATATATTGACATGTACTTTCAGAGTAAAAAAAGGTTTTGTTTAACTAACTTTTGTGGTTCCTTTTTAATACCAAGTGGGTAATACTTTCTGGGCATGCCTCGTAAAAATGAGCAGGGTAATCTACCACTGGCGGAACAGGTGCTCAACAAGTGAACATTTACTCCTGTACTTCACAGCCTAGCAATTTCTCATAGATATATCAACATTTCATTATGACCTGGTGCCACACGCTGATCCAAATTCTTCACAAACATCCACAGCAATTATGAAATTATTCAAATGATAGTGCGAGTGTGGCTGAAAAACACCATTGTAGGTGATGCTGAAACTTTCTGTGGAAGAAAGGACTGCAATCACAGTAAGAGCACCATCATTTCAGTAATGCCACTTTTTCATGCACATACAATTTACAAGAATGTGTTCGGTGAGGAAGCTGTTCCCCCTCATTTCATTTGTATTAAATGGAGAGTGTGTTTTTGAAAATTTATAAATGAGTAGCTACTCAGTTTTATTCATTCAAACCAATGAAATCCTTTTAACAAAACATATTTACCTGTTCCTTTCTATCTACATCCCAATGCTGCTAATAAGTTCTGCTGAAAATCGCTTTATTTCATTAACTGTTTAAAATGTAGAGAAGATGCAATTGGAAGGACACAAAATTTACATTTCAAATATGACTTTATAGAAATCCATTTTTTTTTAAATCAATGAGGACTGCTAGTCAATCCTCATAGGGACTAACATTATTGTTTTTGCCATGTAACTTCCTTAGATGAAATTTCAACTCTATGATTCTGAAATATATTTTATCCTGTACCGTCCAATATTCAAAAGAGTAACTAAAATAAATAAACTGCATCAATCAATCAGAGCGTTTGTGCATATAAAAAGCCATTAATAAATAAGTAGATTATATAGTGTAACTACTGTGTATTCAGCATTACTCCAACTTTCCATCACAAAAAGGAAAATATAGAATTTATATTCAGTTAATATTCACTTATTTGTAAATCATCACAATGATTCTGAAAAATGTTTTAATTGCCTCTTGATTTCTCTCACAAAGTGTCAGCAGTCAAAATACCAGACCAACAAAACAGCTGTTTGAGAATGGTGACAGCTGTCACTAAAACTGACCACGTGAGTGAAAGATACAAATTTGGATAGCTTGAAATGCTACGAGTGCCACTATTTTACTTTCCTATGTATCACACACTTAACGTCCTGTCACTGCTGGATCAACAGATTTAATACTAGTTTCAGTAATACTGAATTTTCTACTAATATAAAATTCTTGTACTCTTCCACTTTAGGCATGACTTCTAAATCACTGAGATTAATGGATTTCAAAATGAAACAATGTGTGTACTAAAGTTCTGATAAAATACTACTGTCAAACATAATGAACACTATATAACAATTCAAAGTAATGTATAACTAGCACAGTAATTCAACACACAACTATTTAGCTGGGCGTTTCTGCAGTTCAAGAGCTAGTTTATATCCTAGTTCGGGCCTTCTGTCCCTCCCTTCAACCATGGCCCTCACCTGGAATATACAAGGCATTGAGAAAGAAAAGGAAAAGATGCTTGCAATAAAAATATTCTGGAGCAACAACTCATGATAGTGGAACCATTCAGAAAGGAACACATGAATGCAATTATTTCTACTTGCCGAGTGTAAATAAGCAACTCTTAATCTTGCATTAACAATTAAGCATACTTTAAGCCATAATTTTGTTTTCAAATTCAATGAGGTTTCAAGAAGCGATACATGGTGCTTATCACTTAAGGACTGGCCAATTAACAGAATGATGCTACTGATTAGTTTGTTCCCAAGTGAATGCCACCAAGACAAGCAGCAATAGGCCAATGACAAATAATACAATCTGAGAAGGTTAATGTGATAAATGAGGCAATCGGTGATAGGTTAATTTCACCAACATGAGAATCGGCAATTGCTTAATAATGTCATCGACCTGCCAACTGGCAATACATTACAGTCACTCATTAGCCAATCTGTTAAGATAGACTGGATGCATTTCAAGTCTAATGTTGTGTATCAGTCAGTGTTCGGAAAGTTACTTTTTAAATGGTAACTAGTTAGTTACTCATTTTAGAAAGTAACTCAGTTTCTACTGGAAATTTCCTTCAAACAAATTACAAACATCAATCATTAATTGTAATAAAATAATTTGTGTTTTTTTCTTATGTTAGTGGTACACAATATAAGTCTCCATATATTTATATTTATTGTCGTCGTTGTATTTAAGGAATTTCTATTGGGGAGGATTTCTAGAAACTGTATAGAAATAACATGATTTTACACCATCGAACATACTGGTTTCTCACACTCGCTCACTTATGTGTGTCTGTTACTTTGTGTCTGCTAGAGGGATGCGGGGGGAAGGGGGGTATGGATACCTCCACAATTTACGGGGGTTGAACCACATCTCCATTTTATGAGTCACTTATCTTCAAAAGTAGCTTTGTACAAAATGATTACATAAAGCAGTGAGAATGATGGCTAGGGGTCATCTTGATTCATTGGTTTGCCACACGAGTATTGTAATTCACTGTTGTATCAATCACAATGCAATTTATTATTATTATTATTATTATTGAATCCAATGTAAAGATCTGTCTCGTCTTTCATTTTAGGAAATTGGCTTCTCATTTACATCTTAAACGAACAGCACTTATCAAAATATATTATTTTTTCAAAATTTTCAGAAATGATGAGGAATCTTAAATTAGCGAATTCTAACCAGAAATATTTTTACTTCCATTTTTAAATTACCAGGAATTGAGATTAATGAAATCACGTAGAAGCAATAACATTATTTTCCATTCACATGCGCACTTGCTAGCTCTCGTCTTCTTCAGTTTCATTCATAGTACCAGTATCGTCAATTTCTTTCGTAAAAAACATTGGAATATTGCAGTATGTCTCTTTTCATTTTAATCCAGTATTCTAGCAAAGGGGAAAAAACTAACATATGCTGCTTATACAAGGGGGAAAATTATAAGGCCACAGATGAACAAACTACAGAAACAAGACACACTTCACAGCACACAACTGATAATGCAAACTGTCAGCAATAGTAAAGACTTCTCCTCCTAATCTAAGCTTCCTGCTTCTGGGAAATCCCCCCCATCCTTCCTGTGGGCATATTGCTTTGGAATTGAGGACTACCAAATGATAGATGAAACATGCGATAAACCTGTCACCCGGAGCCTACCGACTGGCCACAGACAGAAGACAAATTTAGTTCAACAACTTTCTCTTTTCCTCTTCATCTATTGTTTGCAAGAATTGATGTAACAATGGATGGACATTATCGCAGCAGAAACTAGTAATTTGTCAATGGTTCTGGTTCACTTTAAGTCCAAAATCACCAATAATTTATGACACACATATAGCAACTTAGTGTCATGAAGTAACTGTTGAAACATTACTTCTATTGGAAAAAGTAACTCTGTTATAGTTGCAGCTACTTGATTTTACAAGTAACTAGTTAGTTACATTTCTTCAAAAAAGTAACTGTTACTTGTAACTGAGTTACTTCCGAACACTGGTATCAGTATGCAAACTACTATCAACGATAGGCGAATGTCATGAATGAAGTAACTGATGATGGGTTAATGTCACAAATAAGACACTGATTAGTTAATGTTGCCCACCAGCCAATCAGTTAAGACGATATAGATATAGTCTTCATATAGATGCAGTTGGGTGCGTTTGATAGAGTAGTATCAAAATTCTATTACTGCATTACACAAAACTACTGAGCACGTGTTCTCCTAAAATGTACATCAAAAATTGTGAGCAAAAATTGCATGCTTGACGAGGACATAAACCCAGGTCTCTGGCACACACAACTCCACACAGGTAAAACAGAGACAGAGCCAGGGCTTGCTCGATAGCTCAGTTGGAAGAGCTACACACGGTATTCCACAGACCCAGGTTCGAGTCCAGACAGAGCCTGAATTTTTCAAATTTCTACATCAAAAGTGGTGTTTCTATGTTTGTTAACTATATATTTCTTTCTTTTTGGAAGCAAGGCTTGTGCCCAACACTTCATTGTTGATTCAGGTATTGCAAAAATTGCACGTTGCAGTGGATAGAGAAAAATCACAATTATGCACGATTCTCACAATATAATAGGGATGAATCAATGTGAACTTTTGGCAGATACTGATATAAAATTTACCATTACTGATATTCTACCGATCCCATATAAAATTCCAAATGGTCCTTGAAAGCCCTGAATGGTTCAAAAAATATATGTTACCAGACTGTATGTTTAGACATTTGTTTGTAATTAAAAAATATATATATATATAATTAAATTTTAAAAAACCTACAGCATGTAGGTTATATATTATATCCATAAAATTATAACCAAATGGCAGCATTTTGCACTTAACTATGATATTTATAGATATATCAGATCGGTAACATTATCAGTAATTTTACCGATAAACTGATAAATCAATATTCTTATATTGGCTGATACTGATAATCAATCTGTCCATCCCTATACAATATAACAATGAAGGAAATTTTATGTGCTTATATGTTAATGTCACCAACCTAACAATCAGTTATAAGTTAATTCACCAATCAGACATTCGGTGATAGGTTAATGAAAATGGAAAAAGGGGACAAAATGAAAATAGATGTGTTCTTTGAGGCAGAGACTGAGAAAAAATATAGTAAAGCAATAAATATCATTTTGTATGATGAAAGAACTGGATTACTTATTGATCTTTTGAATCAATGATCATGTATTACATAAAAATATCATTCAATCCTTACCTGATTAGACTTCACAATAACTCCATAACTGCCGACGATCTTGGCTTTAGTATTTTCTATATCTTCAACACTGACACCTCTGCAGGCATCATCAATAACTACAGTTCTGTAACCCATTTCCAGAGCATCAATTGCTGTGTAACCTGTGAAGATAAAAATGCACATATTGAGACAGTGTGAATATTTTGTCACAACACACTCTCAAATACACAAGCATTTCATTTGGTCTTCTACTCATAGACATAGTGATAATTATCAGGGAGAAGAAATGCCAAGCTCCTTAATTACACTTTCGACGAGGCACCATGTCAGGTGTCTGAAAGCATCGTTTCAACCTGAAGAAGGAGGTAGTATAACCTTCGAAACGTAGTTCGAATAATCTCCTGCTCACACACGTAAGTTACCGATTTTTGTTCTTTTAACTTTTAGTTGATCCTTAATTACAGAAAAGTAGTGGCAGAATGGCGAGGAAAATTACAAAATTTAAGTTTGCATCTAGAGTGTTGCCTTTGGCCTGGGATCAAACTTTGGTGAGAGTCTAAAATTTTTACAACCATCTTAAAAGAAAGGGTAGCAGAATCGAATACAGAGTGCCAGATAACAATGGTGACAGAATTCTGAGTGATAACCCAATGAAAATCTGCTTGGCATGTACATTCAGTTTCAAGTAGAGGATTTTTATGTGTGTTACCGACTCAGCATCAATTGGGAAGTTGCTTGAACAAGTACTAAAATCTCGCATCTAGTAGGTTAACAGGATGTTGATCACATGCAGCAAGTGACCTGGAACACCCTGGTCCTTGGAAAGTTATTGGGTTCTAGCATTTTCTGTGTCCAATTCCTGGTGGGAGTCCTCCAAAAGACTCCAGTCTTAAAAGTCAGGAGACATGGTTGATGGGACTCGATACGCTGACCATGCTTCACCCAATGAGAAAGCTGCTCAGGCCCTGGCCCTTCAGGGGCTGTTGTGCCAAAGTTTAAATTTTAGTTTTAGAACACCTGTTTACTTACTTCATGACCATGGAAAGATGAAAGTTGCAAAGTCCGTCGGGTACCCCCTACACGCAATTACCACACTTTAAACACTTCAATTAGGAGGACGGCAAAAGTCTACCCATAAGTGCTAACTTCTTACCAGTCGTTGAACATAGACTCAAATATCTCAGGGCTTACTGGGATAAAGTAAGGTTACACCAGCTTTTGGCTCAGTCTGTAACGTGTCTGACTACCATGCTCAAGGTCCCGGGTTCGATAACCCGGCCGGTTCAAATCCGGGAACTTTTGTAGCATTGGAAGCGGCTCCGGCACCCACCCAGCGTCGAATAACATGGGTACCTGGGGGAAACCCTGGGGGGTAAAGGTGGTCAGGGGCGTGATGCTGATCACATCATCCCCACTCACGACCGGATCAAGAAAGTGTGGGGCGTTACCCCCACACCCCCTATACACCTTCATGGCGTAGTGCTAAGCACAGGGGAGCATTTTACCTTTATATATATATATATATATATATTAGTTTATTATAATCTCAATATAAGAATGTCTGTTAGCACACGTGTCTTTACCTATAACCCCTATGTGCATATACCTGTACCACACATGGGCTTTTACCTGCACCACGCACGTGTATTTACCTTTACCACCTTTGATCTCTTAAGAGATAAGGTGGGGGGGGGGCAGGGAACATCCAATTTATTCCTCGCAGTGAGGCACCAGGGGGAGTACGGGGACCTAATTTTATTTAGGGCGTTGATCGCTGCCGACATCACAGGCTCCCCTGTAAGAAAAAGTAGAAGGCAAGCGGTACCGCCAACCACAGCCGGGAACTGGCTGTAGCCAATCGGTACCCCCACCGAGCAGGACACTTCAGAGATAGGATCAAAGGATGCCACGACACCCCCGGTGTTAGCTGGAAATTGGCAAGCCAACCGGAGTCTCCTATTCAGGGACGGCAGGTTAAGAAGGAATGGTCCTGGTACTCCCAGTCAAGCCGGGCAGGTAGAACCTGAGCACCTATCAGCCGAGGCGATTGGACCAGGTAGGTAGGTTGCTGCTAGGCTGCTCTTCTTCTTTTTTCTCCCTTCTTCCTTCTGGAATGGTTGCTAGGCTTCTGGCTGGGAGGCCGGTTTACCCTGGAAGTTTGCCCGTTGACATCAGGGAGCCAACTGAGCTCCTGGTCTCCCTGCGCTGGCTTTATACTCGCGGTGGTGCACAGGCGGCGGAAAATCTAAGAGTATGCGTTGCCAACTCACTTTTTGTTTACATGTTGCAAACTCCGTACCGAGAATTATCATGGTTTGATAATGAGAAAACACTAGTGGGAAAATCACTAGATGCACGTGTTAACATAAACTAAAACTGTGTGCATTTAGACAATACAATTAATAATGAGTCACGCAGAACTCTGCATTACTAACAATGGGTTTAACTATGTAAAAGATAATTATTAACGTTCAAAGAACAAGTAGGATTTAAAAACAAAGCATATGCATTGCAGGGCAATTTAGCATGCATTCTTTAACCAAACCTTGTTAACAAAATATATGGCGACCACACAGGGTCGTTACATAGGCCCCTCTCTTGGGCAAAATTTTTGAAGAAAGTTAAAGAGTTTAAATTTCAGAATTTTTTTTGTAAATCTGAATCTATATCTCTTTCACTATTTCTCATCTTGTCCTTCTGGCTGCTTGGCTATGGAAAATGGGGGAGACTAGTTGGTCTGACATGATTGTGACCTCTGGTTAC
Source organism: Lepisma saccharinum (assembly GCF_977018435.1). Taxonomy (NCBI): domain Eukaryota; kingdom Metazoa; phylum Arthropoda; class Insecta; order Zygentoma; family Lepismatidae; genus Lepisma; species Lepisma saccharinum. The sequence continues at coordinate 139,244,506 of NC_139231.1, forward strand.
TGGTAAATTTGCGAACTGTACCCGGAGTGCCTAGCCGCTCCACAGTCTGTACCTCTCCAGGATCAGGGGGTTCACTACTGCGATCTGAGTTTCTAGAAGAGTAACATCTGGAACTACGTTGGACTGGACTTCCTTCTCTTCCGGCCGAGGATCTCCAATTTCTGTCCTCGTCTCTCTGGAAATGGCCCCTAGAAAAATCTCCTCTTGAACGCCACGGTCTTCAGCCATATTGCTCGCTAGCCCTTCTACCTTGTTGGAAAGTTCTGCTTGGTTGATCAGTTCCGGCTTCAACATTTCGCACTCTAATATTATTCTGGTTGCTAACATTTCTTCTTCTAGTGTCTTCTCTGCCTTTCCATGCATCTAGCTCATCAAACATATCAAAATCTCTTAAGAAATGAGCCAACTTGCTCATAGTCTTGGGTAAATGAGCCAAGCAAAGGTTATGCACTCGTAACGGCAGTTGTCCGATAATCAAATTTATAACTTCACCTTCATGGAAGTTCTCCACCAGATTACGATAAGCTGCAAAAACACTCCAAGCGTAACTTTCTAAATTGTCGTGAACTAGCCTAGAGTATCGCCTATTTCTAACTGCAGACAACTGTTTCTCTTTGGCTCTCTTAGAGGCAAATTCTTCTCTAAACATATCACAGAAATCTTCATAGTCTTTGAAGTCATCTATGTTACCGGCCAACCAACGTTCAGCTTTGCCTTCGAACAAACGAGGAAGTAACGTGGTAACGATCAGGTACTTGCATAATCTCAAAGCAAACTCTCTCGAGTACTTCTCGGCTGATTGCGCTTCTGTGTCTCCCTTAAATTTGGGAAGAGAAGCAATATCAGACACCCTAGGCATCTTGAAAGTGTCTTTGTCTAGGAGGAGATCCTTCTTCAAGACGGTATCTCTCTTTCGGTCTTTTTCTACCATCTACATTAGTTAAATCTTTAGCGAAGGGATTTTTAGCAAATCGAACAGGTTCAAAGTTCTTGTTTTTAGGATCTAAGCATCTATCTTGAATCCCGGAGTTCGACTCTGCATCACTAACATCTCTTGATGCTCCTCAAAGTCTATGAACCTCTATCTGTGGGCCCTTGAATCTTTGAAGGATCAATTCATTCTGCTCCCTCATTTCTCTTCGAAGAACAGCTTCTATTCTTTTAGCTCCTTCTTACAAGAAACCAATCTTTTCTTCCACTGCTCTCTCCCATTCTTTTTGTTCCTGGACTGCTTTCTCTAATTTGTCAGTCCTTTCTTCCATTTTCTTCACATTGTCATCATGTGACTCCTCTTTTTCTACAAGAACCTGAATAACTTTCGAATTGGCATTGAGTTTCTCATCTACCTGGACTCGCCATTGATTATAAGGTTCTAGAATCTAGAATACTTCTTACATTTTCTTGCACCACATTTAATACTTTCTCTTGGAAACTACAAAGAAACTCAAGATGTTCCACTTTCTCTAGTATTTTGGCTTCTTTCTCTCTGAGCTCTCTCTTCTCTAATTCGGGCTGATTCTTCTTCCTTTTCTAGGAACCTTCTTTCCTCCATAGACTCCACTACTTGTCTTAGCTCCATTATCTCTTTCTTTGTAGCATTTCCTAATTAAGCCATCTCTTTCTTTCTCTCCTCTTTATCTTTCATTAACCATTCTAATAGCCAATGGTCTGGTGGTGTCTTACTTGGAGTACTTGGAGGCCATCAAGGAAACTGATGAGCAAGTCTTGCATCTGGACTCTGCAGTGGACATTGAGGTCTCTTCTTGCCCCTCACATCTCCAATGGAACTTCTGCAAACATGGCAACACTGGAAAGACTCCATCTCTCCTCCGGTATCCTCACAGCATCCGAACCCAGTCTCTTCATCTACGGTTTTCCTCCCTCTGCTTCTTAAGTTCATACTGGACACGTCCTTTTTTATTTTGGCACTCTGTCTATGGTTTCTCCCAATACACCACACTATGTCTTTAGCTTCGTGAATTCCTGGGACGAAAACTAACACTAGCACTAATGAGCCCCTTCTAGTCCTTGTAGCAATAGCTACAATTTTGCCTACTGTAACCAGTAGGCCCCCACTGGCTTACTGGTTACAGTCTTCACAATTCGGGCCCCATGTTATGAGCACCAAAAACTTTTGCAACGTCCGTCGGGTACCCCCTACATGCAATTACCACACTTTAAACACTTCAATTAGGGGGACGGCAACAGTCTAACTTCTTGCCAGTAGTTGAACATAGACTCAAATATCTCAGGGCTTACTGGGATAATAAAAGGTTACACCAGATATATATATATTGTATATATTAGTTTATTATAATCTCAATATAAGAATGTCTGTTAGCACATGTGTCTTTACCTATAACCCCTACGTGCATATACCTGTACCACACACGGGCTTTTTCCTGCACCGCACACATGCATTTACCTGTACCACCTTTGATCTCGAAGAGATAAAAGATTAACAAAAATATAATATGGTGACCACATAGGGTCGTTACAAAGTTCGTGGAAACCAACATCTTTTACAGGTGGACCTGTTGGCAGAGCATCTGACTACCATGCAGGAGAACTACACTCTGTCCCAGCTATCTCTGGAACAGTGTCTTGCACAGCGCCAGAAGAGTGGGGGGGAAGGACTAGCGGCCAGAGCGAAGTAGTACATGCTCCCCCCCCATTCCATGCAATACCATTCTGCTCACATGTTCATTGGTGGAGCAGTCTTGCGTCACTACTTGCGCAGACTTGTTTTCGTTCGTCTGCTCCAGAGATAAATGGGACGGACTGGAGTTTCAATTTTCCAGTTGGGTGCTCTGAGAGAGAATTTTTCTGGCCCTGATTAATAGGTGCTGAGGCTCTCATCAATGGGTACCTGGGAGGCAACTCTTTGCGGTAAAAGGGCCAATTCCTCTATGGCTGAAGTCATTAATGTGTAGAGCTCTGCTCTCACTGCATCCATATGGCAATGGTGTATGCAGGACAGTTAAATGAACCGGGATCCAAGATAGTACATGCTAACATGATTTGTGTGTTCTAGCAAATTAATGTATCACACTACACTACACAGCTGTTCTGTACAATGGCTAACTCAAACATGCCACAAGTTAGAGGGAAGGAAGTAACAATGACTAGACAAATTTTGGTCCTCCACATGTTGAGATCAGAAGTAAATTGGAAGTAAAAAAGTTGTTTCTTTCCCTGTAGGACAATTCTTTCTCAAATCTGTATTTAATTTACTAAAGGTGGAAAACTTTACTTTTGTCTAAATTACTTGTACAGAATGACCACAAACAAAGAACTTTCGGCCAGAAGCCTTTGTACATATTCCCCTCCATCCCTTCAGCTCAGCCCACGGTGAAGCCTGCTCCACTCTGCCCCTCCTCTACTCATGTGAGTAGGATGTACACAACACACACGGTTCTGTGCAGGTTCCTTTGCTTATGATTCCACTATACAAATTGTTTCCTAAAAATGTGTGAGGTGTAGTTTGATTTGGCAATGCTGTTCTGGTAATGTGTCTTACTGCTACTTACAACTTCCTACAAGGAGATTTCAGCTCAACATGACAAACTTCTTCAAGACAGTTATTTATATTAGTGTGTTTTGATAAAGACCAATCAATCAATAACCTATTACAGCACTTACCTACACAAACATCATAGGCCACACCACAAAGGAACAGGTCGGTAACTTTCTTCTCCTGAAGAAGGTCATCTAAGGTAGTCTGTGATAATTTATTATTATCCCAGAACACTGAATAAGAATCTACAGCAGAATTTGTTCCTTTACGAATGAAAATTGCATTATCTGCAACCTGGAATCAAGAGTAAGATTGTTAAGTGGTAACATCAAATAGGTCTGAAAATGCAATTTCTTGTAAACTTGGCAAGAACATTTTCATTAAATAAATATATTTAGGGAGGTGCAAGGGTGAGGAGGCCAAGTTTCTTTATCCAGTGATCAATGGTCAACAGATTATCAAAGCAATTTAATAAGTTCCCAAGTCAAATACTAAAGTTTCAACTTCAGTGTCAAAACTGCAGACAACTGTGCATAATTAATGTATTTACAATTTGGAGCTTTGTGTCGCATTGCTTTCACTATCGCTTTGCTTGTTATTTGTTGGGCTACTGTTATATTATTGTTTCTTTCCAGTTTACAAATATGTTACACTAGCATATTTCTAATTAGAAATAACAGTTTCGGCACAAACTTATAACAGAAATGGTGTTACCTTCAGGTCCTTATGCAACTCTGCTCCCCACGTCTCTTGCACACAATGGCGTGGCCACAACTTTTGCATCGTCAGTGGAGGACCTTCAAACACAACTGTATCAAAAGTTTTTGCCTCCTCAGCTGTCACCTGAGAATCAACGATCACAATTAATTATAAACAAGATAATAAAATGTATAGAAAATATACTGGTATCTACATTTGTCATTTTAAAAAGTTCATCCATAAAAAGTGAATGTTCTCTGAAAATTTCGTAAATTTCAATATAGTGTGTGTTTCAAAATACATTTTCACACGTAATAAAATTAACCTTTGCAGTACATTTGCTCAAGAAGGATATCAGCTTTAAATTTGTTTTTGAGTCCAATTTATGCACAGATAAACCACAATTTAAAGTGGGATCTGAACCACTGTACCTCCACCAGGTACTGAACCTGGGATCCCTTGATTCCATATCCAGCAATAGTTTGGTCATCCCAACAGTGAGATGTGATTGTTGAATATCTGGGAAGAAATTGCTGATTTGAAAATAACATAGGTTGGGTAAATGTAAAACATGTAATATGCAAGTCATTTCATATAAGAATGGGTCATTCCATGCCAAATCAACCGAGTTCTGAACCTTGACATCTCAAAAATAGATAATTTTTGATGCAGTGGTAGTACCAGTAAAGTTGATGAAAACTGCCGAATTTCAGATTTCTTAGGCTCTTAGATTTTGAGTTATTGACTTTCAAAATAGCAAAAATTCCAAAATTTGAAAACATTTTGAAATCTTTAAACAGCTGTAGATTAAAAACTATTTGACCTAGAGAGCTCAAATTGGTGTCATTCTCTTCTGCTTTTAATGAGCTTTAATTTGAAATGCAACAAACATGACTGTGGAATTTGAATTTTGAAATTTTTAAAAACTTGAATTTTTTTTTTGAAAGTCTCAAAAACAGCATTTTAAAAAAAATATATGTTTTGAAGACATCAATTGGTTACTTGTGTGCAAAATTTCATAATGGGATGGCAATGGGTGCATACTGCTGGATCGACACGACGCCTTTATGGGGTGTTGCTGAGGAACCTGAGTGCCGAAACACAAATTTTCGTTATGCATAAATCTCCATGAAGTTTGGAATAAAATTTCTGTTATTTAATGACTTCCCCTCGTACATTTTTCAATTTGCTTACCTGATATTAAAAGTGATAAATTTTAGGTATTTTCATGTTATTTGTAGTCCATAAATTATAAAATAGACTAATATGAAGACTTCAACATCAAAAACTCAGCAGATAGTTGTGGTTTTAACATGGAAGTCAACAAATTTAGCAAATTTCGCACACATTACAATACAAAAAAATTGATATCCATTGGAACCCATTGTCGTCCCATTATGAAATTTTGCACACAAATAGTCAATTGATAGTCTTTCTTGTATGTACGCACTGCTTTATCTTTAGTCAAACTAAAAATAAATGTCTGATGAAGGGAGTGTGTGTTCTCCTGAAATGTCACAACGAAAAACTGTGTTCTTATGCTTGTAGTAAACATAAACTACAAGAGAAATAATTAGTCAATTGATGTCTTCAAAACATATGAATGGCTTATTGCAGAAAGGGACCTGAGTCACTTTTGCACAATTCTGAGAAAAAGAATGAAAAATCGTATAATATTAATAGTGTAAGAAAGAAATGTGCCGTTGTTGGCTCAAATATTCAACATAATGAATAGTTAATTTTGCAACCCTCAATGCACCCCCCTGCAGTATGCTGCTAGACACAGTGGAGATGAAAAAATTAACTCCGATACCTCAAAAATGTGACTCAGGTCCCTTTCTGCAATAAGCCATTCATATATATTATTCAAAAAAATTAAAAATTGTGTTTTTGAGATTATCGAAAAAAACATTTTTTCAAGTTTTTTTAATATTTAAAAATTCAAATACCACAGTCATGTTGCACAAATTAAAGTTCATTAAAAGCAGAAGAGAATGACACCAATTTGAGCTCTCTAGGTCAAATAGTTTTTGATCTACAGCTGTTTAAAAATTCCAAAATGTCGTCAAAATTTGGGATTTTTTTCTTTTTTGGAAGTCAATAACACAGAAACTAAGAGCCGAAAAAATCTGAATCCTAAAAGTTCAAAAATAATTTTTATTGGTTGATTTGACATGAAATGACTCCTAACTTTTAACTGTAACAAATACATTTTTAAAATAGATACTTTTCTATTCTTGTATTTATCTTCAGAGTTGAAAGTATTTTCCTCTTGTGTTTATCTTGAAAGTAAATTACCTTTAATGTCCTGTTTATCCCAGTTTTATAGAATTTCCTTCAATTAAAAATTGTATAAATACGGAGAAACTAGTACTCACTTTTATCCGCGAAGCTGTAGTTATTGTAGTTATAAATTAGTTATAAATTTTTCTTGATTATATTGTTTTATAATAAAAAAAACACTAACTTTTGAGTTTTGCTTTAAATCCACCTTATGCACAGATAGTCCAATTTGGACTGGACCTCTATTTTTAAGTGAGATCACTACGTGCCTCCACCGGATATTGAACTTGGGACCCTTTTCTGAAACACATACCAGCACCAGAGATGACATACTTGACTGCATTTCAAATATTCATAATAAAGCTTCACTCTACCATAGCACCACTACACAAAATCTACATTCCTTGAAAAAGAATTCCTCAAAGAATCCATACCAAAAATTTATAATTCAACGAGTTCTATCAAATTGAACTCTAAAACTTTAGCTCTTGTTAAAACTTAAAAATGGAGAAACTTGTTAAATAATTACTTACATGACTGGAAGAATGAATTTTTCTTAATGGAACATTGTCTAGAAACGATACATGATCAACTGGATGCCAGTCAAGGGAGTAGATTACAGCATCAAAATCTGTGTTGGTTAGCAACCTATTAATAGGTTCAATCACCTGAAAATCAGCACAAGAAGAAGCACTATATTTCACTTTACATGATTTTCAAATTAAATTTTATTATGAAATTACATCTAATATGTATTTTCTGAGTACTTGCAAGTGCAAATGAGTTAGATTCCTTGTTGCAACAAACTCAAATAATATATTTTATAATTTATATCTAAAAATATATATAAACACATGAGTGCACTGCACAGCAGAACAGAAAAATTTACTAGGTGCTGGTGATTTACTGATAATATGCAACATTGAATTTCATGCAAATACTAAGTGGAACCAAGTAACAATCATCATAATCAACCAAGATTTGACATCAGATATGAAATCTGTATCTTGTAAAATGATGAAAGAGTGACAAGCAAGTTAGGAGAAAGAAACAAACATTACCTCTTCTCCATTGTGTTTTGCTGAACACCTACTGATATCCAGAGATCCAGAAATAAAGTCATTTTGTACATCTACTACGATTAATGCGCTAACTGGCCGAACAATCTGGAAAGACAAGAACAGAATGTAAAGGTGTTGGCACATTGTAAAACTGTATATTATACAGGGCTAGCATAAATGATTCATTCGTTTTGAAAAGGCTATATTTTCAAAAGTATTACACGTTGCCAAATGTTCTATGTGAGTGTGAGAGACGTCTACAAGTGTGCTCACAGAAATATTGACAACACTATAATGTGTATTTATCGTAAGTGAAAGATATGCTTATAACGTTTTACTGCCTAAAAATAAGTTGGAAAAACCTTCGCTGCTTCATTTCTCGTGAAATTCTAGCCTGATTTGATATATCACATCACCCCATTCCCTTTGAAATTTTGCGTTGAATTCAATATGGCGGTCAACAATATGCCGGACCTGCGCTTGACACACACAGCTAGAGATCTCCCTGTGCCTAACCTATATCTTTCATAACCAGGATAACTCCTTTACATTTTGTAGGGGATGTTAGTTAAAGGACTTTTCACTCGTCATAGTTCATGTAATGAGGCTTTTATCAGTCACATAGTTACACATATTATTTTGTATATTCTGATCCCATTGTAGTCCCAGAATGATTTTTTGATGTGTGTTAGAGTATGGCATGAGGGACCAAATATATTTTTTTCACGATTTTTGGTGATGACATGTTTTGAGATATACAAGGTCAAAAGTCAAGGTCCCGTGACAAAATTATATTTTTATCGAAAGGTAGGCTTGTTATATATCACTGGAAAGCTTGTTCAATTTGCTGTACAATAAGCTTTATTTGAGCTTCCTAGGCGAAATTGTGGCGGAGTTACAGCACATTTAGTATAGCTAAGCGGACTCAGATAGGGCAATTTCTGCTAACTTTGACCTTGAATAATTTTAGAATTACAAGACGAACGAAACTAAAAATTTTCATAGTTACTAAGTTCCATGCATAGTTTCAAATCCCCAAATTTCATGAAAATCTGAGATGGTCAGGTTGGGGGCTGTGTTGATTTCACATGGAATGACTAGTATGGGCAGTTTTTCTTCGCTGAGCAAACTGTGACCGGTAAATATTACCTGCATATGTTGCAGTTGTGGTTGTTCGCACAACTCAGTGCTGACTTCAGGAATTTTGTCTTCCAACAAGATGGGGCACCCCCTCAGTGGAACACCCCAGTTCGTGACTACCTAAACGATGAACTTCCGCATTGCTGGATTGGGCGTATTTGTGAGGATGACTAGCTTTGTTCCCCTGGCCTCCCAGATCTCCTGATTTAATGCCCTGAGACTTCTTCCTGTGGGGGTACGTTAAGGACCTTGTTTACGTACCCCCCCTACCGCAATCCTTAGTTGAGCTCAAAGAATGCATCAGTGCTGCAGTGCAGAACACTGACAGGACTATGCTACAAAATGTATGGAATGAGCTCGAGTATCGTCTGAACGTGTCTCCTGTAACCAAAGGGGCACATATCAAACATTTGTAGAGGGTGTATAAACTTGGTGAGTTTGTGGTTCTTTTCATATATCTTTCATGTGTGTACGTGTAATACTTTTGAAAATATAGCCTTTTCAAAACGAATGAATCATTTATGCTAGCCCTGTATTTAATCACATAAAATTTCATTAAATACAAAGAATCTCTAGCGTCTTACTTGGATCAGATACTAGGGAACAACATGCAATCCTCTTGTAATAAATTCACAAACAAATTAATTAAATAAATTTATTGGCAAGAATAATGTAGTGATATGCATTGGAAAATACATACAAAACTATATCTCAGTATAACATTATTTTAAAAAAATATTTTCTTACCTAAAATTTTTGCAAAATTAGAACCATTTTTACCAAAGCAAAAAAAAAAAAAAAAAAAAGGACAAGTAATTCCGTTTAAATGTTATAGTTGCCTTTCTAATGAACATAATAAAAGTGCCCCCCAAAAATGTTCACCCTGGTCACCATATTGGAAAATGTCAGTCAAATTTAGTTTCTTTGCCCATATTTAATTAAGCGTTGCAGATATGAAAGAAAGTTTCAAAGAAAAAATGTTCTACTTAATAAAATTAACTATTTTTTTATTCCTACATTTTTTCTTAATCGACCTAAAGTGTTAATGAAACATATAATTATTTATATTAAATAACCTAGTTAAATGAATTTAGGTGATATTAAATGAGAATATTAATGTTTTAGATGAAACCACTTAGGCAGTATAATTCAATATATTTTTGTTATTAAACTAAAATGCTCAAAATATTAATTTTTATAAAGAAAATACACTTTAATTATAAATATAACTTTCATCATCATCATTATTATTATTAAGATATGTGTAGGGACTTATAGTGTTACTTTTTCCAAAATGAGCATTATGTTTCTTTCACATTTCAGTGTTATTTTTCCCAAAATTCGAGTTTTTATGAGGGGAGTTCAACAATTATTGTCCCTAACATAGAAGGAATGATCTGAAAGAACTGAATCTTTTTCTGTGTCATGTATAACTCTTTGAATGATTACACACAAAATTTCAGCCATGTAGGGTCTATAATGTTAATGTTATGTTATGTTTTCAGGAAAAGGTGAACCCTGACTGAGAAAATGGAAAAATCGGAAGTGACACCCATCTTTAAGTACTGCTTCAGCCTTGGGAACAAGTGAAAGTCACTCAGAGCAAGATCTGGAAAGTAGGGAGGGTGCTCAATTAGTTCAAATCAAGCAGCAGCAACAGTGGCGGCTGTAAGATGCATCAGCATGGGCGTCCGGAAGGGGGGGCAAGGGGGGGCCGTGGCCCTCCCCTGGAAAATGAAAGTCAACCAAAAAATATGTATTTCACACATAAAATTTCATTTTAGCCACAATAATATGTGTTAATTATTGCATGAACACCATAAATTCAAATTTAAGCAATGTTTTTTTAGGGAACAACACTCTTTTGGGGGAAAAAGTGACTTGTTTGCCCCCCCTAGAAAAAATATCTTCCTTGCCCCTCCCTGGAAAAAATCCTGCGGACGTCCATGTGCATCAGCAGCACTTTCCTGTGACAATTCCCTCTGCGTTTCTCCTTGATTGCATCCTTCACTTTTGGAATCAATTGCGAATAATAGTCACCTGTGATCGTCTTTTGGCGCTGGAGGTAGTCAATGAACAATACTTCCTTAGCATCCCAAAAAATGGTGGCCATAAGCTTGCCAGCTGATGGCATTGTCTTGAATTTCTTGGGGGGCGGAGAATCATGGTGCCGCCACTGCATGCTCTGTAGTTTTGATTCAGGGTCATAATGGTATACCCAGGTTTCATTTACGGTCACACTTCTACCAAGAAAATTACCCGGTTTTCTCTTAAACAAGGCCAAATTTGTCTCTGACCAGCGGTACTTAATGACGGCTCTCACTTCCGATTTTTCCATTTTCTCAGTCAGGGCTCACTTTGTCCTGAAAAACATAACATAACATTAACATTATAGACCCTACATGGCCGAAATTTTATGTGTAATCATTCAAAGAGTTATACATGACACATAAAAAAAAATGTCGTTTCGGATCATTCCTTCTACGTTAGGGACAATAATTGTTGAACTCCCCTCGTATTTTAACACACTCTTCTGCGAAATATACCTAAAATTAAACCTTTTTATACTTTGTGCTTTTAAACCAATATTGAAATCTGTAAGTCACAAGGCCTACCCCTGTTCGTGACAGTTTCATACATTGGAAACTATTTTTGAGGAAGTTATTTTCCATTCTTCTCGCGCGACAAATACCGATGGTAGGGATTCCGTGTGATGGTGGGCGTCTACTCGATCTCGGCCAAAACCTCGCCAATTCGTTCATTTTGTTTATTTTACTTTGCATTTCTGCCACTTTTGGCTAATCGCGAAGACGAGGATGTACGATATGATGAAGGGGCACTCACAAAGAACACCCATGCCAAGGTCCGGATTCGAACTCGGGACCTCTGTCGTCGTAGCGCGCAGTCGTAGCCACTCCGCCACGGAGAGCGGCTCGTTCGGAAACGCAATCGGTTTCTCGCGCGACAAATACCGATGTTACGGCTCCCGTATGACGGTAGGTGCGCAATCTATCTCCCGCAAGAACCCTACCACTTTTCTCGGTGATGAAAAACGTTCCGATAGGTGAAAAAGTGTGGGAAAGATGTATTTAATTCAGCGCCTTTAATGATTTAAACCGCAACGATTGATTGAACTCTTTGGATACTACGAGAACGATGCTCCAAATCAGACAGTCCCATCTTTCGATGTGCCAAATCTTGCACACAGACTCTCACATTCTCAATGTAATATTCTTTGCGTTCAATGATCTGTTATGCTTGTTTACGAGTTCAATAATTCTTATACATTGGAACACTGAGGAGTGCAATTTTCAAGGCTGCCTACAACTGACAGACTTTCCTCTGATAAAAAAAAAAATAAAATACTTTTCGAGGAAAATGTAGATAAGTAACAATGACGATAAGAACAAAGGCACACCCAGGAATTTCTTAACTTGAAGAAAAATAAGTGCAATTACGAAATAGAAAATGAAATTCTTTAGGAAAATGGTCTTTAATGTGTGCGTGGTGGAGTGGTCATCCCAGCTCGCTACAGCGCCAGGGGTCCCAAGTTCGAATCCCGGCGTCGGAAATTTTACCTAATCATCACAAATCCTCATCGTCGCGATTACGCAAAATCGGAAAAAAAGAGACGCTAAAGAAAAAAAAATCAAATAGGTAAGGCAGAGAACATATCTGGGAGAATAATCAAGCACACAAATGCGAGTGCCGAATGGGAAAGAAGTCTTGTGTCGGTTACAATAATGAACGCGAACGAAGGGTCCAGAGAAGCTAACAAAAACGTGCACGATAATTGCGATCACCTGATATTTATAAAAAGCTGTCGGCGAGTTCCGCAGATCAATGGCTCGTACCGGGAGCCAGGAGACACCGCAGCGGCCGACATCGATCCCTGGCGGCGGAGGAGCCTTGACCGACCCAACGAAAGGTTTTTAAGCACGATTTATCCCTCGTCATGCGATCGAGGAGTTCGCTGGATATCCCGGGATGCACGGCGTGACGTTTCGAACGGCATTTCACGAGTAGTAGAGATTGAGAAATCAATTCGCTACGGGCGTCAGACAAATCGAGACGTGCGTCTCGTGTCTAACATTCCCCGCCAGAATTGCTCTTCCATCCAATTTCTCCTCTATTTCACTGCAAGAAATTTAAATTTCAGGCCCTAAAATTCGAGACCAACCCGAGACCGCACCCTTAGAGATTTGCCGAGACGAGACAGAACGAGGTAAGACCTCTGCGAACACGAGACGAGACCATGACCTTCTGAGCGAGACCCTCGTCTCGCCCAGTGGGATCCATGATGATTGCCGTGCACATTGACCATCACCATGTTCGTGCACTTTATTTGACCAAATAAGATCTTCAAGAAATAATAAACAAAACAACTCAAAACAAGCTGTTGACAACGTCTGCACCAGCTTATGTAAAAATCCATGGCTCAAAAACACATAGGATGTAAAAGAAAAATTAATGAAATAGCCCTGGACAATGTGCACGATAATACTCATGGATCCCACTGTACGAGACTTCGGTCGCAAACTACAATTGCTTCATTACACGAATTCGGACACACCGTTGAGGTTAACTAACCACTAGCGTACGTAGGATTTTTTTCGGAGGGGCTGGAATTGTAAAAGTGCGATCACATAGTTGCGTTCTGGATAGGAGGGAAACACTAGAAAATCTTTCGTAATTACCATTTTCAACCTTCGTTTTAAAAGTTGTTCAAAACAAAAACAGTAATTCTGAAGTTACTTTCCATTTACTACTATCATTTTCCCCCTAGTTTGGAAATTACGATTTTCTTTTCAAAAATTTTGGAGGGGCTGTCGCCTCATCAGCTCCCACCTGCGAACGTCAGTGTAGCTAACTGATTGTGTTTGAACTGAAAAGTTAATCCATTTGTGGTAACTGTGAAGTTGTATGGCTTGATTGCATATATTAATGATGATAAAACAAGTGCTTGTCTAGCTTTCGTAGCATCCCAACAGAATTGCCAAATAGCAAAAACGATTTCAGAAACCTTGTTTGCCTTAATGAACTCCTAGACTGTGAAAGTTTGTGCTGCGACGATCGAGACGAGACGAGACCGAGTCCCATCTCGTCTCGACGCCATACAGTCATTCAGATTGCTTCCCAAACGGGGTTGTACTTTATCAACTGACCGATACTTATACGTTTCGACACCCAGAAATCAAGGCTCGAATCACGGCCTCATCATGCCTGTTGATTTCTGAATGTCGTCCCTTCGTCAATTTCATCTAACCATCTTTCACGGGCAACGTTGCGATTAGCTAAAATGAGTAGAAAATCGACGACGCAATATAAAGCACGTAGGCCTACTCATTCCTTCATTCAGAACGTGTTGCAAGTGGGCGGTAAAATAGTCATATAATGTACAAGTTTGTTGCAATAAAAATTAACATGATTATTCAGTCTGATGCAGAATATTCAATGAAATAAAGATTTACCTGTTATTATTAAAGCCCGTGGAGCATGTTACGGTTTCACGCTTAAACGTAGCGACGTAAAACAAATGCCAACGAAATCACTATTACTGATTAAAATCATTAACTTCCATTTAACATATGAAAGTTCGAATCGGAGATTTCACACCGAAGCGACAGGCGAAACGCGTCGCTCGAGGATTTCACCAATCGAACGCAGGCTTGCGCGGCCTGTCATGCCGATACAGTGTGAAACTTTTCTGCTGACTGACTCGTGTCGCTTAGGTCTGAAATCTCCATAATATTCTCGAGGAAATCCAAGATGACCTCAAAATCTTTACATCTCCCGAGAAATGTAAAGTTTTTATCAAAAACCTTTGTCCCATTATTGTTGCAGCTACATGGGTGAATGACACGAAAGGGGACTTCCTCGTATTTTGCACCAAAGCATGTCACACACACACTTTCAGAGAATATGGGGTGGGGGGGGGGGGCGAGTGCACGTGCGTATGTCTCATATGCATTTATTGTAGGAAGTAAATGACAGCGAAACAAATCGATCATAGCGAGAATTCCTGGAAGTTTTCTACATGGATTGGGAGCACGAGGATCTGTGAGTAGGAAAAGAGTAAAGACGTGAAATAAATTTGCATGAACGGAGCCTGCCCACATGAGTTTCAATCCACACTAACTGCGACTCTGAGTACAATCTGAACCAATCCCAGAAATTATCTTCGTGCATGTTTTGTGATGCACGCTGCACTACGAAACATGGCATTTCCGCTTCGTGCCGTGCGTGTCGTTGCCCAAACAAAGAGAAAAGATCAATGCAACCAGCTAAAAAGATTCCCTTCCCTGTCAGCTCTGCACTACAGAATGCAAATTTAACTGATACCTGTTCAAGCTTAGTAGAAAACATCATCGCCGTTCTCGGTAGGTTACAGAGATCAAAATTCTTCTCGGAACCTTGTCCTGCACTGTGTGTAAATTCATCCAGAAAAAAGGTTCCTGGACCGTATTTAAAATCATCCAGAAGAAAAAGGTTCCTGGACCGATTTGAAATACTTTACAGATAAAAAGGTTCTTTACGGTCCAGAACCCATTGACGCTTCCTGATTTTCTGGACCTTTAGCAACCTCACTCCCGTCCGTAAACGATTTAATTGACATTCGAACAGATCATTCACAATCAGTGACGTGCGGTGACGTCAACACTTAGGGTAGCAGTCAGTGGCGTGCTCAAGCTAGGGGGTGGGGTTGGTGTGGGTCACACCCCTCTCCCCTTTAGGGCCCAGTATCCCTAAAAAAAATAATGTCAATAACAGGAAAAGATTACAAAGTGATGAATAAATACTAAAAAAGTGCACGTAACCCCCACCCTTATTCGAAAATAAGAAACGATTTGATTTGACTACTAAGCCAGAGATCCTGGGTTAGAATCTCATCTTGGCCATGGGCATTTTTTGTATGTGTCCCTTCATCAATTTTGTCGTATCATCTTCGCGATTAGCCAAAAGTAGCGGAAAAACGAAGTAAAATAAACCAAATCGAGCAATCAATCAATGCATTGATTTAATTTTTGTTACTTAGCGTCGCTTTTTTGTCACATTTGGTTAATTGCGAAGATGATACGATAAAATTAATGAAAGTACAAACACAAAAACACCCATGCCCAGGACGGGGTTCGAACCCGGAACTCCTGGCGTCATAGCGCGCTATGATAACCACTCCCGCACAGTTGGTTGATTTGGTGTTTTAAGTCCACTTTATGCACAGAAACAAAACAGGAAACAAAACACACTTTTTTTGTAGTTTCTTCAATAATATTCATTTGGCTTTTTGAGTTCTGAAGTACATTTTTCATTCCAAATTATTTCATTATTCACTGCAGAGTACAACACATAGGACAAGAATGCGCGCTCATCACGGGTTCGAATCCTGGCCTGGATTGTTCATATGAGGTCCCTTCATCAATTTCATCATATCATCACTCATCCTCATTTTCGCAATAACCAAATGTGGCAGAAAAGCGAAGTAAAATAAACAAATCCAACAACAATATGAACGCCCGTTCTCTTGCCCAAATAAATACATCCGTATTAATGGTTTTTAGAGGCCAAGAGTAGTATATTTAAATAAAACCCAACTAAAACGAGAGTGAGAGAGAGCCCGAGCACATACTTGTAATTTTATCATTATATATTTCATACTTGAAAAAAAAAAAGAAAGAAAGCATAACATTATCGTCTGTACATAACACGTTCCCATTTCATAAATAATAAAACTACATTCCATATTATATATACATATTGTACAACGTGTAAAATGTTGTGTAAATACAGAGAACTGCAGAAAATTTTACCCTGAGTTCTTTAGAGGATTTACAAAAAATCTATGAGAAACCAATCCCCTATCTGTCCTATAGGAGATAGACTGGGGGACCTGAAAGCACGGGCTTTCAACCATTGCAGCGGGGAGAGGGGGCAAGGGAGGTAGAGGTAGAAATCTTCCTTTTTTTCTGGCGGCCGTTTCTACCTGAAAACTGGTTTGGCGGAAGAAGAGCGAGCTAGGGTATCCAGCCAGCTTTACCCGCGGAGAACACCGATGGACGAGAAGAGCGTGGAAAAAAAGGTGTTGCATATGAGCTGTGGTGGCTTTAACAAGACAATAAATATTGTGATTTGAATATAATTCGAGATGTGAGATTGATTGATCTATCTCTGCTAGACTAGCTACTCCTCAGTGCACGTCACTGTTCACAATTCAATACAAGCGACAGTTGAAAAGCAATGGACAACGCTGCCACTAGAAAACCGAAAAGATCTACAATTACAGCCGTACACAATCACAAGGCAAAAATGCTTTGCCGAAAGATAACGGTGTAAAGTAAAGTAAAGTGCTCCCCTGTGCTTAGCACCACGCCATGAAGGCGTATAGGTGGTGTGGGGGTAACGTCCCACACTTTCTTGATCCGGTCATGAGTGGGGGTGACGTGATCAGCATCACGCCCCCCCAGGGTTTCCCCCAGGTACCCATGTTATTCGACGCTGGGACCCGGGACCTTTAGCATGGTAGTCAGACGCGTTACCGACTGAGCCACCGGGGCCGTGGCATACAAGAAAATTACAATTAGTAGATTTAATACAGGGAATATCATTTTCTTGTAGGAAGTTGTATGATTATATGCAATTCGAGACGAAGAAAAAATGATTTGTGTGCAGCAGTCGGGTTCAATACCCGGTGGAGGCGCATAGTGGTTCAGATCCCACTTGAATTGCTTCATTTGGTTTATTTTACATCGCTGTTCTGCCACTTTTGGCTAATGATATGATGAGGTTAATTGAAATTCTGAATTGGTCGAAAACGCAACCAGCAAGAGGTTCGAAGAATCGCACGGTATTTCCCCTCAGCCAGCGACTAATTAATCTAGTGTTCACAAAACACACACGAAACTCAAAACGTGTCAATTGACACATATGTGTTGACTCCAATAACACATTAACGTGCATAAATTGCAAATGACGCACTTTTTAGTGTGTTAAAATACACAGAAATGTATAAAACTGTATTTTTTTATCAGATGATGTTCAGTGTGATGCACTAAAATGGGGAGATCAGACAAGATCATTTTATACGTAGATAGCAAAATTTCAGTTTTAAGTCATGAATTGACACAGCTCAATGTGTAATTTTGTCATCTTTGAAATGATCTTGTCCGATCGTCCCCATAGATGCATTTTGAGTGCATCTCACGGAACATAATCTAATAAAAGTGTTCTTTATTTTGGCACAACAAAAAATGCATTATTTGCAGTTTATACACGTTAGTCTGTTATTGGAGTCAAAATACATGACACGTTTTGGGTTGTTTGCAGGGTTGAAAAGTCACGGTCACAACAAGACAGGGTCGAAAAAAGGCACGGTCGGAAAATGACAGGGTTGAATAAAACTTTGGTAGCGAAAACACACGGTCGCAAAATGACAGGGTTGAAAAAGACATGGTCGCGAAAAGACAGCGTGTCCGAAAGAAACGGTCGCCACAACATGGTCCATGTCTTTTCTGAACCGTGTGTTTCCTCCTAACTTATCACTAGACCTCGGATTGTTAGGTTCTAAAAAATGTGCTTTTACGTTCCTAAAATAGGCTCGAAAAACCCTAAAATAGGCTCGAAAAACCTTAAATTAGGCTTGAAAAATCCTGAAATAGGTTGCAAAAAGATTCAATTTGGTACAAAATTTCTGAAAAATACTGACTAGATACAATCGTTACAAACAAAATTTCACAAGAACCGTAATAACCAAATATTAATTCTCTAAACAAATTTTCACTTCTTTATATCATTTTCAAAATTATCTACAAATTATATAATACTGCACTTGTGCTGTTAGAGAAAGCTACTTGTTGGTATGAAAAATGAATTACGTATGTCTAATTTGCTGCACAATATCAGGGTGGCTACTCACTTGGAATTCCTTGAATTCCGGGAATTATGCGTGAATTATTTGCTCTGGAAATTATTCATGAATTTTGGCAAGACATGAAAAAAGGTACAACCGGACGTTTCTTTGTCCCATTTTTTCTCCGTATCTGTCAAAAATTGCAACTTTTATTAAACCAAATCCCATTAAATTTATACAATACATGCCCTGAGGGATGTTTCTCTCAGTTTAGCTTTTATTTTATTTCATTTTTTAGGAAGAAAAAGAAAGCTACATGGAAAATAAAACAAAATTTTCTCAATTCGTTAACTTTGTTAGTGTCTTTTGCAGAACAATCTATGTGACAGACGGATGATTATTACAAAATAATATATAAAGTTGATTAGGTAAATTTTTTGGTACATTGGAATCATACAAACCTTTTACATTGTTAATATTTTTGTGTATGGAAGGGAGGCTGAGAGTCGGTAATACGTAAGTTTGGAATAGAGAAAACATCTGCTTGTATCATTGA
The DNA here is from genome assembly GCF_977018435.1 of Lepisma saccharinum. NCBI lineage: Eukaryota > Metazoa > Arthropoda > Insecta > Zygentoma > Lepismatidae > Lepisma > Lepisma saccharinum. Next base: position 139,263,606 of record NC_139231.1, read on the forward strand.
ATTTTTGGAAAGTTCGCCTTGAAAACCAGGAATTATACTTGAATTTTTTCATGGTCCTAGTGACACCATGAATCCTTTGCGTTATCCACACTCAAACTGCACCTCTTGTCTGTGAGGATCATTTCATTTGCTGAAAATTATCTTTCAACAGAAACATAGTCAGTAGTGCGTTTGTAATCAAGGGGTTCCGGGTTCGATACCCGGTGGAGGTACATAGTGGTTCGGATCCCATTTTAAACTGTAGGTCCAGTCCCGATTAGCCTTACTGTGCATAAAGTGAAATTAAAACACCAAATCAATCAATAAAAGCAAATTTGAATGCTGAAACATTACTTCGCAAGACCAAAAAGGACCAAACTGACACGAGAGTGAGCAAGGCTGCACAGATCAGAAGTTTGCACTTGGAACTGTGCAGGCAGTAGAGACGATTGGGTGCCAAAACTGAGAATGGGGAGGAGGGGGGGGGGACAAGAAGTTTAGGCTACTTTATCTTAGTAGGCAAGGCTTAGCATTAAAAGTCTATAGTGCGGGGGTAAGAAGTAGGGGGTAACTGTCCCTTTTCGCCGCTACTGTGTGCAGGTAACAGTGCGTCAGACATTATGTTTTGTTTAGAGCTTTGATAAACATAATATACGAGGAGGGATGGAAATCGTCAGGAAACATCTTTCATGTATTATTCGCGGCACCAAACCTAGTAAATAACTATGTGAGATATAAAAATCCTGTAAAACCTAAATAATATATATAAAAACCTAAAGAAAAGGTTTAATTTAGGCACATAAACCTATAACAGGTTCTAACAAACAAAATGGGTTATTTTAGACACTATAAAACTTCGTCAGTTGTTTCGTTTTTTTAATGAAACGCTGATATAACTTGTTATTTCTTAATTTACCTGCAAAGGAAAAAATAGGTTAAAAACCTAAAATCCGAGGTCTACTTATCATTTCCATTGAGATACCTAAATTCTTTGCTCTGCATTACACCAACTGTCGGCTTTGCGCGCGTGTGTGTGGAAAAGGGAGATAATGCTTTAAAGATTTACTCAATCATTTGCTACCCCAAGTGCACGAAGAAAGAAAATATTTCCAGTATTTTTTTTTCGCCCACACAATGAAAATACGCACTTCCCAATTTTGTAAATAATATGACTGAAGCCACACGAGTGTATCATGCTATAGTACACACAACGGCAAAAGAAAAAGAAGGCGCGTAGTCCACCATTTTCATTCAGTCTGTTTCCCACAATGTGATTATCATGTATTAAAATAAAAACGTCTATAATTAACGGACAACACCTGGTTTGCAGCAGCAGAATGCCATGTCTTAAAACAACACAGGATGCAGAATTAAAATAGTGACAATTTGCATACAACAAATTCTGAATTGGTCGAAAACGCAACCGACAAAAGTTTCAACGATTCGCGCGATATTTCCTCTCAGCCAGCGACTAATTAATCTAGTGCTCCATCAACACCTCTCACTACCGCTGACTATGCTTTCCATTTACATTCTCAAATCCTACCGAAGCAAAAACTGGCCTCGAGGGACTGTTGCGCCACGGAATTTAGTTTGTATAGATTTTATAATAAAATAAAAATACTCACTCGTTTAACCCAATAGTTCCAGCAGAATATGAATTCCTCTCCGTCGATGAAGCCATCCTGAAACGAAAGGAGCTGATGAGTGTTCGAAGTGGAAATTCCTAGCTTGGGGGGATGCTTGGTTGAATTTGGAGACAGGTAGGCTATATTCCAATATCTACATTGATAATATAAAAACATTCTATACCCTACAGGAAATATTTTCGTTCATTCTTACGAATATATTTACTTATTTAGTTATATGGTATTGGGGGTCCTCCCAATATGGCCCACTAGTAAATTATAGTAGAAGTTTGATTGATTGATTTGGTGTTTTAACTCCACTTTATGCACAGTAAGGCTAATTGAGACTCAGACCAACCTCTCTCCGGGGCACTTTTGTGTCATCCCTGACCTTTCGAGCAAATACTGTCAGTTTGTATCACATGGATTACAAAGACCAACTCTACAACGAGATCTTTCATTCTCTTAAACCTCCGAACACACGGGGTTGTGTACCGAGGTGGCAACAGCGCGAACTTCTGCCACCCGCCTAATTTCATGGCCGTGCATTTAATCATGGTTGATGAAAATTGCATAAATGTTGAACATATACGAGGGTCACTATTTATATTTTGAGCCTAAACATATACGAGGGTCACTATTTATATTTTGAGCCTAACAATGAAAAAACAGGAATTTGGCATTGAAAACCGTTTTATTGTTTTTCGAAGTATTCTCCTTTATGGTCAATACACTTTTGCATTCGTTCGAACCATTTGTCAAAGCAGTTTTTCCAATCTTCTTGAGACATCTCCATAATATGGTTTTTGAACGCATCAACGGCGTCTTCCGCCGACGAAAAACGTTGTCCACGCAATTTATTCTTGACATTCGGGAACAAGAAGAAGTCATTGGGTGCCAAATCAGGACTGTACGGCGGATGACCCTCAATTCGATTTTTTGACTGTTCATAAAGTCGGTTGTTAGACGAGATGTGTGACAGCTGGCATTGTCTTGATGAAGAATGATCCGACGGCGTTCGTTTGTTTTCCGTATTTGACCGAAGACCTCTGGCAAACAAATTGTTGTGTACCATTCAGAGTTGACCGTTCTACGTTCCTCTAAAGGCACAGTTGCCACATGACCAGTTTTCCCGAAAACACAGGCGACCATTTGTTTCGATGTGCTTCGAGCACGAACAACTTTTGTTGGATTGGGTTCATCTTGAAACACCCATACAGTCGACTGCTGTTTACGTTCCGGCTCATATGCATATATCCATGATTCGTCACCTGTTACAATCTTATATACGTCTTTTGAAGCACCACGATTGTATTTATTGAGCATTTGTTTGCACCAATTGACGCGAGCGTCTTTTTGAGTTTTTGTCAAATTGTGTGGGATCCAACGAGAACATACCTTTCTCACAGCTAAATGATCATGTAATATTTTATATATGCTGGTGGAACTAATGCCTATGGTTGCCTCAATCTCACAGTATGTCACATGACGATCTTGCAGTATTAGGTTTTGCACAGCATCAATGTTTTCTTGAACAACAACTGATTTTGGACGACCTTCGCGAATCTCGTCGGTGAGCGAATGGCGGCCACGATTAAATTCATTATACCAGCGTTTCACAGTGGCAAAGGATGGGGCTTCATCGCCAAATGTGGAAGTAAGTTGATCGATGCACTTTTGTCTTGATAATCCACGTCGAAAATCGTAAAAAAACATCGCACGAAAATGTTCACGAGTTCATTCCATTTTATTGTTGTCGCGCAATCTCCAAGGCAACATAAACAACACAAATGAAGCTATTGACAAAACATTTGAAGTATGTTATGGTTAATAATGCCAGACGATTCCGTGCAAACGTCAAATCGCGCCTAACTTCAATCAGTGTTGCCAAGGCTCAAAATATAAATAGTGACCCTCGTACAGGATGGCGCATATTGTATCTACCAATTTGAGTTGGCAACCCTGCCAGAATGCAAATGCGTATGTGTGGCATACCTGCATCCGTGGAGAGTTGGGAGTCCGGCAATTAGTATACCATTAAGCGTTGCCCGGTGCAGACGTGGATTGCGGCGATGGAAGCCTTCGATCAAACAGCCACCGAGTACTGCGGCGGAACAACGAAGATCGTCACGCACCTGTTCCAGACACACACAGCATTCTGAGGTGGGTTAGCCAGTGGACCGTGAGTCGCCGTGAAATACGTGATATTCCACAGGACATGTTGAAACGAGCGTCATGAAAGCCTTCACGCATCGCGTCGAACAGTGCATCCAAGCACAAGGAGGACATTTAGAGGACGTTATTTCCAAGGTGCACTGATGTCTGTACTGTCCATATTATACACTGTATTAAATGGCTGTGTGTATATTTTCATTTCATAACCATACATATATGGTTACTGCAAGCTCTCATCATCTTTCAGTTGTCATTTAAGTTGGTAGACACAATATGCGCCACCCTGTATATATCGTCTCGCTTGGAAAAATTCCTTCTACACTAAGACTGAGGAACGGGAATTATCAATTAAACGTGAGAAATACAGAATATATAATTTTCAAGGACTTCGATATTATAATGGGTTTGAAAATGCACAGCTTATGGTAAGGGAAGAAGGAACTCAGTCGGAAGAATCTTCTCCCTCTCATACCTTTCATTTCACGCTGCGAGATTCACACCTGCAACGACACATATCACGGTCTCCCGCTCTGGAAAAAAATTTCCTAATATACCTCTCGTTTAGCTCAGTTCGTAAAGGCGTCAGAAAGCACTGCACTTCTACTCTGAAGAAAGTTTGGAAACTGTTCCAGGATTGACCTAGTTGATGACCCGAGAGAATTTATCCATCATTCGTCGCCAGGAAAGCTTCAAGGCTTGCTTCATATACAGTATACATAGTTTTTGTAATGTATCTCTTATTTGGAATCAATAATAGAATGTTCATTTTCAGAATTGTGTAGTACTTAAGTAACACTTACGATTACGAAGCTACTGTTGCAAGGAAGGCGAACCTTAATGATTGGCACACACAGGAGACAAACTACGTAGACATTTCAGAGAAAAATGCAGGACTCAAACCCGGGTCTCTGGCATACCGTGCCATACCAACTGCGCTACTTTCGCCTGATTTTTCGCTCTTGCTGCTTTACCCGCGTGGAATTGTCTCCGTCGGTGCCAATGCGAAGGGATCTGTTGCCGTCGACGGTGCCTAGTCTCTCCCAGCCTATACTCTATCCCGGCTATCATCTCCGGAAGAAACGAACGAAAACAAGTCTCTGCGCAAGTAGTGACGCGAGATGGCTTCACCAATGAACACGTGAGAGGGAATGGGATTGCGCGGAGGAGGGAGCGAAAGCGAAAGCAGTTATCAACCTTCGCAGCAACGTGTACTGCTTCGCTCTGCCCACTCGATTCTCTCCGCCCCTTGTCTGTCGATATGCCCGGCCTTGACAGAGTATAAAAGATGATGCTTTTGTGACGTCGTCGTTATCTCCTGCGATGGAATAACAAATGTACACAGTTCGACTTGCATTAGAAACTGACCGTATGACCTATTAGATTACTTTGATACTCCGCAGATAAGCTGAATGAAGTTCAGTGGGACCGTAACAAGGCAGCGCCAACATCATTCAGTGAGGAGACGACACAAAATTTTACTCAGTGAATATTCCGTACTTGATGTGGAAGATCAGAACAGCCTGCGAGTCAAATGTAAGTTATCAGATTGTATTCATCAATCATTCTTTCTTATAATTATTATAGTCGTTTAACGTAATTTACGGTGCGGGCATTAGTCGTCAAGAAAATAGGATATGGTTCATAGTCGCTTCGCAGTGCAGTTTCTTCTTGCACATAACTTTTCAATAGTTTATTTCCTAACACCGTGTCCCTACTAGCTTCTACACCACTTTGTGCAAAAAAGTATCCCAGCTTATTTTTCCCGGAAATCGCTTGGAAAGAAGAGGAGAGGCAACGTGGCAGCAGTGGCGTATCCTGAAAATTTATTATGTATTCCCTATCTATACCAAATTAGATATAATAGAAATAAAACACCAATGCAGGCATGCAAGTAAAACAAAAACAGAAGTCAGACAACTTCCAACTTTCCGACAATTTAGATATTTTTTCATAAAATGTCCCTTTTCACTGAAAATTGAAACCTGGATTTCCCTTCCTGTAGTAACACTACCTCTGCCAAATGCGGCACAGAAAGAGAAAGGAGCAAGCTGTTTCCAGCGGTGAACTGACCACACGCAGGACCCGTGTTTTTAAGTAGCCACTCGCTTCGACTCCCTCGGCGTGCAATCGGGGATGAGAAAATACATGGGCTCTAAAACACAGGGTCCTCTGTTACGTCCTGATCTCAGGCCTGACTTCCGTCCTCACTTCAGTTTCGACTTATACTCTGTCGCGGCGATCTCCGGAGCTAGGCCGTGCATAGCGGCAGAGAAGGGGGGATCGAGTGGACAGAGCGAAGCAGTACACGCTGCTGCGAAGGCTGGTAATTGCAGTCACCCCCTCTCTCCATGCAAGCCCGTTCCCTCTCACATGCTCATTCGTGGAGCCGTTTCGCGTCACTACCTGCGCATACTCGTTTTCGTTCGCTTGCTCCAGAGATATAAATCCTCACTTACATCTTCATTTCAGTCCTGACTTCTGTACTCAGAATTATAAACGAACTGATAAAGAACTACTAACTAAGTACAAAATAAGTTTGAGGTAACATAAATTTAGCCTCACTCATGATTTAGTGAGTAGAAATTGTGGGTAATAGCTCTCAAACAAGAAAATGTCTCCGACTTCACTAAAATCAATACAACCCTACATAATCTGACCTCACTCACTTCTTAACTTCCTCACGTCCTGACCTCAGTCCTGACTTATCAACCTAGGTTAGGGCAAGGTCAGGTTAGGTTAGGTTAGTACGGAAAACAAATGTTAAATAACCAGTGCGTGCATAGGCGTAGGCAAACTTTTTAAGGGGTCAGGCTGCTGAAAAAGTATTTTCAAATGTCATTATTGGCAGGAAAATGTAGCAAAATAGTAAAAATGATTAAAAAATAGATAATTAAGTCCAAAGGGGGATAGGATTCTGACTCCCCATAACCTCCCTCCCTCAAACAAGATTTTCCGCCTAAAGTTTGTATCTGGTTATTTAACATCTCTAATCTGTACTAATCTGACCCAAAAAACCAACCCAACCCATCCAAATCTAACCTGAACAGACCAAGCCTGACACGACTCAACCCAACACGACCTCACGTCACCTAAACCAAATTAGTAAGTTAATATCGAAGTGAGGACGCAAGTCAGTAAATCAGAACGCAAGTGAGGACATAGTAGCGAAAGCACAGGGCCCACAAACGACAGGGTCCAAAATAGACAATCGCAAAATGTGGAGACGTGGTCGCGAAAACGCACGGTAAAAAAGACAGGGTTGCAAAAAGCCATCTTCGCAAAAAGATATGGTAGCGAAAACACAGGTTCGCAAAAAGACATGGTAGAGAAAATACAGGCTAAAAAAGACAAGGTAGGGAAACATAGGGTCGTAAACATATGGTAGCGAAAACGCAGGATCGAAAAAAGCCATGGCCACAAAATAACAGGGTAGCAAAAACAAAGAGTCGAAAAAAGACATGGTAGGAAAATGACAGGATAGAAAAAAAAGAGATGGGATCCAAAACACAGAATCGAACAAATCTACGCCCGAGGTAATAAGTTTGAATGCACACGGATGTCGTATTGTATTTGATCTCTTTCATCAATTGATTATTATCTGAGCGATTACTCAAGGGTGTAAGAGCGGTATTAAATTCGTTTATGCTATCGTGTGTGTATATTGCGGCGATTTATCTCTGTACCAGTGCGCTTCTCAATTCTAATTCGTAGCCGAATGGACTCAATGTTCTGTGCGTAATTCTGTCGGTAATTTGATTGATTTGTTTTATTTCACTTCGCTTCTTGTGTCACTTTTGGCTAATTGCGAAAATGGGATGAGTGATGATATGATGAATGGACACTCGCAAACATCCATGCCCAGACCGGGATTCAAACCCGGGGCCTCCTGGCGTCGTAGCGCAATGTGCTAACCTCTCCGCCACGAGGGGCGGCAATTCTGTCGGTAACATTGACGTGCACTGAAGAGTAGTGAGTCAACAGTGACATATCAATCGATCTTATCTCTAATTATTTTCATATAGCATTATCACTGTCTTGTCGAAGCCACAGTTCATGTTTCACTTTCACGCGCTTCTCGGCACAATCAACAGGCGGGCTGGCAGGACGTTCTATCAGATACAGGCTGCCGGTGAAAGGGAAATAGAAGACTTCCATTTCTACTTCCCCACGACCCCATCCCCTCGTCGTCTCCAAGCAGCCGGCCGCTGCTAAGTTTAAAAAATCGTGGCTTCAGGTCAGTGACGTTCCACCAGGAGGGGGGTATCATATTCCCCATTTGGCCCTGTATTCCTAAAAGAGAAAAAAGAACGCCAAAGGCAGGAAAAGGTGGGTAAATGAGGACTGCCAACCCCCCCCAAAAGAATACGTAAACATCCCCTCGTTTCGAAAATCCTGGGCACCATACTGCTTCAGGTACTTCCGGCTATTTCTCTCGATCCTTTCATTTAGTTCGAGGCACTCGGGGGGGATTACAATATTATATCACAAATTTTACACTATGTACAGCCAACGGCAAACATAATAGTATGCAAATTGTCCATCGCTATTCTGCATCCTGTGATGTATTAAGGTATGGAATTCTGCAGATGTTTTTGATTGAGTTGGTGCTTTAAGTCCACTTTATGCACAGTAAGGCTAATCGGTACTGGACCTACAGTTTAAAGTGGGATTCGAACCACTATGTGCCTCCACCGGGTATCGAAACCGGTACCCCTTGATTACATTCTGCAGATGTTGTCCATTGCTTGTTATAGTTTATATTTCAATTCATGATCATCGCATTGTAGACAACAGACTGAATGAAAATGGTTATGACAACACGCTTACTATTTCTTTTGCCGTTCTTTTTTCGACCCTGTGATTTTGCGACCATGGCATTTTTCAACCTTGTCATTTTGCGACCATGGCTTCTTTTTTATCCTGTCATCTTGCCACCATGTTTTTTTTTTCAACCTGTGTTTTCGTTACCATGCTTATTTTTTTTATTTTTTCAACCCTGTTTCATATTTCTTTCAGATGTTGCTGGTTGGTAAAAGATTGGTTTTCTTGACCTTGCGACAACAGTAGTTTCCAGTTACTGGATGTTCTTAAGACAACTAGAGCAGTGGTTCTCAACCTTCGTGAGCCCACGGCCCGGTAAATTCCTTTTTAACAGTCGATGCTCCGATCCGAATAACTTTAGTCGCAAATAGCTTTCTCTCATAAAACACCGAAACCCTCAGTTAATGAAAAAAATTATCTCGAGAGGGTACAGTCGGCCCCAGTGGCGTAGCAGTTGCTCCCGCAACCCCTGCAATGTGGAGGATCCCAGAGGTGTAGGGGCCCCACAATGCTATCTCTGTGCTCCTAAAATTTTACATAACTCTAGAAATTCAACATATAGTGTCGCTTATAAAAAAATATTGATTTACAAAACAGATATGGGTCAACAATGACAATTTGAACTCAAAATTCTTTGAGGTGAACACTACATTGAAAGACCCTATTTTTTTTTTTTATCTTGTGGTGGATCCCATTTCAAACTGTGGATTAGCCCTTCTGCGCACCAAGTTGACTCAAAACAAAAAAACTCTTAATTATATGCATCAATTTACAAGGTTATTTGCTTTAAATATTTGAGAATTACATCAGAATATTAAATTACGTGTTATGGTATCACAAAATTCAGTTTTTCACACAAAACTGGTGCCAAATAAAAATAAATTTCGAATTTTGCATAATTTTCAGGATAATTATACTCGCAGAGTCCGTGAAAGACCAAAACGCTGGAAAAGTATCGGTAAATAAATTCCAACTGATACATCGGCATCGGTATTGACTCAGTCCTAATATCAACAGAGTTAGTAGTATTGTACGAGTCAGTGTGCATAAACAAATAACTCCACAGCTATTTAATTATTTATATATATTTTTAATGTGTTGGGAGGTAGTCTAGTGGTGACCTTTTTTGAGGTAGAAGTCTTTCACCGAACATTATAGTTAACTTATAGTATTTCTAATATGTAATATGCATGTCCACTTTCAACAAATAACTTACGTAATCTAACAAGGAAAGAATAGATTTTAATATTTTGTCAAAACCCCAACATTAATCTCCAGAGCTAAATGAAGAATCACTTGAAACCTCTTCTAAATCAAAATCTGAGTTCCCGTACTCTAAAACTGAGTATCAGCGTGTAAGATGCACCCTTTTTTCTAGACCTTTTTTTAAAGGGGAAAGTGCATCTTATATGCCGGCAAATAAGGTAATTGATTTTCTTTTTATTAAATTGTCGTACACTTCAAAGGGCTCAAAAACTTAGCAGGAGTTGAGACCCAGGGGGTATTTATCCCCTTGTCATAAAGGCGTACACACCTCGCACAGGATATAGTGTGTGTGAATTAAATGACACCATTGTTTGGGGGATTTTGTGAAGTTAAGTTCATCCTTATTGAAATTTTGTGGACTTTTCTGTTGAACCACTGATTCTTTTCTAGTGTGTTATGATTTTGTGATACTCAGTGTTCGAAGTAGAAATTCCTAGCTGCGCATGATCCTGGGAGGGAATGACGTTGAGTAGGGGATACTTATGCAAATTATCCTAGCTGGAGGCATGGACGTCCACAGGATTTTTCCAGCAGGAGAGAGTAAACGAGTGCATTTTTCCTCATAATAGTGTTGTCTCCTCATAAAACATTGCTTAAGTTTGAAGTTATCATGTTCCTGCAACTCCCTTGCAAAAATTAACACACATTACTGTGACTGAAATGAAGTTTTATGTGTGAAACATATAATTATTGGTTGATTTTAATTTACCATGGGGGCAGGGAGCATCATTCTAGATGCTCATGGCTAGGGGATGCTTTATGAAAATTTTGTTAGCACTGATGAGCTACGAGGGGGCATCAATAAGTTTTGCCTGTTGAGGTATAATTTGTTTAATAATGGATATATTGACACAATGAACGCACATATAGTTTGCCTAGGGTGTCCTCTAAGAGTTACCCTTCCACATAGTTCCCCTCATATTCGATGCATTTGCGCCAGCATTTTACCAAGGCCTCTAAACCAGTTTGGAAAAATACCACAGAACATTCCCTGCCCCACAGTTTGAGAGCTGTTTTAACCTCCTTTAACTAACTAACTCTCTAGCCTTCTTAAACCCGAAGGTTCATGGCTGCAGCAACACAGGCCTTCCATCTGTCCCTATCTTGAGCAAGATCTATATACTCTTTTCCATATCTCTACCAATTTCCTTTAGGTCCGTCCATCTCAACGTTGTCCCTCCATCTTCGTCATGGCCTTCCTATAGGTCTCTTACCATCACGTTTCCCAACAAGAATCCTGTGAACTCCTCTTTCCTCTCCCATTCGTGCCACATGGCCTGCCCACCTAAGTCTTCTTCATTTAATTATTCTAATAATATCTGGACATGAATACAAATTATGTAGTTCTAAAATATGTAACCTTCTCCACTCACCTGTCTCCTCATCCCTTTTAGGTCCAAATATTTTCCAAAGGATCTCAGTTTCAAATACTCTCAATTTATGTTCCTCTCTCAATGTAAGGGACCAAGTGTCACACCCATATAATACTACAGGCAAAATTACTGTTTTGTATATTTTTACTTTTAGTTTCTTAGATATTAAACGAGAAGATAAAGTTAAGTAAAGAGAGAAGTAACGTGCACTTCCTGAATTAAGCCTACTTTTTATTTCCTCTTTAATATAATTTTCATTTGTTAATATTACTCCTAAGTATTTGAATTTGGAAACTGGTTCAAATGAGTTGTTATCAATAATTAGATTTTGATTATTACCTAACACTTGGTTTCGGCCTGTAAGCATACGAGGGCCACTATTTATATTTTAAGCCTTGGCAACAATGATTGAAGTTAGGCACGATTTGACGTTTGCACGGAATCATCTGGCATTATTGAACATAACGTACTTCAAATGTTTTGTCAATAGCTTCATTTGTGTTGTTTATGTTGCCTTGGTGATTGCACGACAATAATAAAATGGAATTAACTCGTGAACATTTTCGTGCAATGATTTTTTTACGATTTTCGACGTGGATTATCAAGACAAGAGTGCATCGATCAACTTACTTCCACATTTGGCGATGAAGCCCCATCCTTTGCCACTGAGAAACGCTGGTATAACGAATTTAATCGTGGCCGCCATTCGCTCACCGACGAGATTCGCGAAGGTCGTCCAAAATCAGTTGTTGTTCAAGAAAACATTGATGCTGTGCAAAACCTAATACTGCAAGATCGTCATGTGACATACTGTGAGATTTAGGCAACCATAGGCATTAGTTCCACCAGCATATATAAAATATTACATGATCATTCAGCTGTGAGAAAGGTATGTTCTCGTTGGATCCCACACAATTTGACAAAAACTCAAAAAGACGCTCGTGTCAATTGGTGCAAACAAATGCTCAATAAATACAATCGTGGTGCTTCAAAAGATGTATATAAGATTGTAACAGGTGACGAATCATGGATATATGCATATGAGCCGGAACGTAAACAGCAGTCGACTGTATGGGTGTTTCAAGATGAACCCAATCCAACAAAAGTTGTTCGCGCTCGAAGCACATCGAAACAAATGGTCGCCTGTGTTTTCGGGAAAACTGGTCATGTGGCAACTGTGCCTTTAGAGGAACGTAGAACGGTCAACTCTGAATGGTACACAACAATTTGTTTGCCAGAGGTCTTCGGTCAAATACGGAAAACAAACAAACGCCGTCGGATCATTCTTCATCAAGACAATGCCAGCGGTCTCACATATCTCGTCTAACAACCAACTTTATGAACAGTCAAAAAATCGAATTGATGGGTCATCCGCCGTACAGTCCTGATTTGGCACCCAATGACTTCTTCTTGTTCCCGAATGTCAAGAATAAATTGCGTGGACAACGATTTTCGTCGGCGGAAGATGCCGTTGATGCGTTCAAAAACCATATTATGGAGGTGTCTCAAGAAGATTGGAAAAGCTGCTTTGACAAATAGTTCGAACGAATGCAAAAGTGTATTGACCATAAAGGAGAATACTTCGAAAAACAATAAAGCAGTTTTGAATGCCAAATTCCTGTTTTTTCATTGTTAGGCTCAAAATATAAATAGTTACCCTCGTATATTTAGTTTTCTCTTTGTTAACTTCCAAACCTATCTCTTTAGCAGTTTTGAAAAATATTTTAGCATTATTCTTAATTGTATTTATATCATCCCCTAATAAGTCTACATCATCTGCATATGCTAACAACTGAGCCACTTTAGTCCATCGTTAGTTTCTTTCACCTTCCTAACAGCATATTCTAAGGCAAAATTAAAGAGCAATGGAGATAATGCATCTCCTTGTTTTAACCCATCATGAATTGTAAATTTGTCAGACACATTAATACCCACACGAATTTTACTTTCTGTTTCACTGGTGCATACTTTTATCATACTAACAAGCTTCTTAGGTAATAAGAATCGATTAATATATTATGTAATTTATCTCTTTTGACCAAATCATATGCTTTTTTTAAATCAATGAATAGCTGATGGACATTTAGATTATATTCCCACTTTTTTTCAGGTGTGTGTCTGATGTGAAAAATTTGATCTGTAGATGATCTGTTACACTTAAATCCACATTGATAATCACCTATAAGACTTAATTACTTAGTTCAAAGAGGGAGAAACAAAGTGTGGACAAGCCAAGGAGTGACAGGCCATCAACACCAACACAGGGTTGATGAGCTCATTCGAGCGGATAGACGCATCACCATTAAGTAATTGCTAATACAGTGCACGTGTCCTATGGGTCAGCACAGGCAATTATTGAGAGGTTGGGATACGATAAGTCTGTCCTTCATGGCAAGAGACTCGAAGAAGTGCAGGAGGTTAAAACAGCTTTGAAACGGAGGGTCACGGAGTGTTGTATGGAATTTTTTCCAAACTGGTTTTGAGGTCTGGGTAAAATGCTGGCGCAAATGCGTTGAACGTGATGGGAACTATGTGGAAGGCTAACTCTGAGTAGAGGACACCGTAGGCATTCCGGCTTGCGCATGGATGTTTGTGAGAGTGCATTCATCAATTTCATCAAACCATCACTCATCCCCATCTACACAAATTAGCCGAAAGTGGCACAATAAGCGAAGTAAACAAAGGAAATCAATAATAATAATAATAATAATAGTGAAAAACTCAATATGCTGACCAAGGCAGAAATTTATTTTATTATAAAACAAACTAAACGTAACGTTTCAACCTTCTAGCAAGGTCTTCTTCCGACTCTGCACCAAGTACAAATGTAACAAGGTACAAAACAGGACAATATATATACACAAAAATTACTCCCCTCCAGACTATTAGAAAGTTGTTTTCCTGGAACATTCTAGCAGGTGGCCTTCCCTTGTCAACTGTACATTCACCTGACAGGCGATTTAGCTAAACATTTTCTTTCATCTGGAATGTGGTTGGACTCTTTTTCCTTTCTTCCTTCTTCTCTCCTCTTTCTCTCTTGACCTTTCCACTCTTTCTAACACCTTCTTCCATTCTTTGTTTATCTTCAGTCCCCCATTCCAGTTCATTGTGTCTTCTTCACCTTTCTTCTCTATTTCCTTGGCCTCCTTCCATTTTCTCACTAGCATTCTCTTCTCCCTTCCTATCTGCTTAGCCTCATCCCACTCTATGTCATGTCCTGTTTCTCTTGTGTGTTTAAATATCGCATTTCTCTCTCTCTCTCAAGTCGTACATCATCCCTAAGTTGTTTCAACCTATCTTTCAGCCTCTTTTTCGTTTCTCCTATGTACACACACTGACATTCTTTACATTTCACTTCGTAGATAATCCCTTCCTCTTCTCTGTTTTCCTCTTTATTGTTTGCATTCTTCGCTATTCTTAAGATGCTTCTCCCTCCCTTCCTGTAAGTTTTAATGCCCACTTTCCTAAGCACTTTGCATATCTTTTCTTGTGGTCTTCCCCATACTCCTTATTCTAAACCTCCTCTCTTTTTCTTTCTCTTCCAATTCTCCCGTGCCCCTTTTCTTCCTTCTGCCTTGGTCTGCATATTGAGTTTTTCATATCATGGAAACAAGGCTTAATGGTGTTATAAAAATAACATTATTATTATTATTGGTACATTTATCCTGGTACTTGCCCCCGCAGACAAAAAAAATCATGGTTGCGCCTCTGGCCATGGCACAAACTTTGAAAGCCTCTGTAATAAACAGTATTTATTGGGTTGATACAAGACATCATACTGAAATAATGTAATGTAAAGACCATGCGATCACAAACACACAGCTAAGAAATATAACAGGAGCAATTTCAGATATTTGATTGTGCCAACTGTGCTGCCCCAGCCTGCTGTAGGGGAATAACTGACAGAGACCACTTCATAGGAATTCAAATGCAACCCCTGCACACAGGTAACACAGCACAAATTATCAGAACAGGGGAAACTAATAATTAAAAATTACTATTCAAAGTAGTTGACAGTATTTCAGGCTAAAAACCATGGAGCTCTAAGTAATCCTTTCATACCTTAGAAAAGCCTCTTTCCTGTGAATTCTGTATACTCTCTCACATTTTTACCCTTCATAAATAGCAATATACTAAGTTCTCATAGAAACCTATACTTCAAGACAGAGGCATCGCCTGAAGGGGGTTCACGGAGCACAAGACTCCCCAACTGAAAATGTAAAAAACTTCAATTTGTTTCCATTTCTGCTTTATAAAACACTACATTTCAAGATAGTTATTTTACAAAACAGCTTCTTTTGTTCATAAAATCTTTGCAACACAGCGAGAACCCGGCGCACATCTGACGCTACGAATTCCCTCTGCTGTATTCTTCCTGTGTTCTAGCTCTACCGAAGAAGCTAAGAGAAACCAAGAGGGAAAACTGGAAACCGGAGCACCTGCACCTTCCGAAAGAAACTGTCAACAGATGGCAGCAACTGTTAAATGTTGGGGGAATATGCAAATAGCGGCGGAGGGAAGATTTCTTTTTTGCTATTCCTAAGTACGAGGCGCATCCAGAAAGTAAGTTTCCCTATTTTTAAAAAAAAAAAAAAAAACAGTTTCAGGAAACCATATATTGGCAACAGGTACAGCAAAGGTTCAGCTATTTTTCAACATAGCAACCACCAGAATTGAGACACTTGTCGTATCGTGGTATCAACTTTTGGATCCCACTGTCGTAGAACTCTGCCGCCTGTGAATGGAACCAGCGTGTGACAGACGTCTTCAGCTCTTCGTCGTTGCCAAAACGCTCACCGGAGGACAGGAATTTCTTGAGGTGCAAGAAAACGTGGAAATCGCTGGGAGCCAGACCAGGACAGTAAGGTGGATGATCAAACAACTCCCAGCCAAATTCCGTCAAAACAGCTGCTGTGCGCCGAGCCGTATGTGGACGAGCATTGTCATGGAGGAGCACAACACCTGCAGTAAGCATGCCACGCCTCTTGTTTTGAATGGCACGTCGCAATTTCCTTAGTGTTTCACTGTCATTGTCAGCATTCACCGTTTCACCTCTGGGGAGGAAGTCAATGAGCAAAATGCCCTTCCTGTCCCAAAACACGGTGCACATCACTTTCTGTACCGACAGCATCTGTTTGAATTTCTTCTTGACCGGAGATCCACTATGCCGCCAATGCATTGACTGCTGCTTGGTTTTTGGGGTGAAGTGCGAAATCCACGTTTCATAGACCGTGACGATCCTGTCGAGGAAATCATCGCCGTCAACATGGTACCATTGCAGGAATGTCAGTGCTGCTCCTGAATGTTTCATTTTCTGTTCAGGAGTCAGGTTTTTCGGCTTCCAACCTGGCACACAATTTTTTGAACAGCAGGCGCTGCGTGACAATCTCATGCAACACGGATCACAATATCTGCGGAAAAAGGCTACTCAACTCCGTAATCGTGAAGCGACGGTTCTCTACGATGCGCTGCCGCACCAGCTCAACCAGAACATCAGTGATGAGGGACGGACGCCCACTGTGCTCTTCATCATGGACACTTTGACGACCTTCCGAAAACTGCCGACACCAGCGACGCACCATCTGCTTACTCATAATGTTCGGCCCATAGACCTCACAGAGCTGACGATGAATGTCAATTGGAGCAATGCTTTGTGCATTCACGAACTTTATCACCGACCGAACCTCACATGCAGCGGGAGAAGGAATATGAGCTTCCATTTCGGACCACTGCTGCCTCGCTACTGGCATGCGGCGGGAGAAGGAATACGAGCTTCCACTTCGGACCACTGCTGCCTCGCTACTGGCGCAGGGTGGGATCTGTCTGCCTGGCATATGATTGATACGTCTTAGCTCTGCTGCGCATGCGCAATTTACATGGCTCATTATGTTTACTTTCACGGGGAAAAAATAGGGAAACTTACTTTCTGGATGCACCTCGTATTTTATTTTTTGTTTCCTTTAGCTTCTGTATTTAGAGAAAAGTAAGCAGTAGCTACATATTATGCAGGCACTGTTTGCATTGTTATAGTAATTCCTAAGATCTTTGATGTTTTAACCTAATATCTTTCCTTTCTAATTCATTTCACCAAAAATTAAGGCTGCAAACTTCCTCAACAACTACAATGTAAAAAGTTGTCACGCCTTGCAGTTGCATGGCGAAGGTTTTATTTTCAAACACTATAATGAGCAGATTTACACTTATATCGATATTTTAAATGTGTTGCTTAAACCTTTAGATAATGTAGAGGCGTCAAAAAGAAAGAAGACTAAGACACTGCTAGTAGAAAATAACATTTATCTTGGTACACATGTAAACAAGTATGGATAAATATCCATTATATTTCTATTGAAAATAAATTATAATTGTTATAAACTCCTACAGGTAAACTTTAAGATAATAATTTTAAGTTTCGCGTATTTCAATTCACATCATGAAGTTTGAGCATTGCCAGAGACTTACCAATGAAATACAGGAAAGCTGCTGTTAAATTACAAATAACTATTGAAATTGAAAAGACAATAATAATAATTTGTTGGTATCATGGTTAGTGGAATAATTTCAATCACTTAATAAGGAGAGAACTAAGGCATTTCAGTAATTCAAACTGGAAAAAATGCATTGTCCACCTTAGTAATTTTTCCTTCATTTTTGATTGTATTGACGGGCGAGGAGGGTGTTAAGCGGAAACGATAATTGAAATAAATGAAAATTGACCTGTGTTAAGTAAATGGATTTTCACTCGGCACTCTGGCTAGCACAATACAACGTCCCAGGTTCGTATTCTTCATAAAACATGCATTATTATACTAATATTTCTTGTTTTACTTTATTTCATTATTTTTCTATAATTTAACCATGTTGTACATTCAATTAATCAGTGTTACTCACATTGACCATTTTTTTCTCTGTGATTGTGATCAACAATTGATTTTCCATGCATTTGTAGCCCACCTCAGTCTGAGGGAGAGGTAAAAATTTATCTTAATTTAGGCTTGGTGTGAACAACCATACTTCACGCAACGCTACTGCTTCAAGATGCTGGATCCATTATGCTGATGCTGACAACAGTACTGCACTTTTGTTACAGAGCCAGAATGAGAAAAAAACGTTTACTGTTGTGACACCCATTTGACTAGTGACTTCTTTCACTCAAGCAATGACTACATAATACAATTCTCACTAGCAAAAAGCTCAAACTTTACTCAAATCCACTTAACCCTTAACTCGAACCATCAGTCTGACAGACCCCCTGAAAATTTCATCGGGCTTGTGCGACAACACTGTTGTGCTCTCCACCCTGAAACTCCCAGTACCTTTCCCCCATACGTTTACCTCTGACGAGCCAACCCGTATCAATGGCTTATTGAATACCGATCAGCATGGTAGCTTATTTGTGAGGATACAGGGTCTGTGAGACAGGGTTGTTCGGGTTATGTCGGAATCCCATCGGTCCGTAATACAGCGTGGTTATAGTTGTGTACATTTGTGAAGAGTTTGTTTTTGTTTCTTTTGTTGTACTTTTGTGAACAATGTTTCCATGGCCCAAGAAAGAAAACGAGCCATTTTCTGAGTCACAGACATTGATTTTGACGAAGCTGTTAGGGAGGGAACTATTAGAAAACAGAGTCTGAACTCGAGGATGACAGTGCTGATTCCGAGACAATCGACAACTCTGACGCTGATCCCATTTATTCTTCTGAGTCGCAGGATGGTGGAGATTTAGGGACAAGTAGTGACAATGATGAAAACGGATTCTGGACGACAGTGAAGTTCCTGCTCGTGTCGTTACCGGTTCTCCACCAGAGCCAACTTCACTTGACGTGTCAGACGGCCCTCTATCAGCTCCGCAGTTTTAGTTTGGCAGCGCGAGAGGCAACCCATACACATGGAGAAGTGTTGAACCACCAAAACATCATCACTTACTGAGCTAAGGGCTCTTCTCATATTTCTTTTGTACTCCTCAATTTTAAAATCTGCTCATGAAAATATGCTTACCATGTTCTGAAAGAAGGCTGCAGGTAGACCAATTTTTACTGTGTTCTAAATAAACAATAAATATTCCTTCTTATTTATTGAAACTTACATACATAAAATAATTGGAAGTTGATAATTAAGGCTCACAGAACAAATATTTTGTGTTATTAACAAAAAATAAATAAATTGGATGTAAAAAAAGAAAATATGAGTTCTGTCTGACAGACTGGGTGGTTTGGATTACTCACAAAAAAAACATGGTTCAGGTTAAGGGTTAATTGGAACTATGCCTACAGTTTAATTCTTAGAAGCAAATCACGGTGCATATTAAAATAAAATTTAAAACACACTTCCCACAAATATAAGGTTCACTCACCAAGTTTATGCACATTGAATGACACACACATAAGCTGGGCATCCAATATGTAATTTTAGTGCATTTTCATTTCCTTAAGAACTGAGTCCCAAGGAAATATAAAAAAACTAATCTGTATGGTACCCTTGACCCTTTAAAACCCTCAAGAAAGTGAAATATATTTGCATAGTTTATGAAGATTATGTTGTTTTTAGTTCATACAGAAGAGTTATTGTGAAGTAAAGTATGACTGTTAGCTTAGCATGAAGCAGAATAGACCGAAGGCTATTAACATAGCATTCCACAACATTAGTAGATGGGATGTTGCCTACAGTTTCATAAATGTATTTTAAAATGAAGTAAATCAAACATGAAGGACTGAAAACTTATGAAACCAAAACAGAAGTGAAATTATCGTTAGGAGTGTTAGATTTATTGGTGCTTATAATTTTATGTTGATGGTGTGATCATTTTCGTGTGTTTCTTAGTAATGTGAGTGTACGTACAACTGGTTTTCACTAACAAAAAGCAGCAAAAGTAATTAGAGATTGCAGGTTTTTACATACAAGGGCCATACTTTTGGATCAAATATGTATGTTATTTGTGTTTTCAACATGCTGAAACCAATTTTCAACATGCAAAACATAGAAATCTATCAACTAAAAAAATTCAACGTAACTCTCGAGGGGGTACAGTGGGTAACGGCTCCATCTGTACTTTTATTCTCTTGAATAATACAAATTGTCCTGCAACTCTAAAACAACAGAAAATCAAGCACTAAACTTACAGAAAACAAAGATTGATTAATATGGTTGAAATCTACTGCAACGAACACACTGTTTAAACACAAATATACAACAAAAATTAATTCCAACACTCACCCGATTCTTGTCAAAGACATTGAACATATCCTGAAGCTGATTGGATTCAAGACTGTAAATTCTCCCACGATCATTTCGGAACAATGCACGGCACAATGCTTCAAACTCAGTTAAATCTAAGTTTCCATCACTTAAACAAAAAAAAAAAAAAAAAAAAATTAAGAATTAGCCATCAACTACCACATTCTACATTTTCATATTATTTCACTTCACTATCTGAATGTAAATTCCTCAGACTAAGCATGTAAAGACATCTGTAACTGGTTAATGTTTCATAATCTTACTGTCTTTCAAAATATGAAAAATACAAGCCTTTGTTCTTCGGATGCTATTAAAATTGATTTAAAAATTCTAAGCAAATATGAAACACTCATCAACTGGAAATATTTAAATATCCATGGCTTCATGCCACATTTTCAAACATAGGTAAAGCATGGGGGAAATGGAAGTAAGTGTTGGGCCTGCAAGGTTGCTAGGTCAAGAGTGAAGATAAAGTTGTCAGGAAAAACAGTGCTTCTCTCGTAGAGCTTGTCAAAATATGTGAGTGGCAGAGCTAGTGTTGTGTGTGTGTGGGGGGAAGGGGATAATGCGAAAGGTAAGTGGGAGGGGTGGGAATGAGTATGAGAGGTTGCAAGAGACATTGGATTTGGGTTGAAAAGTTACCAGGTAGCATGCCCATAGACAAGCAGGGACCAGGCGGAGGGCTGGCACTGCCGTCAGCCCCCTTGATATTAGGTAAAACTATTTTGTATACTTTGTATGCCGTGAAGAGTGAAAATGTAGACAGCAGACATTATTTTGCTCACAACTCGAAGGATACATTCACAGAACATGAACAGCAGCTATTACTCATACATTCGTACTTCTGGTTTATGAGCCAAAGTCTAAGTAGCAGCAAGCATACAGAAGATTCTCTACACTTTAGAGTTTTCATAGGAAAGCTTCTTTATCTGTACCCTTGTTTCCCCTATTGCAGCCTCCCGTTTAGACAGAAATCTGTGACTATCATTTATATTCCTTCCACATCTGTGTCAAAGGTCAACAGCTTCCAAGTTTTGGGAACAAAGTTTTATTGCTTCGGCAGGGGTGAAATGTATTGTAGGCACTATGATTGAATATCGTGCATTTTCTCTTGTATGACATAAATATCTGCATCATCAAAAATAGTATGGAGTGTTTAGTAAGGGATGATATCAGAACACTTCAAGAGATGTTTTAGAAGATCTAGAAAAAAGAACTGTAGTATTTGCATGATATTTCTGAATTTCATATTAACTTAATGCCTCCCGCATCCCACACAAACACAATACCTTCATTTGATACTGATAAACTTTTGAAATATGTTTTACAAAGGCCACCCTGGAGATCAATTCTAGCTACTGGCCTGCAACATAGTCTCATTCAGGACAGTTTACGTATTGGGAGGGGAAGCTGGTGTCAGGTTTCTTTGTGGGGGCTTGTCTTTGGCACTTTGTTGTTAATTTAACTTCATATTTAAAAGTATTCTATGACATAAAACAAATAATAAATTGTTCTGAGCTATCTTAAAATTTCAAAAATGAGATTTCTGTGCAAGAGATCACACAAAGTAAATATTTTGACTACAATTTCCACCTATTTTTTAAAATAGTTTTGTATGAAGAGTTAATAAAAAATAGAGTAACATAATCAATATTAAATATTGGTAAAAGTTTACGATCTGTCGGACACCTATAACTTCTGAGTTTCGTCAGTTTTTGACATTCGTACTAACCTATCTGCTTTGCGGAACATTCCGTGAATGGTTTTTGGGGCTATCCATCCCAGAATCGGTGCAAAATTTAAACAAAAAAAATTATTTTAGTTTGAAATTTCTGACTCAAATTTCCCACCGATTCCGGGCTCTGCCCCCGGGGTAATTGACTTACCACCCCCAACCGCTAACGCTGCCCCGCCTCCGCTCCGGTTTTTTCTGTAGACTCCCTGTTAAAGGCATGTTAGAAATTGGCCGGAGTCACCTGCCCCCAAATGAGGCCCAAACTTTTAAATCTGAAGAAATCAGTTTCCAGGATACGGAAAACTTACCTGAATTTCACACAAAACACCTTCCCGATGTTAGACAATACTACAGGAACTTATTACGGTAAGTAGTTTCTTCTGTAGAAATGAAGAAATCTGTCTGACGGATAGTAAACAAGTACCTACATATTTACTATGAAACGTAAAAAAGGAAATTAAAAACTGTTGATCTAGTTATCACTTTAGTACTACTTTCATATAGGTGTGACACCTATAAATCATTTATTTCACACTTCTTTACATTGCTAACACACTATTCTGCATTGCGGAACATTTCTTTAGGTGAAATAATGAATTTCTAATGAAAATAATGTATATTTCTTACATTTACGAGTACTTACTGTTATTCGTTATTTCGATTCTGTAACACACATTATGGCGATAGCGTACTGGTTCATCGTGCGAGTGTTTTGTCGATTTATGCAGTGTTGCAACCTTGTTCACCGAAAAATACTTTCGTGCCCAGATTTGAAATTATGCTAATACCTCGCAAACCATTGACGTTAGCCCCACAAACAATTTCCCATAAGGTTAGGTTGGGCAAGCATAGTTTAAATTTTTTTTTTAAAAAATAAAAATACTCGACACGTCATGTTATAGTGAAACATTGTGCTCTCGTGCAGAAAGCAAAGGAACGAGTTTACAATACCGGACCACTCTCCAATTTCTATGAAATTTCGCCTACTCACTAATTATGAACTCCTAATCACGAATCTGCATGTAATAATTGGCGGTCAAGTATGGAAATCGAGAAAAAAATGAAATAAACTATGTTTTCTTAACGTAACGTAACCCTACCATAAGAACAATAGCTCCACGGAAGACGCCATTTTCCCAACATGAAGAAATCAACAGGCAAGATAAGGTATAGTTCTCTTAGCTAAAATATTAATTTTTCTTTGTATTTATGCTAATGGAACCTAACCTAACAGGCCTAACCTAACCTCGTAGGTATTCCTCGTCTGTCGTCAACAAGATTGTTGTGCGTAAAGGAAGACCATTAGCTAATTAATTGCGAAAGAAAGATGGTTCCGAATTGCTGTGTATGGACAATCACCGTGGTAAATCGCAAGGTTATTTTACAAGTTGTACACGTAAATGTACAATTTTAACAAGTGACCGCCAAATATGAACTACAGATACGTCATCAGGACACCGAAATTAGTAAGTAGGGGAAATTTTATAGAAATTGGAGAGTGGTCCGGTATTGTAAACTCATGCCGAAAGCAAATGGCGGCAGCAGCAACAGCATGTCGGACAGAGATTTTCGCAGAAAACAACATGCATTCGCAATAAAATTGATCAAAACTACATTCATGAACTTCCACAACGCTACAGAATATGATTTGTGTAAGTACTTTTTCCTGTAAAAGTAAGAAATCCGTCACACCTATATGAAAGTGTTACCATCACTTTTTCGTGGATTGAGTAGAAATTTCCCAATGGATATAATTTTCTAATATGTTCATGTTTGGACCCTCCCACCCTACAAAAATTTGATGACCAGGGTTTATCCAGAATTTTTCAAGTTCACATTTAGGGTTGTGATAATAATATTTCAGGACTGTTGTGAAAAATTTTAGTGGCATGTATTTTGTAAATAACTCTGTGACAATGAAATGCTTGGGGCGTCATGAGAACATTTATTGTAAATGGCAAGAAATTAGTGTGGTCACACTATTTTTAAAATATGAACCTCATAACCTCATTAGTATGTGATTCGGTGTCACCACTGTACGTACCTTAACTTAGACTGGTGTTTCATTAAAATTGATCACATTTGATTTTCACATTTTTAAACTTCAGAGATATAATGACGACGATGAGAAACGCACACACAAAAGATATCCATGTCTTGTACAGGATTTGAACCTAGCGTATCTTAGTGTCATAGCTGATAAAGCTAACTCAACTACGAAGGTAACTAAGTGCTCATCAAAGCATGAGCAACACATATTCAATAAGTATTATGTATCGAATATGTTTCCTTCCTTGGGCATATCTCACCATTCCCCAACAGGAAATTTGCGTTCCATCTACCCGTGATTCGATGTCACAGCACATGAGGCTTGCAGGAGAAAATACCGGCAACATGATTGCGAGCTAAAATATGAACAAAAATCCCCGATACTATTTACATATCTTAATAACCTTATTCGGTGCCAATGAAATCTAATTGTGGCGGTGCTAATCTGTATGAAACAACTATATTTACTGTCAATATCAAGTAAAACAACATCGGGTTGGCGAGATGACGTAAACAAACCCTTCTCAGGAATTGACAAGTTTTCGTCTCGTCTTATTACTTACCCATCTTTATCAAAGGCAGAGAAACAAGCTTCCATATCTTCGGGGGAAAACACGTTCGTTTCGCGATGAAGGGAGTCGAAATACCCTTCCTCGGTCACCGAATTGCATTCTTGTGTCTGATTCATGTTGTAGCAGAAAATTTCAAGTTAGTGGCACAAAGTAGAAATATTTCCCAGATGGCAGCACATCCTACGACAACAAGCATTTCTTACCAGGGTAGGAAATTTCATTAAATTATCAGTAAACATATTCTTAAAATTAGAACGTAATGTTGATGCGAGCAGCATAACGTTTTGATAGATACGTGGTAATTTATTACAATTTGAATGTAAGAGCCCGACCCTGTGGCCGAGGGGTTAGCACATCGCGCTGCGACGCCAAGGGTCCCGGGTTCGAATCCCGGTCGGGCTTGGTTGTTTGTGAATGTCCATTCATCAATTTCATCATTTCATCACTCATCCCCATCTTCGCAAATTAGCCAAGAGGCACAAAACGCGAAGTAAAATAAACTAAATCAATCAATCAATCAATCAATTGAATGTAAGTGCACAGGCTGTGCCAGGGTCTGAAGAGGGGTGTGTATTTCGACTGAAATGAGTTTATTTCCCTAGCCCTTGATCAAAGGGTATGGAAGGGGTGCGATATTTTTCAAGTGAAAAGGCACCCTAATTTATTATTAGGTTTATACTAAAGAACTCAGCTTATTATTTCTGTTTATAATAAGGGTGCGCTTTTATTTTCATGATTGGTTTGATATATTTTAAAACTATGCAGAGCAGGATTTTACCTTAAACACATTAAAAGTATAACGTTAATATTTACGTAATCTATTTTCTTTTTATATACGTGTGTGTTTGTTCCGGCATAAACTCTCGAACGCCTGGAGCGATTTCAACCAAACTTGGTACACGTATTACTTACAATCTCGAAAGAAATACTGTAGGGAGTAAGACACCCCTGGCACCCCTAGGGGTGGGGTGGGAAGGGGGTGACGTAAAAATAATCGAAAACGACCGATATTAGTGTCGAATCCATAGTTTTCGGGGTAGCTAAGATAAATAATGACACTCCCAATGCCGTTCCACTCCAAGACACCTCTGGCACCCCTAGGGAAGGGGGTGGGAAGGGGGTGACATGTAAAACGACGGATATTAATATGGAATCAATAGTTTTCGGGTCACTAAGATGAATAGTGACACTCCCAATGCCGTTCAACTCCAAGACACCTCTTGCACCCCTTAGGCTAGGGGCGGGGGTGGGAAGGGGGTGACATGTAAAACGACTGACATTAGTGTGAAATCCATAGTTTTCGTGGTCGCTAAAATGAATAGTGAAACTCCCAATGCCGTTCAACTCAAAGTTCATTTTACACTATAGTTAGAATTCATTATTTTTCTGTCTAATAGAAGATTGGGATAAATAAATACACGGGCAACGCCGGGCAATCAGCTAGTATAAGATAAAATTATCAGGTGATCCTGTTTATGCAGTCGCATAAAATATATATTTCTGCTTAAAATTCTTTACTTTGGAGCCTCCCTGATAGCGCAGTGATAGTGTCTTCGCCTTGTAATCAAGGGGTCCCGGCTTCGATACCCGGTGGAGGCACACAGTGGTTCGGATCCCACTTTAAATTGTAGGTCCAGTTCCGATTAGCAGAAAGTGGACTTAAAACAACAATTAAATTAAATGCTTTATGGCGTGGATTTAATTGTTCTGACAGAAGTATTCTCCTCCACGAGATCTTTGGGTTCTCTGATTAACTAACCTAATGAAATAGTTTTTGCGGCATGCTTTTCATGTTTCAGATACTAAGCTGAGCAGAAGTTTTGTTGACATTTTGAAGAACAACGCCAAATAACAATATGGAAATATGTTTTACTTGAACAAATTAATGTTTTAATAATTATTATTAAGACAAAGTATTGATATTTACAAAAATTCCCTGGCGGGGCGTGCCGACAACCATTCACGATTTCCGTCTGTATAAATTTTAAAAAGGGAGAATATTCTGGAAGACTGGTGTCCAATATACTTGATATTATCTTATATTTATGTAAATATTTAATATCAACTATTATTAATTGTAATGCAGCGCGTCATTTAATTTCATAGTCATTAATCTGGTCGCTGTAGTTATCAGAAACAAAAGAGATTAGAGAACCAACACCATGTTAACGAAATTAAAGCGTTCCGTTTCGTTAAAATTTCCATTTCGAGCCCTGCCAATTGTAAGAAAAATATGCCGCGTGAGTTTCTCTTGCTCACCTTCAGGATGTTGACATTTTCGTAAACGATCAATTGCCGTGCCGAGGGGGTCTATTGACATGGAAGAAGAGCGGGAAACATTCGACTCGACCCACGCAAGCCATCGCTTTGCACGGGACGGTTGGCGTGATCGGAGGCGATTCTGCCCCTGCGACCGGCTGTCGGAAAGTTCGTTCGAAAAGAAAACAGCGACCTCCTTCGCAAACTGTTACCGGACAGATTTAGCACGAAGTAATTTGGTTTCCCGAAGGAAAGGCGAGACTTGTAATTAATCGAGAGATGGTGGCAGGCACGGCTGATTGATTGAGCCATCTGACCTTTCGGGCTGCTGCAATGCGGCCCGTCTGCGTGACCTGTCAACTTGTCTAAAGCTGTTGAAATGAGTTCCGAAACCTCTGGCTAAAGTATCGAAGTCGAAGGAGTTGACTTTTAACTGCTTTCAATTCGATCCAAAGCCTTGCTTTTCAACGCGGAGTTGCCTGTCGAGTTCATGAAGCCTTTCGTTTCTTCTCCATGGAAATCTGTCAAAGACAAGCTTTGTTTCCCGGCCTCCAAGAAATTTTACAACGAACAATCTCTTAATGAATTGCGAGTTCCAGGAAATTAAATTGCACTTTAAGTTGTTCTTTTAAATCAGTGGCGCAACCACAAGGTGGGTGGCAGGCGGCATTGCCCCCCAACCTTGAACGGAAACCAATTCTAGGGGGGGGGAGGCAGGGAATCAAACATCGATGTAACGAAAAGCAAGGCTAACAGAATCTAAGAGTAGGACAAAATGATACTCAACATGGAATTAGCTTTCATATATTTCTTGCATTTTTCTTCCAGATGGCCAAGAGCACCTGCAGGAGGGGCACAAAGGGGCAATTACCCCCCTCGATTTAAACTTTTATGCCAATAAAAATACGTATCGAAATATTTTGGCAAGGTGCCAAAACGAGGGGGCAAATACAGTTTACTTTCCCTTAGTAGATAAGGTTTAGTACAGTGCGGGAGCAAAAATGGAGAGCAACTGTCCCCCATCGCCCCCCTAATCGCCGCCACTGTTTACAAATATCAAATTTTGTTACGAATCATGAAGTTGAAGCATTTGTCTATACCCCCCAAAAAGAGGACATTTCCCCATTTTCCTAAAAACCCGCCGGACCATTTTAGGACCCGAAAAAGTATATACGTCCGGGTAAAAGTGGACGTCTGGTAATCCTATTCAGGATTTTAATTACCTCTTGAGACATTGACCGAGTCTCCGGGAAATTGAAGTAGGAATGAATATTTTCTGTTCGATATGAACAGATGACTTACGTGCTCCAAAGTTAATGACTGACATGAGAAACCGACTCCTAATTACGTGAAAAGAATGAAATCATCGCATGTGCGGAGGGGGCGTGGCCACGTGTTCTGTTGTGCTAGTAATGCGCAATCGCAGCTCATTCGAAGCAGACGAACACGGAGAAGCAGGGTTGAAAACTTTGAACGAGAAATTTATTCTTCGAATTATCGTATATCTGTCTGTACCTATATCTTGGGATCAATTTAAGTTGAAATTTTGAATAGTTGAAGATTGTTACGTCCCTTCACAAAAACACAAAAGAATGGAAGATTTCCACTGGTCTTTATATAGCGATTGGGGAGGGGGCTTGGATCCACGGTACCGAGAACAGTGATTTATCCACACACACACCCTAAACTTTTAACAAAGACCCAACTAATGGCCATTTTGGCTCTAAATTTATACTTACACCCTCTAAATACGAACTTACTCTTCCTTACTCTTCCTCAGATTAAAAATTCTGTGTAACCCCCTGCAAATGAATATTAAAATAAATTATCAAATAAAGCAAATATAAGACACCCGACACCTCTTGAGTTGTTGCAGTAAGACAGGTGTTAATGATCTGTGGGATAAAACGAGGTACAAGTTTCAGTGTAAAACTTTGGTTGTTAGGGTACGTACCTCACGGATTATGGTGGTTCACAATAGCCGATCTTCATAGAAGGAAAAGCAGGTTAATTTTTCGCAGGGAGTCCTACAACTCTTTACTCTCTTCCATCTCTAATTGATCACCCGTGCGCAGTGGCGTGTCCAGGATTTTCGAAAGGAGGGGGTTAGGTATATATTTTTTAGTAGTCAGCCCTCATTTTGCCATCTTTTCCTCCATTTGATGTTTTTTTTAGGAACACTTGGCCGAAAAGGGGGGTTATAACCCCCACCAACCCCAATTGGGCACGCCACTGCCCGTGCGTATAGGCCGTGGATGGTTACAACATTTCTGCTGCCATATAGCTACTGTCGGATATTTACGTTGCGACGGAAATTTAATAAAGTTGACGCAAAAATACACCAGTATAACGGGTGATTTTTTTAACCTGAATCATTTGAATATCTTCAAAAAAAAAATCATCCTACAAAAAAATGTTCGAAATAAAAAGTTGATAGTTTGGAGGGGGAAGTTTAGTGGTGCAACAAAAGAACACCCCTTCCCCCTCTTGTAGGTGGGGGGGGGGGCATCTTCGAAATTTCAAATATAAACCCCTATTTTTTATTACAGATTCGGATTTTACGGAAAAAATACATAAGTCTTGTCTGAAACATTTTTTTCGATTCGTGATAGATAGCGCTATAATCGACAAATTTTCATTTCTTGAATGTTTACACTTTAAAACCAATGTATTTCATTTCGCAATTCATTTAAATTCAAAAAATAAAACATTCTCGTGCATGAACTTTGTACTAATTCTTGACAAATCTTTTGAGATTTCATTCGCCTATTTACAACATTTAAAAGTTAGATTCAATATTTGTTTAATTTTTTTTATTGTTGTGTCAAAGATGCTTAACAAAGCTACAACAGAAAAATAAAATAAAAAAATAAAACAATTTCAAGAAACAGTTCCTTTTTAGACTATTCCTGTTAAATCATTGTTTGTTTTTCAATGTTTTTTAGATCACAAGAATGCTCCGAGCGATTAATTTGACTAAGCTGTTGATACTTCTTAATATCAATGGATGTATTAACTGTAGAACAGAAAATTGAAATGGTTCTCGTGTATGGAGAATCTGGCAGGAATCTCCGTCAAGCTGTCGTTGTTTATGCTGAGCGTTTTCCAGGCAGGGTGCGTTCTTTCGCTTCGTTTCAAGGTACAGTCAATCAATTTACTACTGAAGGAAGTGTTAAACCTAAACAAAGGAATTTGTTTTACAACAATTTCAAGTGCTGGAACAAAAATGTTTTATTTTTTGAATTTAAATGAATTGCGAAATGAAATACATTGGTTTTAAAGTGTAAACATTCAAGAAATGAAAATTTGTCGATTATAGAGCCATCTATCAAAAATCGAAAAAAATGTTTCAGACAAAACTTATGTATTTTTCCCCGTAAAATCCGAATCTGTAATAAAAAATAGGGGTTTCTATTTGAAATTTCAAAGTTGCCCCCCGCCCCACCTACAAGAGGGGGAGGGGGTGTTCTTTTGTTGCACCACTAAACTTTTTATTTCGAACATTTTTTGTAGGATGATATTTTTTCAAGATATTCAAATGATCCAGGTAAAAAAAATCACCCAGTATATGGACCGCAGAAGCGTACACCATTTGGAATTTTAAAATTATTCCCTAAGTCCCTTTTCACTGCTCAATTCAAGATCTTCAGATTTCATGTTCTTCCTCTTGAATGTTTAACACTCGACCACAGTGCCCAGGCTTGGCGTATTTCAATCAATTTTGAGTAATCAGTCATATATTTTCACCACCAGTTCGTGCTTGGGGACGCGACAGGAAGATTCGTTCCGCATAGCCTGTAGGGGTATGACTCTTCGCACGCAAGACAAACACCTTCTGCTGTAACACCATTAAGCCTTGTTTCCATGATTATGAAAAACTAAATATGCTGACCAAGGCAGTAATTTATTTTATTAAAAACATAAACTAAACGTAACGTTTCAACCTTCTAGCAAGGTCTTCATCAGACTCTGTATCAAGTACAAAAGTAACAAGATACAAAAACAGGGCCTTATATATACACAAACATTACTCCCTCCAGACAAGCATCTTAGGAATAGCGAGGAATGCTAAGAAGAATAAGGAAAACAGAGAAGATGAAGAGGAAGGGATTATCTACGAAGTGAAATGTAAAGAATGTCAGAGTGTGTACATAGGAGAAACGAAGAAAAGGCTGAAAGACAGGTTGAAACAACATAGGGATGATGTACGACTTAAGAGAGAGAGAAATGCAATATTTAAACACAAGAGAGAAACAGGACATGACATAGAGTGGGATGAGGCTAAGCAGATAGGAAGGGAGAAGAGAATGGTAGTGAGAAAATGGAAGGAAGCCAAGGAAATAGAGAAGAAAGGTGAAGAAGACACAATGAACTGGAATGGGGGACTGAAGTTAAACAAAGAATGGAAGAAGTTGTTAGAAAGAGTGGAAAGGACAAGAGAGAAAGAGGAGAGGAGAAGGAAGAAAAATGAAGGGAAAAGATCATGAGATTAAAAATCCAACCACATTCTATATGGAACTAATTGAGTTTAGCCTTTGAGGTGAAAGTAAAGTTGGTGAAAGTGAAAGTCACCTCCTAGAAAGTTCCAAACAACTTTCTAAATAGTCTGGAGGGAGTAATGTTTGTGTATATATAAGGCCCTGTTTTTGTATCTTGTTACTTTTGTACTTGATACAGAGTCAGAAGACCTTGCTAGAAGGTTGAAACGTTACGTTTAGTTTATGTTTTTAATAAAATAAATTACTGCCTTGGTCAGCATATTTAGTTTTTCACCTTCTGCTGCTGTAGCTTGCATTTCTTAAGGCTAAGGGGGAAAGTTATTTTTATCGATAAAAACAACTCGTGTCGAACAGTTTTCAAAACCAAGCATAATTATACTCAATAATAATAATAACCCGTGGCGCAACAGCCCTTGAGATGGGAGATTATCTAACTAGTTACGGGGTGACGTGGGGTCAGCACGACGAACCCCCAGTCGTTCTTGTAGGTTTCCATGACCGGGTTACGCTACTCATTCCTCCCATTTCCTCACGATGGTAGGTGGCGCACCGGTCCCATTCACAAGCCGAAATCTCGGGAGTCTCGCGTCCCGTAACCGGAGTCCAAAGCCTGACGCCTTAGATCGCACAGCCACGGTGCGGGACATATTTAAGAATAATAGTATCATATTAACAAAAGAATAATAGTATCATATTAACAAAAAATGAAAATGATATTCATGAAGCATTAGATATCAACTCAATTTGGAAGATGCACATTCATTTTATCTGCATCCAATTTTATCTTTTCTTGCGATTAGCCAAAAGTGGCAGAATAGCAAAGTAAAATAAACCAAACGAAAGTTCTATTTTTTGGTAAAAAATCAAGGATCTGAAGATTACAATACAGATCAGTAGTTATTCATAATGTAATAACTAAGGGGGAAAAATGACCTTGCATAGGAGAAAAACGGGTAGACGAAGAAAGTTACGAAAGACAATTTGCTCATAGTGTCAATCCTTAATTAAATAATAAAAGCATTTAATAATGAGGATATTTTATGGCAAGATGCCAGTAGGAAGTACAAGACAAAAGTAGAGCAATGTTTGTTTGGTTTGGTTTGGTTTTTTAAGTCCACTTTATGCACAGTAAGGCTAATCGGGACTGGCCCTACAGTTTAAAGTGGGATCCGAACCACTTGTGCCTCCACCGGGTATCGAACCCGGGACCCCTTGATTACAAGGCAATGACGCTACCACTGTAGAGCAATGTTGAGGTGGAACTAAAAGAAGTTGACCAAGGATGGTCAAGACTGGATAGATTTTGCCCAGGAGATGATAGGGGCAGATACATTGTTGGGGTTTGTATCCTGAATGACGTAAAGCTGCGCAACATGGAAACGCCGGGATTCGTTTTCTTCTAATGCTTAGTTAAACTCCATGACACAGATAAACTAGTTTATCTATCGCCATATATATGCTACACTTTCCAAATATTTGTACAACAACGGAAAGTAATCACGAGAAAAGGCACGGACCGTTGTAATCCTGAGAGTTGAATGGAGGTCGCCCAATAGTACTTCCAGCATCCCGTAGAAAATATTTGCTCTTCTAAGTGCTTAACTTTCTCCGCCATTGGAGGCAAAGGTTGCAGCTTTCGTTATCTGAGATTTCTGCATTTTGTTGCTAGCTTCAAAACAAGAAACACTCAAAACGAAGGTAAGTGGCATGTACGAATTTCAGGTCAGAGAGTTTTTCTTTCAGATGAAATTTGTATCTATTTTTCAGTCCTGAAAACTCCATGTTCGCATTGCAATTGTACCTTGAGACATTCATGTGCAACAATTTATAATATTTTTAAATCAAGAAGTGTTGATAATCTTTTATCAGTATTCGTGAAGCGAAGCCCCTGTCCTGAAAGCTGAAAAGATAAGCAGTGCCCAAAATGGTTACTTTGCTTACTATACTTTCTGAAATTACTCAAATGTCATATATTCGCTCTTCCAAGTCCACTGTGACTTCTACCAGAGACAGAAAACTGTTCACTTTGCAATTCGTGAAATACTTCTCGACACTTTCATCTAAGGAGCTTGTACGTACAAGGGCATGAATCAAGCAACTAAAAACTTGATCAGTGGCGGCGATTGGGTTAAAAAACTGGGGGCGGAATCGGGAAGGTGTCAAAATTAGGGGGGGGGGGGGGCAAGGACAGTTTACTTTCCCTTGGTAGATAAAGTTTTGCATGGTGCGGAGGAAGAGGCAAAAAGTGGGCGGCAACTGCCTCCCAACGCTCCCCTAATCACCGCCACTGCGCTTGATAATTATTCTTATTGTTTATTTAAAAAATACTAAGTATACAGGTACCTCGGATCCAGGAGGTGGCAGGTAACTTTCTTCCAATTTACCTTTGATTTTGAAGAAAATTCGGAAGATGTTTGCACTAATGATATGAAAGTGAGCTCTTCCAAGCATCCACCAACAGGAAGAAACGCGTGATCAAAAATACATGGGCAGATAAATCGCTGTAAGTTGTGCAAATTAGGTACGTACATTGCGGACACCTACGACTATCCCAGTAGGAATTAGTTTATTCGGTTTCTAATTTTCCTCCGAGGTCGGACAGTGCGTGGAAAAGTAACACGTAACCCGAATTTTCCTATATTTTCAAAAAACCGCTATGATTTTCGAAAATCCGAAAAATTACATCTGTTTAGAATTCCTTTCAGAGCATTCAAGTGAATTTTCGTGTGGTTTGCTTTCGCTGTTATCTAGATATTTTCAATAGTTTAATCTGTAGACTTTTGTATCACGAAACTATTTAAAATATCTAATAACAGAGAAATCAAATCGCACGAAAATTCACTTGAATGCTCTGAAAGGAATTCTAAACAGATGCAATTTTTCGGATTTTCGAAAATCAAAGCGGTTTTTCGAAAAGAGAGGAAAATTCGGAAACAAAGCTGCCCTTGCCCGAGCCCTCCGGTCGAGCCTTAATAGCTCAAATTCAACATGGATTCAAAACTAACCTCAAACTTCTGAATGCGTATGCAAAATCCGAATAATACAGTCGCTCATTGCGACTTTGTAAATGTTAGAGATGCCCAGATACTATGGTATTACAATTAAGCATAACATAAGGGAGTAGGAGGAAGGTTGTGCTCTGGTTAGGACTGGTATTTTACTGTATTGTATTTGTAATCCTACATTTGTCCCTTGAGGAGGGGAGGGTTTTATAGGGTGTTTTGCTAAGAGTGATAGAACTTTGAATTGAAATAAAACACACATAAAAAAATAAGTTTGAAGCCAATTGTGTTTTTATTTGAAAGATAACTTTCTGACATTTACTTTTTGAAAATAATTTCCGGCATATGTCCACCGCGATTAGCTGTGATGAATCGGATTCGATCAGTCCAATTTTGAACCACTTTTTCAAGTAATTGGGGACGTATGTCGTTAATAACACGAGTTATGTTGGCTTCCAAAGCGTAAATTGTTGCTGGTTTATCAGCATAAACCAGAGACTTTACATATCCCCAAAGAAAATAATCCAGTGGCGTTAGGTCACATGATCTTGGAGGCCAATTCACTGACAGCACCGATATTTCTGAAGTGCTCTATACGTTTGGCGAACAGAACATTGATTTTGGAAATATATTTCCACAATTTGTAAACGTTGTTGCGGTGTCAGTCTTTCCATGATCATTTGCCAATGCTCACTGATCTGAAATGACAAAACAACATGTCATCAAAACAAAAAAATTACAGCTATCCCTATCGAAAGTTCTATCTCTCTTAAAAAAACACCCTTTACTTTTATGGAACTTTTGATTGTGGATTGTTGTGCAGCAACAATAACTTCTCGAAAGTCATCATGGCTGGGAATTTAATAGAAAATTATTCAGGAAATTTCACAACGCGGTAGCCAGCCAACCGTGACAAGGTTACACGAAAAGTGACTGCGTAGTGGAACAGAGTCTGACAGTGTTGAAAGCTTGAAGAACCTACAGAGTTTTCTGCTTTCTGACATGTAAGTACACGTTTGGATCCATTCATTGATCAGCAGTTATCCTACCTAACTAAATATGTTACTGATATAGCCTATAGGGAACGGATTTTAAGGTGCGGCACCTTTCCAGAAATGTATCCTATGTATTTTAGGACATGAAATCAAGTAAAATGAACCCACTTCGTTGCACCTTTTCGTGAGATTAGCACGTTTGTCCCCTTCTTACCTCCTCTTTGATGCTTCAGCACCTTTTCCCTTCCTTTTCTTTCATGTTTGTTAAAAAAATGGACTAACTAACTAACTAACTCTCTAGCCTTCTTAAACCCGAAGGTTCATGGCTGCAGCAGCAGCTACATAAAATCCTATAGTCTCATTTTGTAGAGCAGAATGAGAGCTATAAAATGGTGCAATATAATCCTTGCAACTCCAATAGTTGCCAAGATAGTGTAAAGCCCGGGAGAGAAAACACAAACTTGAACATAACCTCGTATTTGTCAGAACTATAGTTCTCTATGCAGCATTCTCCCGTGGCGGAGTGGTTACCACATAGCGCTGCGACGCCAGGGGTCCCGGGTTCGAATCCTGGCTTGGGCATGGACGTTTGTGATTTCTATTCATCAATTTCATCATATCATTACTCATCCCCATCTTTGCAAATTAGTCAAAAGTGGAACAAAAGGCGACGTAAAATAAAGCAAATCAAATCAAAATCAAATCTATGCAGCATTGTACGAGACAGACGGTGCAGAATAAGCGAGCATTGAATAAAGACATTTTATCAGCACTTTTTTCCCCACTCACCTTTTTGAAAAAATGGGGCCTCCCCGATGGCGCAGTGGTAGCGTCGCCGACTTGTAATCAAGGGGTCTCGGGTTCGATACCCAGTGGAGGCACATAGTGGTTCGGATTCCACTTTAAACTGTAGGCAGGGCCGTAGCCAGGCAGGGGCCAGGGGGGGCTGAGCCCCCTTAACATCATTAGTAAAACTTTGTTATGTAATTTGTTTCCAGTGAAGAGTGAAAATGTAGACAGCAGATATTATTTTGCTCACAACTTTGGTGAAGGATAAATTCAGGTAGCATGAACAGCAGCTATTACATTCATTCATCTTATTTATAAGAAGTCGTCTAAGTAGCGGCAAGTATTTAGAAGATTCTTTAGCCTTAAAAAGTTCTTCCATAGGAGAGCATCTTTATTTGTACCTTCGTTGCCCCTGTTGCGACCTCCTATTTATACAGAAATCTGTGACTTTGACGTCATTATGCAAATTACCTCCTCATCTGTGTCAAAGGTCAACATCTCCCAAGTTTTTGGAACGAAGGGGAGTTTTATTGTTTCGGCCGGGGAGTGGAATGTACGCTAAGGCACTATGATTGAATATTGTCCATTTTCCCTTGTGTGATATAAATATCTGTATCATCAAACGTAGTATGGAGTGTGTAGTAAGGGATGATTTCAGTAGCAGCCAATTAACACTTAAGCGTTATTTTAAAATATATATAAAAATGTAGTATTTGTGTGATATTTATAAACTTTGTGTAACTTGATGACTTCCTTCCCCCTCCCACACACACATAATTTACCTTCATTTAACACTGTTAAACTTTTGAAAATAGACTTGGTTTACCAAGCCCCCCCCCCCCTGATAACCCATGAGCCCCCCCTGGAGATCAATTCTAGCTACGGGCCTGACTGTAGGTCCAGTCCCAATTAGCCTTACTGTGCATAAAGTGGACTTAAAATACCAATTCAATCAATCAATCAAACCTTTTCGAAAACATTTTCGGAACCTTTTTTTTCTTTTCCCGACCATAATTTTGCACCGTAAAATCCTTTCCCTAGTGATATATGTAGAATTCCCATAGTTTAAATCACAAGACTCCGTGTTGGGACGATCAGGATGAAAAAATTCTACAATCCAATCTCAGGTTTAGAAACCGGCACATTACACATTGCAAGACATTTGAATAATCAATTACTGATGTTTCATCTACCGTTTGACAGTCGTTGAGCACTCGACCACCGCCAAAGAAAAAAAGCGCAACTTTGCTCAGTAGCGCTAAAGGTTTGCCCCGCGACAAAAACCTGTTAAGCCGGCCTCCGTGGCGGAGTCGTTAGCACAGCGCGCTACGACGCCATGGGTTCCGGGTTGAATCCCAGCATGGACGTTCTTTGTAATTTCATCGCATCATGACTCATCCTCATCTTCGCAATTAGCCAAAAGTGGCAGAAATGCGAAGTAAAATAAGCCAAATCAATCAATCAAGTACCGATGTTACGGCTCAAGTGTGACCAGTGACGTACGCAAGGGGGGGTTACGGGGTTTAACCCCCCCCCCCTTTCAGCTTGTGAAATAATATGAAAAATGCTGTGGAAAAAATTTAAATGGCCAATTTATCACAGTCAAAGATCTGGGACAATACTACTACTACTACTACTACTAATAATAATAATAATAATAATTCGAATTATTTTTTCCATGTAGCACGAAGAAAAGCACAGCATTCCAAACACACGTGTCTTTCAGGGTGAATGAATGCCTTCAAAATAAAATGAAGGCAACAACGATTTAAAAGAGAGAAAAGTTGTTTTGTATCTCAGTTCCAACAATGTTCAATACACTGGCGTACGCAGGTTGTTTTTTTTCGGGATGGTCTGGAATAGTAAATGTGGATAGCACATGGCTTCGTTTTGGAGGGCAGGATGCATAATAAAATATTTCGTATTTTTGGAGCTTTTCAGTAGATTAAAATTGTATTCGAAGACAAAAATGGTAATCGGGACTCACTTGAAAAGAGGTTTCGCATTTACACATTTTGATTTTTTTAAAGTTCTTAACGGATTATTTGAAAATTCCGATTTTCTCAAAATTTTGGTAGCCATCCCTCTACGTACGCCAGTGTTCAATGAACATGTAATTTTTTGTGTGAACAATGAGATTTAACTAAATAAAGTTCTTGGTTCGTTGTAAGAGGCTAATGTATAGACAAAGGCTTGGCAGACAAGAATACAGTCACCAGTCCGCCTTCCCATCGTATTGTTTACCGCAGCATGTTTCAATATGTCTCTTTAAAATGTCTCACCTTGTTGACTAGACAATTATTCCAACGACAATAAGCTTAACTATTGTAAAATGTTTTGTTGGTAAGAACAGCGAGACAATCCAGATGTGAATTATCGGGGAAGAAGCCGGAAAAATTCCAACCAATTCCGGGAATCGAACCCGGATCTCCATCGTGGTTGTCAGACGCTCTACCAACCAGACCACCGCAGCTCCTTGGATGAGTTCCATACTTTGATTATTTCAATTTATTTTAATATATTTTCTTATTTTTATGGATTTTCTTCACACTTAAAATGTCTCACCTCGTTGACCAGACAATTATTTCGTAACAAAGAAACAAAAAAAAAAAAATGCTCCCAGAATTTGATAAAAATCGAATGACTAGAAAGTGATATTGTTCTATTGCTTTCGTAAATACTATATTTATGTAGATCTCTACTACTTAATAGTAATAGTGATATTAGTAGTATTATTAGTAGCAATTCAGCTAATTAATTAATTATAAGTATTATTAATTAATTATGAGTATAATTATTTAATTAAAATATAATAAAACAATGGTAATGTGAATTTGGAGAAAGTTTTAGAAATAACCCCCCTTGATAAAATCCTGCTTACGCTACTGAGTGTGACAGTAGGTTCCCATTTACCAAAGTAAGCTACTTCTAGCGTTGTGTGTAGCAGGCGAGGAGAGAGCCCTGCGGCTATTTTCCCGTCATGTAGTGTTGCAGCCCCGTTCCATTCGAGACTGGGAAATGGAATCTAGAGCAACCTAAAATCATTGAAAATTGGGAGATTTCTTTTTAGAAGAGGGCAATTTCCATGGTAT
Source organism: Lepisma saccharinum (assembly GCF_977018435.1). Lineage (NCBI taxonomy): Eukaryota > Metazoa > Arthropoda > Insecta > Zygentoma > Lepismatidae > Lepisma > Lepisma saccharinum. Next base: position 139,303,074 of record NC_139231.1, read on the forward strand.
CTTCGCCATCTGACCCTGTTCCAAGCAAAGCAGGGGCAGAAAGGAGGGGGGAGACATATTACAGTGAAATCGACGTTGTAAACAACGTCTTCCATTATAACAATGAGCTGCCTTTGCTTAGTACAGTGGTTTCCAAATTGTGGGTTCCCTGGGACTTATAGGGGCGCCGCGAAATGTTCCAATATTTTCACTGAAATGACACTCATTCCAAATATATGTTTATTTAGAACTTTTTACACATAAAATGTTTCTGAATTTGAAATATGTGTTTATTTTTTAACTTAAGGCAAGCAACCGTACCACACTAACCGAACGTTGTAAGTGTTAGATAGATCTACATTCTGAGTTGGGCGCCAAGAAAAAATCTTGAAACACTAAGGGCGCCGTGAAAGGGCTTAGTATAAAGCATGCATATGCACATGGGCGTCCAGAAGGGGGGCAAGGGGGGGCCATGGCTTCTCCCTGGAAAATGAATGTGTACCTAAAAATTATATATTTCACACATAATTTCATTTCAATCACAGTAATTTATGTTAATTATTATAAATTCGTTGAAGAAACATGATAATTTCAGACGAAATATTGTTTTTTGAGAGGGCACCACTATTTTGGAGGAAAATATGTGTCCTTTGCCCCCCCCCCTGGAAAAAATTACCTTGCTTGCCCCTCCCTGGAAAAAATTCTGCGGACGTCCATGCATATGCATACCAGTTTCGGGTCGTTCAGCGAAAAAAAAAGGTTGTACAATAGGAACAAAGTACATTTTGCTAAAATAAACAGTAGTTTGATATTTAGGAGAAAATTGTGGGAAAAGAGCAGAAAGAAATTATTTTTTTAGTCTGGTTATTGAGAGCAGGATCAGAAGATCCTGCAGCATTCAGGGCCTGCTTTTTATTTCAACTACTCCATGTTCCAAATGAATGCAGCAATCCATCCAAAACAATTATGAATGGTGAATTACAATAAAGCATGGATGTTCTTAGCCTACATTCCTTATCTTAGGAGACTCCACGAAAATCCTTTCACCTTAGTATCCAGAGAGGACGCACAGTTAGGATCAGAATTGTCAAGTTTATATATCTTCCTCCATGTTACAAATTTTTAAATTAACAATTTAAGTGTTCTAATGTAACTGTTGATATTGTTACTTCTGCTGTTACAAAGAAACTCTGTTACAGTTACTTGCTTTTAAAAGTAGCTGGTTACAGTTAAAACATTAATTCAATGCAATTGGATAATTCTAAGTCCACTTTATGCACAGTAAGGCTAATCGGGACTGGACCTATAGTTTAAAGTGAGATCCGAAACACTATGTGCCTCCACCGGATATCGAATCTGGGACCCCTTGATTACAAGGTTACCACAGTTACAGTTAGAGTTCCTAAACAAGTAACTATGTTACTTTAAAAAAGTGCACTAGTGCAACATTCTCTGAAACTGGAACTCCTAGGATCTAATGCATGGATGTGATATTGAGTATGTCCAGCATCTCTATCATCAGTTTATAACTCATCTTCAGTGCCCCAATTAATGCAAGGGTAAAGAAAGCATTATTCTTAATTTCTTACACTTCAAAAATATTTATTATTTTATTAAGCAGTCTTTAAATTGAATAAGTTTGAATTAAATAAGATTGTGCAAAGCCAGATTTATTTTCAGAATGCATCAGCAAAATATCTATCTATCAATGAAATGTCATGGGTGTCTAATCAGGGGATCCTGGGTTTGATGCCCATGGAGGCACATATGGTTTGGATCCCACTTAAAACTGTAGGTCTGGGCCTCCCGGATGGCGCACTGGTAGTGTCGCCGCCTTGTAATCAAGGGGTCCCGGGTTCGATACCCGGTGGAGGCACATAGTGGTTCGGATTCCACTTTAAACTGTAGGTCCAGTCCCGATTAGCCTTTCTGTGCATAAAGTGGACTTAAAACAACAAATCAATCAATCAATCAAAACTGTAGGTCCAGTCCCAATTAGTCTGTCAGTGTATAAAACAACCTTTGACAAATTTTTGATGTGAAAGTCGGTTACAGACGTTATCAAGACAGATTTTTTTTTTTGGATGGCTTAGACCACAAAGTAATGAGTGGTAGAATAAATTTAAGTGTAAATGCAGATTTCTGGATTTGTTTGATCTTTGAAGTCTGTGATTCTCACAAGTAAAAAGAATGTGGTTTGGACTCGTGGACATATGCAGGATTTTTTCCAGGGAGGGGCAAGAAAGGTAATTTCTTTTAAGGACCGGGAAGGAAAACAAGGCATATTTCCCCCATAGTGGTGTGTTCCCATTCAAAAAACACTTGTCCAAATTGAAGTTGTCATGTCCTTTCAATAATTAACCTAAATTACTGTGACTGAAATGAAATAATATATATGTAATATATAAGTTTATGGTAACATTTAACCTTCAGGAGGGGGGGGGGCATGGTCCCTCCCTTCTGGATGCCTATGTTTGGACTTATCTTGTCTCTTCAATTGTTTTACTCTCTTTACATGGGTAAATATGTGTTCTTGTATCCATTGATAATCTTACAGTCTATGTGCTTTATATTTCACTGTTTCATGAAATTAATTTTTGCAGAGCTGCACACAATGCACACAAAGAGGGTATTTCATTTGGCCTTTTCAAGGCTGCAACGTAGAAGACATCACCACAGGAATTTGAGTATACAGAATGGCAATACTTATGAAGACGCTACAAATTACAACATTCCTGAATTCCCTTCAAAGTTCAATTTTGCTCATGACATTGTGGACCAGTGGGCCACAAATTCTAAAGTAAGTTGGTAAAGGTGAGATTCAATGCCTATGTTCTCTGTATAAGGGACAGTGTCGAGGGTGGATGAAGTTGTGTAATTAAAAATTTCTCTGTCCACCTAAGCAAATTCAAGAATTAAAATATTGGCACTTCAAGAAAATATGAATGCTTCAATAAATAAATATAGTCAGGTCTTCACTCTGTGTAAAAGCTGCTTTTTGTAGGGATATTGTTGGTCTTAGAAATGTGCAGTGAACACAAAGCTACACTTTAAAAGAAGTTTGCTAAAGCTACAACTACTCTTCCAAATGAATGTAGCTTTGCTGCAGCTAGACACACATTTACTGAAAAGTAACTTTGTTATAGCTACTCGCGTGCAATACTTCGCAACTTTTGCATGAAAAATGTTATTATCGTGATAACTGTCATTTAGTATATTTTAGGGTATCAGTATCAGGGTATCAGTTGACATGGACGTCCGCAGGATTTTTTCCAGGGAGGGGCAACGAAGGTATTTCTTTCCAGGGGGGCCAACATGGCATATTATCCCCAATAATAGTGTTCATCCCTCAAAAAACATTGCTTAAATTTGAATTTATCATGTTTGTGCAATAATTAACACACATTATTGTAGCTGAAATTGAATTATATGTGTGAAATATGTAATTTTTGGTTTCCTTTCGTTTTCCAGGGGGGGGGCACGGCCCCCCCCCCCTTGCCCCCCTTCCGGACGCCCATGTCAGTTGATATTTTTGCACTGATACTAGCCGATACCATTGGTTTTGAGTCGTTAGAGGTGTGGCCAAAACCAATTGTCTTTTTCCATTTCAAAGTTTTGTTCACCTTTTCCAACTTACCTTCAGTTTTGAAAAAAAAAAATGAAAAATACTCAAGTTTCCGGGAACAGCAAGTGCGTGACACAAAGATCTGTACACAGATAAGACTCGCAGTCAAGTATCTTGCAAATCAATTATAATGTGAAATTATCCCCATAGGAATTCGCGGCATCTGTTTAGTTCTCTTCGAAGTCTACCAGGCTTTGTTCGTACATATGCAGTCTTGTGTAACAATAACCCCAATGAGGTCCTGAAAGCCAATGATACACCTGTTGGTAATCCTTCCACTTTCTTTGATGTTTGCAGACATTCCTCTCTTTAGTGACCTCCCGTAGTGAAAAATGTCATCGCCCTTGAAAGTGGTGGATGTGTCTCAGACATAGTACATAGCATATTCCTGGAAATTCAAATACCTGTACTAATCCCCCTTTTCCTTTCCAACTTTAGACTTTTGTTTGTCCCGACTCGGTTTCAGCAGGCGTGTTTCGGCACAAGGAATGTGGCAGGAGAATATTTTTCTTTGAATGACAGATGACGGCAGTTAGTTTCTGGAAAGTGTAGTGACGGGTTTGGATTTCCTCCCATGCCAAGCAATAGAATTATGCATTTAATTTTTCTTAGAAATCATTTGCCAAAAGTATATTGAAAGCACTTTGGAATATCACTGTACTGAAGTCAATTGCCTGATATACGTAGAAGCAAGAGGCTGGTAAGTTTTCATTCTTCCCTTACATTTTGTTTACTATTCTCTTTGTTAAAGGACAATAAAGAGATGAGATTGGTTTCACATTACACCTTTACTATTAGTTTTAAACATTGTGTCCGGAGCTGGTCCATTGCCAATTATTCTTGTGTTCACAGATGATTTAATGTTAGTTTGGGAAGAGTGATCCTTTAGTTTTAAAGGAGGTTGAAGAGGCATGATCTAATTTTTCAACATTGGGGGAGAGAAGGACGACAACCAAACGATTGCCTTGCTCTTAGCTTCATTTAATATTTCTCTAATATTTTAAACATCTGATCGATTGTCACTTAAAAAAAAGAAATGTGAAGTTGAGATGCATCCTTGCAACAGAGCATTGTTTGGTGGGTTAATTTATTCATCAACCCTCAGGTTGATAAACAGGTAGTTCAAGACTCTTGCTAATCTTGACCTGTCAATCACCTGTCAGTGTGGTAGACCCATTAGTCATGTGTCAAGGGTCCTTAATTAAAGAATGTACATAATTCTTTTGGAGAAATCGTCCAAGATAAGCACTGTCAACATGATTTGCTTTTGTGTGGCTAGTCACCCTGCTATGTGCATATATCTTTCTGTGTGTGTATTTCTTCATTTTAGTTTAGTTCTTCGTCTGAGGAAGACCCTGATACAGGGTTGAAGCATTACATGTTAAGCATTTTTATATCTCAATAAACTGCCTTGGTCAGCAACTTAGTGTTTATAAACTGGTACTTTAAACTTGTAATAAATCGTACACAAACAATTATTTTTATCTGGTGTGGTGTCTCAGATATTCTGAACATTTATATAACTATGATGACTAATATCCAGATATCCATCATTGATATTAAATAACTCTTCTCAATAATACAAATGGTGGAAATCTATCTGCTGGATGACCTCGATTTGGATATGTTTAGTTAACCTACTTGACCGATCCTGAAAGAGTAAAATGTTGATCATTCCACCATCCTCCTTTTTACAGAATATACATCATCCTGCACTGTGGTATGTATCAAATGAAGGGGAAAATGAAACAAAGTTAAGTTACAGTCAGTTGCAAAGCGAATCCAAAAAACTGGCATCAGGATTGAGTACATTGGGCTCCATTAGCAGAACGATGGTTCTTCTACCCAGAGTTCCTGAATGGTGGGTGGTGAATGTTGCATTAGCAAGAATAGGTAGGTATATATTACTTCATTCCTTGACTCATGATTTTGTTTCTAAATGCTACGGTTGTCCAGCCTCAGTTGTGATGAATGATAATAATGAAGTAGATAAACTACCAAATACAACCTTTTTTATCTTGACTGCGATTTAAATCCAGATTTGGGTTCATTATTGGACCATCGTATTTTCCTGAAAAAATTATAAGAAACTGTTGCCTTTCACTGTTTGATGAAATATTAGATAGTGTGTTGGTAGCTATTGGGAGAGGTAATATTATTAGACTTTTGTGCACGACTCTCTCTCCTTCATGCCTAGAACTAATACATATCCTGGTTTCACATATCTCAAGCGAGATTTGGGATATTATGTAAATTGCACATTTAGTGTCCCCTAAAAAGAAAAAGAGTTAAAAATTATCTTCAAATACAAGAATGTATGTATTTTATGTCTCATATCAATAACATGACAACATCAAATCAAAGAACCAGACATGTACCTAAGTTTTCTCTCAAATTTTCACAAACACCTGTTGGCTTCCTCAGGGGTAAGTAAAGAACATTGGAGTTGCATAACATAGAACTGACTGCATGGAAGGGGGAAGCAAGACATGAAGGTGATATCATATCTCTTCATTTCCAGAGATTCTTCCTTCTGCTTCCTCTTCTTCCATTAGTGTGACAGATTAGAGAGAGAGAGAGAGAGAGAGAGAGAGAGAGAGAGAGAGAGAGAGAGAGATGTGGCTCAATAGGAGAAACATTCTTAACAGTCTTATGAAAATAGCACGCATTCTTTCAATGAATGAAGTCACTCACAAACTTTATTTTTCCAGGTATTATAATGTGTCCCGGAACAACACTGCTAACTGCTAAAGATATAGAATATAGATTACAGGCTTTGAAAGCAGATTGTGTTATTGCAGATTTGGACTGCGCTAAGAAAATAGATTCCATAAAGAGCAAATTAAATCTACAAAATAAAATACTAGTAACACCTGGCAGTCACAAAAGGTATGATCTTGTAACTGAATCTATCATGTTGCTTTACTTACAGAATTTAAAAACATCAGTGTGTGTCTGTACCTATTTGAAGGAAAGGTATCATTAGTTCACAACCCCTTCAATAGCTGTCACCTTTTGAAGAAACATTAACTAATAAGGTTATTAAGAGCTCAGAATCACCTATAAAATGTAACTCTATTTGTCTAAATTCAACCAGTATATATTTAAATTGCGTGATGAAAGTAGTTATGATGAAAAAAAGGCACATGCCACACTCAAAGTCTACAAAATTAAAAAAATGCACGATAGTTTTTCAACACATGCCTTCACTCTTCAGGATAAAACAGTCAAGACATGCATACCTGAACAACACAAGCCAGTATATCTGCAGGAGTTCTTATTTCTTCTCCTTCATATCATATCACAGTTTGGATTCATAAGACTCTCCCCTGAGAAAGATGCGTGAAGTTGTTTTGTTATAGATTGCTTGTTACAGACAATTGTTAATACAGTGACTCTCATATGTTGCTATATAATACTGTAGGTTTGAAAAATGCAAAATCTACCTGATTTCTTAAGGTTTTATTCACAAGTTTGCATTGGTATAAGCCATTTTATACACACTCATTGGAGACTATGCTAGAGATAAAATAGAATAATCAGCACTAAATTCCCCTTCCATTTCCCAGTGCTAAATGCTATCATTCTCTATTCAAAGATTATTTCTTCTGTTTGATTTCTAATGAGACAACATTTTAATGGTTCGTATGATACTCTTAAGATGTAGACCCAATCTGACTGGTTTACCTCTTCACCAAAGTTGTGAGCAAAGTAATACTGTATGTGCTGTCTACATTTCACTCTTCACTGCAAACAAATTATACAAAATAGTTTTATCTAATGTCAAGGGGGCAGTGCCGGGGGGTGGGGGGGCTGATGGCAGTCCCAGGGGGTGCTGAGCCCTGTCTGGCTACGGACCTGGCTACAATGAAACTTAATAAATGCTGGCTCCACAAGAAGTCTTTGCAATACTGTACCACTGATCTACTAACTGAGCTACCAAGCCTGATTTTTTACTTCCACTGTTTTATCTGTGTGCAAATTGTTGGTGGGGCCTGCATATTTTGCTTAATTTTTTCATAGTAAACCTAATGTGATAACATTTTCCCTTGTATATCCCCAAGCATCTTTGTCACACTACCCCCCACAGTTTTGTACTTTGATTTATGAAGTTTACTTTAATAATTAGCATTGTTAAAATTACAACATTCATTTCAAACAGGATTTTTCACGCTTCGGTGTGTTCCAACTTGTTTCTTTATATCTAGGTAATAAAAAAAACAAAATTTGAAAAAGCAGAGAGGGGTGGGGGAAGCTTGGAGCTTGGTTTTAAAGTGTGCTTGCTTTTATTTCTTGTCCATATTTTACAGGGATGGATGGTTCAACTATTATTCACTATTAGATTGTGGTAATAACCTTACAGAAGAACCGAAAACTAACAGTCATGATTTAATGCAAGTTTACTTTACATCAGGAACTACTGGAAATCCTAAAGTAGTTGCACATTCTCATGGTACCATTGGAATTATGCATCAGATAACAGGCAGGTATATATGTATAGCATTTATTTATTTTGATGAATACAGGAAGGTCTCTTGGAGGAATAGATATTTACACCAAGGAAATGGATAAGTCAAAAATATAGTCATATAGGGTGGGAAATGTGTTACACTTGATTCTATGGCCTTGTTATACTTCCCATTTGTTTATGAGACATGGAGGCCAGTATAAATTTCTATTTTCATTAAACATATTTAATCCTTAACTACAGATGCACAGTCTGTGAGGCCATTAACTTTTGTAAATTTATGTTTCTAAATATGATGACACCTAGCAGAGGTGAATTTACGTGTACTTTCAATATATATGTCATTACTCACTGTAGTGCATATTTGGGGAATTGTACATTTGTAAAAAAATTATGGTTTATAATGTGTCTTTATAGTCACTCCATGTTATCACTAATAAACATTAGAGATATGAATGTGCACATTTCACTTTCATATAATAATTACACTGTTTCAGGTTCTGGTTAGATTTATCTGAAGATGATGTGCACTGGAATATCTCTGATACAGGTTGGGCAAAGTCTGCATGGTCAAATGTCTTTGCACCTTGGTGTCGTGGCTGTACTGTTTTCGTTCATGGAGTGAGTATGGTTTGTCACATTTACCGCCTTGTACTAAAGGAAATCTGTTTGTGTGTTCATTTTGTCTGTGTACTAAACATTTTACGATACTTACTAATCCATAAAGCTGAGAAGCCTACTGATGCTACAAGATTATTATTATTATTATATACGCTTTCTGAATAACAGCTAATTGTGGAATAAATTATCTCAATTTGTACATCTGTTTGTGAGAGTCAATAATCAATCATATCGCCAGAAATTTTTGTAGAAGACATCAGGCCATTAAAAAAATTGTGAATAGCAGAAATAATAATAATAATGACATGGTTATGATTATTATAAAATAATAACTCTTGGAAACTAATAAAAATAAACCAATTTTATTCCAAATTTATTATTATTATAATATACTTGGGGAACTTTTCTCACTTGATTAGGCACGGAGTTAATGAGAGAATATTCAGCACAACTATTTTTCATTAAGTGTACTGTGAAATATATAGTTATTCTATTTTGTTATTAACTTTTACATATTTTGTTCAAGAACAACCTCTAAAATTGTTCGATCTCTCACATAAAACTCTCATTTTTGCAATCTTGAAAACTTTAATCTTTGGTATAAAATATAGAATATGAAAATCTAACCTGGCTCCTGTATTTTTGTAACTCAATTTTTTTGTTATATCACAGTTTTTACTTTGACTATTCTGTTCCAAATACTAACTAACTGAACCTTTTTCTGTTATTAACGATATAAATAACAAGCTCTCTGCTTTTTTTGTAACTTGAAACAAATTATGTCAATTTCCAGGGGGAGGAGGCCAATGGACTTGTTCGACCCCCATATCAACAATTTATATCACATCATATTCAAAGTTGAAATTATCCTAAATTGCACCATATTTCATGTAAATTTTTTTGAACATATTGAAGGCTTTGAAAACAGCACCAATTAGGTTACTAATTTCCTAAATTGCACAACACCCCGGTTTATATCCACATGAACAAGGACATATGTTGCACCATTGTAGTGCAGGTGGTGCTGGAGTACAAGAAGATGATGATGATGATAATAATAGTAATAATAATAATAAAACATTTACTGTACTTCATTCAGCCTGTGAAAACAATTAATAGAATCAAAAAATGAGATCATACCTTCCCCCAAAATCCTCAGTGGAGTTATCTTCAGCACCCAGCGCTGACAATGTTTACAGAAGACTTTGTGACACACAGTACTGATATTGAAAATCGCTTAAATCTGTTTGCAAGCAACCAACAATGCAAGAAACTCAGAACAGGAGGAACTAAGAAATGTGGTGCAAAATCTTGTTCAGTTTAAACAAGAATTTGATCAAATGTCTATGGACTGTTGAAACTCTTCATATCACCGCTCGGAGAGATTCTTCTCCACTTTTGATTGATTCAAGCTGAGGTGAAAACATGTTGATGGCCTAACACCTAATGATGACAACTGTGCACAGATTACATTGTAAGAAGCATTAAATATGGTTAAAGAAAGCCAAGAGGCAAATGCTTGTAACCAGCAAAATTTTGAATGGCCAATAATTACAGTTGAAAGTACACCTATATCATCATCATCCCTCACAGTTTCCTGCCTCTAGCTGGGTCGGCATAGAAGTCAAGCCTCTCCATTTCTTTCTGGTCTTCCACCACTCCTCTCTTTCCATGGTTTTCCAATCATGTCATCTTCTCCTAACATTCTTCACTATCTGCTCTTTCCACCGACATCTTGGTCTCCCCCTTGGCATTATTCCCACTCCTTGTGCATTGTAAGCTCTTACTGGTAATCTTTCTGCATCCATCCTCTTCTTGTGTCCAAACCATCTCATCTGTGCCTGATCTATTCTGTCCTGAAGCTTCACCACCCCCTCTGTCTGCCGGATCTCCTCATTCCTTATTCTATCTCTTCTAGGCTTCCTCAATATGCTCCTTAAAAATTTCATCTCCACTGCCTACGCCTTCCTTTGTCTCTCTCTCTGTCATTGTCCAAGTCTCTGCTACATACGCCTATATATAGTTTTGTTAATAGTGAGTTTCCTCCTGCACCATGGCTATGCAGTCTAAGGCATCATCCTTTGGGCTCCGACTACAGGCTGTGTGCAGGTTCAAGTCTCCTGGGGAAAGTGTAACAACTTTCTCCTGAGATTTTGGCCAGTGTATGGGACCGGTGGCCACCCACCATGATGAGGAAATTAGGGAACTACGACTGAGTAGCGTAACCCAAACTTCTGCAAGTGGGTGTGAGGCCAGCAGTCGGTAGGTAGGCCTTGGCCTTCACAGGCTGTCAAGCCACGGAATATTATTATTATTATTATTATTAATAATAGTGAGTTCAAAAGATATATTTTATGAATACATTTGATACAGATAGTGACAGCTACATTGCAAAGCATTATTTCAGTAACCCCCCTCCAAAACATGGGTTCTTAGTCAGTAGTTGTGCTCCAGCCTGGAGTACATGCATCCTGTAACCCCCACCACTCTTTCAACATTGATAGAGTCCGAAAAAAATGAGCGAGGAGGCAGAGATAGCAGAAATATTTTCTGAGGGCAATCGCAGTCAATACAGTCTTAAATACTATCTAGAAAAGTGTATTTTTGGCTTAAAAAGCCAAATTATGTAGTTTTTCTTGTTTGCTGGAGGGTTGCTGCCTGACTGGGTTTCCTCCCTGCTCCAAACTGCTCTCAGTGTTGTATGTCTGTTCCAGAATGACTCAATATTTGCTTATATTATTCCAACTGTGCTAATTTTTTATTAATATCTGAAACAATATTATCTTGTTGACCATATGTTTCAGATGAAAGCATTTCACCCTAAGGAAACACTTGATGTTCTCAGCTCATATCCTATAACAACACTTTGTGCTCCTCCTACCTTGTACAGAATGTGGATAAACCATGGCATCTCCAACTACACATTTCCTACTTTAAGGCACTGCGTATCAGCTGGTGAACCTCTAAATCCAGAAGTAATAAGACAATGGCATAAGCACACAGGTAAAGACCAGCTTTGTGCTTTACATATTTGGATATTATATATTAATATGGTTATGGATGGACTGTTAAAAATATTTGCAACAAAGCATTGATATAAAATATCAATGTACTGATATTAATAACTAACTCTCTAGCCTTGTTAAATCCAAAGTTTATGGCTGCAGCAACGTAAGCCTTCCATCTGTCCCTAACCTCGGCAAGATCAATCCAATCTTTTCCATCCTTACCGATTTCCTTTAGTTCCATCTCAATGTCATTCCTCAATCTTCGCCTTGACCTTCCTACAGGTCTCTTGCCATCAGGTTTCCCAACAAGAATCCTGTAAACTTTTATTTCCTCTCCCATTCATATCACATGGCCTGCCCACCTAAGTCTTCTTGATTTAATCATTCTAATAATATCTGGACATGAATACAAATTATATACTTCTAAATTATGCAACCTTCTCCACTCACCTGTCTCTTCATCCCTTTTAGGTCCAAATATTTTTCTAATATTCTTTTATTTTCAAATACTCTTAATTTATGCTCCCCACCTAGTGGTTGCATGCTCTGATGATTCACTAGGCTATACCGGCGGTAGCATAGCTACTGGCAGGGTCTCCCATGTCGGGCAGGCTAGTGAGGAGGAGCCAGACTAAGATTTGTAGCAAATGGTCAACTTGCATAAATTGTTTTCCACACAGTCAATGATTCTAGTAGTAATATTTGTAGTAGTAGTAGTAGTGCAATAAAAATTATTTACATATTGTTACACTTTAAAAACTGTAAATCTTTCACTATACAAGAAATTAAAGTATAGATTTCTTAAATATATGTAAAAATAAAAGTATAACTTCTACAAACCCAAGTAGCAATGTGAAATTATCCTCTATATTTGAGTGCTGTATTCGAAATTTGCCTGACCATACAAAAAAACAAAAAAACAAAAAAACCTTCAAGGCTCTACTTATATAAGGTATGCCCAAATGAAAAGGAGACTACAGTTATATCTAAAAAGTTTTATATTACAGAATATTTGCATTACATAATAAGTGAATTACAATTAATGTGTAACATGATACCTACACATAATTGCTTACGAATCCAGTTTTCCACAGTGTTCTGCCTTCCTTGTCACAGGTGAACCGTTGACCTTTCAGTGATTGTTTTAAGGGATCGAAGATATGGGAGTCACATGGGGAAATATCGGGGCTGTATGGAGGGTGTGTGAGGACTCTCCATTGAAATGTTCTCAGCAGGTCGAGGGTCTTCTTGGCCACATGGGGCCTAGAGTTGTCCTGGAACAGCACTATCCCCTTCGAGAGCTTACCTCTGCGCTTGTTTTTGATGTCCTGTTTAAGCCTCAGCAACATGTTGCAGTACCGCCTGCGATAAATTTCTGAAGCATGCTCACATTCTGCGTGAAGATTTGGATTACAGCTGTCTGCACTGATCTGGAGGAATCCATAATGCACCTGTCCACGCAAAGTCACTCTCGCCAACTGAGGAAACAGCAGTCGAAGTCGTTCGCTACACCTGCGAATTGGGACAAACACCGTGCCATCTATCGGCAATCATATTTACCTTCTTCGATTAGATACAACGGCGCTACAGCAAAGGTCTCTTTTTCATTTGGGCATACCTTATACTTACAAAACATAGATTTCCAGCAAATTCTATCGTAAGTGTTTAACAGTATCAAAACAAAATGTATTTTTAAAATATTCACACAAAACTAAATAACTTCTGAAGTTTTACATGTCAACTCTAATGACTACAATGTGTTGACTAAAAGTCTGCAGCATTAAAGTCATATGTAGCATGTTTAATCCATCTAGTGGGTATTCTACCTAATGCTTAGGTTCAAATTTCACAGTTAATGCTTTTTGCAATGTGTGCAGCAACAAATGCATTGATTTACAATATGTGAAGAAAGTTCAGGATGTAATAATGTAGTACATTTTAACTTTGTATGTGACTATTAAATACTTTAGGAATCTACATCAGAGAAGGTTATGGCCAAACAGAAACAACTCTTCTAGCAGCAATGTTTAAAGGGTTGGAAGTGAAAGCTGGCTCATTTGGAAAACCTGCACCAGGGTTTGATTTGCAAGTTAGTACACACACACACGCACAATATTTTCCTAAGAACACACTGTGCCACTTAAAACAGATATAGGAGAAGTCATATAGTAAAGATTGTATACTAGATTTTTAATCTGTACTGTATACGGATGTATTATCCCACTAATTGTCATTTAAGCTGTCATCAAGGACAATATATGCATTTATAAAAAATTGGCATTTTATACACAATTTGTTGTGTATTTTGTCATTTCTATTTTTCGTAAATATAATTCTATTAATTTCTGTTATTAATTTTTGTTAAATTTAGAAGTAATAAATTAATAGAGCCATATAAAACTCATTCCTGTGATAGAGCCAGTAAGGTAAACACACAAATTATATTTTACCAATAAAACTGCTTATGAATAGAACTTACAGTTGAATGAAAATAGCCAGCGACTAGTGTTCCTTTGTCCCTTTCCTATTGAGCATCAGATGGTGCTGCTAAGTTGTTTGGTCTCTGTAAAATCACCATGTAACATATCTCTTTTGCAAATTGCCATAAATTTATGCCAGGTTAGTCATACAAATAAACAAACATACGGAACATGTGCTTTATATTGAAGACCAGTCCAGTTCATGGCTATGCTGATAGAGTTGTCTTTATTTTAAGGGTTTGGACAAACCAGTAAATACTGAATATACAACATACCATGCAAATGAAAATGAGCTTAGAAATGAGAATTTGGGCAGCCTCTAGAAAAAAAAATAGATAAAGAGAAGAAATACACATGAAAAGGAGAAATAGGAAAGTTGAAAAAAACAAACATGTATCACACAGAATTCAATGATGCAAAGTAACAGTACTACACAGAGAACAGAAACGTCAAAGAAGCATCCTTCTAACCCTGGCCAAGCCATCCTAGTGTAGAATTCATGGCAGTATGTCCCCTCCCCCTGATCATGAATGGAAACAGTAGCTGAAATGGAGCAAAAAGTAGTAGAAGTCCAGGGGATGCTGTGGAGTAGTTGGTTGGTTCACTGGATTTGGAAAAAAATCCAGATCCTTTACAGGTTTGATTCCCCCACTAGGGAAAAAAAAATGCTCACCTGAGATGAGAGCTCTTTCGACAGAATACAATACAATACATTTATTCATCGTTAGACATTGTACAATGCAATAGATGTCGTCAGTTATTGGTTACATATTTGTTATTGTATACTTATATGTAAATATATAATTACATATATAGAGAGGGATTACATGGAACTACAATAAGTTATAGATACTAATATGAGAGTATATGCATATATAAAGTAAGATTATGTAGACATAGGACAATTCTAATATTAGTGATGATGAAATAATATAAATATGGCAGTGGCAATATACATAACAATAATACATAAACAGGAAATAAACAATACAATACATTCTAGAATATTAAATCATTTTTGGGATGAATTTCGAATTCTTCTAGATTGTAGAAGACCTTTTCTTTTAACCAAAGTTGAAGTACACTTTTAAATTTTTTAAGAGAGACACTGTGAGCAGCTTCTGGTAACATGTTGTATAACTTAATTCCTAAATACTTATAACTATTATGTGTTTTACTTAATGTGATTGATGGTGTGTCGAGCTTGTAACATAATCTTGTATTGTGTCTGTTCACAGTGTGTCTTGCGTTATAATTATGTACATTTTCTTTTGTATACACTAGGCAGGTAAATATATATAAGCTTGGCACAGTCATTATTTTTAGTTCTTTAAAGAGATTTTTTACAGGAAACAGACTGATGAAAGATTCCTGCCATGCTTCGTAAAGCTTTTTTCTGCCAGATAAATACAGAAACATAGTGTTAGAATAGTTAAAAGTATATGCACTAGATAATGTGTTAATAAGTCCAGTTATTATTGCATGCTAATGCTACATGATGTTCTAACACCACAAACATGCAGCAAATACTTATATTTGAGATTCTGTAAAGTGTTATAAATGAACGAAACTACTATTACTTTGTTATGAAAATTAAAATTTGAAAAATTTATTAAATAAATGGCAATTGAAATATATCAAAATATGTTTTAAAAAAGAGTAAATTCTCAGCTTAACTGTCACAATAATGTGTTATGGTGTTATACTTATGTAGATTGTAAATGAGAAGGGAGAGCCACTGCCAAGAGGAAAGGAAGGGCAAATAGGCATTCGAGTGAAACCAAACAAACCTCTTGGGCTGTGTAAAGGTATGAAATTATAAATTTTACTACAGTGCAAGATTTATTTCTTTGTAGACGGTAGTTTGCACACTTTGCTATGTTAAAGTAAGCCTTGGTAAGATAGATATCAAACAGGAGTCCTGCACCCAATTTCTTGGTCATGCTGTTTCTCTCCCCCTCCTAGATTTGGTTTTGATTCCAACAATAGCTTTGGTATTCTTTATTCTATTTTTCTAAAATGTTGAAAGAAATCTAGCGTTACTCAATTGACTTTGTCCTTCACTGATTTCACCAAGAACTGCTGCCTAATTTTAATAGTTCAAACATTTTGATCTTTTTGATTTGATTTAGTTTATTTTACTTCGCGTTTTGTGCCTCTTGGCTAATTTGCAAAGATGGGGATAAGTGATGAAATTGATGAATGGACATTCACAAACAACCAAGCCCGACCGGGATTTGAACCCGGGACCCTTGGCGTTGCAGCGCGATGTGATAACCACTCGGCCACAGGGTCGGGCAATAGTTCAAACAGATTGCTCTGTAGTTTTGATATTGGATGTATTTCCCTTTGTATGAATTCAAGAGTATGTTAATTCGCTTTCAAACCTCATCAAAGACCCTGTCTTCCTATCTCCCAAGTTAGTTAGGTCAGTATACATTTCATAGACTCCTGTTGCTTTTCCACTCTGCTTTTCCATTCTAATTTCCTCTCCCCGACCTTTTCCATGTGCTCTCTATAACTTTTCACAGCATTTAATCGTTCCTCTTTAAAACGTTTTCAATTTCTGTTCCAAAATCAATGCATGGTTTGCAGGTCCTTTTAACTGTACATATTGATTTAATTCAGTTATAAGTTTTGAGACTCAAAAGCCTGGAGTGACTGGGAGATTGATTAAAAAGGACGAAGATTTATTTCTAGTTTCTCGCCTTTCTCTTCCCCATTTTTCTTTAAGATAAGATGAGATAAGATTTATTTCATCCATGAATCACTTGTTTGCATTTACTCGTACATGTTGTGATATCAGACATGTCAATTTGTGTTTACAATATCATAAACATTGCAACATAATAATAGAATGAAATACAATTTTATGGATACAGTGAAATATAGTAAAATGTAGTGGAGTTTAGAGTTTAGCATAATGTGATAATGTACTTTCAGTTCATTTTCACCATGATCAAATGTACAGTTGGCAACTGTGGCACAGTGTGTAAAAATTTGATAAACTGCAATAACCTCTTGCAAGCAGGAGAAAATATAACTAACTAACTCTCTAGACTTCTTAAACCCGAAGGTTCATGGCTGCAGCAACACAGGCCTTCCATCTGTCCCCATCTTGAGCAAGATCTATATACTCTTTTCCATCTCTACTGATTTCCTTTAGGTCCATCTCAACGTTGTCCCTCCATCTTCGTCTTCGTCTTCCTACAGGTCTCTTATCATCAGGTTTCCCAACAAGAATCCTGTAAACTCCTCTTTCCTCTCCCATTCGTACCACATGGCCTGCCCACCTAAGTCTTCTTGATTTAATTATTCTAATAATATCTGGACATGAATACAAATTATGTAGTTCTAAATTATGTAACCTTCTCCACTCACCTGTCTCCTCATCCCTTTTAGGTCCAAATATTTTCTTAAAGATCTTATTTTTAAATATTCTCAATTTGTGTTCCTCTTTCAATGTAAGGGACCAAGTTTCATACCCATATAATATTAAAGGCAAAATTACTGTTTTGTATATTTTAACTTTTAGTTTCTTAGATATTAAACGAGAAGACAAAAGTTTACGAAGAGAGAAGTATCATGCATTTCCTGAATTAAGCCTACTTTTTATTTCCTCTTTAATACAATTTTCACATGTTAATATTACTCCTAAGAATTTGAATTTGGAAACTGGTTCAAACGAGTTATCAATAATTAGATTTTGATTATTACCTAACACTTGGTTTCAGGCTGTAAGCATAAATTTAGTTTTCTCTTTGTTAACTTCCAAACCTATGTCTTTAGCAGTTTTGAAAAATATTTTAGCATTATTCTTGATTGTATTTATATCATCCCCTAATAAGTCTACATCATCTGCATATGCTCACAACTGAGTCACACCGTTTAATTCTAGTCCTTCGTTAGTTTCTTTTACCTTCCTAACAGCATATTCTAAGGCAAAATTAAAGAGCAATGGAGATAATGCATCTTGTTTTAACCCAACATGAATTGTAAATTTGTCAGACACATTAATACCACACGAATTTTACTTTCTGTTTCACTGGTGCATACTTTTATCATACTAACAAGCTTCTTAGGTATTCCAAACTCAACTAATATATTATATAATTTATAAATCAATGAATAGCTGATGGACATTTTGATTATATTCCCACTTTTTTTCAAGTGTCTGTCTAATGTGAAAAATTTGATCTGTAGTTGATCTGTTACGGTTAAATCCACATTGATAATCACCTATAATTTCATTAGCATATGGGGTTAGTCTTGTTAAAAGAATGTTATATAATATATTATATGTTGTTGAGAGTAGAGATATTCCACGGTAATTATTGCAGTTCATTTTATCACCTTTTTTAAACACAGGAACAATTATGGATTCTTTCCGCTGTTGAGGCATTTCTTCTTTATTCCATATTAAACAAATTAATTTATGAATTTGACATATTAACTAATTTCCACCATATTTAATTAACTCAGCTGGTATTGAATCTATGCCAGGTGCTTTATTATTCTTTATCCTTTTAATAGCATCTTTAACTTCAGTCAAGTTAGGTTCTGGAACTAAAGGTTCTGCTGTGTGTACTTGATTTACTTCTGATTTATCTCCTACATGAACATTTAAAAGGTCATTAAAGTAGTTCTTCCATCTATTTAGAATATCGCTTGGGTCAGCCAAAAAATCACCATCGTTATCTTTTATCAAGTTTACTCGATATAGGAGAAAATATAACATTTCTTATTCCGATTGCTACATCATCAAATTGCACACAAGATCGAGAAAAGTTAGATACTTATTAGAAGATACCTGCCAAGTATAACTTTTTCTGGAGTTAATAATTTAACCCTTCAGTACACGGGTGAAATTGTTGTTATGTGAGTGGCACCAAAAAATTTAATTAAGTGAAAAACATAAAAACTTTTGTAAATTAAATAGCTGTTTGTTTGAACGAAAACATGTATTACTAATTGATACATAATTATGGAAACATGAAAGTCATGATTTTTAAGTTCTTTGTTGATGTATATAAAATATGCTTGTTTCACCTAATGAATAATGTATACTACCATATTTTGCATCATAAAACTATGACTTTTAAGAAATAACATGATTATGCACAAGAAATATTAAGAATAAAGTAGGTTTACGTAAAAAAACTTACTTGGACTTACATGTATTGCTTGGAAAACAGGTGAAAGAAGTGTCATTTTCACCCATGTATATTGTCCTCAAAGCATTCCGTGCACAGCATCTCACAGTGTTTGAGGCACAACCACTTTTTGCACAACTTACAAAAGTACCTTGTTCCACTGTTTTTACATTTGACACATCTTTCTCTTTTTCCTGGTAATGGGTCTTCCTTTTCTCCTGGTATAAAGCCTGACAGTCTTGCAGCCAATTCCCTTATGTGTTGTGGCAGATAACGCAGCTGAGCTCTCTCCCTCATTTCTACGTTAACTAAGGTCAGTCCTAAGCTCTTGAGAAACTGCCTTCTTGATATACAGTTCCCTTGATTAGTATTTGATCAAAACACAATATATGCATTTATTCCAGTAATGTTCATCAGTGTATAAAACAAACACAGTGGCCACCTACGTACATTTCTACTGACGTCATATTCTGCACACATCCCATCTACCACATCCACACCTCCCTTTGTCATGTTGTACAATGTCATAATTTCTGGTTTTCTCATTTCACCGGTTTCACTGTCAATTTTGTCATCGTGGTGCATTGACGAAAGTAATACTACACATTTCCCTTTCTTCAGAACATAAGAAACCAGAGTGCAGTTTTCTTGGAAACAAAAAAATGCTGGAGTGGATTTCCCTGTCTTTTGATTCAATAAATTCTTTGGGTATTTCAGCTTTGTTTCTCCTAAGCATGCCCACCATAGTAGTACTGTAAGTTGTCACCAGTTCTTGAACAAGTCTGTAACTAGTATTCAATACTGGCTGACAGAGTACGGCCCTTCTGCTTGCGTACCAACATATACTTCCATATTTTTAACATAAAATGTTTTAGAATCTGCAAGAATAAATATTTTTATACCATATTTGGATGGTTTGGAAGGGATGTACATGCGGAAACCACATCTGCCACGAAATGCTACTAACATTACATCAATGGTGAGAAATTCTCCTGGAGTGTAGTTCTTGCAGTTATCAACAAACGTTTGAAAGAGTTCCCTAAATGCTGCCATTTTGTCTGCTTTCTTTCTTTCTTCCCTTGTATGTATATTATCGAACCTGATAAATCGCAAGAGAAAGCGAAATCTTCTTTGAGACATTACTGCTGCGAACACTTCAATTCCAGTTCCATGTTGGTCCCAAAACTCTTCAAGATTCAATCTTCCACCATGTAAAACACCGGCTAAATATGAGAGACCAAGAAAGGTCTTTATTTCTTGCTTTGTTGTTTCCCTACAGCCATATTTATATTGATAATGAGCTTCTACTTTCTTGATGAAGATATTAGTGCTGGATACAATGAGATCAATAATACTTTCACTAAAAAACAAGAACCAGCAATCCTCTATTGTTTGTGCTTTCTTTGCATTTCCAATGACACCCTGAAATTTTGACACAATGTTATGTTTTCTTGTTCTCACATTCAGGGTGGGATAATTACTTTGCCATTTGGTGACCTTTGTTCTCCCCTCATAGATAGGTGCTGATTGTGCAAGAGTTGATGTTAGTTCCTTTCCATGGACAGAAAGACTGCCAACTCCAGCTTCCAAACTTTAAAATTCACTATCACTGTTATGAGAACTGGTAATTTGAAAAGTGGGGTCAGCGTCTGAATCGTCATCTGTAATATTGAATTCCAACAGGTCACTGTCTTCGATCAAATTTCTCGCCTCCTTGAGAGTAAATTTTTGTGCCATTTTGTACAAAAAACCGATTCACGAATGTCCCGACAAAATTTTCAACGAAGGCTTTGAATGTTATACGAGCAGACGGGTTGTGTCTGACAGGCACATAACGAGAACAATGCCTTCCCGCTCACTGACAGCTGATGGACAATTCCACGATTATGAACAATTGACTCCCGGGAACTGCAACGAAAGGTACACTGAGTGACACAGTTGTATCTATCTGCCATCTATTGGAAAAAACGTAAATTCAATTAATTTGTCTTGTTGCATGCTTCTCAGGCACAACCCGTCTGCTGTAGTGTTAACATAGGGTGACCAGATTTTCTGAAACGAAAAGCAGGATGTAGATGGATGCGTACGGGAAGATTTCAGCTATAACTAAAAGAGCACAGGTCAAGTGCACTCCTTCCCCTTCTTTAGCAAAGGAAAAGTCATGCTGATTACATGTAATTGTAATTTATTCTCGTTCTGTTGACTATACAATGAAGTTGTCAATGCAATAAAATTCTTAGGAGTATGGATAGACACAAACCTGTCTTGGGACATGCATATTACTAATTTAACTCAAAAGTTAAGCAGGCTCTGCTACATGATGAGAATTTTGAGAAATGTTTTAAATTTGAATGATTTAAGGACACTATATTTTGGACAGATTCAACCTGTACTCACATATGGTATCTCTTTCTGGGGCAGTTCACCCAAAATGCAGAAAATTTTTATTTGGCAAAAACGCATATTAAAAATTATGAAGAATGTATCCCTCTCAAACCCAACAAAACAAATTTTCAATGAATTTCAAATATTACCTCTTCCATGTTTGTACATATTAGAAACGTTGTACTTTATTCATACAAATTCTAAAATCTTCTCAAAAAATCTGGACATACACAAGTACAGCACTCGTATGCGTAACTCCCTCCACCTTTCTACTGTCCGCACATCCAAAACACATAGTGGTCTAGGATTTCAAGGTGTAAAACTCTATAACAAGCTGCCAGAGGAATTCAAGAATCATAATCCAACCAAATTTAAAATAACAGTAAAAAGCTTGCTCATGAAGTATTTGTTTTATAGCACAGAGGAGTACTTAGATCATAGTTTTCATTAATAGACATAACCTTTGACTTTTCTTGTATTTTTATGTTCACTAAAAGTCATAACCTTTGATTTTTCTTCTATTTTCTATGTTATTCCATACTCTCTTATACTTTTTAATATGCATAAGTATGTGTTAATTCCTTTGTACTCAAAATCATACATGTAATTTTATTTTATACTCTTTATACTTTTTAATATGCTTAAGTATGTGTTAATTCCTTTGTACTCAAAATTATACATGTAATTGACCTATCTCATATCATAGTGCTATTTGTACTCATATGATCAAGTGGATGGAAATAAATCTTATCTTATCTTATCTTATATTGTTGATATTTCTATCTGCAGTAGTATAGAACACATCATCTTGTTACATATAACATATTATACTTGATTACATATATGGGAAGCAGCATAATTAAAGTTACAAGTATATATTACATATCCTTGATAACATATTTTTGAAGTAGATCAGAATAATTGAGTTATAAATATGTATTACATCCACTAGATTACATATATATGGGATGCAGATCAGCGTAATTAAAGTTGCATATATTTTGATATATATATATATATTGTATCAAATTGATAATGTACATGGGTGGGACAGAGAAGGTAGTTTTAGATATGCTGTAGAAATTCTAAGAGATAGTTTTTGAATTTATTTTTGAATAGCTTAAGATTCTTTTCCTCCTTTATTTCACATGGAAGTTTATTGTATAGTAGCATGAAATATTACACAATTCTCTTTAATCTGTTTTCATCTTGATTTGATTTGATTTTTGTTATTTAAAGTCACCTTCCTGTCACTTTTGGCTAATTGCATCAATGAATAGGAATGATGATGTGATTAAATTCATGAACGGACACTCACAAATAACATTTATGCCCAGGCCAGGATTCGACCCCAGGACCCCTGGCATCCTAGCATTCAACCACTCAGCCATGGAAGTCTTCCCATCTTATATATTTCTTTTTTCATTTCTCTCCCTTCCTATCTCTCTCATTCTTACTGTTTCATTTTGTGTGTTTCCTTACTTTCTTTCCATAAAACATTAATACATTGTGAACAACACTGTCTCTTGCCGCGTAATCAATTTGATACAATATATATATATATATATATATATATATATATATATATAAATCAAATAAAGTAAAAGTTTCTTCTCACACCGATGATGCTATAAATTAGCGAAAATTTTGAATTTTCCTACTGTCCGGTGAGTGTTTCCTTTTACCTTATTTGATTTTTACTTAGCCCTTTTGGCCCTCCTTGCTTTTATCCTATATATATATATATATATATATATATATATATATATATATATATATATATATATATATATATATATAATCTCATCAATGCATCAAACATGCAAATCCCCAGAAGTGCCCCTGCGTATACTTTCAGTCATCACTCGGTACCTTGCATATTATATCATGAACAGACTGCAAGCAATATCTGCATCTAAGCAATAAATATCAGCTTTACAGCGAGCGTGAATTTTTTTCAGATCTACAAGTATTTCTTTGCAAACCAACAGTTTCACAGAGGCAAACAATTCGTCTGTATGTTTTGTAGGACAGTATTAATAAATAGGACATATTTGATTTTTTAGAGTGGCTTCGCAGACCGCAGGACATGATCCTCAAATAGCAGATGTGGAAGGAATGTGATGCTAAATAACAAAACTGCAAACAGAAATACAGTAGCAGATATGATGAGATATGAGTATTTACACTTTCTCTACAAGATATGAAATGTAACAATTTTTTTCTTGTAGGATACTTAAAAGAAGACAAGTGTCTTGAACTTCCCACAGTTGGGGATTTCTACTTGACAGGAGATACTGCTTATGTTGATGAAGATGGTTATTTTTGGTTTGGATCAAGAGCAGATGACATCATAATATCATCAGGGTAAAAAATAGTTTTCTTTAAATAGACATGTGGATATTTTAGTTGTGTTTAGAGTTACATATCTTTAGTAACATTAAAATCACTATGTACAATGTTCAGGCGCAGCGCCAGGGGGATGCGAAGGGGTGCTTGCAAGCCCCTTAATTTTCTTCCGCACCCTCTTCAACTTATTTTCAACATAATGGAATGTTATGTTATGTTACGATATTAAAACAAAGTCGTCACTATGAGCGTAGAAAGTTAGTTATTGAAGTGATACTGCTATTACTGTATACAACAGGCAATCCACTGGTCCTGAAAGAGAAATAGCATTTACTTTCCAGTAGCGGCAACGATCTACACAAATATCAACGGCTGTTGTCTTTCTTACATCAACCTTGTTGTTGGGAATTCCCTGTACTTCTGTTTATTCTGGTGGCGTGTTCATTAATTACCTACAGCTCAGTGTGTTTCATGTTTTTTTCTTTTACATTATATAAAAGAAACAGTTTTAATATCCGCCTACAGGGTGGCTACTCTAGGACCATGAAAAAATTCAAGTATGATTCCCGGTTTTCAAGGTGAACTCTCCAAATTCGAGCAGATGTTTGCTCTATTTCAACATTACGTATTACTGCCTCTCAACATCCACACACAAATATCTTAATAATATAAAGGGTCTATGTGATTCCAACATCCAAAATTTATAATTCAATTAAAATATTTAATTTAAGGTGCTGACTTTCTATTTACAATCAGAGGTGCAACCACGAATTTTTGTCTGAGCGGGCGGGGAGAAAATTCCAGGATAAACATACTAATACTAATAATAATAGTGTTAATAATAATGTTATTATTATAACATTATTATTATTATTATTATTATTATTGATTTGTTTTATTTTACTTCGCTTCTTGTGCCACGTTTGGCTAATTTGCGAAGGTGATATGATGAAGGGGATGAGTGATATGATGAAATTGATGAATGGACAGTCACAAACATCCATACCCAAGCCGGGATTCGAAACTGCCGGGACCAACATGTTGTTGTTATTATTATTATTAGTATCAAAGACGTTATTATCCTTGTAAATTATGCAAAAAGGGGGTAGAAGTTGGTGCTAAAGCATTTATGTTCAAACAAACGATTTAATTGATTTTTTCAACACATGGCACATCCCGATTATCCTTTCTGTGCATAAAGTGGACTTTAAAACCACAAATCAATCAATCAATTTAACATTTTTTTTTTTCATTTAGACAGTTCGGCGCCCAGGTCCGACTCCCGCCACCCCCAAGCTATGGTTATAAACTTGATAAGACTAAGAAAAGGAGGAATTGCAAGCAAAGCAAGCAAGAAAATTTTACGAAAATAATTTTTATTTTCATAACATGTGAATAGGATTTGTATTAAAAGAGTTGTAATTTTTCACGTCTACGGAGAAAAATTCAAGTAGAATTCACGCATAATTCCCGGAATTCAAGGAATTCCCGGTGAGTAGCCGCCCTGGCCTACTTGTTCATCATCTATTCTGAAAATCTCACTGCAAAAAAAAAATTTAGTTGCTTTCAGTAGATCATCGGGTTGTGCCTGGGAAATTATTTAACATGATATGATTTATTTGCATTAAAGGACTACAATTTTGTACAAGTAGGTACATCTGTAGTATAGGAAATGTCAAATAGAAATACATGATAATAAAGTTTGGTAATTTTAACATAGAAATACGTGATAATAAAGTTTTGTAATTTTAACATAGAAATACATGATAATAAAGTTTGGTAATTTTAACATAGAAATACACGATAATAAAGTTTGGTAATTTTAACATAAGATACACACATATATATTGGTGTATTATAACCCTTGCATAAAGATATTATACTTGACAATTTCAGCTTGATGTGCAACAGCAAGCTCTGCATGTATGGTAACTAACCATACCTTTTAACATTTATTCTGATTACACATACACAAGACCTTGTGTCCTTCACATTCTGTCCAACAGACATGTTTGTATGCATTCAAAAGATGAGTGTTGCCTCTGTATATTCTTGTATGCTGTAAAATGAATGTTTAATTAGCATGGTTTTGATTTTATTTTTAAACCTTTCCACTTTTGGTTCGTGTCTTAACTCTCTGGGCAACTTGTTATACACGTCAACTGCTGAGTTTTTAGGTCCCTTCTTGTAGAGAGTAACATTCTTTCGAATTTTACCTTTATTTCTCGTGTTCAAGCTTTAGATATCATCACTGGTTTCAAAAGTACTAAAATAATTTCGTTTGATGTATACCAGACATTCATAGATATACAAACAGGGTAATGTCAGCAAGTAGAAGTTACGGAAGAGATTTCTGCATGAATATTTCCCATTGACCCCTGCCACAATTCGAAGTGATCTTTTTTGTAATTTAAACAGTATGAAGCTATGTGCCTTGTTTCCCCAGCTCATGATTCCATACCTTATTCCTGATTCAAAGTTTGCTGCATAGAGACTTCTGACAGACCAAAAGCTCGTAATGTTTACCATTACATGCAGTGCAAAACAGACTTTACTTAATTTTTGTTGAAGCATTTTGATGTGGTTTGAGAATTTCAAGTGTTCATCTAAAACAATACCCAAAAATGTAGATTCTTTTGCGTGCATTAAGTCTGTATTTTGGGACTTAACATTAATATTTAAGTGTTTCTTAGTTTGAGAGGCAGTAAAATTTATGTAATTTGTTTTGCTTGTATTTAGAATTAAATTATTTCCTTGAAACCAGCTATCAAGCTTTAGCAATGTGTTGTTTACTTTATTTTTTAAGGCATGCTCACAGTGATCTGTTAATATAATGTTTGTGTCATCTGCATACAGTATAGCCTGAGCCTCATCCAAAAGGTTTGGCATTTCGTTTACGTAGAGCAGGAATAGAAACGGTCCAAGTATGCTGCCTTGGGGAACTCCACAATTTATTTTTTGAACTGGAGATTTATTATATATTGTATTTCCATCAGCATTTAAGTAACGTATTTCTACAAATTGTTTTCTTTCATGAAGATATGATCAAAACTATTTATGTGCTAGTCCTCCTATGTCGTAATTTTCTAGTTTGTTTAGGAGCATTTCGTGATTGAGTCAAAGGCTTTTGTGAGGTCACAGAAAATCCCAAGTGTGTGTTTGCAGTTAAGTGATTCACCCACTTGTTCAATGAGATCAATCAGGGCTGAATTTGTGCTTCTTTGCTTTGTGAAACCATGTTGTGTCTTGCTAAGTACTGAATACTTGCATGCATATTTGATGTTTTCTATATTTTGAACATCGCACCCCCTAAATTTCAGTCTGCAGCCCCTCAGTACCCCTAGATGATTAATCCTGGCACCACCGCTGACAATGTTTGTGGTAATTGCAGCAGTTTTGTTACAAAATTAATTTTGTTAGGTATGTAAAAGTTGAGGTAAAATTATGTTCATTGTGTGGAACTTTAGTTTTGTACACCTGTTTTCTTGGGGAAATTTATAAGATGTACTACATAATTTGTAGAAATGGCATGTATGATTTCATTTCCGGGTAAGGTTACTGAGTTTTGTTCAGTAGCATGTGGTTTTTAGTTTATGAACTCAGTAATTGAATTGCTGCTATGCAGTTCTTTACAAACCAATGATATGCCCACCAAGAAATTATAACTTCAATACATGTTTTCTTGCAGGACAAACCTTGTTACCACCCAAATATACACTACTGACTACTGGAAATTATTAGAATATATTTAATCTGCATTATTCCATGTGAAATTCTTATAATTTTAGATAGAACTTCTAAATTCTAATCTTTCAAAGTAGAAAGCCTGATTAAACTGATTAATCTACCCATCTAGAGAATATATAAAAAACTACTGTACATAAGAGAAACAAATTCAGTTCCATTTGTAAGAAAAGAAATTAATATCAGTTGCACTAATCAATTTATAAAATCATAAATAAATAAAGTACAACTTACGTAACCTTCTGCCTGTATGTACTTAATTATTCAATAATAACTTACAGGTACCGAATAAGTCCATTTGAAGTTGAGTCAGTTCTCCTGGAACATCCTTCAGTTGTAGAGTCAGCTGTCGTAGCCTCACCAGACCCTGTCAGAGGAGAAGTAGTGAAAGCATTTGTGGTTCTCTCTGAAACAGAAAATCGAAGCCATAATTTAGTGGAAAATGACTTGAAGAACTTCGTAAAGCAAACGACAGCAGCTTATAAGTATCCAAGAAAGGTTAGTAATATGCTCTTATCCTAGAATATACAACACATTGAGAGAGAGAGAGAGAGAGAGAGAGAGAGAGAGAGAGAGAGAGAGAGAGAGAGAGAGAGAGAGAGAGAGAGAGAAAGAGAGAGAGAGAAAGAGGGAGAGAGAGAGAGAGAGAAAGAAAGAGAGAGACAGAGAGAGAGAGAGTGTGAGAGAGAGAGAGAGAGAGAGGGAGAGAGAGAGAGAGAGAAAATGGGGTTGAAATTAATGCAAAATATTTTGATGGAATCCATGAAACATTAAAATATTAAAAGAAACATGTATTAGCAAAGAGTTACTCTTAGGTTAGTTTTTGTGTTGTTAGAAGCAGAATGTTGCAAAATTGATTTGATTGATTGATTTTGTTTATTTTACTTCGTTTTCCTGCCACTTCTGGCTAATTGCGAAGATAAGAATGATTAATGATATGATGAAATTGATAAAAGGACACTCACAAAGAACATCCATGCTCAGGCCGGGATTCGAACCTGGGTCCTCTGGCATCATAACATGTTGAGCTGACCACTCTGCCACGCAAGAATTAACATTTGCTTCAGAGGATATTGCTGATTATATTAATTGAACGGTTCTTAATAATGTATATATGTAATGGCAATCATTTACCAATCTTGTTCTTGATTGTCTCAATTAT
Organism: Lepisma saccharinum; assembly: GCF_977018435.1. Lineage (NCBI taxonomy): Eukaryota > Metazoa > Arthropoda > Insecta > Zygentoma > Lepismatidae > Lepisma > Lepisma saccharinum. The sequence goes on from NC_139231.1 coordinate 139,332,048, forward strand.
TGTTACAACTTGCCATCTAAGTCTGAGGTACAGTTCTAGTTTCTCTGTTAAAGAAATAATTCTGTGACAATATAAGAAATAATATTTCTTAATTATTTTTTTTTCTTTATTACTTTACAGATTGAGTTTGTTGACTCACTACCGAAAACTGTGAGTGGAAAGATTTTACGAAGACAACTGAAAGTTCAAGAATGGAAGAAAGTCTAACATGCATCTTTAGATGCAATATAAACTTGTATTTGAGAATCAATTCAATTTAAATGTAATCACAAGAGTCAATATGTACAAATTTGTTAACTTAAAATGCTTTATTTAGAACAATGTTGTTCACTCTATTAATAACTTTTATATTTGCATTTTTGTCATTTTATGTTCGTTGCCTATCACTTTTGGCTAATCATGATGAGGATGAGTGATCATTAGGGCTAAGCATGTATCGATTTATTTTTTACTACTGATACCATCCAATATCAAAGATTTTCAGTGGCTAGAAGAGTGGGCGGGCAAGAGCAACAGCTCATCTCAACATTTGTCCTTTTTTAAAGTTCGTTCACCCTTCCTTGTGACATTGGGAGACCCACACAAGAAGTTCCATAGATTTTCTTAGAAACATTGGATCATAAACCCCCACCCTTCTGGGAAGCAGATGACAAGATGGGTGGAAATAAAATAAACCATTCATTGCCAATTCTTGCTTGAATGCTTGTGGGGGTACGATAGGTGGATGTTCTTAAACCACATGCCATGCTAATGCCGGGTCAGGTGGTTACGGAGTTCTTGCTAAAGAGGGATGAAGGTTGCTGTGTAATTAGCTTTGTTTTATCTACATTCAAGTAGGAAGTGGATTCAGCAATTCTTCTTGTTCTCTTCTCTTCTATGTCAGTCTTTTGTGTGACTGCTGGTATCGGCCAATGACGATTATTTATTTCCGCTGAGATTAGATTAGGACCATATGGCTTTCAATGACACTACTAAAGAAGATTGAGTTTGAGTTTTTGTTTCAAGTCCTTTTTATACACAGTTAGGACTGGACCTACAGTTTAAAGTGAAATCTTAACCACTATGCACCTTCACTGGGTATCAAACCCAGGACCCCTTGATTACAAGGTGATGACGTTACCACAATGCCATTGTGGAGGTCCCTTTAAAGATTTATATACAACACTACTTATAATAATGAACATAAGATATTAATCAAGAAATTTACTTTTCATCAACTGCGTAACATCATTTTTTTGTTATTCAATGAATGTTCAATCTTTTACTTGTTTTGACATTAATTTCCCTGCCAGGACAGTTATTTTACACAAATTTTAGCAGTCTTAACTACACGTAAGCTAGATATTGAATACGTGCTATTATATATTATGTTTCTATTCTTAAGTATCTTTTTAATCTGAATCTTTGGGCGCTGGGGATATCATAATAATTACACAATAAAATCATGAAAATCTCCTGAATTTTCAAAAACAGCAAATATCAATAGCCATTTTATTTAATACAGTAAATGGTGACCTTAGATCACCCACCCCAGGAATTGAACCCAGGTCTCCTACGTGGCTGCCAGATGCCCTACTGACTAGACCATCGTGGCTAAAAGTATTATAATGCTACCTGAGAATAATTTGGGAGTTATTTAATGTTATTAAAGGAATGTGATGTGATGAGTTAGTATGACTTGGTAACAAGCCTTTATTATTTTAAAATCGAGATGTTCTGAGGTGACAAGTTCGAGTCACGTGACAACTAAATTGTAACTTTCACATGCATTTTGCTATCACATTCCGTGGACAAAGAAAAGGAAAGAGGGGAAGTGATCTTCAACCCTGGCCACTTCTTTGACAGTTCCAGGAATAGAGCAGTGCTTGAGGCCACATTTGTGTTCGCCAAATGGAGCTTCCAGTTGTCTGACAGAAAATGTTGCAATTGAATGGTGAAGTAGTAAAAAGTAAATAAATTGCCAAAAATTTCTTGTCCCCCCCCCAACACCATTCCCCCAGGGATAAAATTTATCAAGCAGAAAGGGGGAACCAAAGAATCCAGAGGGGGGAATTCCTCCGCATCCCCCCCCTACAAATACCACACGGAGTACACCACATTTCCTGCATCCTTTGAAGCAGTGCTAAGCAAGGAATGTTGAAGTAATTTTATGGTTGACCTTCGGCTTCATGGATGGCTCTTCCATTTTGTGGATATTATTGTGGATGTAAAGGTATTACTTAGTATTCAGGTTTGGACAAGAAAAATATAAATAAATGTTTAAATATATCTACACTAACATTGCTATGCAATAGGCATATGCAATATTGTAATTAGTCAAGTAAACGTATATGCAATGACTTTAAAATGCAAACAATTAGCAAACTCAGTTAAAGTTATGAAACTTTCTAAATCTTTGCTTGGTTGTATCATCAAGCACATCATGAGTTTTTGGTTTTAAGTCCACTTTATGCACAGGAAGGCTAACAGGGAATGGACCTACAGTTAAAAGTGTGATCGGCCACTTGTGCCTCCAGTGAGTATTGAGCAAGCACATCATGAGGAGTCGTAACTGACCACCAGTGGAGTGAGAGCAATTCTAAACATCCCATTTTGTGCCTAATCATCCAGTTACATAACAATGTTTTTATCTTCTTCATCGCAGAAAATGATCTCTCCATGGAAGCTGCGACATGCGAGTTTTTGCCAGTACGTGGAAAAGTCCATGAACACTCCTGAGTAATGCAGGGTCAAGGCGTAATTACACTTATTACGTTTCATCCGATGGCTTTTTTGTTTCAGACCACTACTGACCCCACAAAGCATATTTCTTTATGATTCAGGAAAAAAAGTCCAATGGTAAAACAGTTAAGCCTTGTTTCCATGTTTAATGAAATACTCAAATGCTGACCAAGGCAAATTTTGTTGTATAAAAATACACTAAAAACGTAATGTTTCCACCCTCTAACAGGGTCTTCTTCAGACAAAGATTCAAACTAAAGTGCTCATTTCAGGAAACGGAGGAGTTCTTTGGTCCTGAAATAAAATGTTTCACTTTTTTTTCTGAATTATATGGGGAGAATTTGAAAGGGAAAGAGATGCCAAATTGATCGATGAAGATGAAGTTATAAAAACAAAAGAACTTTAAGTGACATAAAATATGATGTAGAAAAATAATACAATGGTCCCATTTAGTTAGTTGTGTGAAAGAAAAGAGATTGTGAAAATTGATATGAATTGGAACTTCAATTTTTTCCAGGGAAAACATTCTAAAAAAAGACATGTACTTTGTTTTAAAATTGGACATTGCTAAATTCACACAAATACTTGAAATATAATTAAGCCTTGTTTCCATATTAAAAAAACACTAAGTTGCTGACCAAGGCAGTTTCAACCCTGTATCAGGGTTTTCCTCAGACCAAGAACTAAACTAAAATGATAAAATATCCTAGACACAGAATGATTACATACACATAGCAGGGTCACTAGTCACACAAAACAAATCAGTTTGACAGTCCTTATCTTGGAAGATTTCTCCAAGGGAATTAAACATATCACCTCTAAACAGTTGACAAATGGGTCTACCACACTGACAGGTGATTGATAGGTCTAGATTCCCAAGAGTCTGGAACCACCTGTTTACCATTCCCCCACCCCTCCTGCCTTTTTGGATATGGATGAATACCTCCTCCTCTGGTCGTCTTCTTTTTTCTTCTTTTTCATCCTTGTTCATTCTTCTTCTTTATTCCCTCATTCCTTTTCTTCATCCTTTCAAATTTCTCTAACACAGTCTTCCATTCCTTGTTTATCTTATCCTTCTTATATAAGAAGTATGGAAGATGCCACAGAGAAGATATGCAAAGTGCTGAGGAAAGCGGGTATAAGAACTTACAGGAAGGGAGGATGCACTGTTTTAAGTATAGCCAGCAAGAAGAAGGAAGAAAAGAGAGAGGAAGAAGATGAAGGGGTTATCTAGGAGGTGAAGTTAAGAGAATGTGAAAGTGTATACATAGGGGAAACAAAGAAGAGACTTAAAGACAGGAGGTTAAAGCAACAAATGGATGATGTGAGATTGAAGAGAGACAGGAATGCCATTTTCAAACACACTAGAGAAACGGGACATGAAGTAGAATGGGATTTGGCTAGGCGAATAGGAAAAGAGAAGAGAGGACTAGTAAGAAAATGGAAGGAGGCCAAAGAAATAGAGATGAAAGGAGAAGACATCATGAATTGGAATGGAGGACTCAAGATAAACAAGGAATGGAGGACTGTGTTGGAGAAAGTTGAAAGGATGAAGAAAAGGAATGAGAGGAAAAAGAAGAAGAATGAACAAGGAAGAAAGAGAAGAGAAAAGAAGAGGACCAGAGGAGGAGGTATTCATCCATATCCAAAAAGGCAGGAGGGGTGGGGGAATGGTAAACTGGTGGTTCCAGACTCTTGCTAATCTTGACCTGTCAATCACCTGTCAGTGTGGTAGACCCATTAGTCAACTGTCAAGAGGTGATATGTTTAATTCCTTTGGAGAAATCTTCCAAGATAAGGACTGTCAAACTGATTTTGTGTGTGACTAGTGACCCTGCTATGTGTATGTAATCCTTCTGTATATTTTATCATTTTAGTTTAGTTCTTGGTCTGAGGAAGACCCTGATACAGGGTTGAAACGTTATGTGTTAAGTGTTTTTACATCTTAATAAACTGCCTTGGTCAGCAACTTAGTATTTTTTTAAATATTTGAAGTGTATTCTCAACAAAAAGAAAACATTTTTGTATTTCTTATTCCACGCTTTCCTTATTATCATCATTTGATTTAACTATTGCAAGGAAAGATTATATAATGGTGAAAATGCAATGTCTGTCTATATTATTATTTTTAATAATTGCTACCCTTTCTTATGTTAAAAAACTACTTTAAGTTGTTGAACATAGTCAATTTAATCACGTAGAAGTTAGCTTTGGTGCATACTATAGCTGGCTACCTTCTTACATTTGTACTTGGTGAAGAGTCTGAAGAAGACCTTGCTAGAAGGTTGAAACGTTACGTTTAGTTTATGTTTTATAATAAAATAAATTTCTGCCTTGGTCAGCATATTGAGTTTTTCATATCATGGAAACAAGGTTTAATGGTGTTATAACTGAGGATAAAATCCACGTAATTATTGATATGAGTTAATAAAATATATTTACCCCAAGGAAACGTGGGTGGGCAGGGGGGGGGGAGTTCTTTGAAAGAAAAACCCTATTATGTTATTGCCCTGAGCTTAAAAATGTCTAACTAGGGTTCTGTAATGTCTCAAGTAACAATAATTGAATCTGTCATATGTGTGGAGCATATTATTTGATTTACCAAGGTTGATTTTTCTATCTTTATCTTAAGTTGCGTAAGTACTCAAATTGTGAGTTTTATAAAGCCACTCACAAACACTATTTATATGCATCTTTACATAACTTAACTTACTACATTTAACCAACAATGTGCTAGCTTTAAGTCTTTTTCTAAAATCAAACAATTAAAAAAATGGACAGTTTAGCATGGTATATCATTCAAATAAACATCATTTATTAAGATTTCAACAAAAATATTTTGAGGGGATTATGATGAACGATTTTAGGGGCGGTCTTGAGTGATGGGCCCCCCTATTTCTGGAGGAGGGGTAGATCAAGTATAGTGTTCAGTAAAGTTGAGAAAAAAGTTACTTTCGGTAGACACACTGTCGTAATTAAATACTTTGTGGGGATTACGATATGGTTTGAGGGAGCCAATGATATGATTAAGGGGGACACATATGACATGATTTTGGGGGAGATTGCACCATAGGCCTTGGGGGGATGGGAACCCCTGGAGAGGAGTGGCTATAACAGTGCGCTGTGATGCCGTGGGTCCCGGATTTGAATTCCGGCCTGGGCGTGGATATTTCTTACGAACCCTTCATCAATTTCATTGTATCATCAGCATCCTCATCTTCTCGATTAGCCAAAAGTAGCATAAAAGCTAGGTAAAATAAATATTTCTGAACAATTCATCAGCTTGGTAGACCGAACTTCGAAATCTTACCCCAAAATTTAGATACTATATCGGGGGACTTTTTGGGGAGTCATTTTAGCAAGTTTGCTCTGATTGATTGATTGATTTGGTGTTTTAAGTCCACTATGCACAGTAAGGCTAAGCGGGACTGGGCCTACAGTTTAAAGAGGAATCCGAACCACTATGTGTCTCCACCAGGAATCGAACCCGGGACTCCTTGATTTCAAGGCGACAACGCTACCTCTGATTCATTGAAAGTTGATATTCAAAATCACGTTTTGTTTTCGCGCTACATAAGTTGGAATCATAGTGAGGGTGGAAACGATCTTGCCATTGGAACGCTGATTTCCCGATTTCGGAGTGTGGTCACGGCCGCCACTGCCACTCGGCGGAGCCTGGACACCGACTGGAATGGCGAACGGCGGAGATCGTGGTTCGATTACTGGCCCCTTGCATTTCAGGGGAACTCGAACCCATGGCACAAAGCACAAAGAGAGATGTCATGAGTTCGAATCTTGGGTAAGGTATGATGTCGTGAAAAGCACTGTATGAACAACGGACATAAATAGCATCAAACACTTCAATCAAAGCCATAATGGAAAGGGAATTGCAAGTTGTCATGTTTTGCGATCATATACAGCGTTGAATTTGGCATGCATATTTTAGAGGTAATCATGTGTTAGAAAAACTCCCACATTTCTTGATTATACATTATGTTCTGGCGCAATGTTATCAACTCAATAATAACTTCCGGTTAAAATAGTGAAGCGTATCAAATTCTACTCAAGGTCACGTGCCGAAAGGTAATTGGAGGGGTGTAGGAGACAGTGATTATACTGTGCATGGATATGCAAAAACTCTTACTGATGCAGCAAACAATAATGAACTCAGAAAATGCTATCTTCTTCTGTTACGTAACAGGTAGAATTATCTTCCCCCGAAAAAGCTTAGCCATTCTTCAATGTCATCTACGTATATGTTTGTAACGTAAGAGTGGCATTCTCTCTATAAAAGTGCATTTTCGTTGCAAACAGGATCATTTTCAGTTTTCTGATCGTGTGCATCTAACTCCTGCACGGAAGAAAATGAAGGCTTTCCCAGACTGCTTGATGTACGCCATGGCACTGTACGGAATAGTCGGTGCTCAGGTATTTGTGTTTACTAGTTATCTTACCAATTATTGCCTTTAAGAAAGGTAGTACGTAATGTGTACGATTTGCGAGAAGAGAGGAGCCTGGGGGAAATTGCAATACGAAAAGGAAATGTTGAATTTATCATGATTTTCTGAGACGTAAAATTAAAATATCTATTTGAGGTTCGTTTTCTCCATGTTAGTCTGTTTAATTCTATTATACTGAACTTGTGAACATTTAAAGTTGACAAAACATGATAAAAACGCGATTGTTACTCCAAACTGAGCAGCGAAACTACACTACTACCAACAGGATCCAAAAATTAACAATGCCTCTCAACCTCAATTGAAAATATCCCTTGCAAAGTTACTCGTATTTCCGTGTACCCCATGCTCATTTCATAAATTTCATACATTTGAATAAGTACTTAAATTACGTAGCTAATCTCTTCTTAAAGTATTGTTTTAAGCCTTTCCCCCCCAATATATACCCTAAAAATAATGTTAATTTCGTTCCCTATGAAAAATAGTTTCTCGACAGGATTTGAAGAGAATCTCACACGTCGGGTAGTGCGGGTGATTGAAGAAAAATTGATTTCTTGTCCGCCATTTTTTAACTTGTCCAATTTTGCACAAATTCAATAGCCTAGTCTTCCAGTGATTTCAGATATAGCTCCAGTAGAAATTTCAGCTTAATTGTCCTAATTTACTGCAGTTATAGGAGTCACAAAATTATTGACTTGTCCTCATTCTCCCCCCCCCCCCCTCTCCTCCTTGACCCTCCTAAACAGCGCAAAGTGTTTGTTTTCATGTTCTAAAAGGCAACCGATGTCGTAACAATCCTACGAATGTGTTCCATAAGCTCAACAAATGCAGCCTACACTTTGCTTTCAAAATGTGAAAAACGCCTAAAAGGTGACACCCAGGGTGTCGGCGTAAATCACCGTCGAACTTTCACAATGTGCAGAGGCCATTGAAGACGAACAACTTTTGTTAGTAGCGTATTTCTCGTTAATATAAACGACAGTGGCAACCGTGAATCTCCACGGCATAGTTATAGGATAGGAATTGCCGGTTTTCGAGGGCTCGTGGCGCCGGAACGAGGCTTTTACGAGAAAAACTTTACCAAGAAAAGTTGTTAATCTTGAAGACCCATACACGCTACTAAAGTTTGTAGGTGTTGTAGAACGGTGGAATTAGCTAAAATTTTGCTCCAACCCGGACTTAAATACTACAGAAAAGATTTTTTGTAGGAATGTTCTTCAATGTTAGGACAACTCAAATCCAAAATGCCAAAGAATGCAAGCTTGGGAAAATCATTCTACATACGAGGGTAGGTCAATAAGTATCTGCACTTTTGTTGTAATTTTCTTTAGGTTGGCCACACTGATTTCTGTGCGGGTATGTCAATGGATTGTTTATTTGTCATTGACTTAGTGTATATTTGACCTTCACAATCATTTTTTTTCTTTTATTATAGTGTTTACAGGGTAAAAATGGCCACATCATCGATAGTTACTCCTGGGTCAGAATCATGGCACGGACTTGCTCAATGTTGTCGTGAGTAGTGGATGTGAATGGCCATTCTACTGCTCTTTCGCGCTTAACACTTGCCCGACCGATTTTGAATTTCTCAATCCATTCGAACACACTTTGTCGTTGTTAGCACTTCCCCGATTTCGGTCTCTCGCCATCTCATCTCTGCCAGCTGAAGTAGAGGAGAGCGGGGTCAATTGTAACACGGGGCAAATGTAACAATCGCTATTGTGCTGCTCTCGTGAGGTATTTTTTAAAACTATTCAAACCTGTAGAAAGGAGACGTCAGTTGGGAGTGACTCATGTGGCGGTGGTGCTTACGTAGCGATTGTTCCGGCTATTATTGGGAGTTTTTCAAATTTTCAACACGTAAGTAAAAATATAAGGTTCCTTTTTATTTTTTAATAGTGATTTCGCGATGTCGTCTGATCAAGGTTTGTATATATCATCGCAATACACAATATTTGATGTATTTGTTAAGATAGTTGCGATCAATTTCTGGTGTCGGGGTTAGTAGCTGCAAGCCAGCAAACAATATGGCGTCAGGATGGGGCAAATGTAACAAATGTAACCGGGGCAGTTGTAACACTGTTACAATTGCCCCTTATGCGTTTCTTATGTAAAATATTCACTTGCATTGAAATAAAAAACATTGTTCAACCATCCTGAATTATTACATTCTGTATGTTTCAGAATGGTGAGAGACAGAAAAAGAACTACCGAACGAGGCCCTTTACAAGATAAGATGGAAGAAGCTGCAAAGTTAGTTTTGGAAAGCAATGTTTCAATCCGACACGCAGCAAAAGCGTACAATAATTGTCATGTGACATTGACCCGTTTTGTTAAGAAGAGACAAGAAAAAGGGAATCCTGTTATGGGTTATAAACCACACAATAAAGTGTTCTCTGCCTACATGGAGACCCAGTTAACTGAGTATATAAAGACATGTGCAAATATATTTTATGGACTCACCCCAAAAGAAGTCAGACAGCTAGCCTACCAATATGCAAACCAAAATCAGTGTAAGTTTCCAGAGTCCTGGGCAGATCGTCAAATGGCTGGTGCAGACTGGTTTACCGCATTTATAAAGAGAAATCCTACTTTAGCAATAAGGACCCCAGAGTCAACATCCTTAGCGCGTGCTATGAACTTTAATAAAGAGAATGTTAAATTCTTTTTTGAAAACCTATCGAAGGTTTTGGAGCAATATCAATTCGAACCTCAAGACATCTACAATGTCGATGAAACAGGCATATCAACAGCCCCTAAGCCAGACAAGATAGTTGCACCAAAGGGAAGCAAGCAAGTTGGAGGAATTAATTCTCATGAGAAGGGCACCTTGGTAACGATGTGCTTAGCCGTTAGTGCCATAGGCAACAGCATTCCACCCATGTTCATTTTTCCACGGAAGAACTTTCGGGATCATTTTCTCCAGAATGGTCCAATAGGAAACACAGGAGCAGCAAATGGTTCTGGGTGGATGAAAGCACCAGAGTTTTTACAATTTCTCGAACATTTAGAAGTAGCTATGCCAAGCCGAGTGTTGAGAGAAAGGTTTTGGTTATCCTGGACAACCATGACTCGCATGTTCAACTTCCAGTCATAGACTTTTGCCGACAGAATGGAATTGTTCTCCTTTCTTTCCCTCCTCACACGTCGCACAAGCTCCAACCACTGGACAGAAGTGTTTATGGTCCGTTCAAAAAGTTTTTCAACACCTTTGCTGACGGCTGGAGAAAAACCCATCCCGATACTCGCATGACAATATACAACTTGCCAGGAATTGTTCGGGAATGTCTGCCATTAGCGATTACACCATCCAATGTTCAAGCAGGCTTCAAATGTACAGGAATATTCCCCTTCAACCGATGCATATTTCAAGAGCACGAATTTGCCCCTTCCAGCGTCACTGATAGGCCTGATTCTGCGGCACGAACAGAAACCCCCGACGAGGCACCTACTAATGATGACAATGAAGTTAATGAAACAGAACAATCAAGTAACTTGGAAGAAACTAGTTGTACCCAGAACAAAGAGCAATGCAACCCTTGCAATGAACCTCTTCCGTCCACCTCAACAGCTGTTTCTCCGGCTGACATTCGACCTCTGCCTTATGCAGAATCTAAGGAATCAGCACCTCGAAGGAAAATAAAGAAAAGTGCTATATGGACAGATACACCTGAAAAAGAACTACTTATGGCACAGCAAAGATCGAGACCAGAAAACAGCAAAGGGAAAAAGAGGCTGTTCGACAGAAGTGATAGTCGTCAATCAAAGAAGAGAACTGCAAGCAGAAGCGCAAGAAGGTGTCAGGAAAGCAGCTCTGAAGGCGACGAATGTTTTTGTTTAGTTTGCCTTGAGAAGTGGTCCAATAGTGCATCTGGTGAGCAATGGGTGCAGTGCTTAACTTGTGACAACTGGTCACATGAGAAATGCACCAAAGGAGACAGCTTTTACATTTGTCATAACTGTCAGTCAGAATGATCAGATATATCTTTGTTATTAACAGTGTTTGGGACCTGGTATGGTTCGATTAGCCTACTTATTAACAAAAGCACAGTTAGCTAATTGTTAATCATTGTGTAAGGGTACATGTTATTTCCACCAAAAAAATAAATTGTATTTCTGGTAAATGTTAGTATGTTACATTTGCCCCTGTAGTGTGTTACATTTGCCCCCGAGCAAGGGTCAATTGTAACATTTGTCACATATTTTTAAAACATTAATTATGATTAGCATATTATATATGGCGGGATCGTGACTGCATAATATCAATAACAACATATTGTAGTGTTTCCATGCCGATTTTCACGCTGCAAAGATAAATAGTTTCATAGGAAATGCATCATTTGTCAAAATTGTTACAATTGACCCCGCTCTCCCCTACTTTGTCTACGAGTTCTCAACTTTTTCAACGTGTTAAGTCACACATCTTCGGGTTCTGATCGCATTGTTCTCTTTCGACTTTATTGTTCTCCCATTATGTCGAAGCTCTAATTTGAATGTGTTGTGCATTGCACTGCCCGTTTTTCTGAACTTTGCATTCTCAAAGCTATTCGCCGTGCTGGTATTCATCTGTGTTCCGGTGCATTTCGTACCGGTCAAGTCGTCTACTTGTTTATGGAGGTATCGGAGCCCTTGTTGTATCTACAAAGACAACTTATTCTTCATTATTGCCACCATCTGCGATCGATGTCATCCCATCCATCTTAGCACAGTCTCTGACGAGAGAGTTGACTGTGTACCGCCTACATCCTCGTGCCACAAGGCCACTCTGTGTTCGTGCAGATGAACTCAGTACTTGATGTTGATAGCGATTTGCCTGGTGCTCCTTCGCTTTCCCGTCTCTCTCTATCTGGGAATTGCTTGCATATCCCATTAACCTGACTCTAAACTGCACTCCCAAAGGCAAGGGAATCTAAGGGTTTTACAGTTTCGATCCCAATACCCCAATTGTATTGTTTTTTTGTACGGATGAGTCCATATCGGTTTAATCAGTGAGTTGTGTCCTGTTGTCAACTTGCACAGTTACAGCTTTGCTTTACATTTAGCTTGTTCCATCTACATGGCAGAACTCTGTACAATACTAAATGTACTGTACTTTGCTGAATTTCAGATTTTGCAGAAAGTCCTCAATTATTAGGATTTCTTCAGGGTGCTCTAGAGTCTGGAACCATTCTCTTCCGGACACCCTACAGTGCAGTGAATTTTTCGACGGTTAACGTCCTTCTCTGTCAGTGTGGTGTTCTGGTGCTGCCCAAGTCTGCTGATGGAGACAGCAAAGTGCTTTCCACTTTGCATCGGCCAGGGGCCTTCAGAATGTGTTCAGTTCTTTCCTTCTTGGGCAGGATGGGGTACCGGAAAACAAGCTCCACCCTGTCACAGCCATCATTGATGCATGTCGTTCCTCACACAGTCCCTCCGGCAGAGAAAGGATAATACAAAATTCGGCTTCTCGTTGGACACGGCCGTCTCATCCATAGTCATTTGCTGCAAGAGCTGGACCCTCCGCTCTTCCGTGTACTTAATGTTATTTAAAATGTTCATCACATTCTTATGAAATGTGCAGGTTTTAATGTCCTCAAACGTTTCGTCTCAATCACCCAGAACAATTTGTTACCATAATTTACCCGAATACATGCAAGTATAAAAGTAGAAAATTTTATCAACTAGCAAGTGAGACCCAGTAATATGGGGCTGGATACAAAGAGAGCATCTTAACCAGGCTACAACCGTTGAACCACCGGTACCACATAGTCTGTTTCATGTAGTACGCGTAACATTCGAGGGCAGAATCAAAAAGTTTTCGAACTCATAAAAATATCATCCACGACTATTTTTATAAAGAAATGTTACATTTGAAACATTACGAAAAAAAATACTCGTAACCTCAAGTTCCAGGAGATAACAAAATTACCATTAACTCGTAAATTTTCATAAACCTGAAAATTTTGGTGGCGCGGGTCAAGTGACCCCGACACCCAAGTTACGCCTCTGCTCATATACATTTATATTTCCTTATAGACTTCAAATATTTCAAAATATTCATGTAACAACGTACCAGCATACAAGTTTCCACTGTATTTTTTACTTTAATACAGGGTGGCCCCAATTTCAGCTCACCCAGTAAGTCACAATCACGCTACGTCTGTCGGTTGTGAGGAGCACACCATGTCCTTAACCATTCCCCACAAGGCAAAATCGCATGGCACGCCCAACCTATCAGTGATCACGAAATATCTCTATAACCGAACTCTTTCGATCATTGCTTCCTCATTCCGTCATTAATTCCATGTGTAATGTTTAAGGTGACTTGCAATGTAATACATTTCAGCTTCTGATACAATATCTGGATACGTAATAACCTTCTGATAAGGTCTGCGGCCAAAAGTATTTTACATAATATTCATGACAAAAACTATTTAGTCCCTCTTATTGTTCCTTAGATATCTATTGTCCCCCAAGGCGTACGGTTTTGGCATTCTGGTTATTATTTACCCTGAAGTAGATGAACAACACCACCAAAGATCATTTCTGTAGTAATTACTTCCGGGTTCGATCCTAATTCCACCCTACTATTGTGCGGACGTGTGTGTGTACGTGCGTGTGTCGTTAATGAGGGCATTTTGAACGGGACATACATTCGTGTTCTACAGCTCGAGATCAATGCATGCAACTCTAAAGGTTGAAATCTGTCATGACATGACAATGTCTATAATTGATTATCTTGTACTTTCATTTGTGACCGACCTCTGTGGCGGAGTGGTTAGTAGAGTGTGCTACGATGCCAGAGCTCCCGGGTTCGAGTACCGACCTGGGCATGGGTGTTCTTTGTGTCCCTTCATCAATTTCATCATATTATCACTCATCCCCATCGTCGCGATTTTCCAAAAGTTGCAGAAAAGCGACGTAAAATTACCTAATTCAATCAACCAAACAATGTAATTTCATTTGAAATGACTTTGAAGTGAAAATAAATGTGACTTGACACTATCTTGCCTCACCCCCTTCAATTCAGTCTTCAATTTCTTTGGTATTCTGGTTCCTGCACAATTTAGCATGCAACCCAGTACCATTGATTGATTGATTGATTTAGTTTATTTTACTTCGCGTTTTGTGCCTCTTGGCTAATTTGCGAAGACGAGGATGAGTGATGAAATGATGAAATTGATGAATGGACATTCACAACCAACCAAGCCCGACCAGGATTCGAACCTGGTACCATAGATTAGTTGGAATTGTTGCGGATATCCGATCTACGGATCCAAATCCTAGTGTATTGCGAAGCTCTTTACAATATGAAATATGAGGAGAAGAGGAAAACGAGGTTTGATTTGAAGCTACAGATAGTCTAATCGGGACTGAACCTACAGCTTATAGTAGATTGCCAATCACTGTGTGCCTCCATCGGGTATCAAACCCGAGACCTCTTGATTACAAGGTGATAACATTACTACTAGGTCATCGGGGAGACCCTCTAAAGAGGAATACAAGTAACGCCACGGAACGTCCTGGTAAGAGAAAGGAAGTGTGGTAGTCTTACACTCTACCTACTGGGATTTCAGTTCCCTTTCGTAGCTATGCTTGATGTTACCACTGCAGATATTCCCATAACAGAATCACTCAACTTGATTTTTTCGTTATTTAGCGTCGTTTTTATGCCGCTTTTGGATAATCGCGACGATGAAGATGAATGATTATATGATAGAATTGATGAAAAGAGATTCACAAGAACACCCATGCCCAGGCCGGGATTCGAACCTGGGATCCATTGAGTCATAGCGCGATGTGCTAACCACTCTACCACGTAGTTCGGTACGCTCAACTTTAAATATCCAACAGAAATGAACTTAATTCAATGGATGTGAATGTATGAAATATTTTGTATAACCTGAAATAAGTGTGATTTCTTGGACAAATGGAAAATGATGGGAACTTTTCAAATCAATATATGCTAACAAATGGCGGAAAGGTAAGTCTGAAATTTGTATCAAAATTTTATTTTGAACGCCCTAATGTGCACAGCACGCGACGTCTCTGTCGTGTTGCCGTATACCCAGTAATTCAATAGTTTATTTTTCTAGCCATTAATTATAATAGAAAAGTACCGTAGCCATATGAATTTCAAGAGTGCACAATGGTTTTCTCTGCATTTATTCCAGGCGCAGAACAGCATCGACTTTTACCACACCGTTGCCAGTCCGCCATGCAGAACCGTGATGCTAACAGCCAAAGCTATCGGTCTAGAAATGAACATGATCGAAGTGAACTTACTGAAGGAAGACAACCTTAAACCTGAATATTTGAAGGTTAGTTTAAGATAACAATCACTCACTCATAGCATAGCACGCATGAATTCTTCGTTTTTGAAGGGCAGACCACTTGTTACATTATTTTTTAATTTTATTAAATTGTGTTCATTTTAAGTGATTTGTAAATAATTGCGTTTTTGAGTTCAATACACACAAGGACGGTTCAAATGGATATTTTGAGTGTGAAAAATACGTATAAAGCATTATTTAAGATATATTTCAAGTGGCAACGCTGATGGAAGTTATAACCAATTGTATATTTGGATATGCAGATACTCTTGATCCAAGTATCTACTTTTTGAGTGATCCAGGTATCTACCATTCTGTATATTCAATTATGTAGATATCAATAAAATTATTCGAGCACTTGTCAACTTAGGATACTCATCGTATGGATAACTGGATTTACATCGTGTGGGTGTTTAGCATGGATGTCCGCAGGATTTTTTTCCAGGGAGGGGCAAGCTAGATATTTTTTTTCCGGGTGGGGGCAAACGAGACATACCTTCCCCATAATAGTGTTGCCTCGTGAAAAAACACTTCTTCAGATTGAAGTTATCATGTTTCTGCAACATCCTTCCAATAATTAACGTAAATTACTGTAACTGAAATGAAATATATGTGTGTAACATATAAGTTTATGGTAACGTCCATTTTCCAGGGGGGTCGTGCACCCCCCTTGACCCCACTTCCGGACGCCCATGCTGTTTAGTATTACGTCAGGCAAATTATCCCGATATCCATCCACCAGATTATCTGGAAACCAGCGAGTTAATTATCCGGATATTTTTAACTAGAGTAGGGCTTCATGAATAAACTAAATAGAAACTAGCAACTGATTCAGATACCCAATAAACTAAAAATGGCGCAACTATTGTTGAAGGGCAAAGGACTTTTCATTGGGTCACACGTGGTCAGCTCGTTGAGTTCCATCGCAGTTGTTTTCTGGCCTTCAAGATCGGAGTCCGCTACCATTGCTTTGAAGCAGCTCTCAAATTGCCCTGGCGATGCTGACTCGACGCGGACATTTTAGAGCTCCCACCGAAGATCGAACCCGGAGCACAAAAGCCGAAGGCGTAAACATTTGGGTACGTAAAAGATCTTTGTCCTTTTATACCTTCTCTCTGCAACTGTTGTAACCAACGTTTTTGGCAACGGATATATAAGGACAGGGAAACGTTATTATAATCGAGAATGGAGTGATGGCATTAGCTGTACCATTGGTTAGACGAAAGCTTTTTTTGCATCGTAAAACTTCCGTTTCGAAGGTCAACGTGAAAAAAAGCAATGTGGTTGATTGTTGTGCTGTTTATCTGACATTTGGGGGACTTCGGGGTCTCCATCCGCCAAGGAGCGTCCATTGGGATAAATTGATTAGAATAGACCACAAAATTGGGGTGGAAAATTAGCTATTTGAAATGTGGTAACTATTCCAACCCTCTGATATAACTTGGCCAAGAAAGCTACAACTAGCTTCCTAATCTATAAATCCAGGCTTACTTGTTTTTGTTGGATACAACATTGCTCTTGTGCCTTGTCAACAATCAACACAATCTTAAATCTGTTCTGGGGTCAGTCCCTGATTCCCCGCCCTCTGCGATATCGCTGTGAATCCATGTCTTAATGAATGAGAATCTACAAATATGGTAACGATAACGGTGTCAAATGTTAGTGTGTCTTTAAGTACACTTTACGCACAGAAAGGTTAATCGGACTACAGTTAAAAGTGGTTTCACCGCATATCTAACCCGGAATCTCTTTATTACAAGGTGATCAGGTTACCACATCTGTTCTGTTCGAACTTCCTACATGGCAAAGTGGATAACTTGAAAAAGTCACCACAGATGCTCAGTGGAGCCAACTTGGTGGGCCCATGAGGCCCGAGAGCACTCTTTAGTAGTTGTCGTCACACGACGCGGAAAAAGATATGCTTGAAACCACGTCAAATTGCTTCGTTCGTTGGCTAATGAAATCCAAGATGTGGGTTATTTTGGCCTGCTTGAAAGTCCTGATGTGGGGATGACATAACTGTTACGTGTTGTTTCTAAAGAACATGAGACACAGGAGCACTTCATAGGATTCTATACGAAACTTCGGCAACAAATGCAACCAGTCTCTTCAATATTGTGAGCGAGGTTTTATTAAGACTTTTCTTTGTTTTCTCCGTTTCTTTTCAGTTGAATCCTCAGCACACGATTCCAACCATCGTGGACAATGGATATGTTATATGGGACAGGTATGAGCTTATCAGTAACTTTAGTTATAAATTTTATGAATGCACCTTATTGCATGCTACATATATGTATATTTATATAATGCATACCGTATAGTTTCTTTTCAGAACAAGACTTGTTCTAAGAACAATAGACACAAGCACACGCGATCTCAACATTTGGCTCTTATGGGCAGCCGCACACTGGACGAAACAATTGACTCGAGTCATCTCGAGTCACGTTGCGACAGTTTGCGACAAAATTACGAATTTGGTATCACAAGCAGCAGCTTGCGACAAAACAATCTGAGCAAGCGTGAATCCATTGAATTCAGCCACAGGCATCTAATTACAGACCGAAAACTTCAAGTCAAAATTTCCGAACTGGGGGACAGTGCAAATTAAACGTGATTGAATTCTGACACAGGAGATCACAGAGACAGGAAATCTGGATGACTAGATTAATGTTGGTGCATAAAATGTTTGTGTTCAACTTGTGCGAGGTACGACATTTAAAAATTTGCGAACATAGATGATTGCTAATGATTTCTAATCTCTGAACACCAATAATTTATTTAATTAACAGGAGAATAATGTTTGTTGTGATTTGTATGTCCCTAGGCCTAATATTGTGCGTACATTGTCGGAAATTGTGCAATTCAGTGGCGTACTTCGAAAATTTAACCCGGTTTACCGCAACAATTCTTATTTATTGTGTATAATTTTACATAGAAATAAAACAACAGAAGTCCAACAACTTCGAATTTTCCGGCGATATATTTAAAAAGTTGGTTTA
This sequence comes from Lepisma saccharinum, assembly GCF_977018435.1. NCBI lineage: Eukaryota > Metazoa > Arthropoda > Insecta > Zygentoma > Lepismatidae > Lepisma > Lepisma saccharinum. The sequence continues at coordinate 139,350,537 of NC_139231.1, forward strand.
GTGGAGGTAAACCAGATAACATAGAAGAATACGCCACTGGTGCAGTTCAAAGTGTGAAGGTCATGTTAGTGACATAAGCAATATATTTCAGGTATTACAAACTGATTTACAAACTGGTATTACTGATGATTCGCAACATATAAAATTATACATTAATTCTACAAATAGCCTACATTGATGCATTGATTCAGCTGTAAACTGATATGTACTGTTAACCCGGTTCCTAATTATAAAAGACAGATCTATACCTATTGCGTACATGGACGAAATCTGCTATCAGAGTTTAGTTAACTAACAAAATGACTCGTCGTGTCGCTTTGTGACTCGTCGCGTCGTGTCGGATCTGGCGTGCGGCTGGCCCTAGCTGAAAATTTGATCACATATGACATTGATTCACTATTTCTAAAAGTAGACAAATTATAGTAATAGCTCGACTGCACATTTTAAATGGCCATCTATACGAGCAGTGGCGGCGATTGGGTTTCAAATCTGGGGAAGCAAAGTGCCAAAACTCGGATGTAGGGAGGGGGGGAGGACAGTTTACTTTCCCTTGGTAGATAAGGTTTAGCATAGTGCGGGAGCAAAAGTGGCGAAAAGTGGGGGGGGGGGGGCGCAATTCTGCCCCCATCGCTCCCCACTGTATAGGAGGACCGTCGGGATTGGAACTTGATTGATTTGGTTATTTTACTTCACTTTTTATGCCACATTTGCCTAATTGCGAAGTTGGGGATGAATGATGATATGATGGAATTGATGAATGTACATTAACAGACACCCATGCCCAGGCCAGGATTCAACCTCGGGACCCCTAAACTGAACATTCATGTAATGAACTGTGTCTCATTGATCGGTTATAGCCACGCCATAGCTGCCTACTTGGTGACTAAGTACGCGAAGGACGATGCCCTGTACCCGAAGGACCCGCAGAAACGAGCCGTGGTAGACCAGCGCCTCCACTTCGACACTGGAATGCTCTTCCCAAGAATGCAAGCTGTGTTTGTAAGTAGAGAGAAATTTACTATTTTCAGATTTCTTTGAATGTCATCATGGTGCGAAATCACTGCGGATTGTGCTGGGAGGAAGGAACAGACAGACACACACAGACACACACACACACGCACACACACACACACACACACACACACACACACACACACACACACACACACACACACACACTAATATATATATAGTCATTAAATATGTCAATTATTATAACGTCGTCGCCTTGTAACCAAGGGGTCCCGGGTTCGATACCTGGTGGAGGCACATGGCATAGTGGTTCGGATTCTACTTTAAACTGAAGGTCCAATCCCGATTAGCCTTTCTGTGCATAAAGTGAACTTAAATCAACAACAATACATTCAAAAAAGGCTATCCTACTTATTTTTAACACTCTTTCGAAATCCAGCATTACTTCCATTTTTCAATGTTTTCAAGCTAAATATTTTTTTTGTTTTAATTATACTCCAGATTCAAGTACATTACTAAAATACCGATTCAGATATCTATTTGTAAAAATATTGTAATAAGAGAACTGTTTTCGATAATTTCTTTGAGCGAGAAATTTATGAAAATATTGTAAACCTTAGGAAGAAAATTGCGGGCTTTGTTTGCTTTTCCATACTAATGAAATTATTTGCTTATCCTTAAAACAGCTGGCAGGGCCGCAGTTAGGAAGCGCGAGGCCCTGTGCAAACTATACCAGCGAGGCTCTTATATTTTGAAAAATTATAATGTATACACCTTCAATTCCTCGTAAAATTCTACAATAATATCAACATGGTTATTAATATTGCATAATTTTTACCCCCTTCAACACAATGAAATTTGGCAGCGTGTTGAGGACATCAGACAAATAACTTTCTTCAATAACTTTTTGCTACTTTAGGACCTGTTTCGAACATTATCAGTCTTCGAGAAACATATTTTATCCTGTATGTATGTAGCCATGCTCTACAGATTCATCGTTACAAACATACATAAGAGCCGCGGTAGCATAGTCGGTAGGGCATCTGACTGCCACGCGGGAGGCCTGGTTTAGATTCCCGGGGTGGGTGTTCTAGGGTTGGTACGAGAGAATGGTATTCCCCAGTCAAGTCCCTTTGCTTATGCAAAGAATCCCTCCAGCTATTCCCAAGGCTGGAACAACATTCCCCACCTAACACATTCCACTACAAACGCTATTCTTTACACATGTGTTGTGAAAGTATAAATATTTGGTATGGTATAGTCGAGGGAAATTCTTTTTAGAGAGCACAATGTAGCTTACTTCTCACATAAAATGTGTCCCTTACCTTTCGTGTAGCAGTCCAATGCCAAGGGTGGCCGTTCCTTCCTACCCAAAGCCAATGGCGTTCACCCACATAATGCATAATCCTCATAAAGCATTTAATGAATAACTGAAATCACATTTATTAGCTTTACACTTTAATTGATCTACCTTCCCCCGAAATTCTTCATTCTCTTCACCTAACGCTCTAAATATGGTGCATCGGGTAGTCAAAGTGTTTTGAAACCAGCTAAAGTTAATGGATTACTAAGGATATATATTCTGATTTCCCCCTACCTCATTACACATATTGCAACATTATGTAAACGTGAGAACCTTTTTTTTACATATTACAATATTATATATATTCAAGAAAAATGTATACATGTTGAATTTTATATTATTTTGAGAAAAAATCTCCAAATATTTGATGATGCGGTTCGCGCCATTATCAGCCCCCTCTGTATGCGCCCTGGTCGATCCCATAATCGAAGTCAAATTTTGACGCCACTGCCAATCTGTAAAAAATTTCAACGTGAAGAATTTCAGTTAACTGCTCCTGAAGCATTGGGACATTATAAAAATTAGGACATACATTTGCTACCTTAAGAGCAAAACCATAGGGCAATGGAGATACCAGAGGGACAATTCACCCTCATCCGCTCTTCAAATACCACCCCGGAGTTAGCCTTTTTGGATTGACTGGCATAGTGGTAGAATCCGCGAATCTGCCCCTTCTCTGGGTTTCAAGGAAGTAGAAATAAAAGTATCTCTAAATCTTTATTTATGTTTAGCTACGGATCCGTTTCACACAAAAGGCAACATGTCGACCGGGCCAAGTTTCCCTGCCACGGTCTGTCCTCTTCTTGACATCTCTTCTCAATTTGCCTACATCGTAAATTCCCCATCCTCAAATTCGTGGCCTGGGAGCTCGGTTTCAACGCAAAGAATCACAACGATGCCTGCACTCTATCGAACAATAGAGTTTATGACAGGGAATCGGTAGAAGGTTGGGATCACAAACAAGAAACGCCACTGTGTTAGTGGTGCTGAAATTTGCTTTTCACAGCAAATGTTCTCTTCTTCCTTCCATTCATCCTTGCGCAAAACGATGTGAAGGTAGTCACTACCATTGTTTACTGTAGGTCTTCGTCCAACAATGCTGGGGACAATCGTCGTAAAATTCTTGCTCGTGCAAACAGTTCTTTCATTGCGATCCCCACCGGGTATTGGCCCCTTGATTAAAAGGCGACGACACTACCACCATGCCATCGGGGAGGACCTAGTAATACACAACAGTAAAGGCCGAATCACACGGAACTAGAAATTCCAGTTAGTTGGCGCTGAACTTACTACCTGCCCGGATGTAATGTCTGACTGGCTGGCTGTTTGACTGGATTGGAGGAATAGGACATGTTGTAATTGCTACTGGCTTTCCTCGACTGGATTCTGCGGAACAGCCAATCAGAGCAAAGTTAGGCCATGTGAAGATAATCTGTGAGTTTGCAAAGGGGAGTTTTTTTGCCTGTGGTTTTCGAGTGTTGCCTGTTTTTGTTAGTTTCTCAGTTTCTCGATAAAAAAAAAAGTAAGGAGATGACGTGCAGTGCATTCCTGTTCAATTCATTAATATTTAGGTATTTATGCAAAGCGATGAGATGTGAACGTGACATTTTATTCTGAACGAGTCCTGCGAATCTCATGTTCATCAAAAAGCTTGTTCGGTACGCATTGATTACCATATTGTTTTCGAGCCAATTTCTAATCCATACTTTTAATTTTTAATTTTTAATAAAAGCACAAAGCAGTATTCTTCAAATTGCTAGTCCATCATTATCAATTATGGGAACAAAAGTCTATCGACAAGTACGGTAACAAAACAACTAACAAGTATCGTGTGAGGCGAAAACAAGCAAATAGGTAGCCAGTCCAGCGCCAACCAGGGCATTCCTACTGGAAATCCAGTTCCGTGTGATTCGGGCTTTAGATACTGTGCGTTGACGTGAAAAACATATCTTGCCTGAAGTCAAAAGGATTAAGAGGAATCATGAGACAGGCTACAAGCGGCATCTGCGACTTGGAAATGAAAACTCAGTAATAAATGCAACCTTCCGTAGCCGAGCGCTACGACGAGCGGCACGTGTCGCTTGTCGCTTGGGTGTCGCCCAGACTTGGCCGTTTTCTAATAGTTATAATGTATCGTGTTGCCTCTGTCTATTGGTAGCGCATGCGCGAGAAATGCCCGCTTATAGACTAAATGAGATTGTGTCGGTTGTCGCTTCGGTGCGATACTCCCGTGTCGCTTGGGGATTCCACCAATCGAACGCAGGCTTGTGCAGCCTCTCGTGCCGCTACGGTGTTCAATGTTGCTGTTGATGGGCTCGTTCCCAAGTGTCGCTTGTTGCTTCGGTGTCAAATCTCCCTTACATGAAATCTTTCGAACCGAAGCGACTCAACAAACTGCTCGTGTCGATTGTCGCTTGCGTGTTGTACGGATTAGGTCGTTTTTTGAATACCGTGTGTTGTGTTCTCTCGGACTGTTGTTTGTGCATGTGCGGGGAAAGTTGTTTATAAACTGAAGAGGCCCGTGTCGCTTGTCGCTTCAGTGTGAAACTATCGCATCGCTTGTCACTTCGGTCTGAACGCTCACTTTAAGGGAGCTTGCAGACCAAAGAAAGAGGCTCTTGGAAACGAAACTTCAGTAAATGTAACCTTCAGAACCGAAGCAATACGACAAGCTGAACGTGTAGCTGAAACTCGATCGTTTTCTTAACATCGTGCGGTGTGTCGCCTCGGTCTGTTGCTGGTGCATATGCGGTGAATACTTGCATAGACGGAAGGGGTTCGTTCGTGTCGCTCGTAACTTTGTAAGATTACAACCCCACCGTGCGAATTCTCTCCTGTCGCGTGTTTCTTCAGTGTGAAAGCTCCCTTAGTGTACAATGGATAAAGAGTGGATGGACGTCAGAAAAACAAGGCAGATTCCATAAACTATCTAGGTATTGGTAATCAACAAACTTTACTTTAGACTAAATATTAATGTCCTTGTAGTTAACAAACCTTATTTTTTCTGACTGTGCAGTGAACAAAATGTTTTAAAGGTTTAACCCACCTTAGGGAATAATGTTTTACCACTCTTAACTTTTGTTGGCATGATATCCTACATTAATTTTACGAGACGAGACGGGGCAACGCTCTTCAAGACGAGACACGGGACGAGACAGCATTTCCAACGGACGAGACGAGTGGGATCCGAACCACTGTGCCATGTGCCCCCACCGGGTATCGAACTCGCGACCCCTTGATTACAAGGCGGCGACGCTACCACTGCGCCATCGGGGAGGCCCTCCTGTGTGGTGAGGTCCTTCTCGTTCTTGTTTGTGCTTTTCTTTTGTTTCGGTGTCCACTCAGAAGTTGTTAAAACTTATTCTATGTATATTCACTTCATGGGCTAATCGGGACTGAATCTGCAGTTTAAAGTGGAATCCAAAGCTCTGTGCATGTTGGACCCTTCAATTACAAGGCGAGATATCTCGTCCTGACCCACGAAATGTTTAGTATAAGCAACACGTACATTGTGTCACCACTCAAAGTTTCACAACGTATATGTCATTAAAGCAAAACTTTGCTTAATAACGTTTTTCTGCTTTATATCGTGTTTCGATGCTGTGAACCGTCGAAATACGGAATTATATTATAAATAGATTAAACCGGGCAGCACAGGCTCGCAATTGTTACTAATGCATTAACTTTGCAATTACAGTAAACAAAATACACGACATTTTGAAAAAAAGAAGTCAATAAATTATACGCTTGGTATGTCTGATAAGACACACAGTAATATAAATTTATTTTTACCTATTTCTTCAAATATGTTAAATGAGTTTCGAACAAGATCATCTCGGACATCAAGTATCGCCTCGCTTTGATTTTGCAGAGATTTATTTCAGTATCGTTTCGAAATCTCAGAGGAAACACAGACTTTTCTTGTCTCAGTATCATCTCTATGTTCAAAAATCTGTTAATATATAGGTTTAAGTATAGTTTTCCCTCTTACAAAGTTATGAAGTACAGGAGTACATTGTACCCCCAATGTCTCGTCTCATTTGTGTAAGCATTTCGTTTCGGAAAATTCCATTTGAATAATTCAAAAGAAAAGGTCAGTCATATACTCTTCTGATGAAGATTTATATATTATCTTTGAATCGACTAGACCACTTCTTTAGAAAAGTTCACCCCCCCCCCCTTACACAAAAGAGCATTCATCTGGAGCGTGATTTTCTGAGAGTAAATTTTATCTGATTCCAACGTTTCACAGAAATTTTACACAATTTTCATCTCCTTAAAGAGGTTTCCAAGAATACAGGTCAATGAACTAACTACATAGTAGCAAGCACAATGTAGTAGAATAAGTTTACAATGGTTTGATTTTCTGTGGTAGCTAAGTAAGATAAATTAGATAATGCTTGTAAGTTATATACAATATACCTAAACCTTCTTTTTTGAGCGAATTGAAAATATGTTCCTTTAACGGTATACCACCTTGCGTTTGTCAAATTATCTAAGGGGGTACAGGAGGTACAACGGGATTTACGGATTTAGGGGGTACAGTACCCTCCTCCCCCGTTCCTGCGCCACTGGTAGTACAACCTGGACTGCAGACTAACGAGGCTCTGGCGAATGGCCCGCCTTATTTGTGCTGAGCGCCCTTTTTAGCCTCAGCTTTTAACCAAGGTAAGGAAATTTTAGTCTTCAGACACTTTTTTATTCTTGTTATGATAAGGGCCTGGACCCCGTATAGTGTGGCGGGTTCAAAATAGCCTCAGTGCTGACGCACCCAAATTTTTTTTTAATTCAAACTCAAAAAAAAAATTGTCAACATTACAAATTTTACGTCGTTCTACAAGTAAATCAAAACTACCTGTTCTCAAATCTATTTCATTCACAAAGAACTGTAAACATGAAATAAATTAATTCGAAAAATTCAAACACGTTAGTGTGTTAAACCGTCGCTAGAAAGCCAAAAGCATTAGAATCTTCCGCTGGTGTGGTTTATTCATGATTGTGCAGTGGCACATTTTGCTGTATAGAATTTACTCAAACTTCGAAAAGTAGGCACAGATTTATTTCTGAAATTCAAAGAACTTACTAGCACTTAGTGCATTAGCTATGTGATCCTATAAGCCCCCTAAAATGTAATTTTCTTAAAATGAATTGAAGACTAAAATTGGTAAACGCTGTAAGTACCACAATAATTCAAACACCGTTTTCCACGTTAAACTGTGAAATGTGCCATGATTAATAATGTGGTAAACGTGAAATGCAGCTGGTAGCCCTCTAAGTAGCTCAAAGGGCGTGTAAAGAGGTCACGAGTGTGCACGTTCTTAAGAGCTGATGTGCGGAACGATGCGATTTCCCAACACTTTCGCTTTTGGCACTTACTACATTTACCACTTTTAGTCCTCAATTTTAGTCTTGGATACTTTTCAGATTCAATTAATTTTGACTTGTGATCAAAATAAAATACCTTCCCATATTTATATATATATATATATATATAGGCCTATATAAAAGCAAGGAGGGCCAAAAGGGCTAAGTAAAAATCAAAGAAGGTAAAAGGAAACTCACCGGACAGTAGAAAAATTCAACATTTTCGCTAATTTCATAGCATCATCGGTGTGAGAAGAAATAGACGGAAGTCTATTTCTTCTCACACCGATGATGCTATGAAATTTGCGAAAATTTTAAATTTTTCTACTTTCCGGTGAGTGTTTCCTTTTACCTTCTTTGATTTATATATATTTCCAGGGAGAGCGAGTGAAGCAGGGGAAGAAGACGATCAGCGACGAAACTGCGTCGAGGGCGAAGGAAGCTCTCCAGTTTCTGGACACGTTTCTTCAGGAAAAGCAGTGGATAGCTGGCGACCAGATGACCATTGCTGACTTCTCCGTGGTTTCAACTCTCTCGACTCTAGAGGTAAGCTTCTCTTCACAGCGAATAACTCAAACGATACTTTTGTTAGTGAGACACTGACTATATTTCATTTATGAAATGTCAGAATAATTATTTCGATTGCACATGAGAATAGCCTCGGGAAAATGTTTCATATTCATTGACTTATAAGAAAATGCAACTATGCATTTTTCATGTATATATCTCATTTCTGATACGAAGCAACAGCCCAGTACTAATAACTAAAGCCCGGATTTCTATGTAATTACATATTTTTTCCTTTATATGTACAAGCGTGGAATTAAAATATATTGACGAATTACGTCAGTAGAGATGTCACAGTGAAGTTTTATATTACATATTTTTACATATTTTACTAAATGTTACATATTCCTAAGATATGAAATATTTTTTACATAAAACAGTCCTTAAGAGGAAAATCCAATGAACTTTTGGCTTACTAGTTTAAAAAGTATCTTCTCACTTCCCCTCCCCATTTCCAGGTTTAAAAGAATATAGTAACTTAAAAGTGCGATTTGCCTTCGTTGTACGTACATAGCAGTTCGTTGATTCGCCGCATCGTAACAATTACATCAAGATTCGACAGTGTTTCAGTTTCCAGTTTGCAACATGGAGCGGCAAGCAACACACAGCGAACGAAGAGAACCAACAATGGAAGGTGGCAAGTACAACGCTGAGAGGCACTTACCTTTCATCCGTACATTGTTGTGATCGTTTTGATTTTTGCAGCCGGCGGCGACAAATCTTGAATGAAGTATTGTTAACTCAACCGTAGAATTTCGTATATATATTTCGTTGCCTTTTCACTTTAACCATTGGAGTTTTAAGAAGAGCTTGCCTCAGTATTTAAACAGTGTTTTAGCTGTAGAAAGCTGGAATGGCTCCGCCTACCTCCTCGTTATCTCAAAAGTTGCGATCTTGGATAGCAGTCGATGATGCATTTACTACGGATGGTAAAGTTATTTTTTGTCGAGTGTGCGATAAAAAGTTGGGTGCACTATGAAGTCTTAATTAGATCAACATGTTCGCACTTCACTTCATGTGAAAAACAAACAACTATGGAGTGAAAAGAAGCAAGTTTTACTAACCCAGATGCAAGAGGATTCTTCATTCAGTGTGTTTTACAAGGAAATGTGCGAAGCAATGATTGCAGCAAACATCCCTTGGTATAAAATTCAAGTACCGAAGTTCCGGGATTTTCTGGAAAAATATTGTGGCCGTAAACTTCCTGACGAGTCAACCCTTCGAAAGCGATATCTTCCACATTCCTACAAAGAAACTTTAGAATCAATTAGGGCAGAAGCAGGCAGTTCCTATGTGTGGATTTCCATCGACGAAACAACTGATGCTTTGGGACGGTATGTAAGTAATTTCATTGTTGGAACGCTAATTGCTGATTCTCCATCTACACCACACCTCATTGCATGCAAAGTTCTAGAGCGTACTAATCATTCCACCATAGCACGATTTGTGAATTACAGTCTTAAATTGTTGTATCCGGATGGCGTACAAGAAGAGAGAGTTCTTCTCATGTTCACAGACAGTGCGTCATACATGTTAAAAGCTGCTACGGCACTTAAAGTGTTTTATCCTAACTTGATCCACTTTACTTGCTTGGCACATGCTCTCCAACGCATTGCTGAGGAGGTGAGAGGCAATTTCCCGGAAGTCAACCAACTTATTTCTTCCACGAAAAGGTGTTTCTGAAGGCAACACAACGTGTGCAAGTTTACAAGGAACAATTGCCAGGTGTACCACTTCCTCCGGAACCTATTCTTACTAGATGGGGCACTTGGATCCGGGCAAGTAAGTTTTACAACGAACATTTTGAAGAAGTGAAATCTGTGCTTGTCTCATTTTCGGCGGACTCAGCTGTATCGGTACGCACTGCTCAAAATCTCTTCAAGGACACCAAACTTGCTTGCGATATGGCATACATAAACAGCAATTTTGGTTGGATTGATACAAGCATAAAAAAACTTGAAACTGTTGGGCTTCCTCTCCTGGAAGCCATGATTATATATGAGGATGCAAGAAAGAAACTGTCTGCTGTTGGAGGAGATGTGGGAGAGAAAGCTCGAAGAAAATTTGACGCAGTGACTGAAAGAAACCCAGGTTACGTCAGCTTATTTACAGTGAGCAGCATTCTCAATGGTGAAACAGTTAACCCTCCCAATGATATTTCTCCCGACCACATTCACCTCCTGAAGTACGCTCCGGTTACTTCTTGTGACGTGGAGAGAAGTTTCTCTGCGTACAAGAACATATTATCTGATCGGCGACAAACATTTACTTCTGAACATTTGGAAATGTACGTGGTAACATATTGTAAGTTAAATAATTAAATACAGTGCCTGCCCCAAGATCAAAGGTAACCTGTTTTTTTGTAAGTGCTTTTTGAGTGAAAAATTTGGGCAACGAAAATTTACTACTGAACATTTTGAATGGTACCTGGTGACATTGTATATTAAATATTGAATATATTCAAATTGTGGTTAATATTTTTGCTCTATAAGAACATAATAAATACTTAATGTAAGCATTGTAATATTGTAACTTCAATTTTTGTAAGTCTTTTTGAAATAAACATATCTCTTTGTGAGGAAAAAATGTAACAAAAATAGGAAGTAACGTTTGGAATAAATATTTATAGTACATATTTCATTATGAATTTACATATTTTTTACATATTTCAGACATTTTTATTACATATTTATGTACATATTTTAGGGGTTGATATTACATAAAAATCCGGACTTTACTAATAACTCACAACAGGTCCGGGGCCTGAGGCATACAATATATGCGGGACCTATAACCAAAAATTTTCAGACGTCTAAAAAAATCAGATTTTTGTTCCTAGGTGTCGTACACAATCAAAATATAAACATTATTTCAACTAATCACAAATTTATTTATGCGTTTCGTATTAGTACCGAAGGGCAATAAAGAGAACGTGTTGAAGGTTAAAACCAAGAAATATGGGAGACTAATAAAAGTTTCTCTAAACTAGGATTTCTTTGCATCTCCGATGTGCATAGGCGCAGACTTAAGGGGGGAGGCACTTTCTGCCCCAATTCCTCAAGAACTACATACGTGATACGTATAAAAATTATTGTTGTCAATCTTGCCCCCGCCCCAATATTTAGATGAAGTTGCCGCCTCGTACGACGTACAAAACTCGGTGTGTTCAATATCAAACTATTATTTTACCTATCAGAGTGGGAAGTTCGATCATATCCAACATTCTCTATCATATTTTTGTTCACTTTTATTAGAATTAGAATTTACATTGCTTCATGTAAAACAATATTTTAACTTTATGATTTCATTCTACAGAGCATTCCCTGACATTCGCTACGTGACTCGGCGGCAAGAGGCTCGGCGTCAGAGATTGTCATTCCCGGTGATCGGGGTCCGCGCCACAGTCGCACGCTACAGTCTGTTTTTTTCGCTCTCCCTGCCTTCGCTCTCTTTCCCTTTCTGTTGACGTTGCAGACTGACGCCAGTATAATCCTCCTTCGGAAGTTGTGTTGTGTCGTGCCCGTGTGTTGAAGATTGTGGCTTAATATGGCACCACGAAAGTTTACATTACAACAAAGGATATATCTTGTCGAGTGTTACTTCGGAAAGAGGAATTGTGGAGATTTGCGACGACGTTTTGCAACGAAATTTCCTGGTGTTCCCGTTCCACATAGGACCACTATAGGGTCATTCCATGCCAAACCATCCAATGGTGGTTGCATGACCATTTTAGAAAAAAAAAAACATTTTTAGTACATAGGTTTGTACATGTTTCTAGATATCAAAACCAATGTTAAAAAGAAAAAGATTGTCTTTAGTTCTCCTGGGGCAGCCATTTTTTCAACATGGCGCATGGCTTTTTTGCTCATGTAGCAGTATACAGAAACCTTAATATCTCAAAAACCATTAAAGCTAGAGACCTGAAACAAAATTTATTTTGTACCAAATGAAGTATGCTTCCTATGATATTCAGGTATATTTTGCTTGAACTTGCATCGTAAGTACGAAAATTATGGTGGAAAATGGGGTAACAATAGTTAAAAAAATGCATTTTTAAGCCCGATTTTTTTAATGAAGGGGTTTAGTCTAAGGCTTGATTTTTTTTCATGTGTAGACCTACCTGCAGGGTGTCTGTAAATAATATATCAGTGCTTAGAAATGCACCCCTTTTTTACAGCATGGGCTCAAACATGGCCGTTCATGGCCACGCAAAGGATTGTCACACTTGCTTTCCTTTTCTTCAGTTTTAATACTTAGTGAAAAGCAACTTTCCAGTTTCCTTTGCACTCCTTGTAGGATGTTAATAGTTTTTCGAGCAAGATCACTTTATTGTTTTTTCTGCAATCAGCCTCCTCAGTTTTGAAACAGGAGATGCATAAAAAACAGAACAGACTTCATGCATTTCCTTTAGTTTTCCTTGGCTTGGCACAAAGACATGATTTGAATTCTGGCATTTAAGTGAGTCACTTTCTCCACATATGAAACTTTTACTCCAACATATCAGGCATATTGATTTAACTGGTATAAGGCTTTTTTGACACTTTTTTTTTACCTTACCTTACTTAACCTTTTCTTTAAGTGGTACTTCTGAAGATCACAACATACTTTACCATATAAAAAGCTATATTTAATGGTATTTGCATATTGTCTCTAAGCCATACACCTGTAGTCTTGACCTAAGAAGTGTTATCATTTTCACTGACTTTGTTAAGATTAGTTAGGTCTTTGGGAACCTTACCAAAAGGGTATTTATGACAGTCCTCTCCAGTTAAAAATATTACAGAACACTCCATTTCCTGTCACAGATAACGAACATTCACAAGTCACTACTCTCGGCACATTAGGCAAAGGAAGAATGACAGCAGAGATTGTACATGCACACATCAATTCCAGGCTTGCCTCACATCCTATCAAAACATGTCTCTGAATCTTCTGCTGTGCATGACTTACATCTATTTCAACGAATGTCTTGGAAGAAAAAAAAAGTGGAAAATAAAGGAAACAAAATATAATATATTCTACCAGCTTTGACACTCCAAAATAAATAGCCTACTTTCAGTGGAGTGCCCAAGGAGGGGTTTGTGGGGGGTCATAACCCAATACCTTTGGCCTAGTATTCCATAAACAATTACGTCAAAGGCAGGATAATGTGGCAAAAACAGGGCTGTATACTAACCCTGTAACCCCCCCCCCCCTCCCATCCCTTTCGAAATTCCTGGGCATGCCACTGCCTATCTTAAGCTGCATGTACTGCTACATTGATAAAAATATGGGGGAAGCTCAGTTTTGGAGCTGACAATACCAACTGGTTGTGGGTACGTAATAAATCAAACCTCTTGCAATGAAATTTCGCAGATTTTCAATTGTCATACCTTGTAATTTCAATTTATGGTAAGTCAAATATTAAAAACTTATGTTACTATATTTTCTGAGCCTTTATTTAACCCAAATTTAAAAAAGAAAAAGAAAGACTTCATTATTTTAAGTATGGGATATATTTTAACCTTACTTTGCAACGTCAGAAATTAGGTGACATACGTTACCTCCTATTGACCAAAACGAGTTGAATCTAAAAGTTGAGATTTTTACTGTGAGTTAGGTTCATGAAGGACTTCCTATGTGCCAAATTTCAGAATTTTTAAAGGGTACCCATCTGAGATATTTAACCCCGAAAACTGTCAAAATTCAACGAACGGCCATGTTTGAGCCCATGCTGTAAAAAAGGGTGGCATTTCTAAGCACTGATATTTATTCACAGACACCCTGCAGGTAGGTCTACACATGAAAAAAAAATCAAGCCTTAGACTAAACCCCTTCATTAAAAAAATCGGGCTTAAAAATGCAATTTTTTAACTATTGTTACCCCATTTTCCACCATAATTTTCGTACTTATGATGCAATTTCAAGCAAAACATACCTGAATATCATAGGAAGTATACTTCATTAACTACAAAATGAATTTTGTTTCAGGTCTCTAGCTTTAATGGTTTTTGAGATATTAAGGTTTCTGTATACTGATACATGAGCAATAAAAGCCATGCGCCATGTTGAAAAAATGGCTGCCCCAGGAGAACTAAAGACAATAATTTTTTTTTGAACATTGGTTTTGATATCTAGAAACATGTACAAACCTATGTACTAAAAATGAAATTTTTCTAAAATGATCATGCAACCATTCTTTAAAAAAATGGTTGATTTGACATGGAATGACACTATATTAAACCTCGTAAAAAAGTTTAGAGTAACAGGGCCAGTTGTGAATAAAAAATAAAGTATACAAAGACAATCCGCACACCATCCGTGAGTTAAAAGAGAGTATTGTACGAGAAATCGGGAGAATTACAGTAGACGAACTTACATAATTATAATTAATAAAGATTTTGTTCAAGAGATCCAAGTCTTCGTACAAGGATTGTATGTCCTGATCCTGAATATTAAGTAAAATTATTCAGAAAATAAAGCACGATTTTGCCTCTCAACAAAGTACAAAACACAAGTGAACGAAACTGTGGTAAATGTCTGGAGCTTATCTGATTTTCATTACCCCGTAGGAGACGACGACTCAAAGTTCGGCGTACAAGTTCTTTGATTGTAAAAGTATTATTAATATTATTAATAGCATTCGGATTTCGATCGGAATTATGTACATTCCTCGACATACAGAGTACAAAGTCAATACACCGGAGAATGAATACTTACGTGCCTCTGAAATTGGTGTTAGAATCAGTCGACAAGATGCAGACGATATAGTTGACAGCAGTAGCGTACGCAGTATTTCATCAAGGGGGGTGTTATTTCGAAAACTTTCTACAAATTCACATTACCATTGTTTTATTATACTTTAATTAATAATAATAATAATAATAATAATAATACATTAATAATTCTCATAATTAATTAATTAATTAGTTTGATTACTACCAATGCAGCTGCTATTTATGAAAGAAATAGAACAAAATTACATTTCTTTTGTTTCTTTGTTACAAAATAATTGTCTAGTCAACGGTTATTTGTATGTGATAAGTCAGACATTTTAAGTGTGAAGAAAATCCATAAAAAAAGCAAATGTACTAAATTTACTGAAATAATCGAAATATGAAACTCATTCAAGGAGCCGCGCGCTAGTCTAGTCTGACAACTTCGTGGGATATCCGGGTTCGATTCCCGGAATTGGTTGGAATTTATCCAGCCTTGTCTCCGCACCCAGCCTCATAGCAATGGGTACCTGAGAGCAGCCCTGGGGGATGAAGGCTGCCGGAGCATGGTGCTGATCACATCACCTGCAAAAATAGTTCGAGATCGAGAATCATTGGGGCCCACCACACCACTACGTGTGCCTTCATGGCACGGTGCTATATGCACGGGGGAATTTACATTACCTTTACGTATGGAACTCGCCCAGGATGATGATGAAGCGCGAGAATACATGTTGCTAAATTCCACTGAGTCTATGTTTTCGTTGAAAAGTTGAAAAAAAAATGCAAAATTGAACTTCGCGGCCGCTTAGATTGTGTTTGGAATGTTGTGTTTTTCTTCATGCTGCATGGGAATAATAATTCAAATTATTATTATTATTATTACTGTCGCAGATCTTTGACTGTGATAAATTAGCCATTTTAATTTTTTTTCTACAGCATTTTCCATAATATTTCAAAAGCTCAAGGGGGGGGGTTTAAACCCGGTAACCCCCCCTTGCGTACGCCACTGGTTGACAGTACAGCGCCTAGAATAACGTAGTGTGGAAAACGGCATGGTTCTGCCGTCTCTCGCTGGTTCCACTCGAAAATGAAATCCGCTAGAGGCGCTGGTGTTGACACCGGGGTACAGCGCTCGACTGCTTATAATGGAAGTAAATGGGGTTTTTGCTGCAACGTCTGATTCTTTTCCTTGTAACATTTCTTTCCATCAGAAAATTGTTATGATATTTGGTACAGTAGTCGCGAAAATATTAAAGAAGAATATTATGAACCGTCGATCATGACCTGTCCTTGAGTTTTTTATTAACAATACGGAAGAAAACATAGGTATGGATTGTAACACGTAACATGACAATTGCTGCGAGAATTAGTATTGTGTATGCATTATCCTGAAAGGTTCATTAATATTGTCATTGTCACAAATATTATTTTTATGGAAATTCACACAGACAATACTCGTTTATTTTAATTAATTAATTAATTTATTTTATTATTAATTAATTTGCGGTTTATTTTCATCAAGTACAAGGTAGACATTTTACAGCCAAGTCACGAGTAAAAATGCACAGTCCTTAACACCAAAGTTCTACTTACCAATCGACACGAATGTAAAGCAATTTGTTGATAGAGATGACAAGGTACCGCCTAATCGGCTATTTCAACTCCATGGAATATGAAATTAAATTCTTTCGAATATCTGCATTTCGGGAAAATGACTTCATAATATGTACGCCACGAAACATTTTTTCTCCTTCACGACACTATTTCAATTTTATTAGTATACAAAAATAAACTTGTGTACACAATCCAACGTTTGACGTCCAGCCTCACATGCGATATGTTGATGCTCGTGTTGCGTTGCACATAAAACGTATTTATGTTACTTTTCTGGGTAAATTAATGTCATTTCGTGACTGCAAATCACTCCACAAATATAACTGTTTCCATCAATTCACTTACCGCCTTTCTAGAGAAACAAATCTACACAATATATTCCAAAAACTAACTAAGCCGCATTACTTTCATAACAAAATTAGCCGCTGTGTCGATCGCACTGCCATCTACTTGTCATCGTCTCGGGGAACCAGTTTCTTGGGTCGTTTTCCACACTACGTTATTCAAGGCGCTGTAGTTGACAGTAAAACAGGATTCAGAAATCTGCACAACATACCCGTATACATTATCTATGACTACTAGTTGATAAATTTTGGTAAATTTCTGTGTTATTCAAATTACTTTTCGATAGCCCTCGTATAAATTCTTTTGTAGTCTAATCTTTTTGAATGTATATTTTATCCTTGTTAAAATTTTAACGCAGTTTATGCCCAGCGAAAAAGAACGCAAAGCAAGTTGAAGCTTGCATTATTTTTCTTTCTTATCAACAATGGGTTCTTTTTCGTTCGGCGCTGCGCGGTTTTGTAAGTTTAGCTTTCATTGTGTTTCTCGATATGCTCTTTTTCAACGGGGTAATTGTTTAGGCTAAAAATAACTTTCCATATGTCTAAATCGTTTGTTCAGGGAATAGGATTGCGAGTATAAATACCAGCCGTTTCGCTGGCAAAATAATCAGTATGTCAGTATATTCCAGAATCTTTAGGTGATTAAATCGCTCGTCGAGGTCCAGGGCTGGGAGAATACGGGCGTTGTGTGGGGAGTGGCTGGTCAGCTCTCCCTTCCACAATGTCCGAGGTTTTCCGTAAGCCACCTTTCAGGATTTGTGCTGGTCAGCATGATCCTTAAAGGAGATTTTGGCAGGCTTATAAATAATTAATTCATATATAAATATTTAATCTTAATAATTTAAATTTTGAAATTATTCATAAATTTTAAATTCTGTCGAAGTTGGCACTGGTCAGTGTGACTCCGATGTAAATTGAAATTAAATAAATTAGGCTCATCAAAGATATACATCCTTCTCGTCGAGCTAATTTTTTTATGCTAAATCATTCTGAATTCTCCTGGTCAGGAGGTTCAATTAAATAAATTTGATTCTTTTTTTTAGTTTAATCCGGGAGCATACCTCTGGTCAGAGGGTGTCTTTTAAATCTGATAGCTTATATAGTTTTCATGTCCGTTTTAAAGTCTGAGTATCCGGAAAGTTGAGGAAGGTTTATGGTTTCTCTTATTTAGGTTTATATTAGATGTATTTTTGAAACAGCTATAATAGGTGACCGGTCGAGTATGTTTTTTCTAGAAATTCATTTAATGTAAAAGTCTATTGTTTTGCTTATGCAATGTGATTGTGAGTAGCCCAAAAGGGTAGACATAGAGTCCCCTATTATGTTAAGGAATTCCACATGGACATTTGTAATTTGTGGCCGAGATATGGCTTTGATATTGGGTAGAGAAAGGCTCCCCTTATATCTTGTTATGAATGTTTTTGGAAGTTGACCCTGAAGATGGTAGTTTACCTCATGAGTTCTAGAGAACATAATGCAGATATGAAAATATGACAGAAGCACGAATAGTAATTTACGGAAAGATGTTATGCTAATTTTTCTTTGGTTTTGGTTAATAGTAATTTTGTCGACCTTTAGTTAATAATTTGTCACCCGTTATTTGAAACCAAGATACAGATGTGTTAGTTCTATGATGGGATGTGGACATGTTATATAAGAGAGTGCTCTCTGGGTTTTATGTTTACTCTATAGCAAGTTTCAGTATATGTTACGGAAGTTGTTATTGATCTAAATTTTATCTTGGCATTGTTGTAGTTTTCCTTTTGATCAGAAGTTTGTATATTTTTCTTTTAACTTAACTATGTTTGAATTTGTGAATAAGTTGATTAAGGTTTAGACGGAGAACCTTCTCTCATGTTAATTTTGGAAAGTTTATTGGAAATTTGAGATATAAATAAATTTGTAATCGTTAATGGGTATTTCCTTAAAGTAAATTTGGTTTATAAGTACAAATTAACTGGCCTCCTTTTGGTTTGATGAGGTGTCCCGCCGTCACTGGTCAGTGAGGCGGAGGCTTTATCAACCCATAAGTTGTCAGTTTAGATTATGCTAATTTCGCTCGCGACTCGCATGCGTATCCTAACTGGTCAGTGGGATTGGGGTGCGATCACGATGGAAGTTTAAGCGTAAGGAAGGTTACCTACTTTAGAGTTAAGGTTCTTGGTTAAGTAAACAAATTATTTTTTTTATTATTATTATTCAAAAGCAGACCCTTACCCGAACTTTGGGATGCGGGCTCTCATGCCCCGCAGGAACTGAGAATTAGTCGTGGCATATATTATAACAGAAAGAGAAATGATAGGCAGCGACGCCCGGTCTTGGTCTTTCGAGGGGACCGAGTCGGTGTGTCGTGTGCCTTGGCAACGGGCTGAAGGCCTATATCGTTGCAAGAGGTCCCTCGTAATTCTGGGTCAAAGGTTCTCAATCTACTTATAGATCTTGACCAACATTCTACAAGCAATCGATAATCCTTCTTCCCACTAGGTTCTGTCGATATCCAGTTAAGTATCCAACTTCCTTTTCTCTTTTCAGCCTCTGACCAGAGAACCGAAAATTAATAAAACGTATTATTAATATTATTAATAACATTCGGATTTCGATCGGAATTATGTACATTCCTCGACATACAGAGTACAAAGTAAATACACCGGAGAATGAATACTTACGTGCCTCTGAAATTGGTGTTAGAATCAGTCGACAAGATGCAGACGATATAGTTGACATTGACAGTAAAACAGGGTTCAGAAATCTGCACAACATGCCCGTATACATTATCTATGACTACTAGTTCTTGAGGAACAATTTGTTGTATAGGATGAAGATTTTCGAAATTTTCATTATTTGCACATATAATAATAATAATAAAAAAATCACAACACCAAAATAGGACCACCACAGCAACTACCAAGCCAACTGCAAACCGCTACAAACTACAGCCAATTTCTCAAAATTGCCGCTGTGAGGTGCTGCAGTAGCGAACTTAGCGGAACAGAAGAATATCATGTTCCGCGCGTTCTTTCGTTGATTGAATTAACTTCTCTTATTTTTTTACTATTATCAGTGGCGCAACCACAGGGGGGGCAGTGCCCCTCAAACCTTGGTCGGAAATGAGTTCTAGGGGGAGCAAATATTGACGGCCAAATGTACCTGCAGGGGTACCGCCCAGAACTTCAAATTTTATGCAAATAAAAATACTTTTCGTAAAATTTTCTTGCTCGCTTCGCTCACAATACCTGTTTTCTTAGTCTTATCAACTTCAGAACCGTAGCTAGGGGACGGCGGGAGACGGCCTGAGCGCCGAACAATCTAAATGAAAAAAAGTTGTAAAATTGAATGATTGATTTGTTTTTTTTAAGTCTACTTTATGCACAAAAGGGCTAATTGAGACTGGACCTATAGCTTAAAGTGGGTTCCGAACCACTATGTGCCTCCACCGGGTATCGAACCCGGGACCCCTTGATCATAAGGCGACGATGTTACCACTACACCATCGGGGAGGCACAAAAGTTGTAAATGATATAATGCCATGGAGTTCCGTGAAATTATTTGCGCCCTATTAAAAATATTGATTTCAGCCTGCGTTCGCTGTAATGCATTGTAAATAACCAGACAGAGAAATAACACTTGTCTCAATTGATTTTATTTTAAATGCATGAACAATTGTTTTGAGGGAACGGAGCGTGCACATTTGAGAGACAATTTATGGAATTTTTGCTGTTGGTTTATTGTGAGATGGATGAATTGGTTGTGTAATGTATTTAAATAATATATGCTGTATATAATATTTATTAAAGAAACTTTGAATACGTACACAATTTAGTGTCCACGGCTTGGGCATGGATGTTTGCGAGTATCCATTCAACATTTTCATCTTGCCATCACTCATCCCCATCTTCGAAAATTAGCCAAAAATGGCACAAGAAGCGAAGTAAAATAATGTAAATCAATAACCATGGCGGGGTGAGGTGAGAGGACACAGTATGAATGGAAATGTACACGGAAGTGAAAAGAAGTGTCTGCGGTATTCAGGGCCACCCTTAGGCGGTTGCGGGGCAGTGGCGTAGCAGCCGATCTCCCAATCTTGGGGCCCCGCATTCTTCTTTCTATGCTCCTGAAATATTGTATAATCACCGAAATCTAACAGATTCTTTGAGGCGACAAATGAATAGAAAGGCCCCCTTTTGTTGTCAGATTTACTGCAACGGACACATCAAATAACTTCACGACTGAGTGTTTATTGTTATTATTGTTTTTAAATGTGAGGGATGATCGAGTGGGTTTCTAGCGACATATCATAAGACGATGTCTGAGATAATAATCCAGAGCGTACTGGCTCAGCCAGAGGAGCCTGTCCTAAATGCCGAATGAACTCACATGCTCGCAGATGGCTATCGATAGAAGGAAGCTCATCTCATACCTTTATGCATCGTTTAGCGTAAACTTAGAGCTAACTCAGTAGCCATGTACTAATACCTGGTCCGTATCACGTATCCAATGACGTTGTCTATCATAAGTTTCTCTTTCTTCTTCTTACTTTTCATTGGTTGAAATATTTGAACACGATTTGTATGTAGCACTTTGTTTAGTCAGCAAAATTCAAATTCGTTGCTAAATTGGAAGCACCGGCGTCCTATAAACTCGTAATAAAACGCACACAAACAGTTATTTTTATCTGGCAGGAGCTCTTTGAAGCGCGGGGACTCGGGCGAATGCCCCAGTTGCCCCTCCCTTTGACTCATAAAACACCAAGTGACGTTAATCAAAGGCAACAAAGAGATAATAATCCAGATCTATGCAACCAATGAACAAACGAGGGAGCGTTTTCCAAAGGAAAGTACATTTGGGGAGACTCTCTTGGTGGAATCTGAACCATGGATCATGTGAAATATGTCGATCCCGGCTCTTACCCAGGGGGGGCAAGAGGGCCACCCCCCCCCCCTCGAGCCATGAAATATTTTGATGCAAACTTACAAAAATAACATGGATAATTTTTTAAGATTTTGTAAGAATTTAGGTTTTCTACTTGTATAAATGAATGTGTTGTCTCTGGAGAGAGACAGACTGCAGAAGTCTGCAGTCTACTATATTTAGTAATTTTAGTTTTATAACCATTTCTGCGAAGCTATTAAATGCTCCAATTTGGTCGGGACAGTTCACCATATTTACTCCCTGTTTTGACTTTTTTTCGAACTGCAATCTTGATGAGAAAATGTCCTCTTTTTGTGGTTAAATCACATTCAGACATGTTGTTCATTATAAAGATAATTCCATAGCGTTGATGGTCACATTCAGGGTACGAATTCCCGTGGCGGAAGGGGGATGTCCAACCTTCCCACCAACGATCTTGTTTTATTAAACATTTCCCTCCCCCCCCATTAAAATTTTCCGAGGATAAGAATTTGTGTTATAACAACAAAGATAAGCAATTAATTTGGACTTCAAACATACTTGACTAAGAATAACATCATAAACACATACAAAGAAGGAATAACAAAGAATGATGTGTGCCTGTGTGTAAATATTACATACATCTTTGTTCTCTCTCTCTCTCTCTCTCTCTCTTGGGCTGGTAACAGCACGAGTTAAAAATGTACTTCAACAGTCATGGATAAGATTTCAAAATTATATCAAATTGGACTAGTAAGAAATGGAGCCGTAGCTGCGAAGGTGGTTGTCATTGTCATCCTACGTCCTTAGAACATAGAAATTAGACCGACCTGTCATTTATCCTCCATTTCTCACCCCCCTTTCGTAGGGAATAAAACATAACACTTACATGTTAAATTAATAGGAAACTAATGTCTTCTTAAAGTTTCTCATTTTTTTGACCCTCCACCTAATTATCTTTAATTTGCAATCGATTCTGCAGATTTGAACAATAACACACACACTGCTTCAATGAAGATGGTATGGGATGCACAACCGACTGTCCATTCATTAGCCACATATCTTGAATGCTAAGTTTTCTTTTCATCGGATTCAACGGAAAAGTTTTTATTATTATTTGCTTTATTTTACTTCGCTTTTTGTGCCAATTTTGGCTAATTTGCGAAGATGGAGATGAGTGATGACATGATGGAATTGATGAATGGACACTCACAAACATCCACGCTCAGGCCGAGAGTCGAACCCGGGACCCCTAGCGTCGTAACCCGATGTGCTAAGCACTCCCGCACGGGAGCCGGCTCAACGGAAAAGAGTAAGTACATAAAATTTCTACAATGTAAGTATGCCAGCTACATCTAGGTTGGGGCGGTACAAGAGGTGCGAAAATCATTCTCGTCCTGGACGCTGAACCATTAATAGATTTCAGCCGTTAGGGCGTCTGACTACCATGCGAGAGACCTGGGTTCGATCACCGGCGGGGGAGAACCGGGACTTTTTCCACCTGTTCAAGCGGCTTCGGCGCCCACCCAGCGTCGTATAAAGTGGGTACCTGGAGGAAACTCTGGGGGGTAAAGGCGGCCAACGGCGTGGTGCTGATCACATCACCCCCACCTTCGGCCGAGATCAAGAAAGTGTGGGGCCCTAACTCCAAAACCCCCTATACGCCTTCATGGCGTGGTGCAAACCACAGGGGAGCACTTTACTTTACACCATTATAAAAACATAACACAATAAAAGATTGAAAATTTATCATTTTTAATGAAAAGCAATAATTAAATATTATCTAACACTTATTAAAAACATTTCAGCTATCTTCTAATTTCTTGACATTTTGAACCAGTCGTTAAGGAATTAATTTCCTAGTTTATTTATTGATTATTGATTGATTAATTTGGTGTTTTAAGTCCACTTTATGCACTGTAAGGCTAATCGACACTGGACCTGCAGTTTAAAGTGGAATCCGAACCACTATGTGCCTCCACCGGGTATCGAACCCGGGACACATTAATTACAATTTTCCTAGTTTATAAATGTAGCAAATTAATTTGTTTATATATGTTTATGAATATATAAATATTAATTCATTAATTAATTAATGATATAAATTATTTATTTAATAATTGGCATATATTTCACCACGGTTTCGGGCTTGCCCCTTCAAAAAAATCCTGCGTCGATCTCAAGATGTAGGACGCAAATGTATGTTCTCATTAGACAACATCTTTATAACTTTATGGGTTGAGCCCTGTAACTGGTTAAACATTCATTCTTTTGAGATGCAACTGATTTATAGTAATCAGAATCAGGTCTAAATTTTTAAGAAATGAAATTTGTCCTAAAAAACTTTACTGAATATGTCAGACACAAAGACAATATTGGAAGTAGCCACCAACGTGACTCCCTTTACTCAAATTGGGGATAAGTTTGAAACAGATTTAAAATGTCAAGATACAGAGTTCAGTGCATTGAGCATTCGCACGAAGCACATCGCTTGAATCAATCATGCTCTGCAACTGAAAGAAGTTTGGTGATGAAGAGGCGTTATACGTATTATCAGTAAGATGGAACACTTTCCCACGATGCGAGGGCTTAGCTTGATGAAAATCTGCTGATGAGATGAATTGGGTGAAGAGTTCTACTGAAAACGGCAAAGTCCAAGCAGTTTGCTTCACGAGACATCAAATGCCTTCCCCTTTTCTCCACTTATTCAATTTCAACACATTTCTTTGCTTTACCACTTTCTCTTCTTAGCTCGTTCTTTAATTTCCTGTAATACTTCTTCCTTCTTCTGAAGGAAAATCTACATTCTTCCTTCTTCTATTTCCTGCTTTCGTTCATCCTCTCCAGTATATTTCACTTGTATGTACTTTGGAACTTCAATATGAGCAGTGAGAGGGTTTAACAAGGTGCAACTGACAAACCTCATCATTATAAACCCAAACTTTTTGTTTTTTATATAATAGTTGTAACTTCTTTTTGTAATTGCAGATTGCAGGGATTGATGTGTCCGAGTATCCTAACCTCAGCGCCTGGTTTGAAAGATGTAAGTCGTCGATGGCTGGATACCAGGAAATCAACCAGAAGGGGCTCGACATCATAGCTTCTATGTTCAATTAGTGCGTTACCAGTGGCGGCGATTAGGGGGGCAATTGCCCCCCCCCCCGAAAATTTTCGCCACTTTTACCCCCGCACTATGCTAAACCTTATATACAAAGGGAAATATACTGTCTTTGCCCCCCCGATTTTGGAACCAATCGCCGCCACTGTGTATTAGTAATAGATTTAAAACGAATCTGGACATCTAGTTCCATGCAAAGAAGATACAAGAACAGCCATGGATTACGTGATAGGTCAGCAAGATGATCTGTTTCAAATGTGTGTCTTGTAATGTGTTATATGTAGCTAGTAATGAAAGCATTAGCATGAAGAAATCGACTTTTCTGTCATCTTCGAGGACAATTCAAAATATACATCTACGTTTCAATAATGTCACCTTTGCGTATTCTTCTGCTCCTGACCTTTTCATACATTGAAAGGAAACTCGACAGCCACAGTTTTGACAATACCTTGGAAATGAAAGGCAACCGACGATTGCATTTCTAGCATGCAACTGCTTTTATTATTACGAGGGGCGTTCAAGTCAATCAGGGACTTATTTTTTTTCCAGGTTTAAATAGACGCCTAGGCTGTAGGTTTTGTATACAATAGGAACTGGCAACTGTGTGCTGTTACTGGTAGGAGGCGCTTATTTCCCGCGCTTCTGCATAGACCGTTATTCAAGATGGCGGACAACAGTGTGGACGTCTACATGGAACAGCGTGTTGTGATGAAGTTTTTTAGTGAACGAGGACAGAAAACCTGCTGAAATTTACAGAAGACTTCAGGCTCAGTACGGTGATGAGACACTCTGTCGCAGTAAGACATTTGAATGGTGTAAGCGCTTCAAAGATGGCCGTATCTTTATTACTGACGATCCCGGTCGTGGTGGATCACAGCCCACGCCAGTCATTCCTGGGAACATTCAGCGCGTGGAGCAGCTGATCCTGGACAATCGTCGCATAACCTATCGTGAAATTGCAAGTATCAATACTATACTATCAACATTGAGTATTACTCCAGTGTTCTGCGTGATGTGCATAAGAGTTTATGGATGAAACGTCCGGGTTTCATCACAAAGGGTGTTCTCTTTTTGCAAGACAATGCACGACAGCATACCGCTCAACGCACATTCCAAACATTCCAGGAAATCGGCTGGGAGATATTACCACACCCCCCTATAGTCCTGACTTAGCGCCAAGTGATTTTCACCTGTTTGGACCCCTGAAGGAATTCCTTAGAGCAAAAAATTTAACACTGATGATGAAGTGAAGAATGCTGTCCTACAATGGTTCCGCCGTAATGATAAATCTTTCTATGCCGAAGCATTCCAGTCGTTAGTTAAACGCTTGGATAAGTGTATAACTGTAGCAGGAGGTTATGTGGAAAAATAAATCCAGTTACCACACTTTGAAATTTGTTCTTCTATTTTTTTTTAAAAAAAGTCCCCGATTGACTTGAACGACCCTCGTATATTGATGTATAAGCGAATTACCCGAGATGACGATCATTCGCATCACTCATTACTGGGGAACGGATTTTTAGGTGTTGGAAAGAGGGATTTAGGACTTTATAAACTCCATTTTAGGACTTTTAGGTGCTTATAATAAATTAATAATAATTTTATGAAATAACTGGTTTTAGATGCAATGAATACTATTCTTTGATTATAAACAATATACAGTTTTTCCAATGTAAAAATATTATCATAATTTGAGCCACTGCACTACCATATGCTTTTCAATGTTCTCCGTGGTGAAGTTCTTCCAATCGTCCAAGAGTGGGCGCTTGTATAGAACAACAGACAACTTTCAATGCGATCGTTACAAGCCAGATGTGTCCATGGAGAACCTTCTCTCTACGCCGCAGGAAGTTATGGGTGTAAACTTCATAAATGCAACTGCTGCTGACTTCCAAGGCAGGTCTGGTTCTCCCCGAGGCCTAGTAGTAACGTCGTCGCTTTGTAACGAAGAGGTCGTAGGTTCGATATCCGTTGGAAGCACATAGTGGTTCGGATCCCACTTTAAACTGTAGTTCAAGTTCCGATTAGTGTATCTGTGCATAATGTAAAAAAAAAAAAAAAAGGTAAAGTGCTTCCCTGTGCATAGCACCACGACATGAAGGCGTATAGGGGGTGTGGGGGTAACGCCCCACACTTTCTTGATCTGGTCGTGAGTGGGGGTGATGTGATCAGCATCACGCCCCTGACCGCCTTTACCCCCCCAGGGTTTCCCCCAGGTACCCATGTTATTCGACGCTGGGTGGGCGCCGGGGCCGCTTCCAACGTTATAAAAGTTCCCGGATTTGAACCGGCCGGGGATCGAACATGGTAGTCAGACGCGTTACCGACTGAACCACCGCGTGCATAATGTGTGCTAAATAAAACTCAAACTGCAAGCAAGTTCGCAGTGATCTTGCCTCCTTGATAAACAGCCTCTATACTAGGGCAGTTGTAGTTTTCGGCGCAAATCCTCCCCTTTCATCTAACTGTTGTGTCAATGGGGGAAATAGGCGACGTGATTGATCACTTGCAGGGTTGATTTTCCTACTCGTCACAGTAGGCACTTGAAACAGCCAATCACACGGAGGTATTCTTGGAATCTTCCCGCGCTCTTACACTGTTGGAGGCGGGGAATAATGCCGGCCGGCCCTATTTTAAGAACTGAATGATTTCGTAGCAAGGATTACGTCCCAAAATATACTACACCTACGGTCCCTTTAATTGCCTAGGAAGTACAGCGTTTAACAACGGAGAACGCTTCATCTAGTAGTTCGCTCCACATTTTTCCAATTTCCTGAAGAAAGCCACGCCCGTAGCCAGAATTGATCTCATGGGGGGGGGGGGGGGCTCACAGGTTATCGAGGGAGGCTCTGTAAATGACGTCCATTTTCAAAAGTTTAACAGTGTTAAATGAAGGTAAATTATGTGTGTGGAGGGAGGGGAGCATTAAGTTACATAAAGTTTAGAAATATCACACAAATACTACATTTTTCTACATCATTTCAAATATCACTTGAAGTGTTAATTGGATGCTCAGGAAATCATCCCTTACTACACATTCCATACTACGTTTGATGATACAGATATTTATATTACACAAGAAAAGATGGACAATATTCAATCATGGGGCCTACCATACATTCCACTCCCCGTCCGAAACATTAAAACTCCCCTTCGTTCCCAAAACTTGAGAGCTGTTAACCTTTGACGCATATGCGGAGGGAATTTGCATAATGACATCAAAGTCGCAGATTTCTGTATAAATGGGAGGTCGCAACAGGGGCAACGAAGGTACAGATAAAGAAGCTCCCCTGTGAAGAAACTTTCTGAAGTCTAGAGAAGATAAATCTCCTAAATACTTGCCGCTACTTAAGACTTCTTACAAATAAGATGAACGAATGTAATAGCTGTTGTTCGTGCTCCCTCAATTTATCCTTCATCAAAGTTGTGAGGAAAATAATATCTGCTGTCTACATTTTCACTTTTCATTGCAAACGAATTACACAAAATAGTTTTACCTAATATCAAGAGGGCTGTCCTCAGTGCCAGGAGGGCTGCCCCCCCCCCCCCTGGCTCCTGCCTGGCTACGGGCCTGATGCAAGCTGGAAGATGGCGGAAATTTGCACAGATGTTGACACTCCTTGCTGTTGCGTTGCTTCTTTTGCAGCTTGGAATCTCTCATGGTCTCAAGATTCAAAGGTCTGAAATCTGTGTGGTGGAAATTAACGGTTGTTCTTAATACAACTTATTTTTAAAATTAAGCAAATGGTTTAAAAGGCATTTTTCAAAACAAAATAGGACTTTTAGGCATTTATAGTTCATTTAGGAATTTATAGGCATAGTTCATTTAGGCATTTACAGGTATAGTTCATTTAGGCATTTACAGGTATAGTTCATTTAGGCGTTTATAGGTACAGTTCATTCAGGCATTTTTAGGTTCTATAGAATTTCAATAGAGGGGAGCTGTGTACATGAAACGCAATGATATCTAAAAAGCATACGTCTAGGAAAAAAAAATAGGCATGGACCTAGAAATCCGTTCCGTACTCATTATCAGAGCCAGGAATTTTAGGTTTGCCAATAAAGGTGCAAAAAAGGTGCCAATTTTTGTACAAAAAAGGTGCTAAAATAGGTGCTAATTTTCAGATGTAAAATTTATTGTGAGCAGTGCATACATATATGATTCAACTTGTCTGGATAAACACATAGAGTATTCTCTGGTTTTAAATCGTTTAATATAACTAAAAAAAAAGAAAATTCTCTGATACATTAGAAAGCGACATAAAGGAAAACATGCTTCTTCTTACTTGCTTAGAATTAGTCATCTAGAAAACTGTTAGAATAGATTACATTCAAAATTTCTATGTTCTTCTAAGTGAGGCTACATCTGCGGTCACTAGGATGGTAAGCTACTACTTGCCTGATCTGCGAGATTTTAGCTTCATAAAGAGGTTGAAGGTAAGATTTCCTTTAGGTGCTCTCATCTGGAACTGACTTTACAGTATATTTTTGCAAATATGATTTCATGACAGGATTGTTAAGTTTCGAAAAAGGTATTCCACAAGCTATAAATGTCCTTGATGTCTCACTGAAAAATTCATTTGTATTTCTGGAACTCGAAGATGCAAGCGCCTCACCAATGAATTGCTGTCGCTTCCCATCTTTACTATCTCGTAGTTCTTTACTCCTGACGTGCTTCCCACTTTGTAGATGCTGCACAACCCGAGTGCGTTGTGGTTTGCCATCAACAGCAATAGAAATATCACACACATCACACCTCAGAACAGATCCATCACTCTGAATACCGTCACCGCTAAACTGTTTAACAATGTCCTGCAGTTTCCCAAAATTTACTTTATGTTTTGGCGTTTTGGCATGGTGAACAAGCAAATCCGATGCATCGATCAGTCGATCACAGACTGCAGTTACCTTGCTCGCTGAGACGGGAGAAGGAAACGAAAACAAAACAGCTTTCCTAAACAATACAGCATAGGACAAAAAGAGCACAACTTCTAGCAATTGTAACGCGTCATTGTTGGCACGGTTTAAAGTCCGCGCGCTTACTGCATTAACGTCCAAGAACTGAAGAAAGCCGATTCATTGTTGTGCGGTAAACAAGAATCGCGTGCCAAGAAGCCGTGCCTCGAATGTGGGTGAGGCTAAACAGCGCGCGAGTTGTATTAAAAAAAATGATAAAGATGCAAAAAGGGCGAAAAGGTGCAAAAGGTTCTGAGATTGTGAAAAGGAGTAAAAAGGTTCTGAGATTGTGAAAAAGGTGCAAAAAGGTGCAACCGAAACACCATGAGTAGAGTTCAATACGTGCTTATTTTGGGGATGAGTCACTTTTTTACCCATATTCACACAAAAAAATTTAAGGTGCAGCACCTAAAATTCCTAGCTCTGCTCATTATCGTCAGCATTACTCTCACACACACACACTCGAGTGCCCATCTACTCTTTTTTGATGCTTGAGTTTGGTTTTAAATCCACTTTGTGCATAGAAAGACTAATCGAGAATAGACATACAGTATAAAGTGGTATTCTACCACTATGTGTCTCCACTGTGTAACGAACCTGAGAGTTTAAGATTTTATATATGTAAGAAGTTAAGATTTTTTAAATGTTTGTTACTTCAAATAATGTTCAAGTTGTCACAGATAATTATAGTTAGACTGATACAGTTGTAGTTGGAACTTTTATATATGTTTATAAATACGTCAAAATCTGTTCGTGTTGACGTCACTTTCTCATCTTAGGCGAGGAAGTGAACCCACCTGAATGTTCCTCACCTGACGACAGACCGAGTTTAAAAAACAGTTGAAGGTGAAGAATAATAAGAACTTGGAAACGGAGAGAATTGAAGTATAGATTTTGGTTTTCGAGTTTTCTTCTTGCCGATAAGTTCAAAGTAAACAATTAATTATGTCATTTAACTTTCGTTATATGTGAGTGAATTGCCCACGTTAGTACTGAATGTTCTAGTGTTTTTATTGGTAAGTGATTAGGAAATATAAGCGATTATAAAACTGCGTTGTAACTTTGAAAAGAATGTTGTGTTTTCTTTTCTACCCAGCAAGCCCTGATGAGTGATAAAAGCGTCTCATGTTCCCGACAAAAGTAGCAGCCGACTAACTTTGGAACGACTGGTGTACAACCGGGGGGACGTTGCAACTGGCACCCCCTGATTACAAGGCCATGACGCCAGGGGTTTATCCAGGATTTTTCCCTTGGGGGGGGGGTGTTGGAAACTTTTGGGGGGTGTAAGTTTGGGGATGTTAAGTGCATATTTTGGACAGTTTTTAAAATGTTCGCCCTAAATCAATTTGCTCATAGATGTTTCCCCCTCCTGCATTCCCTTCACATAACATTTCAGAAGAAAAAATATGTCAAATGTTGGAAAAGATGGAAAATAGATTTTTGTGATAATGTTAACATTTAAGTCTAACGTTTCAAGTATTGCTTTCCAATAATGTTCAGTACTTGATTTAATCAATCGTTAGACAAAACACAAGAGATGACATTGAAAAAACACAAAATTTGAGCATATTATTACCAGGGATCATTTCATGAAATTCTTAAGCTAGTTATAAAGAAATTAGGAACACTTGCGCAATATTGTTTTACTGTATTTGTATGGTTCGTGTCGTAGGTGTAACTTAGAGATTTTCTTTTTTTTTGGGGGGGGGGGTGCCCAATTCATCGATGAAATATCAGTGAGAATGCATTGCATGGGTGCGTGCGCTCTTGCCTGTCTGAAGCAGTAGTAATAAGTACAGATATAATATGGCTCTTAAATAAATGACCAAATCGCGAGCGAAGCAAGCAAGAAAATTTTAGAAGTATTTCTTTGCAAACTGATAATGTATATTATTAATTAAATATAGCGACAATACTTTCATTTCACAGTATCCCACGATGTTTACTCTTTACAATCTTGCTTTGCTAGTTCGGTGTCCTCTTTACCTCAGTACATGCCCCCTGCCCTCTCCTGTTCTATCTTCAGTTAGAATATATGCATATATAATAATATAATTTTAATAGTTCTGTGTTGCGAGTGAGTTCCAAATTTTGATGGTGTTTTCAAATCTCTGTTTAAAAAATGATTCACAAACTGAAATAAAGTAATGAAACTCTCTATAGCCATAGTTAGAGCATGGCCATGAAGACTTAAAATAAACGCATGGCATGATAACTGCAAAGGGAAGGCAAGGAATTTTCACTTCTAATTTGAGGTAATGCTTTATTTTCAATTATTTATAAATTGAATAGCATTTACTTCACTATCCAACACAAAGAGCACAATGAAACAAGAGAAAGTTTTTCCTTCACGTTTTTGTTTAATTTCTTATACTTCCCTTGCTTCCTTTCAAAAGTTGGAAAAAATTAAATATGTCATTATGTCAGGGAACAGACTAAGGTCCCGTTCAGCCCAGGTCGGTACATACCGGAAGCGCTTCACATCAGTTTCTAGGCGAGCGCGGGGGTAGTGCAACGGAGGGATGTGGTGAGGGCAGAGAGCAACGATGTCACATCTCTCAGATTTTCTCTCCGCCGACCCTCTTACGCGCTTGCTGAGCTAAAGCTCTGATTCTCTGTCGTCTGCTGGTCGGTAGAGGTCTCAACACAGGGTGAGGTGTTGCAACCACTTGCAATGCATTTTTCGTTCTGTGGATTTTAACGGATTGACGTTCAGAGGGTGAAAAGCGCGCTCTAAAATATATCGGCTTGTGTTTGTTATTGAGGTGTTCTTCTGTGTTTTCGTTAGTTTCTTGTAGGGGTGTGCGGGATCCCGAAAAGTCGGAAAATTCCCCGTCCCGATCCCGACTTCGACTTTTAGGGATCCCGAGCAGTGGGGAAATACCGAATGGTAATTTTAAAAAGTCGTTAATTCTCGACGTTTTCTGCATAGTTAATGTCTGGACCTTATCGGAAATAGTTTTTGTACCAGAAATGCAAAAACAATCAGTTAAGGTGAAAATTACGTGTAGAATTCGAGATTTCCAGAGCTTCGGGAAATTTCGAACATTTCCCGTCCCGAATGTCGGGATTAATTAAAATTCCCGTCCCGACCGAAAAAATTCTGTCCCGCACATCCCTAGTTTCTTGAATTATTCGTGTTGCATTGTTGATCCTATTATGTTAATTATTATTTATTGTTATGTTAGAGTGCAGAGTGCATGAAGTGAGCAAGGAGAGCAATGGCATGTTTTTTTTTTCTCCAGAATGCTACAAGAAATAGCATATAAAAGATAAAAAAGGCAAATAAATTTTTTGTCCTCGGCCGAACAGTGTTGAATTTGTATGTCTATTTCCGGGCAAAGAAATTATTGGCGGCATCAACACAATGAAGGCTGCCACTCGAATGACATCTGAAGCAACGGGGATAGCTATGTCAGAGGTCGACTATTATTAAAATTAAGAAAGACTTTAATGAAAACAAAGATGGAAACTTTCTGCACCAAGTCAGAAGAAGAATGATATGTGGCGATTCGTCTCGGAAAATATGGTAGTTTTACCCAGGCTGCTATTAGGAGGACAGTGCATGTTATGTATAGGGAAAATGAGCTACCGACTTTGGGAAAACTTCATAAAACCATCAAAGACGAACATGATTTTCCTAAAATGTCAATCTCAACTTTACGGCGTAAACGTAACAACATAAGAATATGTTGTTACCTTTCAAAAATAACTTTAAAGGTTCCTGTACAAATTTTTAAAGTATGTAAAATTTTAATTGCTACTTTTCATTAATTAGATGAAGGACCGCGCAAAAAAAGAAAAATTTGTTCTGTGTTCTCGATTTAATTTAATTGAACAAGTTTGTTTAAAGTTCACTTTATTCTCAGATATGCTAATCGAGACTAGACTATAAAATGGAATCCGAACCATTGTCCATATGACTCCACGGGGAATCAAACACTACTCGATTACAAGACAACATGGTTAATAACTACTTCTTTTTTTCTTTTAATTTTGTACAGAGATTTCTTCGAATATCAGCCCTGATCCGAAAACGTCCTGATTCTTTGTTTAAGCAATGTTTTTTTGTTTTTCATTTTAAATACCATTGCTAATATGTATCATTTAAATAATTATGAAATTGTGCATTTACCAAAAGCAATATATTACTTACTAATCATCAGGGACGTAGCTAGGTTTGGGAAGCCCAAACGTAAGATATTTTCTATCAAACTATTATAAATTAACAAACTATTTATGCATCGTATAGACCTATACTGTATACATACATTACATTATATATATATATATATATATATATATATATATAGATATTAGTCTTGGAAAGGAAAGGAACAAGGGCCTCCTCGGTGGCGCATGGTAGCATCGTCGCCTTGTAATGAAGGGGTTCTGGGTTCGATACCCGGTGGATGCTCATAGTGGTTCGGATCCCACTTTACACTGTAGAACCAGTCCCGATTAGCCTTACTGTGTATAAAGTGGACTTAAAACACCAACTCAATCAATCAATAAATTGGAAAGGAACATCACTTTCCTTTGTAGCCCCCAACAGTCTACGGATATAGACTCGTGAAATCCACAGCCATTATTCGGGAAACTAAATGCAGAATGAACTCATTAACTTAATGGCTGATACACCAAGAACAATGTTATTTAGTCTTTACATTTGTAAATTTGCTCGAATAAAATTGAGAAGTAGATAGAACCCTTTCCGTGGTTTTAGATATAAAGTGCTGAAACCAGGTTTACAAGTATTGGCAACAGTGCAAATATGAAATGTGTGCGTAATGAGTTCAAGCTAGGCATCTCATGTATACAGTTCATACCGGAATCGAATGCGGTATCTCTTAGTTCAAGGCGACCTAGTTAAGCACTATTCTAAAGGGCTGGCCCAAGTCTTCTATGGCATCTGATTGTTCACTTGGGAAATGATGACGACAAGAAATTTTATGCACACGTCTAATTTCTTAAAATTAATCTTATTTGTGTGTGGAAAACTGAATATATGATGGCACTGGATAAAACAAAGTTCCCACATGCTCAAATGATTACGCTCTCGTCCTTGGTTCGGCAGGTTCAACAAGGGATCCCGGGTTCGACTCCCGATGGAGGCACATAGTGGTTCGGATCTCACTTTAAACTGTAGGTCCAATCCCGATTAGCCTTACTGTGCATAAAGTGGACTTTAAACACCAGTTCAATTAATCAATCAATCGAAAGGTTCAAGGTCGATCCCTGGTGGTCAGGCCGATAGCCAGAATTTTATTTCGGAAGGGGCTTATCCCTTATCGGCAGCCACCATCTAAAAGCGAAAAGGTTGGGGGGAGGGTAAATGCGCTGAAGATGAATTTCTTGGTATATTGCAACTAACCATATACAAGATGTATAATCCTGTTAATGAAGCAAATTTAATTACTACTACACATATTAAAATCAGATATTTGTAGGATTTCGGGAAAGGACTGCAAAGGGACCCCGAGCCCCTTCTATGGGTACGTGCCTGCTTGTATTAGTTCCAAAATGTCTGTACTGTTCCAACATCGTGAGGACAATTTGGGAAATACTTGAAAGCGATATGGAAGCAAATTCTGCTCTCGATGTGATGACCACGCGCAACCGAATGAAATAACTCTTCGCAGGCCTTGTCCCTCAATATTAATTTTACTGACTATTGTAAGTTTTTCTCGGCCTCCGCGATGACGCAGTGGTAGCATTGCCGCCTTGTATCCCGGGTTCGATACCCGGTGGAGGCACATAATGGTTCGGATCTCCGATTAGCCTTACTGTGCATAAAGTGGAATTAAAACACAAACTCGATAATTGGAAGGTTTTAGAACTAAACATGGCATTTTATGCATCGTACAATTTTGCTTCTTTTCACCCTACGTTTACAGTTTTTCTTCCTAAGAATTCCACTGAGTATAACACGCTACGAAACCAGAGATCCAAGGTTCGGACATTGGACAGGTATGGTTGTATCATGTCTGTCCCATCGCCATTCCTTCGGCTCATCATTCATCCTCATCGTCGCATTTAACCCAAGAGGTAGAAAAGCGGCGTAATATAGAAATATATAAATGATTGATTTGGTTTATTTTACTTCGCTTTTCTGACACTTATTGGCTAATCGTGAAGATGAAGATGAAAATGAGTGATGTGAAATTGATGAGAGGACCATCATAAAGAACACACACGCCCAGTCCGGGATTCGAACTCAGGACCCCTGCCATCGTAATGCAACTTGTTAACCACTGCACAACAAATAGAAACAGAAAATGCTTGATAAGTAATTTGCTTCTCCATAACTCATGATTATATTATATAACTATTATTCGCTGTATGACTAGGGATTAATTATATTTCTATGTCTAGCCAACCTTGCCACCTAAGCAGGAGCAGATTCCGCATTTGCAGGTGGAGGCTAAATGAAGAACAATCTCAGAAAGTCAGAAAGATATACAAATTTTGTAACAGAATACTTATAGAGCATGCAGGCGGCTGTAAATAAAATTGCTACATACCTAGTTTTCTTCCTTAATTGAAACGTGGTTTGTTGTTCATTATACATGAGATCAACCACCCTGGAAGTCGAACCCAGGATCTTGTGTGGTAGTCAGACTCTTTTAGAACGTCAATATGTTCGACATTTGGTCGATCAGTCGAAACTGATCCATTGTTTCCATAGGAAGACAATCTGGCAGCTTATCATTCGACATTTAACTCGCGATGTAGGAAAACGAGATCACAAACACTTCGTGATTCTATCTTCTCGCGTTTACAGAAGTTAACCACCGATCAGACGACAAACCCTACTTCAAACTATCTGACAGATATCAATTGACCACCAAATCAACAGATGAACCGACCGTTTCGATGTTTCTCCGAATTTTCAGAAAGTGGCCTTTTCCTCCTTTCCAGGGCAGGTCATTAGCAGGAGGGTTGAGTGCATGTGAGAAGAACCGCTACGTCATTCATTCCCGCGCCGAAAAAGGGACAAGCAATAGAATTCTGTTCTTGGAATTGGAAACGCATGGGGATATCTTTTCTGAACCATAAAATAATAAACCCAGAAAGTTCTAGCCACCCGCAGCTAAATCTTCCTGTTTGCGTCGTTCTTTCAGCGCCCATGGCACCAGTGCAGGGCCAGATGAAGAGAAAGTGCGGGTTGTGGGCGGGATCCTGGATCTGGTTTGCAGTAGGGAGAAAAAGTGCATTTTCAATAGGTGTCGGACTTCCCTGACCGGGGCGGACCACAAAACCATTAACTGCATCGTCTGCTATCTGCTAATACATCTGTCTGTATTGAACAAGCAAGAAACAGGGAAATAGGAAAGAAATGCCTTGCTTGAGTTCGTGCTACTGAAAATTGAAGAAGTGTTTCAAAGTGCAAGCAAAATTTACTGAAGAATTATTTTGCAATATTTGTCATCAAAGTAAAATTTCCAGCAAATACAGAACAGTTTCCCGGGGCGACGTGGACGTTTGCCGGGGCCAGCGGCCCCACGTGCCCCCACCTAACGACGTCCCTGCTAAACATAGAAATATCGTGATTGTTCAGTAGTACAGACGTAAGGGAATCAAAAGAAAGCGAAAACATTGTTAATTTGCGGAAGAGAATATTCGAATACTACTGAGAATTGAAACTAAGCAATGAGTGTGAAGCCAGAGAGGTAAAGCTGTAAGCCTTGCGAGCGGGTTTTGTCAGTAACGGACTGCTTTGTTTGTTTCAATTGTCATTTTCCGACCCAAAGCTAGATACGGGTCTGGTTCCGAGCCTAATTTAAGTTTTGTAGAACCTAATTTATGGTTTTTAGAACCTATTTTCGGATTTTTAGAGCCTATTTTAGGAACCTAAAAGCACATTTTAGAACCTAAAAATCAGAGGTCTAGTTATGATCAACATTTGACATGGCTCGTCACAGAAGTGAACTAAGTGTCGCTTATTCCTCAGATTAATATATCTCGATGGGAGTACAAAAACCTTTGTTTTGCTTGAAGAAAGCTTTTTTGAATTTTTGAAGTTAATAAGTTAAGTTGGTTTAAACAATTCCCGTGTCTAGTGCTAGAGCTGAACGATCTTTTCATCATTTCACCGAATTCACAGTTGGGTCGGAAATGGAAATTTTTTAAATCCCGACATTCGGGACGGGAAAAATTCGCAATTGCAAGACAAAGTCGGGAAATTTTCGGGACGGGAAATGTTCGAAATTTCCCGAAGCTCTGGAAATCTCGAATTCTACACGTCATTTTCATTTTAAGTGATTGTTTTTGCATTTCTGTACTAAAAACTAACATTTTCAGATAAGTTTCAGAAACTTACAACTCGCCGAGTCGTCGTTATATCCAAACACTTCGCAAGCTCAGTCGTGCATTCTGGGATAAGCGTCCTGGAAAGAAAATCATCCTTCAACACGATAATGCCCGCCCGCACAATGCTCAGTTCACCAGCCAGGAAATTGGGAAAATGGGGTGGGAACTTCTGCCTCACCCTCCCTACAGTCCAGACATAGCACACTCCGACTATCATCTGTTCGGTTTGGTTCTTGAAGGAACAGTTCCGAGGCCAACGCTACCAGACGACGGAGTACATACAGAAAGCATTGCGTCAGTGTCTGCGAGCAGTTGGAACGGAGTTCTACCGTAAGGGTATTTTTCAAGTTTCGAGAAAGGCGGAAAGAAATGGAGACTTTGTTGAAAAGTAAAGAAAAGTCTGTAGATTATGATGTAGTAGGTTCATCTTTAATAAAACCAAAACTCAGTTCATGAAAAATTATTGCTCATTACTTTTAGCATACCCCTCGTACATATTACAAGCACAGCGAATCTTTTGTAGCCTAAAATTTCTTGGTGAATAAAATTAATTTCTTACTCAAATCTCGATCGTGAAACATTCATAGTATTCGCCCAGTGGAGAACTGTAAATATGTCATATTTTATTACTATGTAAACATTTCTGTTACATATAGTCGTATTAAAACTTACCACACATACAGTATGTAACATTGTTATTCGTACACATAGAATTTCTGAGGAAAAAATGTCATATCTACTAGTAAATATAATCATTTTCATATGTACCTGGAAATTAATGTTAATGAAGGTTTCACCAACAAATGTCAATAAAAATGTATGTTCAAAGCGTATAAACAGAGCATATAATTTGTGTGAAAAGATAAAAACACGCTGTTTCATGAAACATTGTTATTCGTACAGGCAAGAGTTTCAGTCTTCCTCGCATACAGCGCCACTGTTATTCAGGCTATTTCGTGCAGTTTGCAACTTCGTAACAAGTTTGAACATGCAGGCGCGCTCCCAGTCAAGCGGGATGCTGGCGTAGGTATTGTTGTAGACCTATCGTTTATCTAGCAGCGTGTTCCAAATGGGCAAGGTGAAGGAACTTAGTTCCGATCTGAAGGATGTTATTATAAATTTGGCCCTTAGAGGTTATTCGTTAAGAAAAATTGGACAAACAATCGATAAATCACACTCTGCAGTTCAATACATAGTAAACAAATTTAGAGAGGAAGGTTCAACACAGAATGTGCCGAGAAAACCAAAAGAGACGCTTTGTTTTAAAAAGAGTGCGAGAAAACCCCCAACTAAGTTTTCCTCAGTTACGACCGTTAGTAGAAAATGTTGCTGGCAAGATGATGTCCGATCAAACTGTCCGACGTGCCTTGTGGAAGCTTGGATATCATGGCAGAATACCACGAAAGAGGTGTAAATAAGGCAGGGACGTCGTTAGAGGGGGGCACGCGGGGGCACTGGCCCTGGCAAACTCCCACGTGGTCCCGGGAAACTGTTCTGTATTTGCTGGAAATTTTACTTTGATGACAAATATTGCAAAATAATTCTTCAGTAAATTTTGTTTTCAGTTTGAAACACTTCTTGAATTTTCAGTAGCACGAACCCAAGTAAGGCATTTCTTTCTTATTTCCCTCTTTCTTGCTTGTTGAACACGAACAGATTTATTGGCAGAGGATACAGTTAATGGTTTTGTGGTCCGCCCCGATCAGGGAAGTCTGAGACCTATTGAAAATGCACTTTTCCTCCCTGCTGCACACCAGATCCACGATCCGCCCAAAACCCGCACTTTCTCTTCATCTGGCCCTCCACTGGTACCATTGGCGCCGAAAGGACGACACAAACAGGAAGATTTAGCTACGGGTGGCTAGAACTTTCTGCGTTAATTATTTTATGGCTCAGAAAAGATATCCTCATGCGATTCAAATTCAAAGAACAGAATTCTATTGCTTGTCCCTTTATCGGCGCGGGAATGAATGACATTGCGGTTCTTCTCACATGCACTCAACCCTCCTGCTAATGACCTGCTCTGCAAAAAAGGGGAAAGGCCACTTTCTGAAAATTCGGAGAAACATCGAAACGGTCGGTTCATCTGTTGATTTGGTGAACATTGATATCTGTCAGATAATTTGAAGTAGGATTTGTGGTTCGAGCGGTGGTAAACTTTTGTAAACGCGAGAAGATAGCATCACGAAGTGTTTGTGATCTCGTTTTCCTACATCGCGAGTAAAATGTCAAATAACAAGCTGCCAGATTGTCTTCCTCTGGAAACAATGGATCAGGATCGACTGATCGACCAAATATCCAACATATTGGCATTCTAAAATATAATCTGACTACCACACAAGATCCTGGGTTTGGTTCCCAGGGTGGTTGATCTCATGTATAATGAAGAATAAACAACGTTTCAATTAAGGAAGGAAACTAGGTAGCAATTGATTTTACAGCCGTCTGCATGCTCTATATGTATTATTTTTCAAAATTTATTTATCTTTCTGACTTTCTGTAATTTTTCTTCATTTAGCCTCCACCTGCAAATTCGGAAGCTGGTGCTGCTTAGGTGGCTAGGTTGGCTAGACTTACAAATATAATTAATCCCTAGTCATACCGCGAATAATACTTATAATATAATCATGAGTTATGGATAAGCAAATAACTTATCAAGCATTTTCTGTTTCTATTTCTTGTGCAGTGGTTAACAAGTTGCATTACGATACCAGGGGTCCTGGGTTCGAATCCCGGACTGGGCGTTTGTGTTCTTTATGATGGTCCTCTCATCAATTTCACATCACTCATTTTCATCTTCATCCTCACGATTAGCCAAAAGTGTCAGAAAAGCGAAGTAAAATAAACCAAATCTATAATTTATATATTTCTATATTACGTCGCTTTACTACCTCTTGGGTTCAATGTGACGATGAGGATGAATGATGAGCCGAAGGAATGGCGATGGGACAGACATGATACAACCATACCTGTCCAATGTAAGAACCTTGGACCTCTGGTTTCGTAGCGTGTTATACTCAGTGGAATTCTTAGGAAGAAAAACTGTAAACGTAGGGTGAAAAGAAGCAAAGTTGTACGATGCATAAAAAGCTATGTTTAGTTCTTCTAAAACCTTCCAATTATCGACTTCATGTTTTAAGTCCACTTTATGCACAGTAAGGCTAATCGGGGATCCGAACCACTATGTGCCTCCACCGGGTATCGAACCTGGGACCCCTTGATTACAAGGCGGCGATGCTACCACTGCGTCATCGAAGAGGCCGAGAAAAACTTACAATTAGTCAGTAAAATTATATTGAGGGACAAGGCCTGCGAAGAGTTCTTTCATTCGGTTGAGCGTGGTCATCACACCGAGTCCCATATAGTTTCGAGAGCAGAATTTGGTTCCATATTGCTTTCAAGTACTTCCCAAATTGTCCTCACAGCATAGAAATTTTGAAACAAATACAAGCAGGCACATACCCAGGGAAGGAACTCGGGGGCTGCAGTCCTTTCCCGAAATCCTACAAATATTTGATTTTAATAATGTGTAGTAGTAATTAAATTTACTTCATTAACAGGATTAAATATCTTGTATATGGTAAGTTTCAATATACCATATAGAAATTCATCTTCAGCGCATTTACTCATCCCCCCAACCTTTTCATCTTTAGATGGCAGCTGCCGATAAGGGATAAGCCCCTTCCGAAATCAAATTCTGGCTATCGGCCAGCGATCGAACCTTGAACCTTTCGATTGATTGATTAATTGAACTGGTGTTTAAGTCCACTTTATGCACAGTAAAGCTAATCGGGACTGAACCTACAGTTTAAAGTGGGATCCGAACCACTATGTGCCTCCATCGGGAATCAAACTCAGGCAAGTTGTTGAACCTGCCAAACCAAAGACGATAGCGTAATAATTTGAGCATGTGGGAACTTTGTTTTATCCAGTGCCATCATATATCAGTTTTCCACACACAAATAAGATTAATTTTAAGAAATTAGGCATATGCATATAATTTCTTATCATCATTTCCCAAGTGAACAATCGGATGCCATAGAAGACTTGGGCCCGCCCTTTAGAATAGTGCTTAACGCAGTCGCCTTGAACTAAGAGATACCGCATTCGATTCCGGTATGAACTGTATACATGAGATGCCTAATCGGGACTGGTTCTACAGTGTAAAGTGGGATCCGAACCACTATGAGCATCCATCTGGTATCGAACTCGAAACCCCTTGATTACAAGGCGACGACGATGCTTCCATGCGCCACCGAGGAGACCCTTGCTCCTTTTCTTTCCAAGACTAGATCTAGATATACAGTGGCGTAGCAAGTGTAGAAGTGGGCGACCGCCCGGGGCCTCGCGCCTAAAGGGCCCTTGCATCCCAAACAGTTGATATGAAAAATATAGCCTAAATGGAAGTGAGAAAAAATATGGAGAAGGCTAATTTTTGTGCATAATAAAATTAAAATATTCTGCTTTTCTCTGGTTATAAATTCTAGTTAAACGTTATAATTTGAGTGAATACGTCAAATCATGGGCGTAACATGAATGGACTGTCCCGACTAAATGGGGATGACTTTTAGCCTTGCATCAATGGTTATATAACAAAAATTACTCAATGTTACAGACTGCAAACCTCTGGAGCCTGCATCTCTCCCCAAACAACCCATTCCTATATGCAAGGACGAAATCGAAATTCTTGCACAATCTGAAAAATCGTCAATGTTATTTTCATACGTTTTTATATCTCCACATTATAATATTTCATAGTTCGAGGGGGAGGGGGTCATGGCCCCCATGACGTTTCCGTTGAGTAAGGGCATGCCCTACAGCTTCAGATTTCATCTTCCTCAAATACACTTTCTGGGTGAGTGAAATTATTAAATATAATTTTTGCCAGCAATTTATTATTATTATTTAAATACGATAAATTGCTGACGTATCCATGGACATTTAGTATCGATTTACATTGAGATTTCACATTTAAAGA
Source organism: Lepisma saccharinum (assembly GCF_977018435.1). Taxonomy (NCBI): domain Eukaryota; kingdom Metazoa; phylum Arthropoda; class Insecta; order Zygentoma; family Lepismatidae; genus Lepisma; species Lepisma saccharinum. The sequence goes on from NC_139231.1 coordinate 139,393,711, forward strand.
ACGGATGGGGGCCTCGCGATTTGTTTCTACGCCACTGTATGTATGTGTGTGTGTTTATATATATACATATATAATGTATGTATACAGTATAGGCCTATATGGTGTATAAAAAGTTTGTTAATTTATAACAGTTTGATAGAAACAATCTTACGTTTGAGCCCCCCAAACTGATCAACCTAGCTACGTCCCTGAAATAAGGTGAATCGCAGGAATAGACTTTCATTCGAGAAAGAGCACATCCACAAGGACTAGGAATTTTGGGATAGTGTCATATGGTCAGACGAGTCCAAGATTAATATATACGGGTCAGATGGGATAAAAGCATCTGGAGAAAATCAAATAAAGACAATGATCACATTAACACAGTTCCAACAGTTAAACACGGTGATGGGTCATTAATGATTTGGGGCTGTATGTCATCCAAAGGTGTTGGTACCATCCAGTTTATTGATGGTATCATGGATGCATATGTCTATTTGGACATATTGAAGAACAATGTAAAGCAGAGTGCCCAAAAAATGAACATGCCTCCTATCTACAGATTTCAACAAGACAATGACAGTAAGCATAAAGCGCGAGTTAACATGAATTGGCTAATATGGAATGTGCCCAAACTACTAGAAACACCAGCTCAAAGTCCAGACTTAAATTCCATTGAGCATTTATGGGCAATTTTGAAGATGCGAGTCCATAAAGCAGGCGTCAAGTCCAAACAAGAGTTGAAAACTGTTGTGCAAGACGAGTGGAATAAAAAAGGCTCTAAAACATGTCGGAAACTGGTTAATTCTATGAAGAACAGGTGTCAAGCAGTAATTAACGCCAAAGGAAACACATCACAGTATTAGAACTGTCAGTCAATTTGTTCTGAATATACTTTTTTCTTTTATATTATAAAGTGTACGAATAGAAAAGTTGTACAAAAAATGGCATGTTTCTCTTTCAGTTTCATTTAATTTATTATTGTCATTGGTTATACAGACTTTGGGTAAGATTTTATGTTCCTAATGATATTAGTTATTGCATTGTAAAGAAATAATTTCAAAAGAGTGTATTTCCTTTCAGATATTAAAGCATTTTCTTTGAAAATCCATGTGTACGAATAAGAATGTTAAATACTGTATAAAAATGTGAAAATCAACTTGAGTGCAAATGTGATCATTTTTAATGCAACACCAGTCTAAGTGACACCCAATCACATACTGATGAGGTTCATATTTTAAAAGTAATATGTGACCACACTAATTTCTTGCCATTTACAGTAAATGTTCGGTAAAACTATCAAAGCCGGGAAACACCTCTAACTCGTTTATTCTGTTATTTTTAACATTCGTACTTACCTATTCTGCATTGCGAAAAATTGTTGAAGATGGGATTTCACTTTTTTTTTTAACGAAATTAGTATATATTGTTGACATATCGAGTAATTATTGTTCGTTCTTTTATCGCTTCCTGAACACGCAAAATGGCGGGCAAATCTTGACTAGCGTTGTCGATATGCTGTGTTTCAAACAGCAAAGCAGTGTTTCAACCTTCTTAACAGAAAAATTTAGATATTAAAGCATTTTCTTTGAAAATCCGTGTGTACGAATAAGAATGTTACATACTGTAATATAAACACAAGATGGTACAAGATGGCACCAACGAGTGAAGCCGTACTTTTATCAGCTCCTCTCAAATTGAAGACAAAATATGATGATAAATGTGCAAAGTGTAAAAGATCTGTAAAAAATGGAATTCTGTGCGACATGTGTGATGAATGGTTACACTTTAAGTGCAGCAACTTGAATGCCAATGAAGAAATCGACCAAAACAGTGAATAGTTCTGTCCACAATGTGAAAATGGAGGAAAAAGTGTTGAAAATGAGGAACTCGTGAATCTTTTGCAGGTAGTGAATCTACTGCAAAGTGATATAAAGGAGTTAAAAAATGAAAATGAAGCCCTGAAAAACAGACTAGAAACTATTGAAAAGGCAAAGGAAATAACAAATTCTACATCCTCATGGACTCAAGTGGTTAGGAAATCAACAAAGAAAAAACATCACATGGATAGCATAAATTTCGATAGTAAAAACAGATTTTCTACACTACAAGATTTCCAGACTGAAGAAATACACCCAGAAACTAATTCAAGAACGTACAAAAGAAATGTGAAGTCAAAAAATACAACCACAAACATCTCGAAAATAGAAAAATCCAGTGTTAGTCAACCAGAAGTGCTCATCTGTGCTGATAGTCATGGCAGAGGAATGGCAGAAAAAGTGAAGAGTCAGCTAGGCAATGTTTCAGTGTTAGGTATTGTCAAGCCAGGTGCAAAAATTGGGCAGGTTGTAAGTAGCCTAAAACCTCAAAACAAAGAAATCAGCAGCTGTGTAGTACTAATGGTAGGTTCAAACAATGTAGCATGCAATGAAGGTCGCGATGTGATATATACATTGGAAAAGAAACTACCTGAAATAAGAAACTCTAAAGTGATTGTAGTTAATATACCAACGAGATACGATCTCATACCAGAATCTTGTGTTAATGTGACCATAAAAGAGACAAACAAGAATATCAGACACCTGTGCAAAAACTTTAGTAATGTCGATATTGTTGATGTAAGCAGGCTAGAGAGAAACAATTTCACAAATCACAGCATGCATCTGAACCGATCTGGAAAAGAAAAGGTGTCAAAAGCAATAGGTACGGTGATAACTGAATACATTATAAACCAAAGAAGAAAGTGCAATCCTATTGAACTGAAATGGCATCCCATAAATAATCAGGGAAGTGAAGTGGTAAATGGAAAGAAATATAGTGATGTGGTAAATAGCGGAAAAAGTCTGTCTTGTGATGAATGGTGAAAAATGCAGTAAAATGGTAAGTGATGAAAAAGGTAGTGAAGCAAATGAACACTACAGTGAAGTGAGAAAAGATGAAAAAGACAAGGAAGTGGAAAATGACAAAAGAGTTAATGTAAAACAAAAAGAACCATCTGCACGAACATCCGATAGAATAAGGAGTGTTCCGGGCAAATTTAAAGATGATTTTTTATTGTAAAATGTTAAACCTAAGGAACAGTCCCAATAGTTTCTCTCAAATGAAGAAGAGAGTTATACAATGCAATATTGTGCACCTAAACATTCAAGGTATTACAGGCAAAGTGTTAGATTTAGAAATGATCCTAACCGATGAATGTTTAGATGCACATGTACTGTGTGTTACTGAGCACTGGCTGTCCAAAGATGAAATTACTTACCTTCACATTCCAAATTTCCACCTAGCTAGTTTCTCATCAAGGTCTCTAATAAAACGAGGGGGAACAGGCATATTTACAAAAAATGATATAATTGCCAAATAATTGTCCCCAAAACTGTGAGACCTATAGAAAAACATTTTGAAGTTAGTGTTGTACGTCTTGCACAATATAATTTAATAATAACGGGTGTCCCACGAACGGTACAACTGGGAATTAAGAGTGGCGTTACTTTGTAACCGAAACCTGTACATACATAAGTCATACACCAAATGTTAGCCCTGTCCAAGTAGATATTTTTAAACATAGAAACAACAAACGGGGTGCAGTGTTGTTCATGCAGTGTTGCCAAATGTAAGTGAAAGTGTAAATTTATTTTTCCACAAAGCATGGAAAATTGCATGTCAAACATTCGTACGGAAATTTGGACGTCAATTTCCACCTTGGGTAGGTGGACTATTTCCCCATCTATAGTTCAGAGAAGAAAACCGATCGTTTTCGCGTATAGCCAATCCTGAAATGCCTCGTAAAGGCGTACCGGTCCAAATGGGTGTTTTAAAAAAATTATGAGGTACAGTGGCAACACTGTTGATGTTTGAAGGCAACAAAAGGTGTGTTTAGTGATGGTCTATGACATGGAAATACTGGAAACAGGAAAAAAAGAAAATGAAAATTATGGTGAAAAAAGTGTTACTTACCTACTCCTGGCAACCATGCAATGCGATAAGAGCGCCCACCGAACGAGAACAAAAGAATTAGTTAGTTGTGTGCTCAGAACTGTTTGAGCCGTGCATTTCATATTGCTCGTAGGGGAAGATTAGAATTGTTCTGTGAAATGAAGTACTTTTTGGAAGAGAGGGTGTTCATTGTGGAACATTATTTTTGTTCAAAATCGTACGCTAATGTAAAAACTGTGTTTCGTGAGAAATATCCGAATAACAGTGTTCCAGAAAATTCGACGATATATCGACTTGTTTCCAGATTTCGTGAAACAGGATCAGTTCATGGCAAACCCTTCCACAGACAACCACCAGTTTTGACACAAGGTGTGCTGCAGGATGTGGAGCAGAGAATACCACAATCTCCCAGGAAATCTGTTCGTAAACTTGCTACACAGTCAGGTGTATCAAAAACAACAACTCACCGAGCGTTAAAACAATTGCACCTACGTGCATATAAGGAACAGGCTGTGCAAGAACCACAATAAACACTTTTGGCCTCAAACAAATTGTAACTACACCCACGTGCATAACGAAAGAGACACTCTCCCTCATAGACCACATGTTAATAAGTGTACACTCAAAAGAGTTTCAATGTGAAAACATATCAGTCCACTTCTCCGACCATGAAGCACAATTTTTATGTCTCACATGTAAAAGAGAAGCTACTGAATATCATAGAAAGCCACTAAAAATGCAGAAACGTAAATATGATGAAGGTTCTATACTCATGTTTATTGGAAAACTAAACAGCAAAAATTGGGAAGATATTTATAATTTACCTTCCACAAACGAAAAATTTAATCTCTTTCTGAACAAAATTATCTTGTTACACAATGAATGTTTTCCACCTAAACAAGTAAACATATCCACTGAGTGTAAACCATGGGTCACAAACGGAATCAGAATCTCAAGTAGAAAACTAAAAATGCTCCATTCTGAAAGTAAGGTGAATCCCAATCCATCTTTTCTGAAATATTACAAGAGGTATAAGCAAATATATAAAAATGTACTCCACCAATCAAAAATTAATCATAATGACTGTAAAATCAATAATTCAAACAATAAATGTAAAACAATGTGGGAAATTATAAGAAATGCATCAACAAAACACCAATCTTTACGTAATAATATGGTGATATGCATTAATGGAAAAGAAGTCCAACATCCCCCTAATGTTGCGAATGCTTTCAATGAGTATTTTGTAAATGCAGTTCCAAATAGAAGGAATGGGCTTATGGCTGCTCCAGAAGAATGTTCTACACACATAATAGTAAATGACAAATCCTTGTTCATTTCCCTCATTACTGAACAGGAATTAAAGATAATCTTCAGGCGTATAAAAAACAAACGATCTTCCAGCATTGATGAAATACCAGACTTCCTAATTAAGAAATGTTATAGTTCCCTATGTCAACCATTACTACATATAATAAACAATTCCATTGAACAGGGTATTTTCCCAGACAGGCTAAAGATAGCTGTTGTTAAACCATTACTGAAGAAAAATTACCCAAAGGATTTATCAAATTACAGGCCCATTTCACAACTCTCAGTCTTCTCAAAAATTATTGAACATGCAATAATGATGAAAGTAGAAAATTTCTGTAGTAAACACTCAATCTTAAGCTTGTCGCAGCATGGTTTTAGGTCTGAACGAAGCACGAAAACAGCATTAGCAGACTTAGTAGAATGTGTCACACAATCGCTGAATAATTGTAATCACACGGTAGGAGTCTTTTGTGACCTATCGAAAGCTTTCGATTCTGTAAATCACGAGATATTGCTATGGAAACTTCAAAAACTTGGTATTCGTGGACTACCACAAAAGTGGTTTCAATCTTACCTTACCAATAGAAAGCAAATTGTAGAAATCGCTCACACCACAGAAAAAGGATATGTAACACATCAACACTCCACATGTGGGGTGCCTCAGGGAAGTATTCTTGGCCCTCTTTTGTTTCTTATGTACATAAATGATTTACCAAATGTTATACCCGAGGCAAATGCAATATTATATGCCGATGGTACAAATATTATAGTAACAGACACTTCCAAAGATGCTCTACAATCTAAGGCTAATAACGTATTAAACAAATTAGATGACTGGTTTTGACATAATAATCTACTCCTCAACAGGAAAAAAACAAATTACATTACATTTTCTACAATCCAAACCAGAAACCAAATAAGCCTCAATCTAATATCTGGGAATACACAACTAGAGCCTAAAAAAATTCAAAATTTCTGGGTATCATTCTGGATGAACACCTTAGCTATACAGAACACATAAACACGCTACAATCAAAATTAAGTAGTGTGTGCTATGCCCTTCGAGAAATGGTAGACATCTCAAGCACCCAAACTGTAAAGTGCCTTTATATGGCAAACTTTGATGCTTTACTAAGATACGGGATTATGGTTTGGGGTAACAAGGGCCACTCCAATGTCCTTTTTATGCTTCAAAAAGAGCTATAAGAATCATAGCTGGAGTAAAGAAAACTTATTTATGTAGAACTCTTTTCCGTAAACTTAATGTGTTAACTCTCCCCTGCATATACATTTATGAATGCAAAATATTTCCAACTTCGCCACGAATGAGGAAATACATGGCCTAAACACAAGAAATAAAGACAAACTTCACATAAAACATTGCCGCCTTAACTTATGTAAGAAAGGTCCCTTAAACTCTTCCATAGATCTCTACAATAAACTACCACAAGATGTGAGGAAAGAACCAAAATTGATGATATTCAAGCACAAGATAAAATCAATGCTTCTGAAGCATGTTTTTTATTCTATAGCTGAATACATGGAAGCGACTTTTACATAAGACAAATGTACATAATGTAGTATAATCACATATTATTCTTGTAAAATTAAATGTCAAATGAAAGTGGATAATTAGTATCACCTAGAAGTAGGCTGTATCTTCTCATGTTATATTTTTTTTGTGATTTTGATATAATACCAGAGTAAGACACAATTTTTTACAATTATTGGCTATATATTTTGTATTTGTAAAATCTATTAATGTAATATTGTATTGTAATGTAAGTATTGACATGTCCTATATTACCATGTACTGTAATTTGTACACACCGGTAGTCCTTGGACGCAAATAAACTAAACTAAACTAAACTAAACTAAACCGTATTCTGAAATTCGAACTGGTATTTCGCTTAATTGGGTCATTATAAAAAAAGGGCTTGTCCGGCAGTCATACAAAATGTTTTAAAAATATATACACGTTTTTTCAGTAGGCATTAATTTAGTTATTAGTTGCAAGATTCATCACTTTTATTTCTTCCAGAAATACAAAGGCTGTCGCAGAGAAGGTGAGACAGATTTTTTTCCTGGCTTGGCAACACTGCGCATGGTTTCGACACTAATCGCGTCGTGTAGGATGACTCATTCTGTTTCAGTAGCAAGTTGTCACATGTTGTCACATGAGCAGCTGCGTTGATTTACGTGGAACGTGTTTCGTTTACCCCTCCAGGTTTTTGTGTATAACATTGCTTTTCGCGATGAGTATTCAAGATGAACAGTGACATGCCATAAAATTTTGTTGGCATTTAGGGAAAAGTACTGCAGAAACATATGCAATGTTTCAACAGGCATATGCCGATCAAGACAGACTGAGTAGAACCACAGTATTACCAAGGAGTCATTGAGACTCTGCGCCAGCACGTAGCAAAAAAGAGGCCGCATTTGAAGAACTCCTTGATATTGCACTACGATAATGCATGCCCGCATACCGCGCGGGCTTTTCAGGATTATGCGACGAAGAGAAAAATAGAAATTTTCCCGCATACAGCATACAGCCCGGACCTTGCACCCTGCGACTTTTGGCTATTTCCACTTTTAAAGGCCGCTTTACGTGGCCGTCATTTCATGACGAACAAAGAAGTGATCACCGCAGGGCAAGTTTTCTTCAGTTCGCTACCTGACGACGAATTTTCAAAGACATTCACAAAGTGGCAGGAGCGTGTGGACGCTTGCTTAGCTGTCAATGGTGCCTATTTTGAAAGAGATGTACGTCTACTGGATATGGCCGATTCTGAATATAAATTTTGTGGTTTGTAATTCTTTTGTTTCATTTTAATGATTCTTGGAGGCGTCCATGTACATGCTTGTCTTTTAACTGCTACGCAGTCACGTTTTGACCTGTTGCCCTCATTTTGGTCTCAATCGGCAGCTAATGAACCAAATTTTCACCCTAGTACATTTGCTAGCCAATGGAGGTTGCTGTTTTATTATACAGGAATTAGTCTCACCTTCTCTGCGACAGCCTTTGTAATTTTTCCTCTTTTCAGAATTTTACACAGACAAATGTAGATTTTCAACTCCGTGAACTGCCCGCAATCAAAATGTATGGATGTATGATGATTTTTATAGATTTTTCTTTAGACAGGTTAATTTCGAATATAATGCAATTAAACTAATTCATCACCTTAGAACCTCCTACGAACATCAAAAAATAATTTCAAAATTTAATGTTCCAAGGAGAACTGTCCACTCCATGGACACTGGTAAAACGTTTCTATAAAAATTCACAGAGTGCGACACTGTTAACTCCACATTAGGAAATTGGAAATGGAAGCCATTGGGATTTCAAGGGATAGTTGGAGGTGCTTTTCTTGCCTTTTGTATGAGATTTTTAGGATTAAGTTCTGATATCTGAACATTGTCGAGATCACATGTCCACTCTGTAGACAAGCTTCTCAAGGTGAGAAATATTGCAAATCATTATCATGATTTGAGTGATAAACAATATGTACAGAACTCATCTAAAAAGTTATGTTTGCCTAACTTGTATTTCCATAAAGTAATACAATAAAATAAAACATTCTGTCCCCTCCGAAATGCTCATGGAAAGGGATAGTGTTGTCCACGGAGTGAGCAATTTCATACTTTTATCATTTGTTATTCCTGGATAAACAAAAAATAATCAATCGACAATATGATTATTGCAGGTACAATACTCTGTATGAACTTCCAGTTTGACCAAATTACCAATGTAAACAAGTGGGAGACAGATTACCTTCAAGCTTATTTTGTTACAAAAGATAGCATACAGACTGGATCACTTGAAATTTGAAAGCAATAGAGAAAAACAAAAGTATCTGGAAAAAATTGGGAAGTTCCCGGATGCTTTAGATGCAGATATAAGGGAGAAAACTAATATTTTCCAAGACAATGTTGATGTTTACCATGTGTTAAGACTTCTGCAGGATGAAATAAAGCTTACATAAATCATAAACACTGAAATACTTCAATTTTACAACAGTAAAATGTATAATTTTCGACATTGTGTACTCAAACACAGCCCCTTTAATTTTATCATATGGCTTAGAGAGAGCATCAGTCAGAAATTTTTGTAGGGGGTAAAGGCCAGTAATAATAGTAGAAATAATAATAATAATAATAATAATTACAACTGTTCATGGACGTCCGCAAGGGGGGCAGGGGGGCCGTGGCCCCCCAACCCCCTGGAAATTGACCAACTTGCTGTTCAGAAACTTGCATTTTCAATTAAATTTTGTGCTAGATATTTTTCATCAATTAAATATTTTTTAATTCATCCCCATTGTCACATTAATCTAGAAAGATGATAAATGAGAGAAATTGACAAACTTACAAAAATGATCGGCCTATATGCATTACCGTATTGAATGAGAAATGTTCTGATGAATATGCAATGTAACACGAGTTTTGAGTGATTTTTTTAGTGTGTCTATGAAGATACTTTCACATGAAATGTAACTACGTGAAGCAGAAAGTTCAACAATTAAGTCTACATTCATTTTAGTGTATTTTTCGAAGGAAAATAAAATGTTTTAAATTAAATGGGTTGTTTTTTCATAGAACGCAAAGGTAGATTGCCTAAAATATTCCTGCCTAAGTTTGTTAATTAACATATTTGGTTTAGAAATATATTTTATCCACACAAATAATGAAAGGCAGCAAGATTTCTAATCTATGTATGGTTCATCATGCACCCACCTCCCCCACATTCCACGACAACTGGACTGGCCCGAAGAGGGTTGCTTGTCATTTCCTACTTCCAAATTTGGCACCGGGGTGAAAGTTGAGTTTTGTTCTTTCCATTGTCGTGTCACTTCAGAGTGGTTTGAGTTTGTGACAAGTGTGTGTAGTTGTGCTTGATTTGATGCAGTTTTGGAAAGCAGTGCCAGTGCTTTTAAAAGACAATAGAAATGGACATTTGGAAATTTTTCAAACATCCAAGAACAGAGTCAACAAATAACATTGTTCGTTCATTGGGTTCTTCGAGGGAAAATGTAACAGCTAACGCCGGCTGTGTCAAGGAAAGTGTGTGTGAAGGGGAGAGTGACAAGTTTGTGACCTCAACAGGAGGGAGTGAATTACTACTAAGCAGTGCTTCTGTTGATAGCATAAGCTGTAAGTATGAAGTAGGGCGATATTTGATAATATCTTCTCACAGTGAATTAACTGACAGCGATAAAATTAAGTTAATAGCTGAACCACGGGCACCAAGTTCTTCGTACACTTTCTCGGTGATTTGGCTGAGGGACAAAAGCATCTGTTTTTGTTCAAGTGGCTTGAACAGTACAGTTCTTGGCTTGTGTACTCTGCAAAAGAGAGAGGTGCCTTGTGTCGACACTGTGTTGTATTCAGACCAAGACTCCATCGAGCAGTTCAAGGTGCCTTTATTGTGAGGGCATTTGCAAAATTTAAAAATATTCACGAAGCGTGTAAAAATCACATGGCTCCCAGAATTTTGCGGAAACAATGAACAGTAAGCAGGGCACCATTATAGAACAGATTGATTTGGCTGTTGCTGATCAAATTAAATCAAACAGGGAGAAACTGTCTCCAATTGTATCTTCAATCATATTCTGTGCCACACATAACCCACCACTGCGAGGAAATTCTTCTAACGCTGGTGTTCTACACGATTTGCTTGAATTTAGAGTCGAATGTGGTGATGTCATTTTAGATGAACATTTAAAAACGGCAAATGTGAATGCAAAGTACACTTCAGTTCGCACACAGAATAAAATAGTACAGATTGTGGTCAAGTTTTGAGAGAGCAGTTACTTCGGGAGGTGAATACATCTTGTGCCTTTTCTGTGTTAGCCGACGAAACAGCAGACATTTCTGGCACAGAGCAGCTTTCCCTTGGACTTCGGTTTGTGGATGAGAACGAGCTAAAAGTGCATGAAGAATTTATTGGATTTGTGCCACTTGACGAACTACATGGTGAAGCAGTAGTAGGAACTATTCTGTCTTATCTATCGAATTGGGGTGTTGACATGTCCAAGTGTGTATGTTTAGGATTTGATGGGTATTCCGTAATGTCCAGGAGGATAAATGGTGTGAGGAAAATTATTCAGGACAAATATCCTCATGCTTCATATTTCGACTATGCTTCTCATAGACTTAATCTTGTAATTAATGATCTCAATGATGTCAGTGAAATACGGAATACATGCGGAACTGTAAAAGAAGTAATTAACTTTTTCCGTTGAAGCACTTTGAGACGGAAGCTGGTCCCCAACATTCCGATGCTATCTGATACTAGATGGTCGTCAAAATACAAAAAGCATTCGTCTCTTTGCAGAAAACTTCACTGTAATTATTGAGGCACTAGAGCAGCTTAGTAACAATGGAAATTCAAAAACAAAACACAGGGCTCACCATCTATTGTGTGCTGCAACAACCCTTGTTTTCATTGTAACTTTGAAAATTGTAGCAGCAATGTAGAGTGGTGCTTTAGAACCAATCACAAATATTCTCCAGAGTGTGTCCATTGATATCAATGCAGTTCGGAATCACCTGAAGGAGCTTGTAGAATTTTTTCGTTAAGCACAGACGTGAAGCAGAACAGCAGTTTGAAAACATCTGCAACAAACACAGGAAATAGCAGCTATCGTTAATGTTGAGATAACTGTTCCACGACAAGCAGTTTGACAGTCACACAGAGCAAACCATGTAGCCACATCGCCAGAAGTTTATTACCGGGTAGCAATTTATATTCCATATTTGGACTCACTCATTTCATCATTACGCGCACGGTTTTCAGACAGAAATGATGTAAGCTACAATCTCCTGCAGCTACATCCTCAAAATATGAAAACTTTATCCGCCAGTGAATTTAATAGAATTATTGCAGAAATTCAGGAATTTTATCATTTGGACAATTTTGTGAATGAAGCAAAATGCTAGTATGATTATTGACAAAACAAGTATGAACAAGTGAATGCCAAAGACAAAATTGAATACATTGACATTTTGGAACAAACAAAGCTTTTTTACCCTGATGTTTCAAAGGCCGTAAATATTGTTATGTCACTGACAGCCACAACTTGTACAGTGGAAAGGTCATTCAGCACATTGAGGCGTGTGAAAACTTGGTTACGTGCAACGATGTGCAATGACAGGCTCGACTGCCTGTGTATGATGAGTGTCCATCGTAGCAAGATACAAAAGGATAAGGAAGCATTTGTTGCAAATGTAATAACAGCATTTGCTAAGGAATCACCAAGGAGATTGCAGTTTCTTTTTCAAGACTACTTCTACTTTCAATGTTATATAATAATTGCCATTATTGCACTGTCTGTTTGCAATAAATGGAATCTTTATTGTCAATATGTACTAAAGATAACATTCAATAAATGGAGAAACAGAAATTAGCATACAAGGGGAAAAAATTGGGCCATAACCCCCTCAATTGTTAACATTTTCTGAGCACATAATTGGCTGCGTATCTTGGATTTAAAAATATCAAATCTCCCAGCTCTTGCCCCCCCCCCCCCATATAAAATCCTGCGGATGCCCATGCAACTGTTATAAATGTTAGTATACAATAAATAATTACTAAACTAATTAAATAAACAAATTTTACTCAAAATGTATTATTATTTATTTATTAATGCTATTCGATCCACAAGCCGAGTGCATATCCAGCACAACAGTTACAATACTGAAATGCACAGTAATTGTATTTTATTATTAACTTTTGCAAGTGTCGTTCAAGAAAAGACCTTAGAAGTTAATAAATATTTTTCTAATAAAGTTTACATTGATTACATTAAATTAACTTAAAATTATAATTTTTGGAATTTTGAATGATTAAAAACAGCTCCAATTTTTAAACATAGTGAATTCGTGTGTGTTAAACAATTATAATTTTCGAAACATGTAAAATATTTTCATTTGATTTACTCCGGTGATGTAGTGTGTAGTGACTATAGAGCCTATTCCCTCGTGTTTGTGTCCAGTCTTTTCACTTTACTGCCTGAATCCACTGATTTTTCCGTATCGGGTCTGTCTGAAAACTATGCATAGATACCCCAATAAAAAATATTTGATCCCAACCTTGTGTTGTAACCAAAAGCCACACAATGATTGGCGCCTTTTCTTAAGACACTGTCTTTACACCTTTGAACTCCATGTTATTCTATTCGAAACTGAAAATGAAGTTCCCACCCATGCCAAGAAAGCACAGAAATGTAAACATCCTGTGAATAGCCCCCACATATATATTGGTGGTCATCAAAGACTAGATAATAAAAAGATTCCAAAAAGAAGAACACAGCGCAGCTATGCTGCAAGTATTCACAGGAAATACTGTTTAAAAGATAAATACCATGAGAAAGTTAGATCTTGCACTTGGAAGAAAATTTGTATAATCAAAAAGAAATAAAGTTCAAATCTAATTTTCACCAAGGAAAAGCTTATGTACAGAGCTGTTGTGCCATGGAGTTTAATTACAAATTCTGTGAGGAGCCAAGCATGGCTTTTTATGCACCACACGATAGTACTTCCATTCAGTCCACTTTTACAGTTTTTTTTGTTTGTTTCTTTGTTTTCTTCTATAAGATTCCTCTTTTATGTGATTTGGTTTATTTTATTTAGTTTTTCTGCCACTTTTGGCTAATTCCGAAGATGAGGATGAGCGATGATATGATGAAAGAACATTCACAATCAACGCCCATGCTCAGGCGAGGATTCGAACCCAGGACCCCTGGCATCGTAGCATGCTGTGTGTTCCAACATGTGAGTGTAATGTGTTACGAAGCGAGAAAATCCAGGTTTAGACCCTGATGTATAATGCTGGTCACACCATTTCTTCAGTTTATCATTCATCCTCTTCGTCATGATCTACCCAAGAGGTTGAAAAGCAATATAAAATAACTGGATTAGAAGGACTTTTCTGCTCCCATGAGAACAACAAATAACAACAGAAAATGCTTGACAACTAATTTGCTTCTCTATGTATGTATCTCATGCAGGTACTTAGCCAGGAGGGGGCTCTGTGGGCGGAAGTTCCCCATAAATCTTACAAGTATAATATTTAAATAGTGTAGTGGTTTTAATTTTACTTCCTTAGCAGGATTAAACATCTTATATAAGTTGTAATATACTGAGAAATTCATCTTCAGGGCTTCTACCCCCCCCCCTTTTTGGCATTAGATGGTGGCTGCTGATAATTGATGACCCACCCAAATAAAATTCTGGGTAAGGGGCTGATCTCATGATTGCATCACATGACTGTTATTTACTACATACCTGTAGTATACTATTAAGTATGTTTGTGTAAATGGTTATTGTGCAACTTTGCCACCTAAGCAGCAGCCGCAGTTGTTGCATTTGCAGCTGGAAATGAAGAGAATCACAAAAACACAACATAAAACATTCAGAGTTTTCAAAGCCAGGGGTGCCAACCCCCACCCCCATGATGCACTCCCCCCAAAATGGGTAGAACATCCCCCTTTATGCCGAATTATTTGCTCAAATTATTTTCTTCAGACAAAATTTGCGGAACAGTGTAACACAAGACATATTTAAGCAATGTGTGTTTACTTTAGGTATTGTTTAAGATGTAGACAATTACATGTATATCGTAACGCAACTCCCATGCTGCGTTTGGGATCGAACCAAGAACCTCTAGATTGAATTGGGTGATGTAGTTATTTCTCATTCATCTCTCGGATGGTTATCACTCGCTTGGCCTAAATGTGATAAATGCAAGAGGATACATTTAAAGGAATGGCGATAGAAATTAACTTAAGTTAAATTTGGGTTTTTGTACTCTCCATGACTTAACCAATATGGATTGGTTTAAAAAAGGATATTACTTGCCTTACAAATAGATGAAGATCATTCCTATACTAGTCCTCTCAAATGTCACTGTCTGACCTCCCCTTCAGACATCGATCCAATCACACACCATCCTCCAATAATCGTTCTCCACTTTGCTTCTCTCTCACAATCCGCAGACCTTACTCTCTCCTCGTATTCTCGCCAACTGATCACACCTCCTGACAATTCCAACACTCATGCCACATACGCCTTCCAAGTCAATCACCCGACCTTTGGCTGATTACTTATTCAGCATTCCTATCTCTGTTTCCTACTATGCTAAGAATTTATACTTCTTACCCAATACCTTGGGTACGATACGATATTGTACATAACTTGACATTGATTGAAATAACATTTTACACAAATGATAATAATTTCTGACTTTGTTGCAGCAAGCTTATTGATAATTTCCCCAATTGGCTTCACTTTTAAAATATCGGACTCACAGGATGGAATTAAGGTAGACATTAACCACTCATCAGCCATACACGAACATAGTTGGTTTTCACTCATTGTGCATTCTGCAGAGAAATTCAACTTATTTTATAAAATACCTGCAAATTTGGAAAGGTCGAAAAGTGGACAACAACACGGTATGGTTTAAGAAATCCATTCTTGACCCACTTCTGAAGATCCATAACTTATTCAGAACCCATCATGTCGTGTGTTCCTGAACTTTCTAACTTTCTCAATCCCATCTTCCCCCATTGCGACTAACCACAAGGTAAAAAAGCAACGTTAAAATAATTACCTATCATGTTTCTCGTGGCTCATCTCATTGGGCTGATTTTGTTAACCTGGTCCTGAACCTGAACCTGAAGCACTTTAATCATTGGTGTAATTTTGCCAAGGCTCACTTCAAAATTTAGCTTCCACAGTTTTGTACTTTATGGGAAGATTATTTTTAGTTTTATATTCATGTTTAAGTTCACATTGTTTTTTCCACTAATCCTGGCGATGAATGTACTCCATACACACACATGTACCTATTTGAACTGTCTTGTAAGACTCTTTGGAATGAATGTTCCTCTTTCAATTTATAGTCAATAAAAGTAAGCTTTAGAAAACAAAAACTGACAGTATTATACAATTATCCAGTCAGTCGTAGCACAGGAACACAACAAGCGAACAGTAGAGCGATTGGGTTCCAAAACTAGGAGAGCAAAGTGGTCAAACTGGGGGGGAGAGGAGAGTTTACTTTCAATTAGTACATTGGGTTTAGCATAGTGCAGGGGCAAATGTGGCAAAAGTGAGGGGGACAATTCGCCCATGCCCTCCCCCCAATGACCCTGCAAAAGTGGCAAAATGTGGGGGGGGGACAATTCACGCACGCCCTCCCCCCAATCTCCGCCACTGCAAGCGAATCACATGGGGCCTGAAATCATCCAACACTAAGACTGAAGAGTGTCCGAAAAACACCAGACATTGTTTACTACTGGCCGAGGTGCCAACAAAGGTGCATAACATTCGAAACTTTTCATTGCAAGATAGAAAAAGCAGTTCATTCATACTTCCTAACATAAACGTTCAAAAGTGCCTTGGCTCACTGCCATTGTTAATGTGCTGAACGTTATTTTTAACATTTTGTCTGCTTGACTATGTGAACGGCGCATCCCCCCTCTTCCAAACTGATTCTAAACGCATAAGCGGTGGTGCTTCATTTCAACCCCATCAAGCGATCAGCCACAGGTAGGTAGAGAAACTGTACATAATAACTATAACTAAAAAACAATAACAAGTCAATCAAATGAAACAATCCCCCCATTTCTGTGTGAAGATATGTAGAAGTTAAACTATAAAATTTTGTCCCCCCAAAAATTCCCATGATGCAGGCACGTCATGAATCCCCCCCCCCCTGTTGGCACCCCTGTTGAAAGCTAATATTGGACAGGCAAGAAACAAGAAAATTAAGAATAGAAAGAAATTCCCCCTATGCGCCTTCATGGCGTGGTGCTATGCACAGGGGAGCACTTTACCTTTTTTTTAGAAAGAAATTTCTTCCTTTGTGGAAAATTCAGGAATAGTGTTTCAAGTTGAAAGCAAAATTTACCGAAGAATATTTTTCACATTTATCATAAAAATAATATTTCTAGTAAAATACACAAAAATTAGGCAGGGTCACATGGATCTTTCGAGGGGACAAGTTCTCCCTCCTACCCCCCCCCCCAACCTATGGTGTGTGTCAGAATTATAATAATAATTCTTAATGTACAGTGCTCAAAAAAGTTTTATATATTATGATTGCATGTGGTTTGAGTCGCGATATCTCCAAAAGGTATACAATGTTCATTATGTGAGCAATGCCCGAGACAGAAACCGACATAATGCCCCAAGTGAGTTCGATATTCAGCAGATAGAGGGCAGTAGTTGCCACATGATCCCTGATCAGATTTGAAAGCAGCCCGATGTGAGGCATTGTCCGAGTCTTATCCACACTTGTTTGTTGGAAACTGCACAGACAGCGGATGGAAAACGAAGGGCAACATGCCTCAAGCAACCATTTCTGCTACGGACCGCATTCGAATTGTAACGCTGCTGCAAGAGGGATGTCGCCAAGTGGACATCGCTGCCCGTGTTGGAGTGAGCGAAACTGATGTCTCTCGAGTGTGGAAAAAGTTCAGGGAGACACAATCAGTTGCTGATCGACCACACAAAACAACACACAGGGAAGATCGGTACGTGGTGATTTCGGCACGTCGTAGACCCACTGCAACTGCTACCAGTTTGTGCCAGAATCTGCGGAAGGCCTCAGGAGCGAATGTTTCCAATCAGAGAGTGTGGAATCGACTTCATGAGGAAGGATTGACGTCAAGAAGACCCATACCCAAGGTTCCTCTTAATCCATACCATAAGAGAGACCGTGTAAGGTGGGCAACAATGCACAGCGAATGAGTCAGGAACAGTGGGAGCACATGCTCTTTACAGACGAGGTCACCATCAGTTTGCACCCGTTAAGCAAAAGCATAAGGGTTTGGAGATGATCAGATGAGAGATTGAACGAGCCCTTCATCCAGGAACGTCATCAGCAGCAGGGGTGGAATCATGTTTGGTTAACGTACACCCCTAATTCCTCTCCAGGGTCACGTGACTGGTCTGATGTACAGAAACGCTATTCTCGAACCCATGGTAGCAGGTTTCTCTACAACTGTGGGGGATGGCTTCACGCTGGTGGATGATAACGCTCGACCACATCGAGTCAGAGTTCCTTGATATGCACGGCATTCGACGCATGGTGTGGCCAGCGTATTCTCCAGACATGAACTGCGTGGAACATGCATGGGGTCACCTGAAGCGAGCATTTGTCAGCCTCGAAAATCCTCCTGTGAACAAGGTGCAATTGCGGGAGGCTGCCATTCAAGAGTGCGACAGTCTTCCTCAGGAGAAGTTGAATGCTCTTTTCCTTAGCATGCCCCGTCGTGTTCAAGCATGCCTTCAGGCTCGAGGTGGCTATACATGGTACTGAACTCCCATCTGTTGATCCCTAGCATGGCTGCGAGCCGTAGGTACACGGTATTACACTGCCTGTGTGTTTCGCATCCCACACTTTCAATCTTGTGCTTCTGGTGTGATTTTGATTCTTCTGCATGGCTGCACTGTTTTCTTTCTGTTTGTATGTTTCCCCTGTACTCTTGAATATGAATCCACGTATGTAGTACAATAAAATGATCATAAACCCTGAATATGCAAAACTTTTTTTGAGCACTGTAGTAAAGTGTATCTTAAACTTTTCTTTCAAAATGTATCAGCTACAAGAAAGATTGAAATTCCACAACTTGGCAAGAGAAATCTTCAATATATTGTTAACAAATTGTTGATTAGCCACCTCAGAGCAGACATGCATATAGTGATTGGCAATAATGCAAATAACATTCATGAAGAAGAGCTTTGGATCCAAAATAGTACAGTCACTTCCATTGTACTGGAATCATTTGGCAGTTCAAATCTCTCACAAAAATCTGCACAAAAATTGGCCAAAGTAATAAACCTAGGTTGCACACAAAAGCATTTTAGAAGCTTACTATCAAACATACTCAAAGTTAAAAATAATTATATTGAGAAAAGAACAAAGAAATTTGTTTTAATTCATGATAGTGTTTGTGAAGATCTAGATAACAATCTGAAATATAATTGGTTAAAATTATTTCCTTATACTTAATTTATATGTTCAGCAAATCATGCAGATTCTAAGAAGTACATCATATTATCTCATGTTTTGGGAAAGAGTCTGCTTCCATATTCTTTCGAAGCCCGTAAATTTACAGATCACAAGAGTAATTTGGAAGACAACCTTCCAGACCTAAAAGGAAATATTCTCAAATTGGTAACATTCACCCAGAAACCATTTTGTTTTGCTATCGAAAATTCTTACGAAGGAATGCGAAGGAGCTGTCCAAACATCACAATTTGACATGGAACATATGCCATTATGATTACTTCATGAATATCATGCTAAACTGTGAACAACAACCAGGTGTATGTACATATATAACTGGGTACATGATTGAGGCAATGATTCCCGCAAACTTCTTGTTCTCCTTTATGGTATCAATTGCAGATTTCAGTTTCCCTTACATGCAGGTTAGCACAGGGTTTCTTACTCCAAAACCCAAAAGGGTGCAGCGCTTGTGGTCAGTATTATCACCACCGAGTTTAAATGTGTGGTTATTCTGTCCGGGATTTATATGTTGTTCATGTTGCCTGTATGCTTTTCCTGTTATGCTAGTTTGCATTATATAGAGTGTCCGAAAGTCACGCAACCCGGTGTTTACGACCGTATAACGGAATAGCGAAATGGAATGAGAAGAAATGCTTTTTGCCAAGAGAATGACCTGTATATTGGGAAAATTTAGAGACACAAACATATGTAAGAACATGCATGTTTTAATAACAAATAAGCAAAGTGTTGCCAAAGGCGGAAAACAAATTTTTGCAAATCGTGTGTATTGATGCACAGAACTCACTGAGGTAGATTATTGCAACATTTCACAATACCAACGAACAATTTGGATGGCCATTTAATGAATTTGACAGAAAAAGAACTTTGACGAAGTTTCAAAAACATTGCACCAGGGAATAAATGGGCTGTTCCAAAAATCGATGTTTTCACAATATTACGAGGGACACTGACAACACTGTTGCTGTCACGTGTCACTAACAGACGTGTTTGACCTCAGGCTATCACACTAAGGCACTTTTAACGACAAAGGAGAAAGTTGGTTATTCTCGAAAATATGCAATAAATTACATACACCTTGCAACCCTGAAATGTGGGTATCCCTACAAATTAAAGCAAATGTTCGAAGTGTCCACCATTTTCTTGGATACATAAGTTGGTTCGTTTGATCATGTTCTCAGATACCTTCCTGAGGGTTGCAGCACCGATATCAATTTCCTGTGTAATGTTTCGTTTCAGCTCCTCCAATGTTCTGGGTCTCATTTGGTATACTTTCCCCTTTAAGTAACTCCACAGAAAAAAATCTGCAGATGTTACATCGGGCGAGCGACTGGGCCATAAATCCTTGGATATTAGACGATCACCAAAAAATTCTCTCATATGGCAAGTTGCTCCATCTTGTTGTAGCCAAGCATCACGTTCGTCTTCTTCCAGGAGAGCAACGAATTGCATTATGAGATCCCCGTACACAGCGGTATCCACTGTTTTCTGCAAGAATAACGGTCCCACAATACGACGTCGCTATATTCGACACCACACACAGATTTTCGGAGAGTGCAAGGGTAGTTCATGCAACTGATGTGGGTTTTCTGTCGCCCAATGTCTGGAATTTTGGCTGACATACCCATCCAATTGAAACCAGACTTCATCGCTAAAAAAAACTTTATTCAGTACATTGACACAATTTTGTCGAACGAATGATTGAAACCAATGACAGTAACGCAACTGTGCCGGGACATCCACCGCTTTCAATTCATGAACAACACGAACTCTATACAGGTAAAATTTCAATTTCCGTATAGCCTTGTGAGCAGTTGACTTGCGTAAGTCCAATTCTGAGGCGAGCTTCCGAACAGACTTTTGTGGCGACGTCACCATTCTTTGTTCAACACGCTGCAGAACATCAGCTCCTAACACAGAAGGGCACCCTGAACTTTGCCTGTCATGTACTGACCCAGTTTGGCGAAACCTTTGCACAATACGAAAAATTGACTACTTATCTGGAGAGGGAGTAGTTGAAAACTTGGCACTAAATGCTTCTCTTACGCCTGAATATGACTATGTTCGGATATATTCTTCAACAATAAACACTCTTTCCTGTGTAGAATATGGCATTTTGAAAACACACACACACGACATCAGCATAAGCAGACACAATCTGGAATGCCATTCGCGGCAAACAGCAACCACCAAAGGCACAGAAAACACAATTGATACACGTTCTTCTGTACTCACATTTCAGGGTTGCAAGGTGTATGTAATTTATTGCATATGTTCGAGAATAACCAACTTTCTCCTTTGTCGTTAAAAGTGCCTTAGTGTGATAGCCTGACGTCAAACACGTCTGTTAGTGACACGTGACAGCAACAGTGTTGTCAGTCCCCCTCGTAATATTTTGAAAACATCGATTTTTGGAACAGCCCATTTATTACCTGGTGCAATGTTTTTGAAACTTCGTCAAAGTTCTTTTTCTGTCAAATTCAATAGATGGCCATCCAAATTGTTCGTTGGTATTGTGAAATGTTGCAATAATCTACCTCAGTGAGTTCTGTGCATCAATACACACGATTTGCAAAAATTTGTTTTCCGCCTTTGGCAACACTTTGCTTATTTGTTATTAAAACATGCATGTTCTTACATATGTTTGTCTCTCTAAATTTTCCCAATATACAGGGCATTCTCTTGGCAAAAAGTGTTTCTTCTCATTCCGTTATACGGTCATAAACACCGGGTTGCGTGACTTTTCGGACACTGTATTACCACACACTCGAAAGCAATCTCTCACACCGAGTGCACATTTGTTCAATTACATGAAACAATTATACAAGAACCCGTACTTCAGCTATATCTACTCTTTCTTTAATTCTGTGAGTATTTTAGTTGGGTTTGGAGTCTCAAGTTATGATCAAGTTACTATAAGACATTTTACTTGTGTGGTTCTTCATGACATCCACTTTAATTATTACTGCTTATAATGCAAACCTTGTTTCATACCTCAAGTTTGCCCTATACAAAACCCCAATAAATTCACTTCAGCAACTTGTAGACTATAAGGTTCAGTGGGGATCGCCTATTGCTTGTGCAGATGCAAATACCTTAGAAGGGGAAACAAGCTGAGGAAAAGGATTACGGACAGGTGTGTCATTTTTGAAGATGTAAAAGATTTGAAAAGCTTGCCAGGGAGCACAAAATTGTCACAGATGTTACTAAACTTGACTCTGGTCATACAGCTCCTACGATCTTAATGAGGAGATTCTCAAAGAAATGTATTTGATGAGAAGATTTTTCTAAGTTTTACCAGTCCTTCTTCTTTCCCAAAGAATCTCCCTTGGTAGACATTGTCAACAAGTTCGTCAACCTTTGCGAAGCAAATATTATAATTCACTGGCATTTTGAAGTTTTATGATAAAAAATACTTCTTACCATTAACATTGAAACAGGACATGAAGCGCTTCGACCTCTTGTGTTACAGGATATTCCAGGAGCCTTTTTCGTTCTTGTAATTCGGACTTTCATTTCAGTTATAGCTTTTGTTGTAAAAAAGATGTATAAATTTAGAGTTTGCCAATTGTACCAAAAAATTTGTTTGAATCAATATGGATATTAAAATTAGATTATGTCTATTTGTCTCTAATTAGCCATAGAGTTTATTTGGCTGTTACCTATCTATGTGATCACGAGTGGCATGCCCAGAAATTCTGCAGGGAGGAGTGATATGACCTTGAAGCAAGTATGGCTTCTCCTTTTAGTAGCTAATGCCGCATTTTCATGCATCTTGCTTGGTTTTTTTTTGTATTTTCTCTTTAGGAAAACTGACCAAAAAGAGGGGTTATAACCCTCATCAATTCCCTCCCCTCTTTGGCATGCCACTAGAGAATATACAGGGTGTATCATAAGTAATAGCGCAAACTGACACACTTGAAAGTACACGATAATAGAAGCAAAAAAGTCTCTGTAAACATGGGTCTACAAACGAGCCGTTTTCGAGAAAATTGCGAACGTGTGGTTACAAGCCTGTGACAGCCTTTCTCCTGAGATTTCATCCAGTGTATGGAACGAGTGGCCACCATCATCATGAGGAAATTGAAGAGCTACGAATGAGTAGTGCGTAACCTGGTCAGCAAAACCTAAAAAGAACGACTGAGGGTTCGTTGTGCTGACCACATGACATCCTGTAATTGGTTGGATGATCTCCCACCTCAGGGGAGTGTGACTAGAATCAGGTGGGAGTGAGGCTATCAGTGGCTGGTGCTGAGGGTTACCCCTGATATATGTGATTTTCCTTCATTCATATGGAGTCTCTGATCGGTAGAAGGTTTATGTCGAGAAACGGTCGCATGTAATAAAAAGTGTTGTATGTATCTTTTTAATGTGCCTCTTACAAGACTCAAGTCAATAAAGGGTTCTTTGAAACAAGATTAACGGCAACAGTATTGCTTGTTGCCACGAATGCCTTCAACGAGATACTCACGGCATACTTCCAAAATAAGGGAGGGGATATTGAAATGTCAAGTGTTTTACTGTTTCTAATAGCTTGAATGAAGTTACTGGCATAATTTTAAACTAACTTCATACATTTTTGTACTTTTTAATTTTTTTAGAGAAAAATAATACAGTTGTTTGCTTACAATATGTTTTAGATGAAGAACACTAAAAGTTTTAGATAACATGAAACATAAAATATATTGATTTGTTTTAAGCTAAAATTACATCTCCTTGCTGTTTCATTACATGAAACGTTCAATGCATACTGGACTTTTGCTTATCATACCCACTACCAGTTTTACAGGTCAATGTTTAATTGTTTACATCATATTAACATCCTCTGTACAAGAATGTTACATAATTAAAAATCCAATTTACTGAACATGTACATTTATATATGTGCTAAGAGGGCATACCTAATCTCAACTAACACATTCTGTATACTATTACTTTGATATAAACTTGTCTTGTTCAACTCTACACACAGCATTCACTCCATTAACACATGCACACGCTCACTTGATCACATGCTGAGACCAAAATAGAGTATCTGATAGGGCTTATTTGTGTTACAACAAGCTGCCAGTGCAACAATGAAACTGTTTTCTCTATTATTTACAATAACTAGAAGTTACTTTCAACTCTGAGTCTACAATATAGATAGAATACTCGTTCAAATGTCACCAAAAATATTGATCGATGGAAATAACAGAATGGGATCACAATCCTTATATAGAACTGACATATAAGTTGCAGCTACTCAATTTCTTGTACATGTTATACGACTTGTGCAAACCTTCAACATCACACTATGTAAAATTAAATAACACATACAATTTAAACTCTTAACAATAGTACTTTAACCTGCATTATTTTTGGTGTCAACCTTTGTTGTAGAAGTTGATAACTTTACAATTTTCCTTGGCCTTAGAATTTCATTGTTGAACTTTTTCTTCAATATATACAAATATGTTCAGTTATCACATACCATAACAATTACAAATCCTTCGGATCCACCTCACAGAGTAAAACTTTAGAAAGCTGTGTCAGTATTTACTCTACAATGAAAGACCCAGATCATTCTATTCACCGCTTTCCTCAGAGCTTTTGTACAGAATTCCTCTCTACAACTAAATACATTGTGACATCTCATCAAAGCATGAGAACTATTCAATTACTGAAGCAAACAAACTTTGAAGGCCTTGGAATAAAGGAAAGCAATACAACAGAACATCAGAGGATCTATTAACTCTTATTTGTTTTCATTTATTGTGCATATTTCTCTTCTACACATTTTTTTTAAAGGCAAAACCAGTCATTCGATGAAACTGTCATTTATATTAGTCAAACTGACAACATGTGGACTGCAAATGTATCTCACAAATATTCTTCTTCTCTGGCATTGCTGTCAAAGGTTATGATGCACTCATTAATTTGTTTGATTCGGAGTATAATGGCATCCCTCATCAGGCACATATCTAGAAATACATTTGGGGGGAGGGGGGGTCTGACCAAGTGTCTCAATAATAATAATAATAATAATAATAATAATATAATGAAAATAAATATATTTAATTAAAATTAAACATTAATTAAATATGTAAATTATTATTGTATTGCTATTATTACATGAATATGTAGAGAGATGATTGGGGGTGGGGAAGTCGGGACCCACTGGAGCCCCATCCCTTAAATACGTCCTTGTCCCTCATGTATGAGTAATGGAATAGAGCAAGCTCAATTTGTAAAAAACATTTGCTAATGGAAAGGATGGAGAAACAGAGATATGAAAACTTAAACATCCACTACAAAAACATGGCATATGAATCGCACATTTCCCCTTGTGGTATTTACATATTATATATGTCTGTCTACAGCAGGGGCGGTGCCTGAAGGAGCACCCCTTACGTTCAACTGAAAACTCTAACATTAATATGTAATGATGACCGGATGCCTCGCCTCTGAATGTACTTTAAGTAGAAGTTAAAAAGGTCCAGTTTTGGCATGTACTAACTTATTTTACCCAAGCAAAAGGACCAATTGAACTTAATGTAAGAGTCATTTGCCATCTTAAAAACATCAGAAAACTTAAATTGTATTGTATTGAGTTGGTGTTTTAAGTCCACTTTATGCACAGTAAGGCTAATTGGGACTGGACCTACAGTTTAAAGTGGGATCCGAACCACTATGTGCCTCCACCATGTATCAAACCCGGGACCCCTTGATTACAAGGCAACGATGCTACCACTGTGCCATCGGGAAGGCCCTAGTAGGGTAGATTAATTGGTACTCTTTCAGAATTGACTTAGCTTTATTGGTAAAATTATGAATAATTTACTGATCTGATATTTATATGAATTTACATATTATACATTAATTATATGTAAATTATATTATTAATATATATATATCTTGATTTAGCAAATCAAGTTTTTACATATTCCTTACATGCATTAATTCAGGAAGTGAATTAATCATTCTGGTTCTTCACAGGAAAATTGCTACACACTGCCACTTCAGTGTAAATATTCACAACTATTGTTACTGGTTTCAAAATGAGTAGCATGCACCCAGGCAACTGGTTTTCTCTCTCTCTCTCTCGCAAAAACTGTCATAGCTAATGTCATGAAAATATCTGCCACAAATTCAGACGATTATGCCAATTTCTTGGTGTTGCTTCGACATTTAACACTGAAAATGATGGAGACAACATCCTATGTTGTATTGCACAGAGACCACAATAATGATTGAAAATGAACAGCAATGCCAGTCTCCCCCATTCCCACTACAGCCTACTGTAGTTGGGGAAGTTCACTCCCACACTGATGTTTCTCACAATTAATTAATAACTTTACTAGCTTATAGCAAAAAAATGTTGCTCTTCTTCATGTTTTCATAAATATACATTGGAAATAATCCTTTCCTTAATATATTGTATTGCATTCCAAGTGTTATAAATTTAATTTCTATCGCATATTTCTATCTCTCTACCTATCTTTTTTTGAGGAAAGGGTGAAACATTACGAACAAAATATTTTCCATACGTGATCACAGTACAACAAAGATACTTACCTAGTTATGAATAATAAAAATAGTTCACTACATAAGAGCGTACAAATTATAACAAAAACTGTACAAAATGGAGCTGCCACAAAACACAAAGAATAGTAGCTAATCTTAAAATACAGAACACAAAATAGCATGAAAAAATATATAAAAATACAATCAAATTAGTGGCATCACTTTCTTCATATTTGTTACATTTTGAAAATGATTAGAAGCTGCTTCCATGTGAACCAACTGGAATAAAGTAGTAAAAGAATAATGCCCCATAAAATTCAATACACCTGCTGGCACAAACTACTATAGCAAACTTTAATAACAAATTAATAATAATAGGAACACAAACATTAATGAAAGAATTAAGTACAATCTGTTGCAATGCATGTAAGTAGGAAGTTACATATAATTCTCTCTTCATGCATTAATACTAACCTACAGAAGCTTTGAAAATAATTCAATTCCAGGCTGAAACTTGGTAGAAAATTCTGAATGTCAGTGTTGCTAAAAGTCATCTCCAATTCAATTGAAAATAACGAACATTCAACATTTTACTGCTAAAGCTTTCTACACACTTGCTACACTAATTCTACTATTAATAATAATAATAAGTTTCACCAGGTAATTATTAAGCATTCAACTTGGATAAAAAGAACTACAATTCTCTACATAGCACATATTGATAATTAGCCACTAAAAAAAATTGCAGTAAATTTACAAGTTACATCATTCTATTCAATACAACCATGGAGGTCATTGTTACATTTTCCTCAGTCTTTACAAAAATAAATTAATTACATATTAATTCTTTACATCAGACATATGTACTTACATCTACATTCATAAAATGAACAACACAATTTTATAACTTACTAAAAAGTTATGTGATAATTGTGGTTCAATTTTAGTAAATTCTAATGTATCCTCCACATGCCATTAGTTGTTTCGTGTAGAGTTTAGGTCAACCAAATTTCCACTCCAAGTTAAGATTTAAATTATTTTGAAATTTACTTTAAAAATTAAATTTCTCATTCAAATCATACCCTACACAACCTTCACAATATACCTGATAAAGGAGCAATGGCACAACATTAAGAAAATTCATATAAACGACAGTTTTTCATATTTAATACAATGAGGTACTTCTGATGTTTACACTCCTGTCAGATAAGCAATGATGACCAAAAACTGCACATACTTTCATTTTCCTCCACCAAGGCATTCTGATAAACATCCCTTGATATCTATCTATCAGATATCTATCATGAGACTCTATGATTTCAGTTTTGGCAGAACCGTTTTGCATGCGTGTGTGTTTGAAGGGGAACAAATAACAAACATATAGATGACATATTACGAATGAGACATTAGTCACACTTACTGCAATTATCAGTATTGCCAAGGATTTCACCAGTCTGGCATGTAAGTGTTCACCAGTGTGTGAATTAAATTTTTGGTTTTAATATTAATTAAACTTTTGGTTTTGAGGGTGCCATATCTACAGCTGGAAACATGTAATGAACACATGAAAACACACACATGGTTTTCAGGGAATCCGGATGCAAAACTTAAAATGCAGGAAATGTAAAACTGAATGAAAGTTTAACGTATGGCTTGTTTGGGACAGACAATTGAATGTATGAAGTGGGAAAATGTAAAATTTCGAAAAGTAAAATCAGGGTTCTACTGTGTATATATGTGGTACACACACACATACATACTATTTACCAATACCTAAAGATGGGGTTGCAAAAATTTAAACATTCCCAATGTCTGGTGAGTGTTTCCTGTTTCCTTCTCATTCTATGTAGGTGTGTGTGTGTGGGGGGGGGGGGGGCACAAGAAAGTTTTATTTTCTTGTGAGGGGTCTGCATTATTATTATTATAGTTACTGTTAAAGATAAGAAAATCAGGCCTCTGTGGTTAGCAAAACATGCTACACACCAGGGTGTTCTTTGTGAGTGTCCCTTCATCAACTTCATCATATCATCGCTCATCCTCATTATTGAAATTAGCCAAAGTGGAAGAAAAGGAACACTAATACCAATCTTTTCTTTTTAATTTAAGAAAATAACCAATACCCCCTCCCAGTTAGCATTTTCCACTTCAAGCAAATACATACAAACAGTACAATGTGAACATGAATGCTGAATAATAGCATTTATGTGGTTCATATACTTTTTCAAAGTAGCATTCAGTGATCAGGAAAAGAAAGCTCCACTTCAGAATTATTTTTTAGGGCAAATATTTAATTTCCCATTTTTCACTGGAATGTAATTCATCCCTAATGCATGCACTTACTCACGAACAATGAGAAGTTAGATGAAAATAAGTGCAGCGGCAACACTTTGTCCATAATTTACTTACAAGTGCGCCACCGGCATAATCAATACACCATATTTATTACATTGGATCATGGAACATATTGAATTAGCACCTGCTTATTCATTGTGTAGATTGTAAATGTAACTAAAGGATTTCCTATTTATAAAAATACCAGAGAACCTCAGCATACTTAATTTAATAACACCAATTCATATCAGTGTTGTTCTCTTACAATATATAAATGTGATAATTTAGTAATATCTACTGAACACAAATACACCCATTTTTTCTTCTGCTGAAATGGAATCTCACTACTGCAACTGAGAGGACTGAAGGGTAGAAGCCTAAGCAAAAAGCATGAGTCCGTCTAGAACAGCTTTTCTTCCATTTTCAGTGTTATAAAGTGAGGGTGAAAATAATTATTTTTCTATTCCAGCAGACCACACAAGATACGCATTTAATTATCGTGATTACTGGGTAATATTGACATTAGATTTGAGAAAACAAATAAATTAATGCCGATTTATAAGAAACCTGTGAATCTGAATCACAATTCTTGTACAAAGGAGGATAATTAGTCTAACATAGGTTGGGATATTGTTGATTAAATAGCAATGATACACATCCACATCTCACTCTCACCAAGTGTTAATCTCCCTTTTCACTAATTCCAACTTTTTTTAGTCTGCAGCTAAAAATTAAGACAATAAGCCGAAACTGTCACAGCAAGCTGTAGGAAATAAAGTTGCAAATAGGAACCTTTGTTGGTTTAGGTGCATGAACATAGGTGAGGGAAGCCTGTTATGCCTTTCAGATGTAGTATTTATTATAACTGACATTCCTCTTTTCCTACCCTCAACGAACTGTTTAAAATTTGGGGACATAATATTGCCAGGTTCATGAACCTTTGCTGTTCAACTAGGTGAAAATTTACATTTTTAGTGAACTTCTGCTTGATAATTTTGCTCTTGTTCTTATCACATATCACTACATATTTTAAAATTAAAATAAGTGTTAGTCCATTTTATGCATAGATATGTTGATGAGGACTGGATCTACAGTTAAAAGTGGAATCCAAACCACTGACATGTGCCCCACGATTAAGTGAACCCCAAATCTCACTATATCCATTCAACGGGAAAAACTCCTTATCCACATCACACTTTAACCCTGCCCTTCCTCCATCTATGAAAAATCCTTACCACCAACACATCTCATTATACTTCCATATACTCGTCAACATACAAACTGAAGCTTTACAACACATACCATATACATCAGAAATAATTACCATATACTAAAGGTTACAACAAAATTGAGAATTGTAATACCTGAAGGATTTTGTGCTGTGCTTTGAACATCTTTATCTGTTCTATATATTTTACCTCTAAGATGTCATCCGATCTATTACTTGCAGACACTAATTGGATGTATACATTATAGAGGGTCTAGTGACAAGTTACTTGTTACTAGGGAGTGGATTTTTTGGTAAAAACGTATTTGGTTTCTTCGGAAGTCGGCAGTACTCGGTAGCAGTGCCAACCATGTGGCTGCAATGTAATGTGCAGTC
The DNA here is from genome assembly GCF_977018435.1 of Lepisma saccharinum. Classification (NCBI taxonomy): domain Eukaryota; kingdom Metazoa; phylum Arthropoda; class Insecta; order Zygentoma; family Lepismatidae; genus Lepisma; species Lepisma saccharinum. Next base: position 139,424,412 of record NC_139231.1, read on the forward strand.
TTATTTCCCATAAAAATGCATAATTTTATTTTCAGCACATATTTACAGTCAGAAGAACATAAAATGTGCATTTTTTTCCAGACAAAATAAAGTCCCCAGATTATTTGTGTAAATGCATAAAATAGACAAAATATGTTGTAAATTAGTAAATTACTATCCTATTTGGGACTCCCAAACATACCAGTCTCTACAGTGCCTACGCAACAATGGTGCTGTATTACTGACCTACAGTTTAAAGTGAGATCTGAACCACTACGGGCTTCCACCAGGTATTGAACCTGGGACACCTTGATTACCGAGCCCCGGACAAGTAGATAAAATTGATGGTGTAATTGTGCACTTAATGTGCACGTCCGACTACATGTGATGTGGAAAGGTGGTTTTCACAATACAAGATATTGTTCAGAGATACTCAATGTGCATTTTCAAAGGAAAATTTGAAAATGTGCTTCGCTGTTCATCGTAATCAACAGACAGAATGCAATACGTAACTAACTTCCTGCTGTCACTGGCAAGTAGCTATTTATTTGTTTAACAGAATTTTGAATGAAATATTTACGACTTTTAGCCACATATTTCTGCTGTTTTTAGAACATAACAAAATAAATATTTTTCAGTTTTCTAACCCCTTAAAGTCCACTCCCTACACATTATACGTAAATAATAATCGTATGGTTCATTTCAACTCAATTGTATGTATTATTAAATTTAATTCACACAAATATTATTTTGTATGCTAACTGTAAAATATTTGATTTGAGAGTAACAAATTTTGTTTTAAATAACAGAGGAATACACAATTGAAACAGCTGAACTAATGACTAATACTAATAAAAATACATTTTTTCTACTCAAAACAAATTTCCCAATTGTATTTCATCAACAACCGCAAAAGCATCTTTCATGATAGATGACTGACTAGCCCCCTTGCATGCAAAAATGAAGCAATGCTGCAATGTTTCCAAATGCATATATTTTAGGGCTGAGCTGATACTGATGCCAATGCATATGTATTGGGTAATACCAGTGGTATCTGTATTGGAAAGTATCGGTTGGAATTTATTTACCGATGCCAGCCGATACTTTTCCGATATTTTGGACTTTCACAAGCTCTGCAAAAATGTTGCATGACACTTTCGCAGAGTTTAATTTTCCTGTAAATTATGAAATTCTTCACCAGCTTTTTTTTTTTGTGAAAAACTTAATTTTTTGATAACATTCTGTAATTCTTGAATATTTTAAAGCAAAAATCTTGGTATATTGATGAATATAATTGGGAATGGAATACTTACACACAAATATTAATCAACATTTCGAACAACTTTTAATTATTAATAGTCAAGTATTGGTGAGAGTATTGGCTCAGCCATAATATATTTCAGAGTACATTAAAATATCGAGGCTAAGAAGTAGATTAGGGTTCATGCTTTACTTTTCTTCTCTTCAAACCTTTCCATGATTCATTCAGTGATTTACTCTGTAATATTTGATTCCTTGTCTTCCAACTAAAACATCACCAAAACTGGCGAATCCTGAATTCCAAACAATACATGCAGACAGGTCATAATAGAAAAACTTCTCTAAATAACACTGAAAGAAGTGCCACATCTAATAGTACAAGTACTTTGGAATTGATTGAGCAAATTATTGGTTACTTGCTTGGCAAACTTTAGTTTTCATCTTTTCAAAAATCACACGACACCTACGAATTATTTCTTCACAGCTGCGGCTATAAAGAAAACTTAAAATACTACAAGACGATAAATAATCACAACCACATACCCACAACATATGTGCATGTATGCATGCATATAAATATGTATAGCACAATAGTCACAGCACCTTTGTTCCCAACATAAACACAACTTTTTTATAATAGTGGAGTAGTTAGTTTACATATTCGTTTCTTTTTTTGGCCATGTTTTGTTCAGCAAACAATACGTACAATGAGAATTACTTAGTGGCCAAGGAAGCCATCGCTCTGATGAGAGCCGCGTTATCCTCCTTCAGCTTCTCCCTCTCGGAACCTGCCAGCATCATGTCCCTCTGCATCTGCGAGATCTTGTTCTCCAGCGCCACGATCTTGTGGTCCCTCTCCTCCAGCAGGGAAAGCAACCGACGGTTCTCCTCTTGGGCACGCTCTAGCAGCTGGAAGTTCAACAATCAACAGAAAGGGCATTCCACCACTACGGTGTGACATTTTATGCACAAAAATTATGCTTCTAGACATGAGCATGGATTAAAATATTCAAATGAACTGATTTAATAGAATTATGGATTACTTTGTGGTGTCCGCTAAAATATTTTTAAAAAAAACTTGAGTATGATGGATGGCATAGGCTGAATGCATGAAAAGCATAACTAAAGTGTGTGTGATGCTTTAAAAATGTAGCAAATTTGAAATTCATATAGTCTGCGGATGCGAGCAACTTTTAATGGTGAAAATTATCAGTACAATATAAAAAGAAAGACTCTTTTATAAAATACCTAAAAGTACTTACGTTGGTGAGTGTATGATTATTTCCGTGAAACTACATTTCGGGACGTAACTACTCCCTTCATCAGGTAGATAGGCTATGCCAATTTAATTATACCATTGGCTGCGTCAAACATGGATCAAGAGGTATGGTAAAAATGGATAAAAAGGTTAAAATGTGATTTAAGGCAGCTGAACATATGTAGGTGCCCTATTCCTACATTAGGATTCCAATGTAATGGTAGGAATACGGCACCTACATATGTTCAGCTGCCTTAAATCACATTTTAACCTTTTTATCCATTTTTACCATACCTCTTGATCCATGTTTGACGCAGCCAATGGTATAATTAAATTGGCATAGCCTATCTACCTGATGAAGGGAGTAGTTACATCCCGAAATGTAGTTTCACGGAAATAATCATACACTCACCAACGTAAGTACTTTTAGGTATTTTATAAAAGAGTTTTTCTTTTTATATTGTACTGATAATTTATACTACGTGAGTAAGTCGCACCTGCATCAATATGAAAATTTTAATGGTGAAATGTGTAAATTATATGCATTCACAAATATCTAAACCTTAATGCAACTAAAATCAATAATAATTTTCATATTAATTCATTTGTTATTTACATGGAGTAGGGACAGTTTTCGTTGAATTCCCCGGTACTCTAATCGAATAAACTCACTATTCATTTTGTTATGCCCATGTCAAAAGCGTAACCATTAAACATTAGGAAGAAACTGTAAAACATAAACTTGTTATTAGGGAATTTTCATGTGTCAAAGGAAACGATGTTCAATTGTTATGTATTTACTAACCTGCTTTAAATTCACTAATGACCACAAATTGTAAATTAATTTTCTCTTTTATAAAAGAAACAAAAAGATAGAAATGTACATAATCCCAATCTTTAAAAATTGTAATATTGAATGACTGTTTAAATAATTTCAGTTCATGTAATTTAAATATGATCTCATATCTTGTGGGTGTGCGAATTACTCACAATTACAGAATAATATGTATTCTTAAAAGATATTTAAAAAATATATATATTTAAAAAATACTAAACTTATTTTACTTACGATTAGTTAGTATGTATTATTTCCGAACAACGTTTCAGGAATTAACTGTTTCCTTCATCAGGTTCCTTCTTGACTAGCAAGATCGCTTCATAGCCACGTCAAATTGAATTAAAAACAAGGAAATTTCAATGTTCTTTACGTTAAGTACTATTTTCTAACATTTTTTTTGGAATTATTATTGAAAGTTGAAATTGTTACTTACTGGCAACACTGTAGGTGGGTGGCATGTCCTTGACTGGACAGTTTTTGTGACGGGAACTCTAGTCATGTCTTATATCACATACGTGTTTCAAAATTCTCCCCTTACCTGTATGGCCAGTCTCACCTATACATATTTAGAACATTTTTTTTACAACTTACACCTGAAACATGTAGATAAATATTGTTTATTATCAATATTGATCTAGTGATATGTTTACATTTCCATGACATGAGCCTCAGGAGAACTGCTCAAATTGCATTCTGTGTCCTTTTGTGATAAGGTTGCATCCTTAGCAATAGACTGTACTAACATGCATGAACAGTTCTGTAAAGTAATAACAAAGAAGATAACAAAAGAAGACTTACCTCGTCAAGGTTTTCTCCAGTCGGTGTTCCTGGCCTGCCGTTGGGAGCTCTTCCTCGACACATGGACTCAGACTGATGGACCAAGCTGCTCACTGTGGAATCTGATTGGTTCAAGCTATCGAATTCCTGGTTGTCTTCATCGTCTGCTTCTAGATCTGATGGACTGAAAACAAAACTAAGTTTACAAAACATGATTGTGGTGTTTCAGGCAAAACCAATTAATGACCAATGGACATACGCATGCTGACATACAGAGAACCAAACAAGAAAAATGAAGACTAAATTCAATTTTAATAATATCAGATAACAAAAAGAGTTTTTCTTTCATATGCAGTGGTGGCGATTTGGGGGGCGAGGGGGGGCAGTTGCCTCCCCAGTTTTCGCCACTTTTGCCCCTGCACTATGCTAAATGCTAAATCTTATCTACGAAGGAAAATGTACTGTCTTTTGGGACCCAATCGCCACAACTGTTTATATGTAATCAAAAACAAGAGTAGGAAGTGACACAAAAAGGTTAATTCACATAAATAATTACCTTCATATTCTACAATATCTTTTCCAACATGATACAAGTTTATAAACTACTCTTTTATATATTTTTTTTTACTTTCAGAACAAAATGTGAAACAATTCTTCTTCAATTTCTTTTGTTTAAGGATTATCTATCATATGGTTGTCTGGGGTGAAAAAAGATTTTTTTGAAGTTATGCTAACCTTGTGGTGGACAAGCTTGTCTACAGTCCATAATATACAAAGTAGAAGTTTTTGGGGATGCAGCAGTGTCTTTGAAGAGTGCAGTTTGGACCATGTGGGGACTATTAATAGTTTAATCACTTGGTATGGCAGTAGAGAGTGGTGATATATGTTTTGTTTAATAATAATAATAAATAACGTATGTTGCAACAGCCCTTGCGGGGCAAGGCCTACCTGCCGACTCCGACCTCACTCCCACATGCCTCAGCAGAGTTGGGTGATCATTCAACCAGTTATGGGGTGAAGTGTGGTTAACATGATGAACCCACACTCGTCATTGTAGGTTTTCATAACCAGGTTACACTACTCATTCCTAGCTCCCCAATTTCCTCACGACGGTGGGTGGCCACCGGTCCTACACACAGGCCAAAATCTCAGGAAACATTGTAAGGTTTCCCCCTGGTGACTCAAACCTGTGCACATTCCATAGCCTGAGACCAAAGCATGATCCCTCAGACTGCATGGCTACGGTGCAGGACTTTGTTTAATAGTATAAGATTCACTTTCATCTCAAAGTAAGCAAACTGAAAATGTTCCATTTGATTCATGTGATAAAAGAGAGGAACACGTGAATTTCCTCTCAAGCTTAGTTTCAGCTAATAACACAACTGGAACCCATTTGCTCAGCTGCCATGTTTTTCCGAACAGTGCATCTTCTCAAAAGGTCGCATGCTTTTTCTTGATGCTTCTGTAGCTTTTGAAATTCACGTAGTCGGCAAGCATAAACTACATTCAATTTGACAAATATTTTAAGAACAGGGCACATCACATAGGAGTGCACCAATTGACTAACAGCTGTTTGCAAGTCATGACGCAGCAACTTAGTACAACACAATTCATTGCTGCTCTCTTCTAAAACAACCACAGGAACTCTTTTTGGTTACCTGATAAATGTTATATACAGGGTGTCCACGCTAGAGGGATCGAGAAATAAGTGATAATTTCCAGTGAACAGAATGTATTGGTAACATAAACTTTTACTTTTACTTGATACAAAACTCACCGAGTTTCAGATGATGTTCAATGCAACTCGATATGTGCACCTTTGGTGGCTCTGCACATATCTAAACGGTATTCAACTTCCCGCCAAGTGTTCTCTAGCATTTGGGGAGTCACAAGCGCTACTGCATGGCACCTGGCTTCCTTTCGAGACAAAAGCTATTGACATGCATGCGTGACCGTGTAGCTGTCTGAAAACAGTGTTGCACAATCTTGGAGAGTTTCCCTTTCCTGTCATATGAAAAATACAGCAATATCCTTATCTGGTTTTAAATGGCGAGCATTTATTTCTCGATCCCTCTAGCGTGGACACGCTATACTTGCAAACACATCCCATGTTGGAAAAAATGTCTCAAAAGAATATTGCATGGTTTACATGAATATGAAAAGATGGCACAGACAATGCTGCTTATTTGTATGATACCTGCATAAACATATGCCATCAGGTCAACTTTTATATTACAGGATAAAAATAAATATACGTATAGCTTCATTTAGACACACTATTTGTGATCCAATTATGAAATGATCATAAATGTTCATTACTTTCCGACTGTTTAATGTGATATTCTTGTGATTTTAACCGAGTATAAGAGAGACTGAAATATAATTGTAAAAGAAAAGTAAATGGAAAGTATAATAATTGCATTGAAGTACAGTTGAACCTGAGTTATACGTATGTCAAGTGAAGGGAAAATAATACGTATAACTGAGAATTACTTACAAATCGGATTTAGATACCATGTCATATTATTAAAATACTCTAATTGTATCTACAGTAAAGTGGTAAATTAACGAATCTAAAAGTTTGAATCATAAATACATTACATTTACCACTTTATTAGTGAACACCTTGGTACTGAAAAACTAGTCGACACTATACTTTTAGTAACCTAGAATTTTTTCAGCAAGTTTTTGCTGAAACCAGGTAAGAAGGGCTTTTTCCAAATCTGCATATCTTCCCTCTTGTCGACGGCTGCATTTTGTTGATTTACTAACAAATTTTAAAATTTGTCTAAAATAGCATTCCTTTTACTAATGACTGCAAAGTGTGGTATAAGCAATGCCTAAATCTCCAGCTATTTCAGTTTTAGTTTTATGTGGATTAGTGTCCACTTCCCGTAATCTTTCTCCTCTGTTACCTCTTAGTATCATGTGCCTGCTTATCCTGTTTCCTATTTGAAACTCACCTTGTTTTTGTAACGACAAGAAAGGCATACTTCTGTGACATTGTTGTAGCTTGGTTACATACAAATCAACTGTACAACATTAAAATACTGACCAAGGCAAAATTTATAGTATAAAAATATTCACAATATTAATTCTATTGTGAATACTCGTCTGAAAAAGACCCTGCTAGAGGATGGAAACGTTACCTTTTTAGCGTATATATTTTTATATTATAAATTCTGCCTTGGTCAGTATTTTAATGTTTTATTAACATGGAAGCAAGGCTTAACAGTGTTAAAATGAACTGTATTTCATGAATATTAGTACGTGTAACACAGAATTACGAATAAATGCATTACGTACAAATAGGGTTTAATTAACAAGTTTTTAAATAATATTTTTCTGGAACCGACAGTAATTTACATATAAAACAGAATTACGCAGAGCTGAGTTACGTATAAAGCAGTCTGAACTGTACTTCTATTTACTGTTCACAACTTGGTTTTACCAATTTAAATTATACACTAGTTAGTTACACACAATAGAAAATGTGATACTTCCTACCATGTGTTTCAAACAAGAATAAACCTTAAACACCGAGACAGGGTAGCTACGATTTTTTGATTATGAAATTCCCTGACTTTTCCAGGTTTTCCATACCAGAAATAAATTTTTTCCAGACATGTTTGTCGTCATGATATTTGCTTTTGAACCTCATGTTTTTCAATTAAATATGCAGGCACGTTAATTATTATGAATATGAATATACACAGTTATTAGCTGAAAATTTACCGAGTGATTAATATAATGCTATTCAATGAAAAAATAAATAACTATTGTACTTCCCAATTTTCAGTCATTACAATTTAAGTGGTGTAAAAAAATCAATAAAAAAATGTGGCATTTATCAAAGCTTTACAATGTAACCTGTATACAACCTCAATTAGCCTACATCAATACAAATGAGAAACAACAGAAAATTAGGTCATGTACATTTAGAAAATATGCAATAAGTTTAATGATTATATTTTTTAATTTATTGAAAATAGTAGGCTACATATATTATGGAAATTCAGAACTTGAATGGGGCCGGTGACCAACCATACACCTAAAAAAAATATATACGCGGGCCATACTTTGGAATCAAATATCTCCATTATTTGAGTTTTCCACATGCTGGTACCAATTTTATATTACGGAAAACATCGAAATCTGTCTTTTAAAAGGTAACAGTTCCGAATGTTTTATGATTTTTTTTTTCACATTTTCCTAGCAGGAAAACTAATTATCATAGAATTTTGGCAATCATTGTGACACGAAATTTGAACCTTCCTTAAAATCATGAGCACTATTTGGATTCGAAAAAGTTATTTATGTTGAAAAAAACCTTCAAAATGACCTTAAAATAATCCAATAGCGCAACAACCCAATATCGGGCCAAAGCTTACCTACCGACTGCTGGCCTCCCTCCCACGCGAGCCACCAAGGGGGCGTGGAGATCTGCAGCCAGACTAGGGGGACGGGTGGTCAGCCCAACCGACCCCCAGCCGTTGTAGTACTTCGCGACCGGATTACGCTCACTCACTCGGAGCTCCCCAATTTCCTCATGATAGTGGGTTGCCACTGGCCCTATATGTAGGCCGAATAAATTCCGACCAGAGCTGGATTGGAACCTACGCCATCCCATAGCAAACGATCTCAAGACGAGAGAAAGCCTAACCCGCTCGGCAACGGAGGAGGACTCAAAATGACCTTACTCAATCATAAACGCTTCCCATGGACAAGGTATTCTCCGGTTGACAAGCTACAGTAAGTATCATAACCTAGTGGGAATGAATGTAGAAATAAATCGGAACCTTAGTAGAGTGCATTCAGGGTCTTTATTTTAATTCTAAGACAACCAAACCTGACATTCCTAACCTAACCACAAAAGCATATATTAACAAAATCTTAAGTAATCGCTAAAACTCTGGAGTATGTGTTAACAGACATACATCAAAATCGAACCATGTAAAAGTTGCATTTGTAGCATGATGAAATCGTAATAAAACAAAAGGAACTTGGGCTCATTTTCACCACTTTTCAGCATAATTTCATTCTACACGCGAACAATACGTAAAATTACTACCGGCATGAAACCAACATTCCTAACCTAACACCAACGTGTGACCAGTGTACGTATATTCGAAAATTGACATCACTGATACTGCATAAAATCACTAATTTCTCGGGTGTAACACATCTCTGCAATGTAAAAACTACGACAACGAGCAAATGAACTAGTTCATCAGGTTGCTTCTGAACGGGTCGCAAACGAAGGACTCAAATTCACAGAACGGGTTCAAGGGGGAACGAAGTAGTGAGTCCCTTTGTTTTTACTCGGTGTCCGCACCCATCCAGTGTGACGTCAACCACAGCCAGTTACGTGAAATTCTGCTCTTCAAGCTTTATTGCAGATCCAAAACCAATGAACTGTCCGAACACCAACCTGCTCCGCTTCACGTATCAAAAGAGAATGGGTTCCGAACGGGTGTGTTCTTGCAGAAAGAAAATTTCCTCACTACACACAAAGCTAAAGCAACATTTTTTTCCGCAAGAAATTCTGAGGATGGCTGGTGCGTAGGTAATTCCGGTCTTGAACAGGTTCACAAGAACGAGTCGCAAAATGAACTGATCCAAGAACCTACATCCGAGAGTGAATAAATATAGAATTGAAATGCGAAGAAACCATAACTCTGTACGTAACAGACTAGAAGTCATAATGACGAGAGGAACAAGTTTCTGAACTGAATCTTTTGGGGGGACTGGAATCACAAGAACCGAATTTGGAAGTGGAAATGAACCGTTCGTTCATTTTGTAACTGGTTCTCCTGCAACTCCAAAATGCACGTAAATTCCAGAAAATAAGCTAAATTCCCTGACTATTCCCTGACTTTTCCCTGACCAACCAAATTCCCTGACTTTTCCCTGTTTTCCAGGTTTTCCAGTCGCGTAGCAACCCTGCGAGAGCATTTTCAGCACGAAATTTAAAATTTTAAGTAACAATTAATGTCTCGAAAACAACGAATGGTAGTTTTAAGTCAAACCTTGTTTTGTTCAATATAGATTAGTCTATAAAGCATACAGTAAAAAAACCAATTTACTTTATCAAGTAGAAATTAAGAATTCAGCTGGCACCCACTTAGGCAATGCCACAAATTGAGGGTTCAAAATGGTATTATGCACTTCATGATACTTTCGGAGGAAAAATGTTTCCCAAAGTAAAGCAAAATAATCACCTAAATAAATATTTCCCCTTACCTTGACCCCATCTGGCTGCCATATGAAGCAGCATCCTCCTTGTGAGAGTGGTGCCTCCAGAACTAGGGGTCCGTGCAAAGGCTCACGTTGCACTCCCCGCACATACAGGGAGTGCCATGTTGAGTCATCACTGTCACTCATAATCAAATGGTCCACCCCAAATGTCATCATCATCTGTCATCACTTCTCACAGTAATCATGTTATCAAGGTCATTGTTACCCCCTCTGAATCAGTATTACAAAGCTCATCTCAATGTCCCTTGATGAGAAACTGGGTATTCTTGCCATCTTGCACACTTTACTTCCTTTGAAGGGAAACCCACAGAACACCAATGATGCAGCACAAAAAACACAAATTGAGTAACGAATGTCACACATGTCTGACTTAAAAGAAAGTCAATTCTCTAGAAGACACTTCGTTAGAAGCAATTTCTTTCAGCTCCACGACTTCAAACAAGGGACACAAGTGTAACTGTACATGGACACCTTAGTTATTAGGTCAAAAAATAGCACCACTCACTCAGCCTCCTTCCCAGTTGCTTTGGTCTCTCTCTCTCTCTCCCTCCTATCTGCTGACAATCGGTGCCCGACTTGTCTATAGTAATGGCAGAAACACAACTCCCTTCCCACTCTACCATTCCATTAGCACTTTTCTAAGAAGTGGAAAGACCAAGTATTTTCAACAAACAGGAAAGGAACACTTGGTATCAGAATTGATGAAGAGAAAGGAATGTTCCAAAAATGCACGAAAAAAATACAAAATAAAAAGGAACACAATTCATCTAGAACTAATCCCCCCAAAAAAAACATCCAGAATGAAATTACTGTTCACTAATTCCTACTAACATACTTCAAGGCTCATGTAGCATACTATGCGATGACGCTGCTTGGTTCAAAAATGGAGCAGCCCTGCATTAACAAATTACCAGCTCGGCATTGAAGGGTTAGTAAGATACTGAAATAATTCCAAATCAGCAGTTTATTTCATTCAATATTTTTCCAACTATCTGATGAAATACTGCACACAAAAATACTTGACTGTTATGGAAACATCTAGAAATATTTAACAGAAACTTACCTTTTGTTCCTTCTCTGTGGAAATGTTTTGGGTGGGACTCTATCCTGCAAAAGAACCAATACAGGAAAAATTAATGACAATGGTACTGAATATTTTACCTTTGATTTACACGAAAATAATTTTAACAAATTTGCCATTAAAACCAATTCTAATACACATAAATTAACTGAAACTCAAACTAAAGCACTATGGAAAATCCAAAGCAGCAAGCATGCATCAGGGACCAAATCCCAATTTTGATCCAGGGATCTAAAAGTGAAAGGTACATGTTGCTTTTCGTTTATGTTAAGAAACTCCTAATTCTAGTAGCGTTTCTTGTACACTTTCTAGTTGAAAGCCAACATTTCCACATTTTACGTTACCTCACTTTACACACTTCTCCTTCCTGCAACATGTTATGCACGATTCTGAGATTGTGTGTCGGTAACGCGTCTGACTACCATGCTAAAGGTCCCGGGTTCGATCCCCGGCCGGTTCAAATCCGGAAACTTTTCTAACGGTGGAAGCGGCCCCGGTGCCCACCCAGCGTCGAATAACATGGGTACCTGGGGGAAACCCTGGGGGGTAAAGGCGGTCAGGGGCGTGATGCTGATCACATCACCCCCACTCACGACCGGATCAAGAAAGTGTGGGGCGTTACCCCCACACCCCCTATACGCCTTCATGGCGTGGTGCTATGCACAGGGGAACACTTTACCTTTTTATAATTTTTTGTATTTTGAATTCCTTAGCCAAAGAAATCTAAAAATCTTTAAATAGAGTTTCCACATATTTTCTGGAATTACGTTCACTAATTATGTGAATTCTTCATTCCAGTATGTCTAACTGCTTTCAGAGTACTGTAATGTGAGGATGGACTGATCTGAACTTTCCCAAATACATAATTCACTAATACCTAGTTACAAAACAAATATCCTGTGCTGTCTCATACCCCCCCAGCAAGAAACCTGACATCAACTTCTTGTACTTGTCGCCCAGTATCACCTCCACCTCAACAAAAATCAGATACACCATTCTCCACAGTGACCCTGACACCAGAAACATCTTTTCTGACAACCCACAGAGTTGTTTTCAACCCCCCCCCCCTCAATCTCAAACATCCTGTTCCACAAGACCCCTTCACCTCACAACAAATACCTCCCTGCTCACAAATGCATCCACCCATTTTCATCACTTCTCATGCCCTCTAGATCCGCACTCCCACTGTCCATTTTATTTTACCTTCAAACCCAAAGGGACCTGCTGCCACATCTCAAACCTCATCTATGTATATCCTCACATGCAACATTTGTGGGAGAAACATCTGCAGCCCTCAACCTCAGCAATCACCACTCCATCATATACCCGATGGCATAGTGGTAGAGTCGTCACCTTGTAATCAAGGGGTCCAAGGTTCGATACCTGGTGGAGGCACATAGTGGTTCGAATCCCACTTTAAACTAGGTCCTGTCCTGATTAGCCTTACTGTGCATAAAGTGGACTTAAAACACCAAATCAATCACTAGCCATCCATACCAACATAATATCCCCTTTAACGACTGCTTCCAGATCATCCACCCTTTCCCCAATCTGCCAACACCTCAGTATAATAGAGATGGGAGAGGGCCTACATATCAGCCATGAGTTCAACCACAACCCCTGCCCTGAACATAGCCACCCACTAACTCTACCAACCTCCCTTCCCTATCTTTTCTAAAAGGAAGGACACTTGCTTGGTGTAATGGGTCCAGCTGAATTTGATGGAAGTGAAGCGGTTGAGTTGATCTAAGTGAATAGTGAGTGTTCTCCACGTTTACATAGCGTGAAAATGTCATCAATGAAACAGAGCCAGAAGAGTGGTTTTAAGGTTTGGGTATCTACGTACTCTTGTTCAGGTTTGCCCACAGAGTTTTGCATAGAATGGGACCATTCTTGTGGCCACGGCTGTGCCTCAGATTTGGAGATCATGTTTCTCCTCAAGGGCAAAGTTTTCACATGTAAGGACTAGGTGGGTCAGGAAATTAGTGCTCGGGTTTCAGTCTGCCGTTGAGGTAGAACTCAACGGAGTGGGGATATTGGTGTAGAAGAAAGTGACATCAATGGTAACTACGATGGTGTCACAAAGGTAGGAGGGCAGAGCTTTCACAAAAGGTTGGAAGTGGATATCCTGAAATTCTTTCAGTGGGCGATGGGTCTTTCAGGGTTGCATTAAGAAATACGTAACAAATTAATTTATATTCTACTGTCAGCTATCTATTTATAAACTATGTTATTGAAACAGAGTTCCCAAAAATTTTGGCAAAAAGAATTTCCCAGTTTTCCTGGCAATTTTAAAATAAATTTCCAGATCATTCAGTTTTTGCTCTAACATGCTAAAATAACCAACTTTTAAAAGTTAAGTATTTAAGAGAATAAAGTTTATTAACATTGTTAAAAATAAATTAACAAATGTTACTATAAAATATTTTTCCATTGAATATCTTGAATCATGAAGCTGATTCAAGAAAAAATTTAATTTATTTTCATTCCCAAGTCCTGGCAAGTATAAAGACTTGCTTTCCTGGATTTCCAGGTTAGTGGGAACACTGTGAAAGAGAAAGTAATATGACATCAACAGAATAATAAATAAAGCATTATTACCCTTGCTACCTCAACCATGGAGGCTGGGTCCCGATCTAACAGTTCGTTGTGCTGCGTGTTGCGCCTTGTCTCAGCTGTCATGGACAGCACTTCATCTTCATCCTCTCCTGTGCTGCCACCTGTTGACTGATATACACCATACACACATACAATTACATGCATTACAGAAAATGGCATTCTTATTAACACTTTTTAAATGTTCACATCACATTACTACATGCTACATGATTAATGAATTAGGTTGTTTTTTTAAAAAACTAAAACTATAAAAAGCAACTCTTCATATCAATGTTATAATGAACAATTATTTCACTGCGTAATTTGTATTGAGAAGATGAATGTAAGTCTCTGCCTATATTTTAAACTGGAGCAATTTAAGGTATACAGATATTATCACACACTTCAGCCATCTGAAAATCACAAATACTTCCTCAATTCTGAGATGTCTGATGATGGGGATCTCCTGTAATGCTTTGCTTCATTTTTCTTCTTGGCAGTTAATGGGCACAAGAGTGGGAAGCGGAAACGTTATTTCATTGGCAATATTCAAATTTCCGTTAAATGTGATTTCAAATGACATCTCTTTGACTGCCAATTTCAAAAGACATAAATCCTTTCCAAATTGATGGTCCATCATCAAGTATATATGCTGGAACCTTGATTGTATGTTTTTCATGGGACCAAGGTAATACATGCAGAAATATCTGGGAAATTTTTGTAACATTTTGTTCTATTGGGACCACTCAGACTGAATGTATAATGCAGGAAAACCTAAAACCTCAGAATGTCCTTTTGGGGTTCAACTTTATTAACATTACATATATTATTTTCTGAAGTTTATCGAGGAATGGGCCTCCCCGATGGTGTAGTGGTAACGTTGTCACCTTATAATCAAGGGGTCCAGGGTTTGATACCTGGAGGCACATAGAGGTTTGGATCCCACTTAAAGCTGTAGGGCCAGTCCCAATTAGCCTATCTGTGCATAAACGTGACTTAAAACTCAAAACTTATAGAGGAATGTTACATGTAAGTATGATCAAAGTGAAATAGGCGATCATCAAAGCTACTACCAGCATCACAAAATTTGCTCAGATACATTATGTACAGTGGAACCCCAATTTCTGCATTGTACACTCAACCTTCACAATTCCAATAGAACAAAATGTTATGAAATGTTTCTGACTTTTACACTGCTCTGTGTTTCAGGTTTTTTCACGTAAGTCCTCTGAAAAAGTAAAATCGAGGTTCCACTGATTGTGTAAAATGAGGTGACTTGCCTGATTTGGAGTACATATTTCCCAAATTTCCATTTTTTTTTAAAAAAAAATATTTTCTTTCCTATGAAGAGTCACACACTGAATGCAAAAAACACTAATACATACTTAATTGTGTGTAATAAAGTAAATGGTTCACTCAGTAGGGCATCTGGCTGCCACACGGGAGACCTGAGTTGGGTGAGCTTTGTTTGGGAGCTATTTGAAAATAACAGTAGCAATTTGCTATTATCTGCATGACAAATATTTTCCTTGTGCTTCATCCACAGAATGTGTGCATTAGGAGCAAACAACAGTCATGTGCATCAAATAACCACAACACAAAGTGAGTCGCAAGAGCATTTAAATTTCCACAGCATGTATGCAGCGAAACAAGTCCCCAGCATCTGAAAACTGAATGCTGCAGCTTCGTGGGATTTCCTGCTTCCGTGAAGCCCTCCATAAGAGCTTGTGTGAAGTCTGAAAACCAACAAAGTTGCCACGATCTTGACACATCAAAACCCAGGACATATGCACTGGAGCTTAAGACATACATTTGTATATATTTAAGTTTCAAAAGCAGCCACATTTGTGGATCTATTATACATTTGGACAGAAAATAATGAGTCATTTTCAAAACCTACTTAAGAAGAAAATTTAAAAAAAACTGTTTCCCAGCGTTACCTTTTGTAACTAGCATTACAGTTCATTGTGTTTATAGCTCTATAGAAATATGCATGAGAATCACGTTGAAATGTTTAATAAGTTTGTCACTCTAAGTAAAATACAGTATTTACTCATGTATAATGCACAATTTTTCCAAAATTATTGACCCCAAAAACTGTGGTGCGTATTATACACGGAATAATTACGACAGCCAACATGAAACTGTACAGGGTCATTCCAAGGATTTCTGACAATTGCATTGATATTTCATGTTTACAGAACCCTATCATGTTATACAGGGTGCGGCACGTAAAACCTGTAATCCCGATGTAATTGCTTTGCTAATGAACATGTAAAACATCTAAATGAACATGTCAACAGAAGATGGCGTTGCATGAGTTACTAATTCTGTTTCTCACCAACAGGTGGCTTGTGAACCCGTGGTCGAGTGAAAGCAGTTGAGAATCAGGCTTTGTTGGGTGAAGCCGTGATAATGCCGTATTTGATTCCTGAGTGTGTTGCAATTGTTGAAGCTTTTGTGCGCACCGGATCCTTTGTGCAAACAAGGAAGTTGTTTCAGGAGAAATTTCCAGGACGTCCTGTCCCAGCAAAACGCACAATACAGGATTTGATTGGGAAATGGAGGCATACAGGATCTGTTGCAAATGCTCCCAGGGACAGACAACCATCTGTCTGCACACCTGAATTACGGAGGCAGGTGCAGAACATAATGGCGAGAAGTCCTTGTAAATCAACGAGGAAATTAAGTCAACAGGTTCCAGCTAGTGAGCGAAGTTGTAGACGTGTGTTAAGGGCGCTGAAGTTAAAACCTTACCGGATAAGTGTAGTGCAACAACTGAGGGAACTTGACCCGGGGAAGAGGGTGGATTTTTGTTCATGGCTATTGACGAATGTTGCCAGTGGTGTTTTGGATCCATTGATGCTCATCATGAGTGACGAGGCATGGTTTCACCTGTCGGGATACGTAAATTCCCAAAACAATCGCTATTGGTTGTCACAGAATCCACATGTAATCCACGAGCAGCCATTGCATGACGAAAAGATTGGTGTTTGGTGTGCCATTTCCGCACAACGCGTTATGGGGCCCATATTTTTTGAAACCACAGTAGACAGTAACGTGTATTTGGGAATTCTGGAAGAGTTTTATGAACAATTGACAGAAGAGAGCGTCAGTTCTGTTACTTTCAGCAGGACGGATCAACAAGCCACACATCAAATGCTTCACTATCCCATGTGCATGAAATGTTTACTCCAGAGAGGACAATTAGCAAAGGACTGTGGCCTCCTCGGTCACCCAACTTGTCAACTTGTGACTTTTACTTGTGGGGAATGTTAAAGGGGAAAGTATTCGAAAGAAATCCACACACAATTGAAGAACTCAAGACCTCCATCCAGAATATCATGAACAGCATCACCACTCAAGAATTAACAAAGGTGTACATGAATCTCCTGAAATATGCTCAGACGTGTGTTGAAATGGGTGGAGGACACTTTCAGCATCTATTGTGAAGGTGAGAAATCTTAACACACAACATTAAATTTCATTTGGTGTATTGCTTTTGTTTGATTTTGTTCTAATTTCACTTAATCATTCAAATTGTTCATCTAATGATATCTTATGAAGGGACGGGCTGGTTTTAAGTGCCGCACCCTGTATATCATTGTAAAGTTTAAATTCTGTAGTTTCTGAATATGGCAACAGTATTCCATTTAAGATGGTGACACAAATGTGAATGCAGTTGAAATAAACTCATCACAAAATGAAGGAACATTTTGATTTTTATGGTACTTTGGATGAAAGAAAAGATAAGGAAAAAGAAAATAATAATTAAAATGTATTACTGGCCAAATAATATGACATATATGGAGAGTGTAAATGCCTTAAGGGAAGATATTTTGTGCTGCTAACTGCTAGTTTAAGGGTCCTGAATGTGCCTCCTATAAATGTAACATTAGTCATGGAAAAAGCATAGATTTTGAAGTTTTTTAGAAAAAGTAAAGAGGAAATGAGCAAAACCACGTATAAACGTTTAAAGGCCATGTTCAACAATTTTTCACACCAAGAAAAGCAGTGCCGTTCTGGAGGAATTTGAGGATGCACCTTCCATCACGTGGGATGCATATCAGCAGATTTGTTGGGCAAGAAATAATAGAAAATAACTTCCTGAGTACTTTAAATCCATAAGGTAATTTTCATCTCGCTTTCTACTATTGACTGCGGTGGCTCAGTCGGTAACGCGTCTGACTACCATGCTAAAGGTCCCAGGTTCGATCCGTGGCCGGTTCAAATCCAGGAACTTCTCTAACGTTGGAAGCGGCCCCGGCACCCACCCAGCGTCAAATGACATGGGTACCTGAAGGAAACCCTGGGGGGTAAAGGCGGTCACGGGCATGATGCTGATCACATCACCTCCACTCACGAGCGGATCAAGAAAGTGTGGGGCGTTACTCCCACACCCCTTATATGCCTTCATGGCATGGTGCTAATCACAGGGGAGCACTTTCCCTTTTTTTCTACTATTACAGAATAAATAATGTGGTTAAGAGTGAAAGCTTTGCGATGCTAAACACAGTGGAGGGAGAGGGGACTTATTGTTTACACAAGAGGATATTCTCCCCTTGGTCCACATTGAATAGGTAAGATGCCATTCACTCTTGATCGGCATAGCAACAGATTTACGACCTACAACTAATCTGGATTGTACTGCACATTACATACGAGATTTAATTGTTTGTCACTTTTCCCCATCAAAAACCAGGGTGCGCATTATACATGCTTAAATACGGTACTACATATTAGACTAAAATCTATTTCATAATTAAAACTTTTCCACTTACTCTATTGTTGGTTAACACTATTAGAACACATGAAACAAAAATCCAATCAACGCATGTTAATAATTAGTAAATCATACAATTTTAATTCAAACTGTTTTATAGTGAAAAGCATAAAAACTCACCTCTGTGGAAGGTAAATGTACAACACCGGTGCTTCGTCTCTTTTCACGTAGCTTTCTTCGATCCCTCTGCTGTTTCCCTTTGTTCATGTGGTTTGATCTGGAAATACAGAGAGGTGTATGATAAAATCCATTACAAGATCTTCCACCCATATGGCACTTACAAATCTACCCTGGTGGACTTCCCCACCACCCACCTCGATAAGATGCCACAGTTTGTCCTTTCCAGGGGTCCACCTGTCCCACCTACTCCAGCTGGAATTCACTCATTGAAGGGATTAAAAACTCTTCCCAGCAATCCCTGTAAAACAAATTCTCTGTCCTCATGAACACAGATTAGTACCAGTGATCTGTTGTCACAAATGTGCTAGAAAATATGGACTTCACTTCAACTGAAGTTGATAACTAAACTGCAAGACTTCATGTATACAGATATTGGCACAGGTACCTTAAATCATGACATACTCTTGAAAGAGCATTTTCAAACCTCTTTTCTCCCCAAATGAAATAAATTACTTAATGCAAAAAGTAGTGCTTCCGACATAAAATATTAAATTTTCTCAAATAATAAAAAATCTTGGCCTGACTACGAATCAGCAGTTTGATTTTTCTGAGCATGTGATTCAACAATGCAGAAACACATATTCAGTGTTGAAGAGCCTCTATAACCTTGTAGACTTTCTCATCTAAGATAAAATTAAACTATGCTCATGTCCATATCTTCCCTCTGTTTGATTATTGTGATATTGTACACAGCCAAGAATTTAATTTGTTACACAATATCGTAAATAAGATCTCAAATTACTTGGTATCAAAAGTAACTGTCAAGAAAAGTATACTAGGCATGCTTTTGAAACACTTGGCTACGTTGCTTTGCAAAATAAATAATTACATCTTTATCTATTGCTGTCTAAAATTAAAAATAAAAAATGAAAATTCCCAAAACACTTACCTATGTTGCTCTACTAAATAATTAAATCTCTACCCACTCTCTCTGGGAAAGTAATATCTTACAACAAAATCTTTATAATTTTGTCAAATTATTCATTTTTGTTTCATACTGTAATCTATTATGATTCATAACTATTTTTTTCTAAATTTCTGCATGTTGTAAAGTGTTATTGGAACACATTTCTTTGTGCACTGTAAAAGGGCAGCTGCCTGGTGTTTGCTAATATAATAAATAAACCAGTATATCATAAAAACAATTGCACCATTGACATTTTGATTTCAAAGGTCCAACTAATGAAAATTCAACTTTAAAGTCAGATGTTAAGAGACAAATATAGAGATGAAATTCAAAACTCTAAATCAGTGGTTCTCAAACTCTTTTCTCATTGCACCCTTTAGTCATAACTAAACATCTAATGTTGAACTGTCTTATCTGAATAGTAGCTTTGGGGGAATTTTTTGGCTGCCTGATTGGAGAGGTGTTTTTTCTATGTTGGAGGCATGTATCTGCAATAGAACAAAATGGCATTAGGGCTGTATGTAGAAAGATGGTAAATAAACGTTACAATCCTATGTTTATTATTTTATTGGGTGTTCCTATGTTTACGATCTTAATGGTTATTTACAAAAATAAAAATGTGAAACACATGTATGCTAAGAAGTACATATAAATTTTAATCGTCATATATTTTTTCCAGAGTTGTTCAAAAAAAGTAAAGAACAAAAATAAGTTCGTAAACAACCTGTCAAGCACAATTTTGGAGTTTCCAGTGAGAAGGATGTGCCTGCATAGCCTGACACAATTTCTTGATGACTGGTTGTGCATTTGAAACTTTCAAGCGAAGATTCTGCTCCAAATGTAGTCCATTATAGATATCAAACGAGTATTTTATTTCAAAACAAACATAAGAGTGTCCGTGACAAAATCAGCTTTATTTTCCTGTTGAGTGTTGAAGTCTGAAACAATGAAGTATGCTCTACACACCTGCAGGGAAAATGTTGCGTGGATATTCTCGACATTTCTCTTCCGAGCCGATTGCATACCCCCTTCAAGTCGTACCACAGTTTGAGAACCACTGCTCTAAATGATCACTATATTGAAGTAAAAGATAATAAAAAAATACACTAACCTGTTGACCCTCTTCTCTTTTGCTCGCCCAAGTGGTTTTGGACTGGCATCATGCTCCGTTGGGAAGGAGCCTATGTTCAACGACTCTGAAGGCTTCATGTCCCCTCCTCCACCATCCTCAAAGTCCCCACCTCCAGGGTCTGCAGAACAGAGGTGAATATATTACACAAAGTGAATGACTGTCTAACGCAAGACACAAAAATTTAGAACCAAGTCACAATAAAAGAATCCCTGCCACGTTACGTATATTATTCGAAGTTTTCTTGACCGATTTTGCTGAAATTAAGTTTGAGACCAGCATGCAGGGAACTAAAAGAGCATCAGGTCTATCACAAAACCTGGGAGATTTTCAAGAAAATTAAGCAGAAATTGAAAACCAAGAGTCTAATCAATAAAAGATGATAAACACAGAAACATAGTCTGGGAGACGGAAATAAACATGGGAGAGAGAGAGAGAGAGATTTTGTTACATCTTATTCTATCCATTTCGTTTCTGCTGAACAATGCTTCAATCCACTGTCATAATTTCAGTTTGTCTCTGGCTCATCTCCTCACCAAGGGTAGATTGTGTCTTTATCCAATCTCATTTTGGCTTTAATTTTTGTGATTACTGGATTTGAATGATTCAAATCTTTGCAAGCTCAAAAAGGGCCCTTATGAGGTGGTCGTGTCAGTCTGTCTCTCAGAAAGTACCAGAGCTACAGAAACAAATTGCGGTTGACCGACCAATGCTCCCAAATAGTAGCTCAAAGCAACATAAAGTAACTTGATCGACCTGTGAGATGCAACAATCAGCCTAAAGTTACGTGGTGGGATTTCAGAAACTACAAAATGAGAAGATTTTAAACATTCTACAATTGAAGATCGACAAAATGCTGATTTCAAGCACCATGAATTATATCGATTGACCAGTCCATCTGTATATGGTAGTAAAATCAATCAAGTTTTACACTGCGGCATTATCAAAACTATTCACAGAATAGTGATGTGATATCTATCTCCTCAATTTAACTTCCCATTTATCTCTTCTGGTCAACTATCAAACCTAATCAATATCTGTTAATTACTCAAACTATTAGAGATAGAAAGATAAAATTTAATGAATCAAAAGTCTGTTTAGAAATAATGAGCAAAATCTGAATATTTCAAAGAGAGGGCTGAAATCAGTTATTTTGTCTACTACCTTGAAACACATTGACCAATTTTGAAAAAATAGGCAATGTCAGCTCATTCAATGAAAGAAACATCAAGGAAGCTTTATTCATAAAACTAAAACATAACTAAGGAAGGTAGTACAATACAAAAACATTAGTTGAGATACGAAAAGTACATATTTGATCTGAAAAGATACAACTTTGAAGTAATGTCAGATGCAGACAAATCTGGAAAAAAAAACCTCTAATAGGTTACGCAGTTGTCATCCATGGTAGACAGAGAAAATATCTGGCAATGACACAATCAATCTTGGTTCAAGCTATTTAAATACATGCTTGCCTGTTTTAACCTTTTACCATGCCTTGCACTTACTCTTTCAAGCCTCCAACAAAGATCGGCATCAATCTGAAATTAAGGACAACTAAAAGTATTTAAATGTCGTGACTTTGTCTTGATAATTCTTCTTTGGCAACATGTTAATATTTTACCATATTGCATGTAATTAACTGTAGTATCGCTGAAAAGAGAAAAGCTTACCTATCCTGGTAGGTGGGTTCACAGTACGTGCTCTAGCAGTGCGAATTCTGGATCGGCGAGATGAAAGTTCAAAGTCATTCTCAACATCCTCTTGGCTTACAGAACTTGATGCCATCTGAAAGTTAACAACAATCGTTCTTCAATGAATAAAATCAATTCTTGTCAAATTGATAGGATTTATATCCTTCTTATGTGTAGACAAAAGGGGCAAAAGATAAACTTAAATGGACATTTCCACTTTGACATGAAAAACGTTTTAAATCCATTCATTTTACAGATAATGACACAAACATGAGATGTGCAAAATATCTCGGCGATATTTGTTTTGGTTCTCGAGAAACACGCCTTCAAACACCGCTGAAATTCACCTCCTACGTCACAGATTTGAAAACGTTCTCTCCGCAGACAGGAGGTTCTCTGACGTCATCACTTATAAATGCGTGGAGGCGGAGCTTCTGCTCGTCCCGTCAACTTAGCATGAGCCGCGGAAAGGACAGAAAATTCACTTGTTAATGTGTAAAACAAGTATCTTACAACTTCCAGTGCAAAAATCTGTCCTCCATTTCTTGGAGATGAATTATGCCCTAGCAGTATAGTAGTATTTACTATAATTCAGCCACTCGGTAGAGGGTTTTCCCTTTAGGGTGACAAAGCAAACCTTGTAACAGTCAATGGCTGAACACGTGAACAGCCTTGTTCATTGCGAATACATAGGTTAGTTCTGACTGGCAAGAACTTAATGTTATAGGAATGCCTTTTCTGGAATTACAATTATTTTCGTCATAATATTTTCTTCACAAATTTTAAGATAATACTTTTAGAACACACTGGTTTACACGCCAATTTCTGCAATATAAGAGGTGATACGGTATAAAAAGGTACGGTGAGTTTTTAAATTTCCTGCAGTAAATGACAGTTTTCTTCAGTTGTATATATATATTGCAAATTTTTGTATTTAGCCTACTTTTACGTCGCTTTTCCATTCACTTTGTTTAACCGCAACGATGAGAACGCATGGTTAATTTATTATGTATCATCTCTAACATCACATTTCTTCCCACTTTTGGCTAATCGCTACAATGAAGATGAATAACTACAAGCAGTATTCGAAGTAGGAGTGCAGGAGTACACCCCCCCCAACACAAACACACACACTACCACCAACTGCACAATCTAAGTATCACCCTACCTGCCACGATAAGAGACGAACTTTTTCTTCTGTCCCATCTCCTTTTATGAGACGAGACGGAACATGCCTCGTCTCGTGATCAACACTAACATTAACAATAGAAGCATCCCCCTAGCTGTCCCCAAAGTCTCGAGCAAACATCCTCCCATGTAACAATTTCCAGTTCAATGAAATGTCACTCACAAGGAAACAGTCATGCCCAGGTCGAGTCAAACCTGGAACATGTGACTTCCTCAGATAGGCATGATTTTTGTGTATAATAATTACAACGCCAATTCATTCCTGGTAGTTCTGAATCTGCAGTTTGGTTTGCATATATGAGCATGATAATATTTAGTTTTCGAAGGCTGTACCGTCGAAACGAGGAGTCTATATATATATATATAAAAGGTTTTTTGTATTTATAATGATAAGCCTTTGCATACGTTGTTAATTCTATATTTTTCTAGACTTGAAACGAGAACGAGAATTGCCCTCCCAAACCGAGACGGATGTTTATAAATTGAGACGAGACTGTCAATGAGACATTTACAAATAAACACGAGACAGACATTTACAGCTCTCAACGAGAACGAGACCAACGAGACCATGTCTCGTCTCGATAGGATCCTTAGTGGTGAAGTTGTGAACCAACCAATTAATGCGTTAGAGGTAACGAGATGAGGCGGCTTTTTTCGCAGTACAAAATTCAATATAATTATATCGTACTATTTCAGTATGGGATATTGTTATACACATGGGCGTATATAGCCTATAGTTCACGGGTGGGGGGGATGGATCAACTTTTGGTATGATTAGGGTTGCTTTATTTCGTAAGTGAAAATCCAGGACACTGTTGGCTGGAAGCTTGTTGGGGAGCAGGGGGGGGGGAAGGGGTGCTGGACCCAACAAAGTTGTGTGTATGTAGCCACACTACTTATTAGTATTGATACTTTTCTGTTCATCTTGTGTCACTACGTTTTTAAGAACCAAATTTCTTTAATATGATTCGAGGGGGGGGAAATAACTGATTTGACAGTCTCAATGTAGTTTCTTATCGCAGAAATTCCGAAACTATCAGTAAATTGCAGATATTGGTCTGCAGTCCCATCTGGTGTGTGGAATTACGAAATTTCCTTCCCATCCGTATCCCGTCCTATACGTCTCTAATTTAAGAGAATGAAATAAGTCCGAAGGAATTTTTTATGAACAAGTGGATAGAACAAGGAAACTGGTAATTTTAGTGAACCAAAAAAAGAGGGGGGTTGGACCCGTTGAATCCCCCTTAAATACGCCCATGGTTATACACATTATTTCCTTGTAATAATTATACATAAACTAAGTATAGATATGTACTGTGCAACTAATGTAACCTTCTCAGTGTATTTTCTCTTATCTGCACAAAAATATTTGATCATAATTTACGCAACAGAAATGGAACACAAACTGAAATTGCTTTATGGAATAGAAAGTTAAATAGGCTTTATAAATAAAGTGAAGAATGTGAAAATTCCTATTTTGCACTACATAGGTTACGGTAAATATAGATAAATATAAGTTCAAAAAATATTTTTGAGTGTCTGGTCAGCAACCAATTTTATAAGCAATATTTTTCGCATGGCCTGAGAACACACACGCAGCTGAACCCTTTCATTTATCTTGCACGTGAGCAGCACGGATATTTCATAGAAGAATGATCATTACAAAGCATAGCTTTCCTTTCTCCTATCGCTCCTTCTTCCATTATTTAAATCGGGACAGATTTGTAAAACTGCTGCACGTATTCGCTCACCGTGGGCTACCCACCCGGAACTGGACGCTCGAAGCAGACGACAAACGAGCTCTCCCTAAGGAGTGACGTAGTAACATGGCGGCGGCGTGTTTTCAGCGCAACGCTAGCCTTGCAACTTTGGAAGTCTCGTTTCTGCCTTAAACTGGACGCAGAGAAACGCGAGAACTTGCAAGGGTCATTTTTCCAGGGTGTAGTTTTTAAAATTGCTGTAAAAAAAATTGAGTGGAAATGTCCATTGGTGTCAACTACCAAATTATAAATTTTTACATATTTTACAACTGCACAACACTAATAAAAAAATATTAGAATCAGAATTTGTTTAAAGACTTCTTCAATCTTAGTTTGCCAGACTGCTTGAAACATTTTTTTTAGCAATATTATAATGCTTCAAAAATGTACCAGTCAATATCAGACAGTGTGCGAACAGGGTGCATAAAAATCAGGATATTTATTTCAAAATCATTTTGAGGATTTTTAAAATTCAAATCATAGTTTGTAATTTTTAAAAAGAAAATGTACAAAAAGGTTACTTGTATGTATAAATAGACATTTGTTTTCGATGTTTAAGGTATTTTCTTATACCATACTTTCTGTATAGTCTATAGATATAAGAAGAATTTTCCATGTAAAATTTTCACATCAAAACACAGTGAAAGTGTATTTTTTATTTACTAATCTGTTGTCTGTGCTTAATTGCTCCATGACGTTACATTCTCCCGAGTAAGAAATGTGCATAAAGTTGGTAAAAGTTTTTAGTCAGAAGATATATGCAAAATTTGAAGATATCTTTTGTAATTACATAGCTACATAAGAGTTGTTCATATTTTAGGTTTTTTCTTTTGTTCTGTAAGAAAGCATAAATATTTATTTACACTATGTAATATAATTTTGTTTTTGTGAGATCCATCTGCTTTAGGGAAAAAGCCAAATGTGTAGTAATTCCTTCCCCCTAAACATGCATTTCTTTGTACAGTCACGGACACTGCCGGGTCGTAAAGATTCCCTTGAAAGTCAGTGTATTCATTACACTGTACAAACATATAATACAAGTGTGTGTTTCTGCATTTACAGTGAAAAAAAATGAATTTCAACATCCTCATCCACCTTATTGTATTTCTACCTTTTCGCATCAGACGAAATCAGCTCCATTTGCAATCAATATACATACTATAGTGAAAGGAAACTGAAGTTTAAAACGGGGACAGTGAGCTTGCTGTGAAAATAAAAATTTCGCCCTAACACAGTTGAATATCTTTTTTATGACCCCAACCTTCTATGGATTACCTGTCTTCAACTCTATTGTTCAAGAAAGCACAGGCATTGTTGATTCTTTGCGTTGAAGCATAGACCCCAAATTTGAGGATGTGGAATTTACGATGGAGGTAATTTGAGAGAAGGTGACAAGAAGAGGATAGACCTTGCAGGCAAACTTGTCCCGGTTGGCATATTTCCTTTGTGTAAAAGAAACCCTCAACTGAAATAGAAATAAAGATCCTTGAAACCCAGAGAAGATTTTCCAGATTTTACCACTATGCCAATGCGGCAAAAAAGGCTCACCAGGGGTGATCTTTGAGGAGCAGATGAGAGTGAATTGCCCTCTTTGGATCTGGTTTCTCCATCCCTTGTGGTCAAAGTCCGTTGACCTGCTTCCCACCTGCTTTGGGGGAAAGCAGCGACCGAAGGACCAAGCCCTGTGGTTGCTAATGTTTTGCTCTTGGGGGATTATGTTCTTCTGGAGCAGAACTAAAATTCCTTCCACTAGAAATTTTAAATAGCATAATGGGATCTCCTCACTCGTCATATTATTGGCAGAAAGTGATTTACTGTCAAAATTTGGCTTCAAGGATGGGATGATCAGGGATGCCCACAGAGGGGGAGGGGGGGGGGTCATGAAAATTGCAGGGACAGCACCATCAAAATATCTTGAGGGTGAAATTTTCTTAAAATAATATAAAATTCAACATGTAGACCTATACATATTTTCTGATATTATGTAAAAAAAGAAAAATACACCTTGGCACCATGCTGCTTCAATTGAAGGTGCATGCATTTTCATTTTTCAAAATATAAGGACTTCGCGGGCATAGTTCGCACAATTTCTAACGACCACCCTAACTGGGTGTTTTTGACATTATCCTTAGCAAAATATGTCTGAAGTAAAAAATAACTGCTTACCTTTTGTTTTTATAACGAAAGATCTCCCTTCAAAAATTTTTTTGGGGAGATTTTTGAGGCGAAGATTGTTGGTGGGGGGGGGGGGGAAACCTCCAGGATTTTGCACCCTAGGTGCGTGACAAAAACATAAAGCAAGGACACAAGATAATGCCATATGTTGAGTTTTAATTAACGATGGTACTGCAGACCAATATATTTTAATAGAAGGTTAGTGCTACTGTTTTTATACCCAGTCTCAAAATTTAAGAAATGATTTTCAACCTTTTTGGCATGTTTTAGAAGTATGCCAACAATATGATAAACAGTACAAGTGGTGAAAACGAAAAGGGTGCAAATGATCCTACATACCTCTGTAAGAAAATGGAAATTTTGCATGGTTTACATTGAATGCTTTCTGTTGTTTGTGATTTATGGAGACGTGTTAATGCAAAGTGACAATTGGTTATGTGTTTTACATACTTCCATACAGAATGTGTGTCAAGCTAGTGTTCTTTTCACACAACCTTACTCTGCAAACAAAAAACTTCCAAGAACATTTTAAAAGTTTTGACTACCTACAATTATTATTATTACAATTAACTTTAATACTCATTATATGACTAGATTACAAGGGTAATTTCATCTTTTCATTCAATTTATTTTACATGTAAACTAAAAGTGTGTGAATAGTGAAATCTGTATTGCCAGAAATCCTGTTTCACATGTAGGTGTAGCTGAATTACCCCAAGAGCATCGGAATACATATGTAGTGGAGAATCAGGGCATGATCATGGAAGAGTTAAATATTCAGATATTTTTTTTTTAGATATAAAAGATTTTCAAGTTATTCACAGGTCCTTAAAGTTAGTTTTGTCTACCACGTTATACATGTTGCCCCTACAATGATGCTTTTGTTCAGTTTCTCTCTCCTTTTTGTTTGGCATGGGTTATGATTACTAGTAATCTGGCATTTCTATCGGTTTTAAAAATCATGAATACTCTGCGAATCTATTTGGCCCAGGTTTCAAATGTGCAATTCCGATATCCTCAAGATACACACTTATTATCTACAAATCTGTTATCAAATTCTATACAGGTCTATAAGCACATACTGAACGAGTTATCTTGTTACTTGTTGCACTTTTTGTACAAAATGAATGTTTTCATTGAGCTCCCATATGATGCATACATGAGAAAACTTTTAGTTTACATGTAAAATAAATGGAATGATAAGAGCATGAAATGACACTTGTAATCTAGTCATATAATGAGTATTAAAGTTAGGCAGATCATATTTAGTGTTCTTGAAATTATTATTGCTACGCCATTCTTACAATGTCAATATTTATAAGTAGGAATACGTCAGGGCTGCTAGATTTGATTACCTTCATCTCCTTGTATGTGTAAACAACATTCTCCATATTAAAATAATGTTTCAGACTGGAGCAACTTATGAATGTGCTCATTCAGACAACCTACTCTTCATGACATAATTCCACACAAATACTTCCTGTATCTTTAAATCATGGAAATTAGTTTCTCTGACCTTCAACTTTACTTCCACATGAATTTCTAGTATTTTCAATGCCTTCTGTGCAACTTCTAAATATCACTACACAATCAGAGCAGTTGCCATCTATTTTACAGAACGATATCAAAAATAAAACATAACATAATCATAAGATAGCCATACAAAAGTTTAAAAATTATAATAATAAAAAACAGCAGTACGTTTGGAATTTGAAGTTTACGTTTTTGGTGCATTATGTGTTACGTTGCTAGAATTTGCATGTTTTTCTTTTTCTATATACAGTATGTAACATTGTTATTCGTACACCTAGAATTTCCGAGGAAAAAATGTCATATCTACTAGTAAATATAATCATTTTCATATGTACCTGGAAATTAATGTTAATGAAGGTTTCACCAACAAATGTCAATAAAAATGTATGTTCAAAGTGTATAAACAAAGCATATAAGTTGTGTGAAAAGAGAAAAGCACGCTGTTTCATGCAACACTGTTATTCGTACAGGCAAGAGTTTCAATCTTCCTCGCATACAGCGCCATCGCTATTCCGTGCAGTATGCAACTTCGTATAACAAGTTTGAACATGCAGGCATGCTCCCCATCAAGCGGAATGCTGGCGTAGGTATTGTTGTAGGCCTATCGTCTATCTATCAGCATGTTCGAAATGGCCAAGGTGAAGGAACTTAGTTCCGATCTGAAGGATGTTATTATAAATTTGGCCCTTAGAGGTTTGTTAAGAAAAATTGGACAAACAGTCAATAAATCACACTCCACAGTTCAATACATAGTAAACAAATTTAGATAGGAAGGTTCAACATAGAATGTGCCGAGAAAACCAAAAGAGAGACGGTTGAATAAATGTGATGTACACTTTATTTTAAAAAAGAGTGCGACAAAACCCCCAACTAAGTTTTCTTCAGTTACGACCGTTAGTAGAAAATGTTGCTGGCAAGATGACGTCCGGTCAAACTGTCCGACGTGCCTTGTGGAAGCATGGATATCATGGCAGAATACCACGAAAGAGGTCGTATGTAGATAAGGTAAATCGCAGGAATAGACTTTCATTTGCGAAAGAGCACATCCACAAGGACCATGAATTTTGGGATAGTGTCATATGGTCAGACGAGTCCAAGATTAATATATACGGGTCAGATGGGATAAATAGGGTCTGGAGAAAATCAAATAAAGACAATGATCACATTAACACAGTTCCAACAGTTAAACACGGTGGTGGGTCATTAATGATTTGGGGCTGTATGTCGTCCAAAGATGTGGTACCATCCAGTTTATTGATGGTATCATGGATGCATATGTCTATTTGGACAATGTAAAGCAGAGTGCCCAAAAAATGGACATGCCGCCTATCTACAGATTCCAACAAGACAATGACAGTAAGCATAAGGCGCGAGTTAACATGAATTGGCTAATATGGAATGTGACCAAACTACTACAAACACCAGCTCAAAGTCCAGACTTAAATCCCATGGAGCATTTATGTACAATTTTGAAGAGGCGAGTCCATAAAGCAGGCATCAAGTACAAATAAGAGTTGAAAACTGTTGTGCAAGCCGAGTGGAATAAAATAAGCTCTGAAACATGTCGAAAACTGGTTAATTCTATGAAGAACAGGTGTCAAGCAGTAATTAACGCCAAAGGAAACACATCAAAGTATTAGAACTGTCAGTCAATTTGTTCTGAATATACTTTTTTCGTTTATATTATAAAGTGTACGAATAGAAAAGTTGTACAAAAAATGGCATGTTTCTCTTTCAGTTTCATTTAATTTATTAGTCATTGGTTATACAGAATTTGGGTAAGATTTTATGTTCCTAATGATATTAGTTATTGAATTGTAAAGAAATAATTTCAAAAGAGTGTATTTCCTTTCAGATATTAAAGCATTTACTTTGAAAATCCGTGTGTACGAATAAGAATGTTACATACTGTATATACTCAGTGAATCTATTTGGCTCAGCTTCCAAATGTGCAATTCCGATATCCTCAAGATACACACACACTCGTTATCTACAAATTACACACACACACATTACATGTGTGTAAAAGCACATATAATGAAAACAACAACATTTCTTTATCTTGCAATTCTGTTACCGCTGATATTTGCACTGGCTGAACGACGCTGAAACAGCCCGATGCAGCAATAACCTATTGGGTTCAGCATTAAAAACACGCTGAACTACGTCTGATTTCCTTCTCGACAATGCTTTTACATATTTGTTGATCAAATCAGTTTCATTATGTATTACATTAAAATGCCCTTACATCGTTGTAGCACTGATTTACTGTCCTGTAATTTGATGCAAAATATTTCCATTACAGAATATACGAATTTCAACATATAAAAGATTTCGCATCATTACAACTTCACACTATCAACTAAATGTTCTAATTGAAGACAAAATCACTAGTGCCAATTGAAACAACAATGTAAATAATACTTACTTCTATGAACTAAATTCAAAAGACATTCATTCACCTAGCTTCCAGCTGATTTCATGATACCATTGACCACTCCTCAGCAGCCAGAAGCATCTTTCATGCTGGTTTAACTTATCGCACACCGTATTGAACACCATCGTCTACCGACGTCAACTCGGAAAGACTGCTAGGTTTGATTCTTTTAGTATAAATACACGGCAGTTTTTCAGGGCATGACAAAAAGGAATTTTTTATGTTAAGATCTCTAAATCTAACATGCCTAACCTAACAGTAAAAATATTTCAAGTGACGTCAGTACACGTCGGTGTTCAATACGTTGTTCGATAAGTGAGACCCTTTCTCATGCAAGCGAGAAGGTGCGTCCAGCCCCAACCCAACATAGCAAAGTTGAGGAGATTGTACGTAGCACATGAGAAGTAATTCGTTTACAACACAGTTTGAAACCCATTATCCCCGTCCGTGCCATGAAAGTAGGGAATTGGAAATCTGATAACTGGATCATTAATTGACATGAGTGATTTACATAGTTAAGAAATTGTACATGATTTGGTAAAATTATAAGGGAATTAGAGACGTTTGGTGGTTACCGAAATTTTAATCATGATTTAAATCTAATTTTCTTCGAAGGGGATAAAACAATCTCTGGCAGGGATAAAAATTGAGGGGGTCCTTGGCACCCCCCCGTTAATTCGAACACTGATGATAATAATAAACCCACTATTAAAGTATTTATCCGGCTTTTTATTATATTTCTGCATCTTTAATAACACATAGAGGGTAATCTCAGGGCAAGGCCGTTCCATCCGGGGACTCGGCTTTCCTCCGTTGTCCGAATTGGCGGCAGATGAGGAGTCAGCGGGGAGAGAAGAGCGACAGGTGCACTCTTCAACTCGCTGTGATCCTGCGCTTGGCAGCCATATTGCAACTTCCGCTTTTCGGAGACAACTTTTACTGAATAGGCAAGGTAAAACGCAGTGATTCTTGGATATTTTATCGATAACACTGAATGTAGAAAAATGGTAAAAGAAGAAATCATATGCCACATTTTTTATATGAGTAGTAAATAGGTGGAAATCTTTGTAATGTGTGGTTGGCGTCTGTCTTCTGCTTCTCACTGTGACGTTCGGGCTGACACCAGTGAGAAAAGTGACAACCGTACTGCAAGGGGACATGTAGATTCGGACGACTTCGACGCAGTGATGTGCAGTAGACTATAAGTTTACGTCTACATGCGTTGTCTACACGTAATCTACGCGTAGATTACATTGGGTTGTAGTTTACATAGACTACGTAGACAATCTAAAGTGCATTAAAATTAATTTTCAAGGGTTTCATGAAGGGAAAGTGACATTTTCAAGTATATTAATATACTTGGTTCCTAATGAAATGAAAATAATACTATTTACAACAAAATTCCTCTTCTCTTCTATTATCAACTATGAAAGAAGATAAATAGTATGCAAATAACAACAACAGATGGCAGTCGTGAGGCAAGAGTGGTCTTTTTCCCATAAAAACCCAAAAAACAACAATTCGTATAACCTCTAAGAGCATAAAACTTAACAGGCCTAACCTAACGAAAACAGTAGAATACAACACTCATTCCTTCACTGTAACATATCTCCGCAAGAGAAAAACAATGGATATGTAAAACTAATTCCTAAACCATGCAAAATTATCCAGAACCATTGTTTTCATGTGTTTGATCTTTCGTAGGGTGACCAGACACATACATTAAAAAAGAGGACAGAGCATGGCGAAAAAGGAGGACAAAGTCATAAAAAAGAGGACACCGCAAAAAATGGCACCACATTTGCCATTACTCACAATTTAAGCAATATTAAAAAATCTTGCGAACGCCTTGCTCACAGATACTTTTCAAGTGATCTCTTTCAATAACTTCTTCTTACCAAAGCAAAGAAAGCCATCTCCTAATCTGTTATTTAACAAAGGACAAAGAATATCTACAATATGAAGCACATAATTTTACTCCTTTTCTAATTCTTGGATATTAGAATGAAATATCCTCACAAGTGAATGCAAATGTAACAAGTGAGATTTATTTTAAGTTATTTCCAAAAACCGAATTAAAATTTTAGATAGTTTAGATTGTTTCAAGAAATATTGTTTTAATGCCAGGAACATTTCTAGCACTCTTTCAACAGCAGGGGAAAGTAACCGCCACCTTACACTTACCTCATATTATAGTCGGTGTTTAATCAGAACGCAAAACGGCAGAACGTGACCAAATTCTGTCTCCTCGTTGGCTGCCATGTGGCTGGGGGTTTTCTGCGTTGCCACGTTCGCACAAACAGGCGGACAGGCTAATCAGCTGTTGGCAAGCTCGGAAAAAAATAAAGCGTCACGCGAAATTACGCACGTACGTATCAGTATGCTAATATATGTTATTTCCGTCGTAAAGTGATAAATAAGAATCTACAAGTTTGAATCTGAAGTTTCTTGTAGGTTAACGTTAACTTCTCGTGTAAATTTTACTTTCTGGCAAGCATGAAACATTTTCTCTTCCTGCTCTACACAGCAACCGAAAACCTTCACTGAAAGAACCTTTGTTGTGTTTTTATTATGGTAGTTTAGTTTAGTTTAGTTTATTTGCGTCCAAGGACTACCGGTGTGTACAAATTACAGTACATGGTAATATAGGACATGTCAATACTTACATTACAATACAATACTACATTAATAGATTTTACAAATACAAAATATATAGCCAAAAATTGTAAAAAATTAGGTCTTACTCTCGTATTATGTCAAAATCACAAAAAAAAAATATATAACATGAGAAGATATAGAACATTGCAGCCTACTTCTAGGTGATCCTAATTATCCACTTTCATTTGACATTTAATTTTACAAGAAAAATATGTGATTATACTGCATTATGTACATTTGTCTCATGTAAAAGTTGCTTCCATGTATTCAGCTATAGAATAAAAAACATGCTTCAGAAGCATTGATTTTATCTTGTGCTTGAATATCATCAATTTTTGTTCTTTCCTCACATCTTGTGGTAGTTTATTGTAGAGGTCTATGGAAGAGTTTAAGGGACCTTTCTTACATAAGTTAAGGCGGCAGTGTTTTATGTGAAGTTTGTCTTTATTTCTTGTGTTTAGGCCATGTATTTCCTCATTTGTGGCAAAGTTGGAAATATTTTGCTTAACATAAATTAAGCATTCATAAATGTATATGCAGGGAAGAGTTAACACATTAAGTTTACGGAAAAGAGTTCTACATGAATACGTTTTCTTTACTCCAACTATGATTCTTATAGCTCTTTTTTGAAGCATAAAAAGGCATGAGTTTACAATACCGGACCACTCTCCAATTTCTATAAAATTTCGCCTACTTACTAATTTCGGTGTCCTGATGACGTAACTGTAGTTCATATTTGGCGGTCGCTTGTTAAAATTGTACAGTTACGTCTAGAAAGTGTAAAATAACCTTGCGATTTACCACGCTGATTGTCTCTACACAGCAATTCGGAACCATCTTTCTTTCGCAATTCGTTAATGGTCTTCCTTTATGCACAACAATCTTGCTGACGTAAGACGAGGAATGCCTACGAGGTTAGGTTAGGCCTGTTAGGTTAGGTTCCATTAGCATAAATACAAAGAAAAATTAATATTTTAGCTACGAGAACTATACCTTGTCTTGCCTGTTGATTTCTTCATGTTGGGAAAATGGCATCTTCCGTGGAGCTATTGTTCTTATGGTAGGGTTACGTTACGTTAAGAAAACATAGTTTATTTCCTTTTTTTCTCGATTTCCATACTTGACCGCCAATTATTACATGCAGATTCGAGTTTACGAGTTCACAATTAGTGAGTAGGCGACATTTCATAGAAATTGGAGAGTGGTCCGGTATTGTAAACTCGTTCCCATAAAAAGGACATTGGAGTGGCCCTTGTTATCCCAAACCATAATCCCGTATCTTAGTAAAGCATCAACGTTTGCCATATAAAGGCACTTGACAGTTTGGGTGCTTGAGATGTCTACCATTTCTCGAAGGGCATAGCACACACTACTTAATTTTGATTGTAGCGTGTTTATGTGTTCTGTATAGCTAAGGTGTTCATCCAGAATGATACCCAGAAATTTTGAATTTTTTTTAGGCTCTAGTTGTGTATTCCCAGATATTAGATTGAGGCTTATTTGGTTTCTGGTTTGGATTGTAGAAAATGTAATGTAATTTGTTTTTTTGCTGTTGAGGAGTAGATTATTATTTAAAAACCAGTCATCTAATTTGTTTAATACGTTATTAGCCTTAGATTGTAGAGCATCTTTGGAAGTGTCTGTTACTATAATATTTGTATCATCAGCATATAATATTGCATTTGCCTCGGGTATAACATTTGGTAAATCATTTATGTACATAAGAAACAAAAGAGGGCCAAGAATACTTCCCTGAGGCACACCACATGTTACACTTTTCATGGTGGAGTGCTGATGTGTTACATATCCTTTTGCTGTGGTGTGAGCGATTTCTATAATTTGCTTTCCATTGGTAAGGTAAGATTGAAACCACTTTTGTGGTAGTCCACGAATACCAAGTTTTTAAAGTTTCCACAGCAATATCTCGTGATTTACAGAATCGAAAGCTTTTGATAGGTCACAAAAGACTCCTACCGTGTGATTACAATTATTCAGCGATTGTGTGACACATTCTACTAAGTCTGCTAATGCTGTTTTCGTGCTTCGTTCAGACCTAAAACCATGCTGCGACACGCTTAAGATTGAGTGTTTACTACAGAAATTTTCTACTCTCATCATTATTGCATGTTCAATAATTTTTGAGAAGACTGAGAGTTGCGAAATGGGCCTGTAATTTGATAAATCCTTTGGGTCATTTTTCTTCAGTAATGGTTTAACAACAGCTATTTTTAGCCTGTCTGGGAAAATACCCTGTTCAATGGAATTGTTTAATATATGTAGTAATGGTTGACATAGGGAACTATAACATTTCTTAATTAGGAAGTCTGGTATTTCATCAATGCCGGAAGATCGTTTGTTTTTTATACGCCTGAAAATTATCTTTAATTCCTGTTCAGTAATGGGGGAAATGAACAAGGACTTGTCATTTACTGTTATGTGTGTAGAACATTCTTCTGGAGCAGCCATAAGCCCATTCCTTTTATTTGGAACTGCATTTACAAAATACTCATTGAAAGCATTCGCAACATTAGGGGGATGTTGGACTTCTTTTCCATTAATGCATATCACCATATTATTACGTAAAGATTGGTGTTTTGTTGATGCATTTCTTATAATTTCCCACATTGTTTTACATTTATTGTTTGAATTATTGATTTTATGGTCATTATGATTAATTTTTGATTGGTGGAGTACACTTTTATATATTTGCTTATACCTCTTGTAATATTTCAGAAAAGATGGATTGGGATTCACCTTACTTTCAGAATGGAGCATTTTTAGTTTTCTACTTGAGATTCTGATTCCGTTTGTGACCCACGATTTACACTCAGTGGATATGATAACTTGTTTAGGTGGAAAACATTCATTGTGTAACAAGATAATTTTGTTCAGAGAGAGATTAAATTTTTAGTTTGTGGAAGGTAAATTATAAATATCTTCCCAATTTTCGCTGTTTAGTTTTCCAATAAACATGAGTATAGAACCTTCATCATATTTACGTTTTTGCATTTTTAGTGGCTTTCTATGATATTCAGTAGCTTCTATTTTACATGTGAGACATAAAAATTGTGCTTCATGGTCGGAGAAGTGGACTGATATGTTTTCACATTGAAACTCTTTTGAGTGTACACTTATTAACATGTGGTCTATGAGGGAGAGTGTGTCTTTCGTTATGCGCGTGGGTGTAGTTATAATTTGCTTTAGGCCAAAAGTGTTTATTGTGGCTTCAAAGTGCAGTTTCCGTCCTGTATTTTTTAGAAAATCAATGTTTAGGTCCCCACATACCACAATTTCACATGTATAACTTTTTAATTCATCTAACATACTGACAGATTTTTTTATGAATATTGTATAGTCTGCATCAGGTGTTCTGTAGCAACATACTATTATTAAATTATACTGTGCAAGACGTACAACACTAACTTCAAAATGTTTTTCTATAGGTTTCACAGTTTTGGGGACAATTTGTTTGGCAATTATATAATTTTTTGTAAATATGCCTGTTCCCCCTCGTTTTATTAGAGACCTTGATGAGAAACTAGCTAGGTGGAAATTTGGAATTTGAAGGTAAGTAATTTCATCTTTGGACAGCCAGTGCTCAGTAACACACAGTACATGTGCATCTAAACATTCATCGGTTAGGAATATTTCTAAATCTAACACTTTGCCTGTAATATCTTGAATGTTTAGATGCACAATATTGCATTGTATAACTCTCTTCTTCATTTGAGAGAAACTATTGGTTGTAAGACCCTGTTCCTTAGGTTTAACATTTACAATATTTGTTGCATTTTTACATTTTACAATAAAAAATCATCTTTAAATTTGCCTGGAACACTCCTTATTCTATCGGATGTTCGTGCAGATGGTTCTTTTTGTTTTACATTAACTCTTTTGTCATTTTCCACTTCCTTGTCTTTTTCATCTTTTCTCACTTCACTGTAATGTTCATTTTCTTCACTACCTTTTTTATCACTTACCATTTTACTGCATTTTTCACCATTCATCACAAGACAGACTTTTCCGCTATTTACCACATCACTATATTTCTTTCCATTTACCACTTCACTTTCCTGATTATTTATGGGGTGCCATTTCAGTTCAATAGGATTGCACTTTCTTCTTTGGTTTATAATGTATTCAGTTATCACCGTACCTATTGCTTTTGACACCTTTTCTTTTCCAGATCGGTTCAGATGCATGCCGTGACTTGTGAAATTGTTTCTCTCTAGCCTGCTTACATCAACAATATCGACATTACTAAAGTTTTTACACAGGTGTCTGATATTCTTGTTTGTCTCTTTTATGGCCACATTAACACAAGATTCTGGTATGAGATCGTATCTCGTTGGTATATTAACTACGATCACTTTAGAGTTTCTTATTTGAGGTAGTTTCTTTTCCAATGTATATATCACATCGTGACCTTCATTGCATGCTACATTGTTTGCACCTGCCATTAGTACTACACAGCTGCTGATTTCTTTGTTTTGAGGTTTTAGGCTACTTACAACCTGCCCAATTGCAAGCATCAGCTACCGGCATCTTTTTACTTGTGTTGTATCGTATCACAATTACCAACAAAAGAAAATGCGCCTTGTGTTATGAACAACTGTGGCAAATCATTCTCCTTTGATTTCATGTCGCCTCTCTTTGCCTTCTTTGTCACGCCGCGGCGTTCGTCTTTTTCGCAACTCGATACCGACCGCAGCTATACCTTCCTATTGTTTTTTGTATACGAATCTCGCCCTTTGCTTTGTAAAGACATGGAATTTATACTTCTGTAATATTGTTGAAGCTTCAGAAGAAATGAAATGTATTTCTTGAAAATTAGGGCGAATTACGTATAAACAAATTACGTACAACTTGGTTTCGTTAACACGTTTTTAAATTATATTTTGGGGAACCTACAAAAAATCACCTCTAAAACAGAATTTCACAGAACTGAGTTACTGTATTACGGAGAAGAATTTATCAAGAAAAAATCAATTGTGTGTGAATTGATTGATTGAGTTGGTGTTTTAAAGTCCACTTTATGCACACTACGGCTAATCTGGAATGGACCTACAGTTGGAAGTGGGATCCGAACCACTATGTGCCTCGACAGGGTATCGAACCCAGGACTACTTGATTACAAGGCGACGACGCTTACCCTACCACTGTACAATCGGGGAGGCACATGAGGGTGTGGGAAGTGAGATAATTTGGGAAGCTATATGAGAATACAGGCTCTGGCAATACTGAGTTCAATAAATTACAACGAAACGCTTGGCAATTGCTCAATTTTCGTAACATTAAAGATACATTTGGTACATGTGTTATTAATGCTTCGAGCTACCTGTATGTAAAAACATAAAAAATGAATGAAAGAACAGAAGTAGTTAACGTTGTTCCTTCAAATATGAACAGAGTCGGAATGAGAACAATGGAAGGGCCCCGTTGTTGACTGTTTAAAAAGATGTTTAATCCTACACGTGTTTCTGTGGGCTTGCTAAAATCCTGAAGTAGGTCAATCCGGCAACGGCGCGTCACTACCAGAGTGGGTGGTTCCACGCCGGTTGCTAGCGCGTCCTGACTGTAGTTTCTTCCATCCTTTTAAAAGCCGGATATTTTCTTGCAAGATCATTGTTGAATTTACACTCTTGATTAGTTATTTCATGGAAGTAAAAATTACTTAATAATCAAAATTCTCACTACGCGTTTTGGTATCAGCTATGTATAACCATAGAATTTCTATGGTATAACTCGAAAAGGAACTGGCCGATCTTCGTGCCGAAGTGGTTATCACACCGCACCACAACGCCAGGGATCGCGGATTCTAATCCCTGGCCTGGTATGGGTGTTCTGTGAGTGTCCCTTCATCAAAATCGTCATATCATCGCTCAACCGCATCTTCGCGATTAGCCAAAAGTGGATGAAAAGCGAAGTAAAATAAACCAAATCAATCAATCGAAAAGGGACTGCACAGACTCAGTCTTTAGGGCGTCTGACTACCATGCGAGAGACCCGAGTTCGATCCCCGGCGGGGTAGATCCGGGATTTTTTTACCTGTTCAAGCGGCTCCGACGCTCACCCAGCGTCTGTAGCGTGGGGAGGGGCTAAGTGAGATTGCACGCGATAAATTGTCTGGAAGCGCACGCGGCAACTCACCTTCAAAAAAGAAATCCAAAACCCACTCTTCACGTACAAAAAAAGTAATTCCACCTCCTCCTGCGTCGTATTTCCCCCACAGTGACGCGAGAGTTTACGGGCGACAAGTGCAGGAAGCACGAGACAAGAAGGGGAGGAAGATGACCCAAAAAAAGAAACTCACGTTTAGCACGTGCCGTGCTTCAAGGTTTCAAAAAAGGGGTCCGACAGCGAATAGCAACATTAACCTTCTCCGCTGTAACAAAATAAAAAAAAGGATAGTATTCCTCCAACGTAACTACTTTTCTCACTTCTCTGTTTAATGTAAATTACATGAAAAAAAATTGAATACGTGTACACACTCCTTTTTTTTTTTTTTTTTTGTAAAGCTAACTTTAGGATTCTACGTAACGTGACTAACGGGCAACTCTTACTGTTCAAACGTTCCAGCAATAATTAAGACGCTACTCAATTCAATTAACAAATATAATTGCATTCAAGATTGTTCTCCATTTTACATTATTTGAATATTACAACAAATCCCCACGTATTGCACTGGGTGTGGTTTCAATAACACATTCATTGATTAACAAACCTAGCGACCAGCGCTCTATTCTACTACGTTACATAAACTCATGTTCAATTTTAACAAACCAGCAAGAACACGAAGCAAAAAGCTTCCACTTAACAATCTTGTCGTGTTATCAATTGATCCTACGTAATAATTTTACTTGCCAAAACATTCATCTCTCTTATACAGTATACGAAGCCTATCCAAAAATTAAGAACGTGACGTTCTTCCTTTGCCCAATCAAACAAAAGACCTAGATGGCCTAAATCTTTAACGTAACTTGTACGTACTTATGTATACATTAATATATCGCTTGTCTCCTATTCTTTACGCATCAACTAGTGCTACCGTTACTTATACAGGATCGCTATTAGGACAAAGGGGGAAAAGGGGGGGGGGAGATTGCAATTAGTGCAAGTCCTTTTTGTTTCATTTAATTCTGGTGCGAACACGTACGCCTTTGTCGTAGCACGAACAAGGTAGTGCTTCTTACAACCGCGAGTTCAGCAGTAAAGCTTCAAATTTCTATTTTTTTTTTTTTTGCCCAATTGTAGATTACCAAGAGATTATAAGCAATTCCTCACACTTCTTCTTGCGCTTATTTTACAAAGCCAAATTCAACCGAAAAGATCGGTTCGTGAAGTTATGCCACACTAACACAAAACGTACGCGATTTGCGTCGTTACATAATGTTCGCCGTGCTACAACAGGGTAGCGAGATAGTAAATCACAGGTCCAACACGTAAAAGCAGAAACGTATATACATTAGTTTTCTCGCAATTTCACTTATTCAATTGGGTTATGTCCAGAAGCGTGCGGTAAGGAAAGGCGGGGCAAGCGCCGCTTGCCTTGTTTTTTAAAACACTTTTGATATTTAAAGTTCGTGTTTTT
The DNA here is from genome assembly GCF_977018435.1 of Lepisma saccharinum. Lineage (NCBI taxonomy): Eukaryota > Metazoa > Arthropoda > Insecta > Zygentoma > Lepismatidae > Lepisma > Lepisma saccharinum. Next base: position 139,466,496 of record NC_139231.1, read on the forward strand.
CAATGCCTCTATACACATTAGAATGGAATTTATTTACTATAAGATATTTACATTGCAGAATTTTCATGTCCTCTATTTTCTGTTCTTTTGGCTTGAAACATAAACCGGCTACACCCTTGATGACGTTGGGCGATGCGGCACGATTGGGCGCGTTTAGAAGAAGAGGACTGCTCGCCTTTCTCCCCGCTTTTCGAGTGACTTATGCAGTTCTTGCATGGACACTGTCCATCCCCGTTTACGAGGAAAAAAGACCGAGGGCAAGCAACACCAAGACCGCATCTGTCTTTGGCAAGGGTGGTGGAAAGAATTCGTCCACACGGCCACAAGTGTTGCTAACTTCCAGAATTTTCTGTGCATCTGTAGCACCACCTAACGCGGTACGATTTTCATGTTTGATACTCTATAGTAATTAACAAATTACATTATGAAGTTAGCCAGTGATCACAAGTCGTATGCTATTTATAAGAAATGAAATCACAGCCGGTACTTGAACATATTCGTCACGTGGTCGGTTACTTGGAAATATGGAGGGTATGTAACACTGCAGGTTAGGGTGAAAAGGAAGGTTAATTTAGAAGCGTGATGCTGCTGTTGCGTGTTTTGTTTTTTACTGTGATATTGTGCTGTTCTTTTCTGTTCTTTGTGTCGTGTTTTTGTACCTGGTGTAAAAGTACATTGAAAATTTCCGCCAGGGTTGACATACCAGAAGAGTCATCAATTTCCAGTGCTGCAGGTAAGGCCTTGATTTGGGACCTTCTTTCAAAACCATTCAGTTCAAGAACATATGGTGTAAAGTTGGAGCTTGTGATTGTGAGTCGAGCGACCGTGTCCTGAACTGTGCACAACAAAACCAACTAAGAAATATGGGAAAGTTTTCATTAGGCAGTTTAAAACATCTCAGTACAACAATATTATGTGGTAGCCATGATTTTAATAAATTATTTTGTTGGCCATGTGTTTTGTTCAATACAAATATAGGAACAAGCTACAGTGACTTGAGCAATTTTTATAATGCAGTGCAAAGACATGAACGTTCCCAGAATCACATCTGCGCGTGCATCAAAGTGAAGACAAGTCATGATTCATAATTCTAGCCAAGTAAGAAACCGAATCCCGTCCGTTTATTTAAGATCGAAACTTTATGATAATAGGATGTTTATTATTTTTAGGGTTAAAAAAGAACGTAATTTAATTTACAGTTGCCCTCAAATATCAAGTAAATCAATATTTTCTTCATGGTTGAAATTTACAAGTTTTTATCGAGAGGCTTTTTTCTTCTTTATAAACCTGCAGCGAAGATTTGATTTTACGGTATGTATGCACTTCACACACTCAAGCCCGATACTTCACCATTATGCACATTATTGTAGATAGGGATGTGTGTAGGCTTATATTATATTTGAAATTGTTATAATTAACCAAAACGAAAAATTAACCCATCGCTTGCCTATCACGAAAGGTCACGGCACGCCCCTGGTTATGTCAAAGTTACGGGGTTCCCAACACTTATGCGACAAACGGCAAGGAATTAACCTTGTTCCCACTTTTCTCGGTCTAGTTAAAGTTTGTACGTACCTCACCAAGATTGTAAACGTCCCATGGAACTGCAACGCCTTCCTTTCACAAGAGTCCAAGTGATCACTCCATTTGCCTTCTTCCCATTTAGCTGTCAGCGCAGCAGGCGTGGTTCGGCAGGTCGTGGTTCAGGTACTCTCTAGCCGGTTGGGACTGGATGACGAAGCACCTGGCTGGTGCGTGCCGTTCGAAGCGAGCGAGAAAGACCGAGGTCGGAGGACGAACTGAACTGCCATCGCAGCAGGATTTACAAGCGGGCGTAAGCCGCAAAAATATGCCACCGGGAGGCAGCAGCAGAGAGCGATCGTGAGGCGAAACGACCTCGATGGCGAAAAATTAAACTTGCAATTTTTTTTTGTTTTAGCAATGTAAGGATTGTAAACCGCAAGGGACAAACGTTACAAATTCCCCCGACAAGCGGAATCAAAATCCCCCTCTAACCAAAATAAGGGCAAGACACTGATCCCAAAAGAAATAAGGGCACCAAGATAAGCCCATTCTATCAACCACAAATTATTACCATAAACAATAAAGCATTGTTACAACCCCCAAAAAAATCATCAATACACCTGAAGACATACACGTATCCAATCCCAGATTAGAGATTAACTCTAATTAAACTTCGAAAATCAGATAAGTCTTTATGAAAACCAAGCTGTTGTTGTTGAGCACGAAGATAACAGGACGTCGTGTACGCCTCCCGGTCGATACACCTGGACTCCTGATAAATGTCGGCACTGCTTGTAGAAAACCATCACACCACTGAAGTATGTTACCATGCGGACTTGCCTTAGACTTGGATATTATGGCTACGCTGAGTACAACGGAAGATTTAAACCATTTACTTTTCGGAAAACGAACTCGTAGCACTTCCATCCTTGCAGAAGAAAACATAGAAAAAAAAGGAAAAAAAGACAAGAATGAAAAAACGAGAAAATAAGAAGGAAGAATAAACAAAAATATAGGAAAGGAGAGGAGGAAAAGTACTACGAAACGGAAAAGGAAGGTAGCACTATTACAAAAGATGCCAAATCCGGGATAACATTAGGATGCAAGACAGAACAACATTATTTCTCAATAAAGCATAATAAGCAATATTATCACATAACTACACAAGGATATAAACAAGACTAGCCATTACTAGAAAAAGGCAAAATTTGAAATTGATACATAAACATAAAGAATACACTTTAAAAAAGTACATAATATGTATATACAATGACCAAGTAAGGAGATGAGGCAGGAATTACGTTGGAAGAAAGACGTTACTCATAAGAATATCAAAAAATTTAGGAATGATTTTCAGGGGAAGACTGAAGCGTAGCTGCCATCTCCGAATCCGATAAAGCAACCGGTTGGGAATCAACTTCCATATCTCGAATGATGTACGGTTTTACATGAGAGACATGGACCTTTCGGATCATTTGCTGGGTATCTGGGTCAACCAACATGACGGTAACCGGACCCAGCATTTTAAACACCTGGGCCGGACCCGACCAACGCTCTTGAAGCTTAGAAGATATGTGTAGCAAGGCATTGCTATGGGGAAAAGTACGGTAAAGTACCATATCTCCTGGTTTCAGAGAAACCTGGGATCTGGAGGGGTCGTATTTAAGTTTGCGAGAGCGCCAAGACTTTAATAGATGTTGATAAGCCTCACCCCAGCGATGTGCCCGCTCCGGCGAAGGAGGAGCAGCCAATTCAGAATCAGTTTGTAACTCCCAAAAAAAATTCATCGGGCCGTCTATGTCTCGACCAAAAATAATTTTAGATGGAGACGTATGAGTGCTATCATGTTGGGCGGTATTGAAGGCAAAAGCTATGCTTTCCAGATGAGTGTCCCATTTGGAGTTATCCTTAGAATGGTAACAAATTAACGAAGCCTTAAGGTTCCGTATGAATCTCTCCGCTAAGGAAGGATTGGGATAATAAGCACTAGTGCAAATATGGCGAATATTTGACTCAAATAGAAAATTATTAAAGAGGTTAGAACGAAAATAAGAGGCATTGTCCGAGACCAACTCACATGGAGCACCAAACAATAAAAACGAGGTGCGTAGCTTGTCAATAATATGATGGGATGTAGCCGACCTAAGCGGAAACAAGGACACCCACTTGGAAAAGGCATCCACCACCACCAAAATATACACATTACCCTTAGTGGAACGAACAAGAGGACCAACCAAATCTATGTATAAACGTCGCCAAGGGTGTCGTATAACCTCAGAAGACAAAAAACCAGGAGGTTTACGGACAGCCAGTTTGGCCCTCTGACAAATGTCACAAGAACGGACATATTGGCGGATATCGGAGAGATAAGTAGGCCACCAGAAAAGCGTCGCTATTTTCTTGATGGTTTTATTGACGCCTAAATGCGCACCACCGACAGGGTGTCGTGATAATAACGACATAATAAATGTCTAAGCACTTGAGGAACAACAACTAGAGAAGAATTAGAACGAGGCGGCTGCCAAATCAACAGATCCTGATGTAAATGATAATGTTTAACCTGTTGATTCTTCTTCAAATGCGTAATAATAGGTGACAAATCTGGATCCTGACTTTGCAGGACCGCAATATCTGATTTATTGAAAGGAATGATATTGAATTTTGGAGCCGCACAAGCCAAACTGGTACAAGGCGGAGACGTTACCGCAAAATCGTCTGAAGAATGCATGCGGGAAAGACAGTCAGCCACCGGATTTTTAGCGGAAGAAATGTGTTCCACATGGTAAGAGAAACGAGACAAATACAAAAGCCATCGACCAAACTTACCAAATTGTTCAGGGTGTTTTAAAAGCCAAGACAATGCCTGATTATCTGTTTGGAGAACAAAATGTTTAGAAGTTAAATATGTTTCAAATTTCTTGAAGCCAAACACCACCGCACAACACTCCGCTTCATATATAGATTGTTTACGTTCCAAGGTTGTACGCTTTCTCGATGCAAATGCAATAGGACGCAAGGAGCCATCCAGTTCACGTTGGTTTAAGGTAGCACCTAGTGCTAAACTTGAAGCATCCGTTTGAAGTACAAACTCCTTTGTAAAATCTGGCAAGGCCAGACCCGTATGTTCAATGAATGCGGCTTTCAAATTATCAAACCGAGTTTGATCATCGGCAGTCCATACAAAGGTAGCGTCTTTCTTCCGTTTATCTGTTAGAAAAGACGTACGATCAGCGAATTGGGGAAGAAACCGGGAATAATACGAGAGTAAACCCATGACCTGAGAAACACCCTTCTGGCTCTTAGGAGCGGGAATATCTTGGATAGCTGAAATCCGATCCGGATCCATAACAATCTGGCCCTTACGAATGATATAACCGAGATACTTAATCTCCGACGCCATCCAAATAGATTTATCCGGGTTGACAGTAAGACCAGCCGATCGCAAAACCTGAAGGACCTCTCTAAGATGTTCCATATGGGACGACTCATCGGGTGAATATATCAATAAATCATCTGCATAGGTCAAAAGGAACTTGTATTTAAACTTTCCCAACACCTCATCGAGAACCCTTGACAATATCTGAGTTCCAAGATTGATTCCGAACGGAACGCGAGTATATCTATACTGGCCAAAAGAAGTGACAAATGCTGTCAAGTCTTTACTCCTCTCATCTAACCGTATCTGATGGAACGGTTGGCAGAGATCCAAACAAGGAAATACTGCCGCTGATTGTAGATGTTGAAACAATAAGTCTATGCGCGGTTGTGGAAAATGATCATACGCTATCAGGCGGTTAAGGTTCTTATATGGGCATACTAGACGGTGTGTACCGTTCTTTTTGGGAACCAGAAAGGCCGGGCTGGAGTAAGGTGACCGGCAGGGCTCTATAATGTGCTGAGCCTGCAACTCTTCAATCTGTTTCCTCATTATGTCAGTTTGAACAGGATTAAGTTGGAAGGGTTTTGATCGGAAAGGGATGTCTGACACAACAGGTATCGAAACCGGATCCAAAGTGCAAGTACCAACCTTTTCCGTAACCACATCCTGAAATTGAAATAACAATGATTATAAGGATTGGTTATCTAAGTGAACGGGAAGAGGATCGGTAATGACTGACACATGAGAAGTTTCCGGCGAACTCGAGGAGGAACCAGGAAGGGCCTCAGAGATATGTATCTGGGTAGGTTCAGGGAAAGCAATAGGTACACCCTCCTGATGAAAGGGAAAAGATAAAAGTTTCGTCTCAAAAGAAATGGTCGCTTTGGTATGGACCAAAAAATCCGTGCCCAAAATTAATGAAAAAGGGAGAGCTTCAGACACACAAAAGCGCCATTTCCAAGTAAGTCGGTCAAGTCGCAAAGGTAGGTAACAAAAGGAGGATAAAAAAATGAATGGTTAGTAACATCTCGCAATTCGATGGATTGGTCAGAAAAAATAGGAAAGGAACCCTTAAGAGTATGTAACAAAGAAGAAGAGATTATAGATACCGAAGAAGCGGTATCAAGTAATGCCAAAACGGGAGAATGATTAAGAAGCACCCGCAGTGTGGGTGTCGGGTGACCTTCAAACAAAAAGGGATATTCAGCATGCAGTAAAAGGGAAGGGGTATCCACCTGTGTTGTACCGAAAGCCAAAGGTAAATTGGAATCCTGGCCCAACCTAGTTGATGACGCTACCGCTGGCATGCATGGTGGAATAGAAACTGGTTGATGGGGCGAAATATCTGGAACTGAGGAATCGTCTACCGAAGGCACATGTGCCAAAATGTCCACATTGTCCGGTTTGCGTTGGAGATTCCACTTCAATTCCGGCTGCCAAATGTTTTGTGCCATAAGAAGTAAATGCCCAATAGTTTGTGGACGGGAATGCCCCAAAAGTAATGCACGCGCTGGAAAATTTATACCCTCAATAATCGTATCTAATAATTGTGACTCCGACCATTCTACAGGGAGAATTTGATAAGAGTCATAGATGTCGCGAACGAATGAGTACAAACTCTCACCGGGTTGCTGCACCCGATGTAAAACCTCGTTCTGAAATGGCAACAATAAGGAATGTGGAAACAACCGATTCCAAATCATTAACTTGAATAATTTCCAAGGCAACTTTTGTAAAAGGCCTTCCAGCCAAATCTCTTTAAGGGGGGTCAAGGTGTACTGCAAGGCCCATAGCAAAACCGACTCAATGTCAAGCAATTCCAAGGTAACTATCTTATGAAGTCGAAAAAAAAAGGTAAATAAAAGAGGAATATCTAGTCCGTGTAACACTGGCAGGTCTTGAAAAAGAAATTTGGAGGCATTAAAGCGTACAAGGTCGCGCACGGGCGTTTGTGGCTGAGGTAACAGGACACCACTTACAAAATCCAATGTTGAAGGGGAGGGTGGAGGTAAAGGGGGCGGAGTATAAGGAGGAGGAATATCAAATGTCATGTTTCAAACAGAAAAAAAAACACGGAAATCCTGAAATATGTAAACACCCGGTACAAGTGGAAGGTAAAAAAAAACTAAACACCAAATAACAAATCAAGGATGAATAGAAGGCTACCAGAATAAAAAAAACTGGCAAGGACTGTAAAAGGGGGAAATGATACCCAACAAAAAAGGGGGGGCGATGAATGTGAGGGAAAAAAATTTATGTCAAATAGTACAAAAAAAATATATGGTTAATTGTTATATCAAAAAAACCAAAGTTTGCTGTTAAAGTTATATAAAGGGACAAGGGAAAAAAAGGGGGGATTAATGGGAGGGGAAAAAAATTGCTTTCAATGATGACACAAGGGTATTAATTGAATAATCGGAACGAAAAAAAAACAATGCTCTAGCTACCAATATTTGTAGCGTGGGGAGGGGCTAAGTGAGATTGCACGCGATAAATTGTCTGGAAGCGCACGCGGCAACTCACCTTCAAAAAAGAAATCCAAGACCCACTCTTCACGTACAAAAAAAGTAATTCCACCTCCTCCTGCGTCGTACTTCCCCCACAGTGACGCGAGAGTTTACGGGCGACAAGTGCAGGAAGCACGAGACAAGAAGGGGAGGAAGATGACCCAAAAAAAGAAACTCACGTTTAGCACGTGCCGTGCTTCAAGGTTTCAAAAAAGGGGTCCGACAGCGAATAGCAACATTAACCTTCTCCGCTGTAACAAAATTAAAAAAAGGATAGTATTCCTCCAACGTAACTACTTTTCTCACTTCTCTGTTTAATGTAAATTACATGAAAAAAAATTGAATACGTGTACACACTCCTTTTTTTTTTTTTTTTTTTTTTGTAAAGCTAACTTTAGGATTCTACGTAACGTGACTAACGGGCAACTCTTACTGTTCAAACGTTCCAGCAATAATTAAGACGCTACTCAATTCAATTAACAAATATAATTGCATTCAAGATTGTTCTCCATTTTACATTATTTGAATATTACAACAAATCCCCACGTATTGCACTGGGTGTGGTTTCAATAACACATTCATTGATTAACAAACCTAGCGACCAGCGCTCTATTCTACTACGTTACATAAACTCATGTTCAATTTTAACAAACCAGCAAGAACACGAAGCAAAAAGCTTCCACTTAACAATCTTGTCGTGTTATCAATTGATCCTACGTAATAATTTTACTTGCCAAAACATTCATCTCTCTTATACAGTATACGAAGCCTATCCAAAAATTAAGAACGTGACGTTCTTCCTTTGCCCAATCAAACAAAAGACCTAGATGGCCTAAATCTTTAACGTAACTTGTACGTACTTATGTATACATTAATATATCGCTTGTCTCCTATTCTTTACGCATCAACTAGTGCTACCGTTACTTATACAGGATCGCTATTAGGACAAAGGGGGAAAAGGGGGGGGAGATTGCAATTAGTGCAAGTCCTTTTTGTTTCATTTAATTCTGGTGCGAACACGCACGCCTTTGTCGTATAACGAACAAGGTAGTGCTTCTTACAACCGTGAGTTCAGCAGTAAAGCTTCAAATTTCTATTTTTTTTTTTTTTTGCCCAATTGTAGATTACCAAGAGATTATAAGCAATTCCTCACACTTCTTCTTGCGCTTATTTTACAAAGCCAAATTCAACCGAAAAGATCGGTTCGTGAAGTTATGCCACACTAACACAAAACGTACGCGATTTGCGTCGTTACAAAATGTTCGCCGTGCTACAACAGGGTAGCGAGATAGTAAATCACAGGTCCAACACGTAAAAGCAGAAACGTATATACATTAGTTTTCTCGCAATTTCACTTATTCAATTGGGTTATGTCAAAGTTACGGGGTTCCCAACACTTATGCGACGAACGGCAAGGAATTAACCTTGTTCCCACTTTTCTCGGTCTAGTTAAAGTTTGTACGTACCTCACCACGATTGTAAACGTCCCATGGAACTGCAACGCCTTCCTTTCACAAGAGTCCAAGTGATCACTCCATTTGCCTTCTTCCCATTTAGCTGTCAGCGCAGCAGGCGTGGTTCGGCAGGTCGTGGTTCAGGTACTCTCTAGCCGGTTGGGACTGGATGACGAAGCACCTGGCTGGTGCGTGCCGTTCGAAGCGAGCGAGAAAGACCGAGGTCGGAGGACGAACTGAACTGCCATCGCAGCAGGATTTACAAGCGGGCGTAAGCCGCAAAAATATGCCACCGGGAGGCAGCAGCAGAGAGCGATCGTGAGGCGAAACGCCCTCGATGGCGAAAAATTGAACTTGCAATTTTTTTTTTGTTTTAACAATGTAAGGATTGTAAACCGCAAGGGACAAACGTTACACGTCGTATAAAGTGGTTGCCTGGAGGAAACTCTGGGGGGGGGGGGGTAAAGGTGGCTAGAGGCTTGGTGCTGATCACACACCCCTATACGTCTTCATGGCGTGGTGCAAAGCACAGGGGAGCACTTTACTTTTACAGACTACGTTCATTCCTGCAGTCTCAAAGGGCGAAGCAACGAGTTAGAATAATACTAATGACTGGTGTGGAACTTTGCCTATTTTATTTATTTGTAGTAAAACACAGGCTTTAATGTTTCAAGCTCGTTTCATGGTGTTTCTAGTAGAAAAACGCATTTTTATAGTGCCTATAAATGCCTACTTCGAGGGTTAGTACCTACTTCGCTTAATCGTGCCAAAAAATTTCTATTCTGTAATTTTTGCATACTTCAGGTATTTAATACGTGCCTTTGGCTTTCCCTACATTGAAGAAGGCTTTGTTGATGTTATCTGGTATTGGCCAGATTTGAGGTTCTCAATTGGAACACTGTTTACATTTTTTTGTCACAATGATGCAAATTGTTTTTTTCATCGTTTGTTCAAATCCGCACAGTCGTTAGCACAAGCTCTTTTTGTGAGAATTACTTTAACTGACGATTCTCCACAAATGTGAATTTCGATCAAAAGAGTATTAATAGTTCGTTCATCGTTAGCGCACTTTTATGTATAAACTGAAGTGCTAATACAGTATAACTGTATATTGTAAAAAGAAAATTGAAATAAATTCACATTCATTACCCATTTTAATATCTTTTTTTAATTATGGTGCTATATTCACGTGCGCGAAACGTTCAGGCTGGCTCGTATCAGGCTAACTTAACATAAGTGATGCCATATTCTTTCCAAAAAAGGAGGACATTTATCGATTTCTAAAAAATCCGCCCGGACGCCGGACAGACACCTAAAAAGGAGGACATGTCCGGATAAAAGAGGACGTCTGGTCACCCTAATCTTTCCTGCCTTTTTCCCATCCTGTAACTATACCACTTTTTGACTGCTTACAGCGCCATTTTTTACCCTGGTGGCGAGAACTGGAACTATTTTGTTTTTTTGCATAATTCGCGAGCGCATTGCTTCTTTAACATATCTACGAAGTTTCAGACTGCTACTGTCATTACAGCCCGTGCTGTACCACTCTGAACACAGTCACTTTAATTATAACCACCTGGTATATAGCCAGCAACATCAGAAATGCCACTTGTTTGGAAATTAATTTCGTGGAAGGCATTATTTTAGCCTTGTACATATATATGCACATCGTAATTACAATGTATTGTCTGTTGAATAAAATCTTGGCAAATTATGTCATATACCACTAATATGAAGATGATGTACAGAAATATTACGGGTAAATGTTATATTGGAGACATATTTCTTCATTTTTACAGAAGAAACTACTTACGGAAATGAGTTTCTGTAGCATTTTGAAAGTTCGTGGAGGTATTTTCTCACCTTAGAATGCTGCACAAGAAGAAATAAGCACTTTTGATATAATAAACTTGCATTTTGTGCAAAGCGACAACATTATGCCGTCGTTTCCATTATGTACCTGCAGATGGCACGAGCATCGAAAGCCAAGCGGTCTCGCCAATCTTTCCAAACGTGCCATTTTTTTACGTGAATTTTTTTAACTATGCTTACCTAACCTAACCTAACCTTGCCAGAAATGGTCCATGGGGCCATCGTGAATGGTTTTTGGGGCTATCCGTCAATGGTTCGTGGGGTTATCGTGAATGGTTTTTGGGGCTATCCATCAATGGTTTTTGGGGCTATCCGTCAATGGTTTTTGGGGCTATCCGCCAATGGTTCATGGGGCTATCTGTTAATGGTTTGTGATGACATAATGAACACGAAAGTAGGTATTTTTCGGTTAAGAAGCTTGAAACACTGCATACCCACTCCAAATCGACAAAACACAAGCAAGACGCACGATGATCCACAGCTGTGCACGCCATATTGTATGTTCAGCAACGGAAGAAAGGAACTAAAAGAATTACTCGTAATGTGAAAAATCAATGTTATTTTCGTGTAAAAAGCATAATGGCACCTTCAACTACAACTATGTTCCGCAATACATAATTGGTAACTACGAACCATCCGAAACACAAAATATCCGATTTTAAAGTGTCTCCGATATAACACACATTTACCATATTATGTTGATACATTTTACTCTCTGTAATACTCGCCCATGCTGGTTTATCGCATCCAGAACTACTCTTACATCTTACTTTTAAAACTGTAAAACCAGCTTATTAAATCTTCCATCACCTAAATAGTTAGACATTAGTTTCTAATGTCATTCCGACATTCTAGCAAATAAAATAGGTTCAAATTACTGTACAGGTTATTGGAAATTTCCATGCTGCATATGATTTGTAAAGTCGGCCTTACATTTTCTGTTTATTTCCAGTTATTTAACGATAAATTTCCATTGCTATTGTTAATGTATGTTTTCCACTTACATCGTAATGTCAATCTTCTGTCCAGATTTGGAACATCAATTTTTCTATTTGCACCCATGCTTTGTAGACAGCATTGGCAAATTTCAGATTTCTGGCCTTAATAGAGCTGGCCATGTATTAATACATGAAATATCTTACTGTGTATGCTGCCCCTACAAAGAAGCTATGCACTATCCTCCTTTAGAATTCCAGCCCATCCCAAAAAGAAATCCTGCCTACGCCAGTGGCAGGGGGGTATGTGCATAATACCTATTATATACACATGACTGTGACGATGTGTAGAGCATTTTGGAGTAAATTTCTAAAGGGACGACTGTGAAATTGTGTGTCAGTCTTCTCGATTAATTCAAAGTTTGGAAATCAATTAACATATAGGCCTATAGTGAAACAGCATGAATTCAATGAGCACAGGAAGAAAATGGTTATGGTAGGTATACATGCGAGCATGCTGCTTGCAAACATGGATAAAATGGTGCGATAAAACAAAAAAAAAGGGATTTGTTTGATGTAGAGTGAGATGCATAAGGATTACCAAGCAACTTGTCCTTCAGCAAAGTTTATTCCTTTTGATTTACGTAATGAGAGCTTCAAGAATTGAAACAAAATGTCAAGCAAGCTTAAGACAACATCCACGCCTTAAAAGCAAGTAGGGTGCAAGAGAAAAATTAATGATAGTCAATTTGCCAAGCAAAACTTATGCATCCCACTGTACAGTTCACTACAAGCTTGCTGCCACACTGGAAGCTGTCATGTATGCGCATGTCGTGGATGCATGTGTGTTACATATACCTTTTCATGAAAGAAAAAATAACAATGGTCTTCTTAAAGGTTCGCCGAACCACTTTTTGTAGATGAAAAATAATCAACAGTTATTTTTAGTGGTTTTTATTTTATTTTATCAGCGATGTTTCGCTCTGGTCTCCCAGAACGTTTTTCAAGCTAGTCACTCTCTCTTCTCTCAGAAGTGTAGAGTGACTAGCCATGTGAGGTTGTGTTGTTGTAGGTATATCTTGGTGTAGCTTGAAAAAGTTCTAGGAATCCAGAACGAAACGTCGCAGATAAAATAAAAAACACTAAAAATAACTGGGTTACATTATTTCGAATCGGAAAAAAATACCAATGTAATATACAATAATAACTTTCACTTTCATCTTGGATTCATCCATCTACCAGCAAACAAAAGCATAACGTAATTGAACACTTAACAAGTATGGGACAACTTACCCAGGTGAAAGATAAGCATGATGGTGTCATCTAATATGTCCTCCCACTCAGATTTCCCATTTCATGTAGTTGCCGGCCGTGCTTGAAGTGGAAAATTTTATCTGGGGGGACATTTTGCTAATTATTTGGGTTAGCTGGGGAGGGGAGAGGAGGGATGCTCCTCTTGTTTAACAGGGTGAAAATGAGACAGCTGGGTGATACCATCCCCCTCATTTGAGCACTGGTTGCTGGAAATGCACAGTTAAACATTAGGTTTCATACAATGCAATGCAATATGGGAAACAGTTATGTTTTTAGGGCTTCAGATACATTGGAGTTTTATCATCACTGGTATTCAAAAAGCAATGTCAATTCCAACACAGGTCAGTGTGAAAATGACAATTGATCTCAACAAACAGAAAATCCTGTGAAATCGCAACTAGTCCTCTCACTTATCCCTAGTTTTCCATACTGTCTCAACAAATACATCTTTTATGTTCTTATACTATTATAACTTATTCTTATGTATCTGACAACATCCATACACCCCCAAGAAAAGGTCAACAGATGAATAAACATTATGATTATTATAATTATCTAATTCAAAACACAATGTGACTAAGGATTTTCAGCAACAATATTAAATGGTTTGAACTCAGATTTGGACATTACCCAGCGATACATCACACTCATCCTTTCAATCTAAAGTCGACAACCAAAAAATCTACTGCTAGTGGTGTACCCTCATGCACAATAAGCTGCAGACCACATTTACAAAACTTTTGGTTGATATTCGTAGGCAAGCTGTGGGAGATGAGCCCACCATTTTTGCAGATGTACTCCACTCAGTGAACCCACCTGACACAGGACAAGTGGAAATAGCCAAAACAGTGCATCCAGTTTGGTGCAACATTGGTCTTGTAGGTGCATTAAAAAAGTTGTTTTCAGATTGATATTTCAGCTAAACAGTGGAAGTTACACATTACATTCGAGTAGCAATGAATCTTATTCGTCATTTGTAAATTTAGTAATTTGCAATTTTCTTAAGGAATAAAATTTTGAAAATTTACTTTTTCACGCTTAGGATGTTTACAAATTTGTAAAGAAACCGAGGCAATTCATGCTTGAGTTTGATTTTTGTTTTAAGTCCACTTTATGCACAGAAAGACTAATCAGGATCAAGACCTCCAGTTTAAAGTGGGATATGAACCACTGTGCCTCCCCAGGTATCGAACCCAGGACCCCTTCATTACAAGGCAAGGATGCTTGCTACCTCTGCACCATTGGGGAGGTCCTAAGGCAATTAATGCAATTTATACAATATATCTACCCTAAGAACTACATGACCAGGGGGTTTGCAAGTCATATTCATTGAGAAGTGGAATGCTAGTTTTTCCTAGCTATATTCTTACCATCATATTCATATGAAAGGCAATATCACATGTCCCTCATCATAACTATGAAGTTACGAGCAGTTGCCCAGTGATGAAAATTGATGTTGAATGATTGCCTTCTCTTTCACAGGTGGATGATCATAATAACTTAATCCTGCAGCAGAGGCTACGTTAATGCAAGACAGACAGCAAGCAATAAATAACATTTCTTCCTGTTAGATCATAAAAATTTGTATTTACATATTTTGACATTTTTATGTACAGCACTTTACTCTCAAACAATATTATTTTAACAAGTAAAATAAAGATTTCCCAAGAAATAAGTTGCAGGTTGTCTTTTACATATTTCTTATTCTTTACACAAAAATATTTACATGTAAATACATTAAACATAATAAATATTTTCTACACAGTTTGGACATACGTCAATTTTGAAGCTAATGTAATTAATAATGACAATATTTATCACTTCACTTTATTGGCTTTGATTTTTCCATTTCCTTCATTTTGGATCTAGTGTATCTGCACATATTAGGGGGAGAAGCTTAATCTGCTTGCATATATTTAACTTCCAATGAAGTAAATTGCTATAAACTGCAGGTCAACTGCAGTTCTAATGTAACTACAAACTGTAAGGCAACTAATAGTTTACACCGATAACTGTAAGATGTTCCAAAGAAAGCTCGCTCCAACATGATCCAATTTAATTCACAAAAGAGCTTCTCCTTTTAATTTTCCTGTGCTGACACATGGAACCTTTCATTCCAACATACATATGCAAAATCAGCCATCAAACATTTAATTGGAAAGAAAAGAAATGTTAAAATACAATGTACTGTATTTAAAAAGTGGAAAGTACTTTTTTCTCGTGAAATATATTCCAAAAAGACACAACTGCACTCAACTTTTGTGGCTTCCCATTGTGCTACTTAAAGAAACATATATTAACAGTTTATATACAATAGATATCTGGCATGTGTGAAAAATTAACAGTAATATAAACTTCATTTTTCTTGGTATTTCAGCACCTTTTACCAAATGATATATTCCATCCATCGAATCAAGAGTTTAAATTTAATTATCTGTCTTCTAAACTTTCATGTCAGAATTACATACTCTTAAAGAGATTGCATGGTGTGAATATGTATTTGTTACACAAATTTTGCAATTCCTCAACTCTTATTTGGGATTCATTATTCTAAATAGTCTGTAACAAATTGTGAAACCAAAAACAGGTTACACAAAAATGATACAAAAATATATTACATGATCATGTAAGGATCTTTGTCCACAAATATAATTAACTGATAGTTAAAAGCTATTGAAGAAAATTAACATTTTTTTCTTTTCCCTGGTGCAGAACAAAACAGAACTTGGTACTAGAAGATGGAAGATTCTACAACAATTTTTGCATTGCTGCAGAAAAATGTGTGCAAATCATTTCCGAAAAGATTAAACTAACAACATTAATTCTCATTGTCTCTTCTTATTTGCTTTGATTGCTCTCGATTTTTTGTTTTCACCACCACCAAAGAAAGACGTCAACACCTCGGACATTTCTGGCATATCATACTTCGTAAGGCTGTTCAGCTGTTCCATCTCCTGAAAACACAGAAACCATTGTGAATCAAAAACAAAAAACAAACAAAAAAAAAAGTCATAAGCAGTGCTCTAAGTGTATCTGCTTATTATAACTAACAATGGTGTTAGTAATAATATGCCTCTCAGCCCAGATTCTTTCACTTTACAAATTAACATGGTTTTTCAATTCTTGGTATCTGAAGTATGCCAACCAAATTTTCATGTGAAGTCAAACTGAACAAATTGTGTTTCAATTTAAGTAGCTAAAAGGTAATAAATGATGACATTTTTATATATACAATAAGGAACAAAAATGGTTAAAAATAGTTCCAATTACTGGTTGACTGATTGATTTGGCTTAATTTACTTTGCTTTTCTGCCACTTTTGGCTAACGGTGGAGATGAGGACGAGTGATGAAGGAACACTCACAAAGAACATGCATGCCCAGCCTGGGATTGGGATCCTGAAGTTCTGGCATCAGAGCACGCTCTGATAACCACTTTGCCACAGAAGTTGGCTACAATTACTGGTGGATTCCTAACTTACTGCTGATGTGCAAATCTACAAAGAATATTTTTTTTTATTTTGCTCAAATTGTTAACAGAGAGCAAGATGACCATGGAAAAAGGAAAATATAACCGAGAGGTGTCATTCTTATGGCTGATCACAGTGAACAATCTTAGTGCGTGTATGAAGCAGACAGATTAATATGGAATGTTGCATAAAGTTGGAAAATACACTCCTCACAAAAGTTTGGAATATTGTTATGTTAGACAATAGGTAATAGACAATATGTACTGCTTGGATAGCTTGCCCATGTTCACTTAAAAAAAAACTAAAAAGTTAGAGATAATTAATAAATTAAAGTTATCCTTAAACGGATGGTTGGTCCACTTGGGTCTCACTAATGCTTCAGTCAGCACATTATACTGATACTTAATGGCAAATGTGGCTACCAGCTGCAGAATGTTATATTTAACACCCTCAGATGCTGTAATTAATATAAAGCAGCATTCACTTTGAATTCAGTCATTTACATTAATCTCGTACAATTTCCAGTGTAGAGTGGACTATTTCTTGCATGGAATGAAATGGTGACCAAGAGTATTTTAAAAATCCTGATAAATGAGGTTGCATCTGTGTAAATATATTTCCCAGCTTTCACGTAAGAAGCGATCCAAGTTTGGGTTGCATAACTTTTGAAACTCAAAGTACATATAAATTGCACATGGTAAGTTAAGAGTAAATTGCTTATGGAATTATTAAAAAAAAACACCCTAAAAACCTATAATTTATATTCCATTTTGACAGACAAGCCAAATAATGTCAGAACATGATGCAAGGTTGTTTTGAGGATAGAGGGTAAATTGTAGGAATTTGAGAACATTTTCAATAATTAATTCTCTTGTAGTTTAAGATTGTTACAAGCATAAAAACACATGCTTCCTTCATCAGACATTTATTTTTAGTTTGATTACACATACACCTTAAGTAAGGTAAAGTTAAAGTTCCCTGTGTATATAGCAGCGTGCCATGAAGGCACATGTAGGGGACGTGGGGGCACATTCTCGATCTTGGTCATTTTAGAGGTGATGAGATCAGCACCATGCTCTGGCTGAATTTATCCCCCCCCCCCAGGAACCCATTGATTTGAGGCTGGGTGAGCAACAGAGGCACTTTATAAGAGGACAAGACCTGAAAAATTCTGACATCAGATCACCCACCCCAGGAATTCAACCTGGGTCTCCTGCGTGGCAGTCTGATGCCCAACCGACTAGACCACCGTGACTCATTTTCAATATGCTCGTAAAAACAATAATTTTCTATTGAATGTACAACTACATGGCTACTGTACTTTGTTTCTGACACATCAACATATCAAAAAGAATCCCAATACTATCTTCTGTAGATGCTAATCACAAACCTTTCTTGTTTCCGGATCATTCATCATCTTGGGCAGTATCATTATTAGGACCAGAGGCAAAACCATCATTATAACCTAAAATGGTAAAAACAATGAAAACATTATTAAATACAAATACACACTCACTTTTGATAATTAAATATTATAAATAGTAGAGCGATTCCATGTCAATTCAACCAGGCCTTGACACGCACCGATTCAGATTTCGATGAAACTCGGTACATTTGTTAATACTAGCAAAGGCATGAACATGTAGACACTAAGAATTTTTTTGCATGTGTTCATACCTAGTATTAGTATTAGGCTCGGTCCGAAAGGTACAAAGTACATACTTGAAGTATAGTGAAGTGACATCACCTAGTACAGTTTGAAAGCAACAAGAACAGAAGCACGAAGCACACAAGTACGCAGCTCGCAGCACAGATGGTTGGTGACTAGGTCACGTGATATCCACACTCGTTGTTCATTTGTTTAAAATTGCGGAGATAAAAAGCCAGCAACACGGGTTAAATATACGTTATGGGTAGGGACATTGAATTTTCGCGATGCGCGAAATGTGAAAAAAAAGACGCAATTTTGAACATTCTGCACGTAACTACACCCACAATGATGAAATATGCATGAGTTTTATTCGCGAAGTAATGCGAAATGTGTGCTTTTCCACGAAATGAACGCTTTTTGGCGAAATAACTGTGAAATATCATCAAATTAAATAGAAAACACGCAAAAACCGGCAATCGAGGTTGTTCGCGCAAACTGTCGATTTTTTTAACGAAACGTTTGCCTAAAGTTTCCTAACACTTTCAACTGAAGAACATTTTATCTTCGATCACATTAGGAAGACACTGCAAATTGGGATTTCCGATGCACATAATCTCAGTTTGAAAACTTTGTTCCCTGTCAAGCTGCATTCCTTTCTTCCCCCAAATGTCTACTCAACTTCCAGTTTCATTGAACTTGCTAGCTGTAGCAGCCATAAGATTAGTCTGTTCCTGCACATCAAGGGAAACAACGGTGTCATTTGTGTTCAGTCATGAATGAATTTTGTTTATCATCATGTGATTTTCAACATGTGTTTGTGTATATGCAGTAGTGATTATTTCATTTGTTGGACAGCAAGGATATCCTTTAAATACATACAATGAATAAATCACTTGAGATATGCAATTTAGAAATGAAGTGATTTTGTGTTGATGTTTTCTTTTTGGTTGGACAGCTAAGTACTTGTGTATGTGTACAGTATATAAAAATGAAGTAGTTTATCAATTTATAGCTCTTTTGTATGTTGTTTCCTCTCATAATGAAAAAAGTGTGCCAATTTTTTTTCCACCGCTGATCTAACATTTTATTTACCGCTCTCCTGTTTTTATTTACCATAAATTTGTCTCCCTAGTTATGGGTCAGCAAGTTGCTGGTTAAAGTTCTTCTAATGTGTGGAAATGTATGTGTAAGAACATTTGAAAATGCTATGTGATATCTATGGTGAAAAACAAGTGTTTAAAATGAGAGGAAAACAACGTATCCTCAGTTGTATCTACTGATTGTATTTGGCGCTGCAGTCGAAGTGCAATTTGAAAGACTCACTTCCAGTCCACGACTTCAAGACCGCACTGCAAGAGCATATTTGGAGGATACTCGCTTAAGTATGGTCTTGCACCTTTCGGACACGGCCTCAGTATTGTTAATACATGTAGATTTAACAAATACACCAAATTTCATTGAAATCTGAATCAGAGGTTGTCATTCTCACATTCTGCTGGTTGATTTATGTGGAATAAGTCAGAACAAAAGATTAACCCTTCGAGTACCAAGACTGGGTCAATTTGAACCAGGTGATTTTTTTTTAAAAGGAATTTCACTATTTTAAAGTGCCGTAGTGGCATAATATTATAGGTATTCCTCATTCAACATGCATTTTCACTTTTGCACATCATTTCACTAAAGTTAAAGTATAAAATACCAATAAATAAGTTTGTATGCAAAGCACACTATATCAGTGAACCGCTCTACAAGGACTGTCAAGTGTAATCAGAATGGAATATGTGATGTCAGTTTCTTCTAAAAGAGACATCTTATTTGTATGTTTATTTTTAACTTTGAATTATTATACTTCAAGTATTGTTTGAAAGAAAACTGCTATCAATAGAGTACATTAAAAATTGCATATCTTGTGTCCACACTGAATGTCTGTGCTTATTTACTTTCATATAGACAATACATATTAATGTATTATATGTATATAACATGTATTGTAATACATGATACAATCAGGCACATTGTCCTGTTTATTGCACATCCGAATTATAACTCACTGCATCCAACTAAATGTATTTTTTAAAAAATAGTGCCTGGGTCAAAATGACCCAGTCTTGGTACTTTACGTAACATTTTTACCTTGGTACTCAAAGGGTTAATGTCAAGACCTTAAACATGATCCAAAGTTTCAGAAACGCAATGATCCTTCTCCAGGGCTTCAGAAAGGAGTAACGGTTACATGCATTTATGAGGATGCTGCCATGTGGCATAAAGTTCAACCATTTTTCATAATTAATAAATTATAAGGAAAACATTTTCAAAAATGAAATACATGGTAACATGTTTAATTACGAAACAGAAAATGTTTGTGACAATAAGAATTAGGTATTCAAGAAATGCTAACCACAAAAAATTTTAAACAACAAATGTTCTGATTGAAACTAACAAGTGGAAAAAAACTCAATTTGCTGACACATAAATAAATATAAGTAAATGCATGCATACTTACCATTGGACTAAATAAGAAGTCTGTTATCCTCCATTGTTCTCTTATCTGAAAATACCTAAATCTAGTAATAGGTTTCAGTTTGAGAGGGTACGGCACTTGAATAACTTGATTTGTTTGAATATAGTTAACTTTCCTGGCTCTGAACTTCCCTTTTGAATTAATTTCAACTCTGGCTGAATCATATGTGAAATTTGGATTTGCTACTTCAACAACATAGGACCCTGAAGGTACATTATTTATTGAGAATGATCCATCTTCTCTGAAAAATAAATGGAGAAACATTTGTTACTACAAAGAATCACACACAATTCCTACTATTACTCAACATGAATGAAATACTGGTTAAGAAACTCAATTTACTTCTGGGAGTAAATTTCCTTTCTGTAACTGAGGGTAGCACTACAAGAAATGCAGAACTACCGAATTTTGAATGAAACCAATGTGCATGGAAATGTATTTACTTTGCACAGCACTTAATATGAAATGTAATTACATCCACAAACTTTCCTACTCTTTATTAGATGTTAGAGAAAAGTAATTTTTGTTATTGAATAAAAATTTACATAGCCTACTAAAAAAGGACCACTTTATTAACTTCTTGCTTCCAATAATTATTACTGCAGATAAAAATATTTTGGATGATTAATTATTTTCTCAAATCAATAAAATAAAATTTTTAATCTAATGAAGTTTATATCCATATTCACACTGCATAATATGGATCATAACTGTCAATGAACAGCAGCACTACCAACCATGAGGTTATAGCTATAAATGTTGTGAAAAAGTTTCATTTTCTGCAGAGGAAAACAAGGCCAGCTTTAGACGAAGCATTTCCTTTAACATTTTTGCTAGCATAAATACTTTCAAAAATCTTATAGCATTTTTTATAATAGCACACAGTACTTTAAATGGAAACATTTCAAGTAACATTCCGGTTAGCATTTGCGATGTGTGCAGATAACGTTAGATAATACATACAACAGAAAAGGCACACAGAGTTACAGTGGTTTGTGCCTGGTGTTTACAACTGAAACAATTAATTTGGTTATGCTAAGTGAATTAGAACTGATTCTATCCGTGAAAAATGTCATGGCATCAAAATGCTATAAAGGCCCATGAACTTTATGTCCCATCAAACTGTAACATAGGTATGTAATCATTGTAAATTATATAAAAATTGAAAAATATGTCATGAAGAATTAAAAATATGTTGCAGTAAAGCCAAAAATATGAACAACAGTACTTTCGAATTTCTCATTATAAGGGATGTCAGAATCTTCCAGGGAAGATTGATTAGGGTGTTGGTGGGGTTTTAAATTAAGTCAGAATCCTTTTAACTGAAGAATGTGGTGGGAAAATACTGAAAATAATGAGGTTCACTGCAATTATCCTAAGTTCCATTTACTATTATGTCAGATTTACACCTCTGTGGAACTTCATGCATAATTTGCAGCTTGGAACAGCTCTGCTAAATCTAGGCACTCAATACACAAACACAGATTTTGATGTTTCGCTGTGTCTAAATTTCTGCAATACTGAAGATCTTTTTGAATATACTACCCCGGTTCACACAAAATTGCAAAACAGAATCTTGTTGTCTGTGAAGAACACATCACTCTTATATTCTTCTTCAACATAGCTTTTCAGTCCTGCTACTTCATCAATTATCGATGAGATATAAGTTGGTAAAAAAAAAATGGCATCTGCCTTTAATTTCTTCATCTGTAATTTCCTCATTCTGCAATCAATAAGATAAACTATCCGTTGAGCTAAAGGCACGAAGAATAAATTATAAAATAACTAATTACATGCAGACAATTATGAAATTACACAGAAATATGTATTATTACGAGGAAAAAGAAATAGGTTGTAAAAATGAGAAATTGGTAAAAAATGTCAAAGTATGCCCCAGTACTCGATCCGATACCAAATTAAAATTATGTTATAATAAAGTCCCCACCCCTAGCTATAATATTTCTTCAATTTACACGGTAGAATTCGATGTTAACAAAAATGCAAAGGAAAATGATTTGGTCTAAAATGGACCTTATACTACTTTTCAGCCTTCAAAACCTGTTTCTCAGTTTTATATTTCAGAATAATTTATTAGTTTAGATTCTTGAGGGGAAAAAAATCTGTAAGAATGTACAATACAGAGATTATCTCCAATTTCTTTCCTACTTCTTATACTCACTAAATATGCAGTCCTGGTAATGTATCTGGAGTTAAGATTTGGGGGTGACAGGTAGAAATTGTACACTTACGTCTATAACAGTTGGGCTGAAAAGTTCGTAGGCTAACATAGTAAAAAATATTTTTTTGACAAAATTCGATTTTATTATTCAATATAGTTGACTTCGAGGGCGATACAACGATTATAGCAGTCATACAATTTTTCGATGCCATTTTTATAGTATGATTTCTCTTTAGCCTCAAAATAGGCCTCAGTTTCGGCGATTACCTCTTCATCAGTGCTAAATTTCTTTCCAGCGAGCATTCTTTTAAGGTCTGCAAACAGGTAAAAGTCACTGGGGGCCAGATCTGGAGAATATGGTGGATGGGGAAGCAATTTTATTACGGTTGAATATCGCTAAACATTGCTCTGAATCATCAAAACGTTGTTGCTTTTGATCGATTGTGAGCACGCGTGGCACCCATTTTGCACACAGCTTTCGCATGTTCAAATATTCATGCACAATATGTCCAACACGTTCCTTTGATATTTTCAAAGTCTCAGCTATCTCGATCAACTTCACTTTACGATCATTTAAAATTATTTTGTGGACTTTTTTGATGTTTTCGTCGGTAACAGCCTCTTTGAGGCATCCACTGGGTGCATCGTCTTCGATGCTCATTTCGCCTCGTTTAAATTTAGCAAACCACTTCTCAACGGTTGGTTTTCCTGGTGCAGAGTCCGAATAATGTTTACAAGCCAAGCCTTGGCTTCAACAGTATTTTTTTTCGCCAAAAAGCAATGCTTTATTAACACACGAAATTCTTTTGTATCCATTTTTTCACAATAACAAAAGCTGCTTCACTCACAATGCTATATCTCACGAACTAATTATCCGGCAGCTGTGAAATTTATACACGTATCTTTTGAAGGTTAGTACTAAGTAAAAATCACATGGATTTAATACTAGTAACGCCATCTATGAGTCAGCCTACGAACTTTTCAGCCCAACTGTTATATGTTGCAAAATTACGTTTTTCACAACCACGATCATTCTCCATACAGAAACATAGAAACCAATTTTGATGATCTGAACAAGTGACGTCCGGCATTCGTTGCACTGTCTACAGCGTTGCCACACTACTCCTTTGTTACTTTCAGAGCATCAATTGTTGCTTCATTACTTGCAGATCATTTATCGTTCAAGCATGGAGGAACAGAGGAGTGATAAAATTGTTAATGTCCAACAGTTATTTAAGTGGGGGAGGATGGACGTGGCCTGTAAGTTTGGCAAGGGTGTTCGAGCGTTCTTCTAGAAAAATGGCATCTTGCGCAGTGAGAAAGCTAGTGTTACAAAACTTACATCCCACGAACCAAGGCACGGGTAGCCCCACATTCCATTCACGGATAGCCCCATGAACCATTTCCAGTAAGGTTAGGTTAGGCAAACTTATTTAAAATCGTAAAACAATGCAATAAAGCTCTAAAAAAATATTCCACTTATATTGGTTTCCACACGTGACCCCTGCATTTTAACAAAAGATTCGTGATTATAAGGCCAAATTTAATTAGTATACCAAATATTAACGAAATTGGAGATATTCTCTATATTGTAAATTCGCTCCAAAAAATCTTTCATTTACAAAACTATTTTTGGTGTTGCTTTTCAAAATACACTA
Source organism: Lepisma saccharinum (assembly GCF_977018435.1). Taxonomy (NCBI): domain Eukaryota; kingdom Metazoa; phylum Arthropoda; class Insecta; order Zygentoma; family Lepismatidae; genus Lepisma; species Lepisma saccharinum. The sequence goes on from NC_139231.1 coordinate 139,490,958, forward strand.
CTCAAAACAATTACAAAAGCATGGAAAATATCCTGAGACACACATGCCCAAGATCAAACCAAGAAGTAGAAAAGGCAAGGTCAGTGGCACATAGACATCTACAGAGCATTCCCTGACATTCGCTATGAGACAATTGTCTTTCCTGGTGAACAGGGTCCGCGACAGTCGCACGCAACAGTCTGTTTTTTTCGCTCTCTTTCCCTTTCTGTTGACGTTGCAGACTGACGACAGTATAATCCTCCCTCAGAAGTTTTGTTGTGTCATGTCCATGTGTTGAAGATTGTGGCTTAATATGGCACCACAAAAGTTTATATTACAACAAAGGATTTGTCTTGTCGAGCGTTACTTCGGAAAGAGGAATTGTGGATAAATACTTTTGAGTAACAGGGTCAGTTCTGAATAAAAGTGGAAAGAAAAACCCATGTGTACTTACTGAGGAAAAACTCTATGAGATAGGACAAAGGCTAGAACAGTCTCCTCGGAAATCTATCCGCCACCTCTCACAAGAAGCGGGTGTTTCAAAATCAATCTAGGCCCCCCGATTTGTCAGCCTGCGATTTTTATTTATGGATCTAAAAAAAACAAAACAAAGTATACAAAGACAATCTGCACACCATCCGTGAGTTAAAAGAGAGTATTGTAGAAGAAATCGGGAGAAATACAGTAGACGAACTTGCACCTGTAAATGCCAATTTCCTTCGGAGATGCCAGGAATGTGTTGCAGCAGAGGGACATTCATTTTCAACACCTTCTGCAGTCAAGGTTAGTACACAATATGAAAACTGTAATTTTAATAGCCAACTTTACCGAATGTCGCTGACCCCGTTCGCCGGTTAAGACAAGTGTTGATGCCGGGCCGCTTGCCGCTGAGTCTCGTAGCGAATGTCAGGGAATGCTCTGTAAATCGATAACTGCAAAGCATTGAACTGAAAAAATGTCAGAACAGCAGGATTCACCAGTATCTGTGGCATACGCAGGATGGAGGCACCCATGGCGTTAGCCCTTGTAGTTTCATAAAGTCTCATTGGCCAATTGTGTACAACTGTTTCTCAAACAAAACACAAAATGTTCGGAGGATGTCAGGCTTCCCACAATCAACTATAGTAAGGGACGATCGTTACATAGCATCACCAACTCATCACAACAGGCAGCATACTGCAACTGAACTGGAATATGTGCTTCATGCTGCAACTGGATGCAGGAGATGCTCATGCCTGTAAACCAAGTGTCACTGCATGAACCTTAGACATTGGGCCAAGGAAGTTCACGATTAGAACAGTGGGTGGAGTCGTCTTCTGTTCTCTGATGATTCCACAGTTTGTCTAGAGTTGTGGTTGTTGTAGGGTTGCCAGATTATGTAAATGAAAAACTGGCACATTTGTCTCAGAATATCATTCTACTATTGGCTTTCCTTCTTCTTGAAATGGCAGCCCTAACAAAGTAATTTATCATTTGTGCCACATGAAGATGACACCTGCAGTCCAAATTCAAGACAATGGCTGCTTGCATAAAAATGAAACATGCAGCGAGCAATGACTAAACAGACTCTGAAAGAGGTGTGTACAGAATTTGCGAAGATGGGGATGAGTGATGAAATGATGAATGGACATTCACAAACAACCAAGCCCGAGCAGGATTCGAACCCGGAACATGTAGAGAAAGTGAACCACATTAAAAAGGCATCTGTAGAATGATAAGTTTGGAATTAAACAATCTGAGCTTTGTCCAAAAAAATAGCTCAGCATGAAAGATGAAATAAGTGTTAACTATGCCTTTGTATGTGCAGCGAATTCAAATGTACAAATGAAGCATGAATAATAACGAGATTCAGATCTTCAACCGGACGTTTGGCTGGGGTATTCTGACCAAGAAACACATCACGTTTGCACAGGTAAAATATAAGTACGCTATCCTTGTTCCAATGGACACTGTTTAAGAAAACGAGATGGCAACACTACTTCAATATCTAGTCCACCCAACCTCTCTTCTCTTTTTGTCCTTGATTCTACAAAAACTTCGATTTCGACCATGACTTTTAAAAATGTCCATAGGCTATTGTATAACAGAAAAAATCTGTTGGAAGTGCTTACAGCTGTTATGTCCTACAGCAATTTATGTGGTTTACCTAGCAATTGACTGTATGCTTCAAGGCCACACTTAAATGATGTACCATAACTGACACACTGATCTAGGAAAAATACACCAACTCCCACACAAACAGATAATATCGTAGAAACTTACTTTAAAAAGCCTAGGAATTCACCTCCGTTTACTAACACACGAGTCACTGACTGCCAATTACTGGCACTAAACGATTCCGGTGGATACACTTTTCCCTCTATATTGTAGAGTTCTCTTACAGAATCATCGTCCGTTTCACAAATAACAACTTCAACTACATTAAGAAGAAATATAACTAACAACTTCAACAAACTGTTAAGTCTACAACGTAATTCCACTTTCGCCATTTTTGCCTTCCAACTGTTTCTTCACTTTCTACTTATAACTGAAGGAACAGGGATACATGGCAACTGGTCTGCTGACGTTGTAAATGAGTTATTTTACTTTCCCAATACTCTAAGCTGTAGAACGAGGTGAACGTAGTAGCATTTTATGGTAGTAGTTCCTCCCCTTGACACAGGAGAGCCGACTTGTCAAAATTATTGGGGGGGGGGGCTCTAATCACTGAAATAAATTAATGAATTACTCACTCCCTCTCTTTTTTAGGTTTTGGTCTCAGTGTTCGGAATCTCGTAAAAGCCCATGAATTCATCAAAAATATCAAAATTTTCATTCACAGTTCGAGTGCAGAATGTCAATTGTTCAAGGATGGATATGTCGTCAACCATAATAGCAAAATATTCCCGACTTTTAATATCTGCTACCACGGAGAGCAAAACAGATCTTCCTAATACACGTATCAATGATCTCGTTCTGAATGTCATGTGAGAGCCATTTGTAGCCCGAACGTCCCATCCACTCCCCTAGTTCATACACATCGTCTCTTGAAACTCTTGTTAGTAAAAATGTTAACAATACTCATAATTATATACTTAGTATATAGTAATAAGTCATTCGTTTTGCTGTCTCTGGTCATTGCCCCCCAAAGTTGATGGTCTCGAACATTTCAAATGTGTATTTAAAGTTATGTTCATGTGGCACAATTCAGAGTAAACTTCACAAGAGAAGAAAAATAATACATTAGATCCTCTTAAGAAAAATTACTTGGGGGGCTGCGCCCACATCGTTAACATTGGGGGGGCTCGAGCCCCCCCAAGCCCCATGGAGTCGGCGCCTATGAATTGACATCGTAACTCTTGGCGCCGCAGCTGTTGTCTGGTTGGTGTGCGTATTCCCTGCTCCCCACTTCCCTTGCCGTTGCCAACATATAGAGCGCCCGCCGTAACAGTAGAAAAGACCCATAGTAAATGGCCGAGTCTGCTTCCACTTGCGTGTCAGCAGCAAGAATAAGCGTCAGATTTGCTCCTGCCACGTAATTCGTCTGCTAAGAGGATGTTATAAATCTTAAGAACAGATGAAGACGAGAAAAATGCAAGTTTATGACTAGTGGAATGAATGTACAGGGAATTTGTCAACACAGTAACGTTGCCACAACGTTGTATGAATGTTGTATGTATGATGAATGTTGTATGTAGGGGAACAACGTTGTTATAACGTTGCCACAACGTTGTATTTATGATGAATGTTGTATGTAGGGGAACAACGTTGTAATAACGTTGCATCAACGTTGCAAAAAAACATTCCACTGAATCCGCTTTAGTTTGGATGATCACCACCATGAGCGCCACAAGCGTCAGATCGGAGTGTTTTGTTTAATCTGAATTTGTGTGCGCACTGACCACCAAACCTTATATTTCCTACAGCGTGCACTAGATGGCAGTGCGACTCAAATGCAAAACAAACATAAGTTTTAGTAACACAAATAAGGATACTTTCGATTGTAATTAGTGAAAAAATGTGTTTTATTATCCAGCAAGGCCGTGAACGTGTTGCAAATGAAGTGCACCTCCATCATCTTCGCACCAGTGTGACGAATGACAACATGGCTCGTGTTCGTGAGCTTGTCGAACAGGATCGCCGATCCACTGTGAAGCAAATTGCGGCAGAACTTGGTGTGAGCTATGGAAGTGTCCAATCAATCATCACAAAGTACTTGGGCTTCCTCAAAATCACAGCTCGGTGGGTTCCCAAGCTGCTGAATGTTGCTCAAAAAGATGACCGAGTTCGCATTGCTCGCCAGCTTCACACTTGTTTTGACGTGCAAGGGGAAGCGTTTTTGCATCGCATCGTTACCTGTGACGAGACGTGGGTGCATCATTACACCCCAGTGTGCCAGCATGGAGGGGAGGAGGAAAGGTGAAGGAAACCCCGTGAAGGCCAAAGTTCGGTTGTCTGCGGGGAAGGTGTTGGCCACGGTGTTTTGGGACTGGAGGGGGATCCTATTGGTGGATTTCTTACACGAACGTCGGACCATCAATGCACCCTACTACTGCGGCCTCCTGGATCAAGTTAAGGAGCAGTATCGACGCAAACGACGAGGCTGTCCATCCACAACAATGCCAGACCCCATACAGCAGGTGTTACGTGGCAGAAACTGGTGGAAATGCACTGGGAACGGCTTCCGCATCCACTGTACAGCCCAGAGCTTTCACCATGTGATTTTCACCTGTTCGGACCCCTCAAAGAAGCACTTGGGGGCGAGCGATTTGCGAACGATCAGGTGGAAACCTTTGTGTGCAACTGGTTGGCTACCCACCCAGCTTCATTCTACGAGAACGGCATCAAGAACCTACCACAACGTTGGGAAAAATGTATCACTAAGGACGGAGACTATGTAGAAAAATAGAATGTGGCAATGTCTGTTTCCTTCAATAAATTTTGTTTTTCCGCACAAGGCTCGTTCATATTTGATTCATCCTCGTATGCAACAAATGCACATGTAATGGTTGGCAACTGTGCACATGGCAGCATATTTATTCGCTGCTGATTCATAATTGGGCTGTTACTGTGGTTGTACATTGATTTAGCCATAATGTAACATGAATCTCGGATGTTTCATTATCAGCACCACAATACCACAACGCATATATCAGGACAAGTGGATAAACTAAGCTATTCCAGAGGCCAACAATCCCTCCCACTTCAAGCACTGCTCCACACAGAGAATAGACACAAGTCACTGGGAATAATGTCTACAAAGAAGAAATAGAGCCTGTCACACCCATACTCTACCACAGTACCAAACGAAGTGCAAAGAGTTTGCTGAAGTACAGGAGCAATTCCAAAAAAATGTCAACCTTCATAGTCAAAATTGCATATCACAATCAAAGATGTTAAAGGAGGACACCTTTACATTGTGAATATACGTGTGTTCCTAAACTCTAAAATTTGTCTGTAAAAAGTTACTTCATCGGTAACACTTTCATATAGGTGAGACGGATTTCTTACTTTTTACAGGAGAAGTACTGCTCAGCAAAGAAGAGAAAAACCCCGGAAAATATGCAAACTAAAATCCATCCCCACTTGTTTCTGACCTGCGGCAGCAGACGAGAATCTGGGGGAAATCCTTCTTTTCCTCTGCTCTCAAATGGCACGCTGTTGCCACGTTGCCTCACAGCTGTTCTCTGACAGATGGAATTCTGGCGGACCTGCCGCAAAACGCGACGTTCAGGGTGGCGCGGTCAGTGGTTGAAAAGAATGGATAGCATTCATGATGATTCCCAATTTAAATAATTAAAAACAATAAAATCCAGTGGCAGCCGGCGGCAACTATGATGGGTAATGCCAACGTGATCAAGGGAGAAAAAAAAAAACACAATGTCCCCCCTCCCGGCCCCTCCTTGAGATTACACCACTGGCCAAGATGTTTATCCTCGTTTGGTAACGTGGAACACAACGTGTGTTTAAGTAATAATGTACTAATCCGATTCATCTTCACTCACTAACCTATCTTTATACACTACAGGACACTTCCCTAAAATTATAACAATTACAAGAGGAAAGGAAAAACAACTCCTATCACCTTCTCCTCCCCATGCACACGTATTCTAACTGGATGTCGAAAATATCTTTGTTATGAAAATAAATTCTCAAAATGCCAAGGGAAACTCGCATCATCATAGGATTTTTTTCTTTTATATTTTAAAAAAAGTTTGGATGGTCCTCTTGGTGCATCTATTATCAAAAATGGGAGCGATTTTACAATACAGGGAATTTCTCCATTTTGTTTGAAATTCGGCATACTCACTAACTTTCTCATCTTTGCTGAGCAGTACTTACGCAAATCATTTTCTGTAGCGTTGTGGAAGTTCGTGAATGTAGTTTTGATCCATTTTAATGCGAATGCATGTTGTTTTCTGCGAAAATCTCAGTCCGACACGCTGTTGCTGCTGCCGCCATTTCACAGTGTTCCGCATGTTAGATGACGGCTACCGTCAATGGTTTAATAATTAGTCTTTATGTAAAAAATTGAACTTTTTTCGTGAAGTGTTTTTTAATTTTTTTAAATTCTTTAAACTATGTTTTTTAGAAAGCATTTAGCGATATTAGTTTTATGCTAACAGAACCTAACCTAACTACGAGAGCATTTAGGTTTATTATTAGAAGAATGCTAAGGAACCTAATCTTAAAACATTTTTGTGTAAGTAATCGCTAAAACGTCACAGTATGTGTTACAGGCGTAATTGCATACGTAGCATGATGAAATCACAATAAAACAAAGACCGAGTCTGCTGCCACGCATGTCTCTTTTGTGTTACGGCAGAAATAGAACGTGGCAGCAGACCCTACCATAGTAAATTCTCTGTAGGGGTAAGACGTTCTTCAATCGTAATTTGTAGAGGTGTGCGGGACAGAATTCTTTTGGTCGGGACGGGAAAAATTCGCAATTTCCCAAAAAAGTCGGGACATTTTTGGGACGGGAAATGTTCGAAATTTCCCGAAGCTCTGGAAATCTCGAAATCTACACGTCATTTCGAATGTCGGGATATAAAAAATTCCCGTTCCGACCAAAAAATCTGTCCCGCACACCCCTAGGGCGAGGTCAAAGCAAACTATTGTAGGTGGCACACAGACTCAGGCAAAGAAATCTGACTTAGGGCTGATACGTGTATCCATTGAGCTGCTAAAGACAATGACCAGAAACTCTCGATTCTACAACGACGTGATTGAGGTGTTCAGACTAAAGGATCGTCGGATCGAGTTACAGAATAATTGAGCATTTTGATTAAGTAATACATATGCTATTATTGTTAACATAGAGTGTGTGCATTTTGTGTCTGAAATTGAGTATGCCCATACATGACTTAGATTCAAATAGATTCTATTTAGTTAAAATATCTTTGGGTTTTCTTTATCCAATATTCAGGTCAGGTTTATCTAAGGAAGTCTTACACCTTTCATACAATCACGCTACGCCACTGTCGCGCTCCAAAGTAAAGCTTAGGGACACGCAACTTTCAGGCTTGAGCAAGTGACTTGTGCAACTAACTAAATCTCTAGCCTTCTTAAACCCGAAGGTTCATGGCTGCAGCAACACAGGCCTTCCATCTGTCCCTATCCTGAGCAAGATCTATATACTCTTTTCCATCCCTACCAATTTCCTTTAGGTCCATCTCAACGTTGTCCCTCCATCTTCGTCTTGGCCTTCCTATAGGTCTCTTACCATCAGGTTTCCCAACAAGAATCCTGTAAACTCCTCTTTCTCTCCCATTCGCGCCACATGGCCTGCCCACCTATGTCTTCTTGATTTAATTATTCTAATAATATCTGGACATGAATACAAATTATGTAGTTCTAAATTATGTAACCTTCTCCACTCACCTGTCTCCTCATCCCTTTTAGGTCAAAAGATTTTCCTAAGGATCTTATTTTCAAATACTCTCAATTTATGTTCCTCTTTCAATGTAAGGGACCAAGTTTCACACCCATATAATACTACAGGCAAAATTATTGTTTTGTATATTTTAACTTTTAGTTTCTTAGATATTAAACGAGAAGACAAAAGTTTATGAAGAGAGAAGTAACATGCATTTCCTGAATTAAGCCTACTTTTTATTTCCTCTTTAACATAATTTTCATTTGTTAATAACACTCATGTGGCCGCGGTGGCTCAGTCGGTAACGCGTCTGACTACCATGCTCAAGGTCCCGGGTTCGATCCCCGGCCGGTTCAAATCCGGGAACTTTTCTAAGGTTGGAAGCGGCCCCGGCGCCCACCCAGCGTCGAATAACATGGGTACCTGGGGGAAACCCTGGGGGGTAAAGGCGGTCAGGGGCGTGATGATGATCACATCACCCCCACTCATGACCGGATCAAGAAAGTGTGGGGCGTTACCCCCACACCCCCTATACGCCTTCATGGCGTGGTGCTATGCACAGGGGAGCACTTTACTTTTTTAATATTACTCATAAGTATTTGAATTTGGAAACTGGTTCAGACGAGTTGTTATCAATAATTAGATTTTGATTATTACCTAACACTTGGTTTCGGCCTGTAAGCATATATTTAGTTTTCTCTTTGTTAACTTCCAAACCTATCTCTTTAGCAGTTTTGAAAAATATATTAGCATTATTCTTAATTGTATTTATATCATCCCTAATAAGTCTACATCATCTGCATATGCTAACAACTGAGTCATACCATTTAATTTTTGTCCTTCGTTAGTTTCTTTTACCCTCCTAACAGCATATTCTAAGGCAAAATTAAAGAGCATTGGAGATAATGCATCTCCTTGTTTTAACCCATCATGAATTGTAAATTTGTCAGACACATTAATACCCACACGAATTTTACTTTCTGTTTCACTGGTGCATACTTTTATCATACTAACAAGCTTCTTAGGTATTCCAAACTCGACTAATATATTATATAATTTATCTCTTTTGACCGAATAATATGCTTTTTTGAAATCAATGAATAGTTGATGGACATTTTGATTATATTCCCACTTTTTTTCAAGTGTCTGTCTGATGTGGAAAATTTGATCTGTAGTTGATCTGTTACGTTTAAATCCACATTGATAATCACCTATAATTTCATTAGCATATGGGGTTAGTCTTGTTACAAGAATGTTAGATAATATTTTATATGTTGTTGAGTAGAGAAATTCCACGGTAATTATTGCAATTCATTTTATCACCTTTTTTAAACACAGGAACAATTATGGATTCTTTCCACTGTTCAGGGATTTCTTCTTTATTCCATATTAAACAAATTAATTTATGAATTTGACATATTAACGAATTCCCACCATATTTAATTAACTCAGCTGGTATTAAATCAATGCCAGGTGCTTTGTTATTCTTTAGCCTTTTAATAGCATCTTTAACTTCAGTCAAGTTAGGTTCTGGAACTAAAGGTTCTGCTGTGTGTACTTCATTTACTTCTTATTTATCTCCTACATGAACATTTAAAAGGTGATTAAAGTAGTTGTTCTTCTATTTAGAATATCGCTTGGGTCAGCTAGAAAATCACCGTCTTTATCTTTTATCAAGTTTACTTTAGGTTGCCACACCTTTCTAAATTCATTTACACCTTTATATAAATTTCTGATATTTTTGTGTTTGCTGTTTGTTTGAATTTCGTTAATTTTCCTTTTCAAGTAATCTCTTTTTTTACTTCTAAACGTGCGGTTAACTTCTCGCTTTATTCTATTATAATTGTTTAGATTTGTATCATCATAGTTATTTAACCACCTAAGTCTAGCCTGATTTCTTATTTCTATTAGATTATGCCATTCATTATCAAACCATGGTTTACTTTTTCTTGGTTTATGATATCCTATACTTTCTTTAGCTGCTGATTCTATTGCATTACGTATGTGTTCCCAATTCTTATTTACGTCTGTTTCATTTATATTTTCATCATCATTTAAATCCTACAAAACATCAAATCTATTTGAGTTTAATTTGGTAATCTTTCTTAATTCTTTCATCAGCAAATTTTCCTGTATTAAATTTTAGAACTTTTAGATTTTCTTGGTTATGATTAATCACTGAGAGTCTTTCTCTTAATTTAGCAATTACTAAATAATGGTCACTGGCACAGTCAGCACCTCTATGTGTACGAACGTCAATTATACTAGTATGCCTTCTCTTATCAATAAGAATATGATCTATCTGATTATGAGTTTTACCATCTGGAGAAGACCAGGTATATTTATGGATATCTTTATGTTTAAAAATGGTACTTTTAACAATTAAATTCTTTGAGGTTGCAAAAGTAATCAATCTTATACCATTATCATTACTTAATTAATGAAGACTTTCTTTACCAATCGTAGGTTTAAATGTGTCTTCTTGCGTTGTTTATTTGTTTGAAATCACGGAGGTTTTGATTGATTTGAGTTGATGTTTTAAGTCCACTTTGTGCACAGTAAGGCTAATCGGGACTGGACCTACAGTTTTAAACTGGAACCCGAACCACTATCATAGAAAAGTTAGGGAATAGAAGTGGAAGCTACATTTAAACCTCGCTGCGCTTTGAAATTGCATTTCCATCGGTGGCCAGTAGATGGTGCGGCCGTCTTCTTTTGCTGCTCGCAGTAAATAGGGGGGGGAGATTCATTGTCCCACTGGAGTGTCCTTCACCACAGAAAGGACAGGGGTGGGTTGTGAAACAGGTTTTCTGAAAACGAGGGGGAATATAGGTCTTTTTCTGATTTCATGCAGTTCGTGAATTTACGGAATGAGGACTTTGCCAGGCAGCTACATACCCTACCATGGCGCGAAATCATTGAAGATTGATTTTTTTTTCAGGGGGGGGGCGCAAGAAGATTGTGGTCTACACAGACATACACAAACTATACATATATATTATGTATGTGCATGAAACTTTTCAAATTTTCTACCAAGCATCTGAGAAGAAAGAGCCTATATGATTAATATTTATAATGTTATTAAATATAAATTTAAATTACTAAACATGTAAAAATACATTAGTATTTAATACATATAAGGGAATTTATTTGATATTTTTTATGTATCAGATATTTATAACTGCCTTCTCGATTGCGCCGTGAATACGTTTTCGCCTTGCAATCAAGGAGTCCCGGGTTCGATACCTGGTGGACAGGCACGTATCCAAGGAGGGGGCTTAGGGGGCTCGAGCCCCCCCCCTAAAGTTTTCAGTTTACCCTAGATAAAATGAGGTTTTTGGTTCCTTGTGGTGTGAAATAAAATAAAATAAGGATAATTTAAGAAGATAATTAATTATGGAAGAAAGACGGAGAATGTTCTGTAACTATATTATTGATAATAGCTCGTATCCAAGTTGGGAATCAGGGGGATCGAGCCTCCTTCCCCAGGAAATTTTCAGTTTACACTAGAAAAAATTAGGTTTTTGGCTTCTTGAATAATGTGACAATTATTTAAGGAGAGAAATAATTATCGAGGCAAGACGGGGAATGTTCTATAACCCTGTTAATAGCGTGTATCCAAGGTGGGGATCATGGGCTCGAGCCCCCTTCCCAGGAAATTTTTTAGTTTACACTAGATAAAATTAGGCTATTGGCTTCTTGGATAATGTGACGATAATTTGAGGAGAAAAATAATTATCGAGGCAAGACTGAGAACGTTCTATAACATTGTTATTGTTAATAGCACGTATCCAAGATGGGGATCAGCGGGCTCGAGCCCCCGTCAGTAAAATTTTTCACATTTTGTTAGGTTATTGGAGATTTAATAATATGATGATAATTTAAGAGTAATAATTATAGAGGCAAGACGGAGAATGTTCTATAACCTTATTATTGTTAATATCATGTATCCAAGGTGGGGATCAGAGGGCTCGAGCCGGCCCTTAAGGAAATTTTTCAGTTTACACTGCATAAAATTATGTTTTTGTCTTCTTGAATAATGTGACGATTCAAGGAGATACATAATTATAAAGACAAGACGGAGAATGTTCTATAACCCTGTTATTGTCAATTGCATGTATCCAAGGTGGGGATCAGGGTACTTGAGCCCCCCTCCCACACACATACACACAAACAGGAAATGTTCAGTTTACACTACATAAAATTATGTTTTTGTATTCTTGAATACTGTGACGATAATTGAAGGAGATTCTTAATTATAAAGACGGAGAATGTTCTATATAACCCTTTTGTTGATAATATTGCACGTAAACCATTCTTGTGCTTTTGGTGTTGTCGCAGCAAACTTTTTGGAAGCTGCACAACAAAGGTAGCGCAACTAGTAGGACGATTCGTTGTAATTTTTAATCTCTGGAAAGCACGAGAGGGAACGTTCTTGAATAAGAGGAGTCGAACTACTGGCCATATTAACGAATCGTTTTATCTGCGGAACGTTCTAGAATATAATGAGGATATAAATATGCTGCTTCAATTTACCAGTTGATTTGTACAACAGAATCGGTTAATGAGACTTCAGAATTTCCAGAGTATGGCAATTCATACAGTCGATTAGTGATCTGTGAGTGTCCATTGCTTGCTTTGTAAGATCTAGTGATTCTAAAATAAAATGGACTGAATATCGTAAAGTAACGAAGTCTACTAGTTCGGGTCCAAAGCTGAAGACATTGACGACAGCGGAACTTCCGGAGCCTCAGTGTAGTGCAGCTAGTTCAGGTCGAGGGCCGAAGAGATCGAAGGTCTCTCTCTCTAAAGTGAATATTTCAGAGGTTTATTAAAACAGAAATATGCTTCACAGATCAACTGAAAATCAAAGTTTTGAGTGATGATTTAGTTGTGCCCGAACAAAATTTTATGTATGCAGTCCGAGAATTTCATGGCATAAAAGAAATAAATTTGTTTAAGCCTACTGGGTTCACACACACACAAATACTTAACTACCATGAAGGGACAGCCGAAAATTTCATGAATGTCGAGAAGAGAAACAAGAAGATGTTGCATATGTAGTTATTTTAACGGAAATTACAGGCTCTACCAGGACCTGAATCAGGGCTCTGGCACACCATGCCATTGCTCTACCAACTGATCCACGAGCCACCCTTGACTTCGACTAAGCTTGCGCTAAAATGTATAGGCTACATAGTACATGTTCTGTGTATGTCAAATTGTAAGATGTTACCTGTTTTATTAACAAGCACAGAAAATAAAGGAGAAAGAAGAAAACTGATGGGCATTCCCACCGGTTGAGGAGACATTTTTCTTCGGTGGTCAACACGAGCTGCTGCTCGTGGCCTATTGATGGAGTTTTCACACTGTGTTGCCCGAGGATTTCACAAGTCGAACGTTGGTTTGTGAGGCCTTTTGTGTCGCTACGGTGTGAAACGTTTTGTTCATTGTCTCATTCCATACGTCATGTATCGCGTATCACTTCGGTCTGAAATCTACTTAAGTTTTGAAGATCCAAGTCACAAGGGTGGAAAATTAGGGCTTTGTTAAGGTTAGGTGCGAAGGCAGGCGAAAGCACTCTAAAGGATAAAATCCAAACCTGCAGGAAGACTTTACTTAAGTCTCGAATACGAAATGATAAAAACTTCTGGTGAGTTGATTTTAAAAAAAAAATGTGTCCGAGATAAAGAATGGCGTTCCCAGGATTATCGGTAGGGAGAAGGGTTACGAATACTATTTTTGGTAGTCAGTTCTCATTTTGCCATCCTTTCCTGTCTTTGAAGTTTTTTTTTTTTTGTTTTAAGGAATACTGGATCAAATGGAGTTATGACCCCACCAATGCTCCCTTCGGCACGTCAATAGAAATAAATAAGTAAGCATTTGATCATATTGGGAGACGAAACATTAGATGTGTTGGGAACGGAAGGTTTTTTAGAGGCCTGAATATGAACAATTTAGTGGGGTTCGGCTTTTATAAGAGCTGCAAACATGGGAGGACAAGACACAGTAGTGGTGTTCAGGCTCGAATCAAAGAGAAATATTCGAGAACTGTCTGCGTCCAACTCGCAGCCCACAGTTTCAATCTTGCATTGTCGAGTGGATTGTCCATCCCGTGCATGTGTAACGGCTTCTTAAAAACACTCAGGCACCATAGATGTGTTGATGCCTGATGAGAAGAACTGGACAAACACACACACTCAGATGGTACTGGTACACAATGTTAATGCATGGAAAGAGGGGAGTCGAGTGATAAAAAACGTTCCGATTTCACGTTGATTAAAATGGCAGCCTTAAACAGTGGCAACAATTTACTTTATAGTTGCTCCCCATTTTTTTGCCTCTTATTCCTAGGCCTTGTCTACCAAGAGAAAGTAAACTTTCCTTGCACCCCCCCCCCTCCGTTTTGGAACCCAATCGCCACCACAGGCCTTAAACATACAATTGTGAGGTTCTATCTATATATCTTAAAGAGATGATGTTCAGCCCCCCCCCCCCCCCCGAAAGGAATTCCTGGATACGTGCCTGCTGGTGGAGGCACATAGTGATTCGGATCCCACTTTAAACTATCGTTTGATTGACTTGTTATTGATTTTTAGTTTTGGTTATTATGTATAGTTTTTCTACCTACCTGTGGGTGATCGCGGCGATAGGGTTGAAATAAAACATTATCTCTTATGCCTTTAGAATCGGTTTGGATGGAAGGGGGAAGGGTGCGTGGTATTTGCATTAACACAAGGTTAGTCGAGCAACTGTGCAGAATAAGGTTGACTAACAATGGCAGTGAGCCTAAAGTATCCAAAGTAAACATATATTGCTTAAATATGTCTGCATTATACAGTGACTCAACTACAGGGGGGACAGGGGCTAATGCGAGCAATTACCCCTTCGATTTCAAATTTTATGCAAATAAAAATTCATTTTGTAAAATTTTCTTCCTTGTTTCGCTCGCAATATCTGCTATTCTTGTTTTCATCAAGTTCAGAGGGGCGGCGGGAGCCAGCCATTGGGCACGAATGATCTAAAAAAAGTTGTAAAAGAGAGAATGCCATGGCGTCCAGGGAAATTAATTGCGCACTAATAAATCAATATTGTTTTCAATTGCACAAATTGGATCTAAAAATTTTTGAGGTATCTATCTGCATTTTTCCGGACCTTCTCATCGGACTAAAATGTATGATATAAAGTAATCCCCTCACATTAGCCTTCTAATACTAATAGTAACTAATGTATTCAACAATGTGCTCATTTCTGTTTTGGGGGTTGAACTGGACCTCTAGATTTCTAGTGTTAACCCAGCATCACAAGTTCAATTGAAATCTAGTAGAAGGAAATATGGCGGAACTCCAGCCTTGAAAGACGGGTAATAGGGCGGTGATGGGACTTCATTCACTGAAAATTCGTCACTCAATGAAAGTCGATCGGAAAGACTGAATTCCGAAAAGGATTTCAATTTTAATAATAGTGGACATTATTAATAATAATTTCAACAATAGCATTTCTTTTCGATATATTTCATGAAACAAGACCTTTTTATATTAATAATAGATCGTCAGTGCTGGAGTTGTGGGTGTGGAGAAGGAGTGCAGAGGGGTGCTTTCCCCCCAGTTATGTACATTTCCATTAACCATCGCCTCCTGCTAGGATAATTTGCATAAGCATCCCCCACTTCTTCATTGTCTCCATGCTGATCTACACAAAGACCCTCCTCGACCAAGAGGCCTCCCTGATGGCGCAGTGGTAGCGTCGTCGCCTTGTAATCAAGGGGTCCCGGGTTCGATACCAGGTGGAGGCACAAGTGGTTCGGATCCCACTTTAAACTGTAGGTCCACTCCCGATTAGCCTTACTGTGCATAAAGTGGACTTAAAACACCAAATCAATCCAATCCTCCTCGACCAAGCATACCAGCTATAGGAGTATCCACTTCGAGCACTGTAGATCATAAAATAAAAACACACTGGAAAGAAGGAAATGTCCACAGAATTTCAATATGGAAGAAAAATGAACTTCACAAAATGCCCCCAAATAATGGTAACATTTAACCCATACGCTGTGAACCCTTAGGGCAAAGGGATAATTCGACTCCACATCAAACTGAGTTTTGGGACCACTTTGAAGTAACATGGAACAGGTGTAAACTATTTTAGAGTTTTTTTCAGCTCTTATTTGAATATAAAAAGGCTTAGAGCCATTTTGAAAATATTTGATGTGAAGTTACATTCAAATACCACACGTAAAATTAAAATTAGTGATAAAACTTCATGATTTATCAAATTTAATTCTTTATATTGTGCAGCAACAAAGCAACGACTGGTTGAGTAACTGGATCTTTCTATACTGGATTCATGCAAGAAATAATAAGTTATGTCAGCGTTTCGTTAAAAAACGCAACAAAAGTTTTTTAGTGCCTAAAAACCTATTTTGCTTGTTAGAACCTATTTTAGGTTACACTGTGACCTGTGCAATACAAAGTGGTCTGATCTGTGTGGTCTTGCTCACTTTGGCGTCACTTCCATGCTTTGTGGCATTCACGCCTTGCAAACTAACATTTCAGCATTGAAGTTTGTACCACTCACTATATTTTTGTTGTAAGATTTTCAGAATATAAGATGATCTTCACAGACAAAATTGCGGAGTTTTACTGTGGATAACATGAAAACAGATTGGTGCCTAACTATACGGCGATGAGTGGATTTTAATAGCAAATTTCCAATGTTGAGTTCTGCCATCGCCGTAGGGTTAGGCAACACACATAACGTTATGCAAGATAGTGCATATTTCAGGATATATGTGTCCCATTTTCATTGCCGGTGACTATACCTAATCAGCAGTATTCAGAAATTTTGAACTATTTTAAGTTTTTTTTTTTAACCTACTTCAGGATTTTTCGAGTCTAACTTAAGATTTTTAGGACCTATTTCAGGATTTTTAGCAGTGACGTGCACTGAGGAGTAGCTAGTCTAGCAGAGATAGATCAATCAATCTCAAATCTCTAATTATTTTCAAATCACAATATTTATTGTTTTGTTGAAGCCACAGTTTATATGCAACACTTTTTTCACGCGCTTCTCGTCCCTCGGTGCGTTCAGCGGCCTAGCTCGCTCTTTTTCCGCCTCACAGTTCCAGGTAGAAACGGGTTTTCGAAAGGGAAGATTTCTGCCTCTACCTCCCTTGTCCCCTGCCCCCGCTGCAATGGTTGAAAGCCTGTGCTTTCAGGTCCTCCAGTCTATCTCCTATAGGACAGATAGGGGATTGGTTTCCCTTCGATTTCTTTGAAATCCTCTAAAGAACTAAGGGGAATTTTTCCTGCAGTACTTCTGTCTTCTGTATTTACACTACTTTTTACACGTTGTACAATATGTATGTATACTATGGGATGTGCTTTTATCATTTATGCAATTGGAACGTCTTCTGTGCAGACAAAATTTTATGCTTTTTTTTAAAATATGGAATATATAATGGTTAAATAACAAATATGTGCTCACACTCTCTCTTGATCTCGTTTTAGTAGTGTTTTATTAAAATATACAAATCTCTTGGCCTCCAATAAAAAAATGGATAAGCTAAACAATCATAAATACGGATTTATTTATTTGGGAAAGTGAACGCTCGTTCTAATTCTTGTTGTTGGTTTATTTTACTTCGCTTTTCTGTCACATTTGGTTATAGCGAAAATGAGGATGAGTGATGATATAATGAAATTGATGAAGGGACCTCGCAAAGAACAATTCAGGCCGGGATTCGTGACGAGCGTGCATTCTTGTTCTTATGTGTTGTACTCTGCCTGCAGTGGATAATGAGAAAATTAGAAATGAAAAATGTATCCCAGAACTCAAAAAGCCAAATGAATATCATTGAAGAAAGTAGAAAAATGGTTTGTTTAAAGTTGTGTTTTGTTACCCATCGCTTTTTCTAGCTGTATAGATTTAATCGGAATAAGTAGCTAAGAGCTTGGAAAGTCGTGAGGGACAATCATAAACAGAGAATTCTAGGCTCCTGATTTCACAGTACCCTGCAGATGCACTGGGAGGAAATTATTTGTATTTTCTTCTCTCTTCCATTGCTTTTCCTAATTTCTGCCATAACGATGAACGTTGATTAAATTAAACGAGTGAAGAGTGGTTGCAAATAAACACTCATGCACAGGCCAGGGCTCGAGCCCGGATCCTTCAGTAACGAGATCGTGAGAAATTATGGAAATCAAGCAATGCAAATTTTTTTAAAAAACGAAAGATGGTATTTCAAAAATTCAACTGAAAATTACTACTCAGGAAAAATGCAGTTTGCTTTACCGATACCCACGTATCCGAATGGTTAGCGCCTTCCTCACATGTTTGTTGTCGGCCGACCGGATCTGTACCCGATGAAGGCCTATAGTGGTTCGTATCTCACATTAAACTATAGGTCTAGTCCCGATTAGCCTTTCTGTGTGTAAAATGGACTTAAAACGTCAAATCAACCATCAAATCAACCAACCGTGGGGGAGTGGTTACCACAGCGCGCTACAACACCAGGAGTTCCTGGTTCGAACCCCTACCTGGACATGGGTGTCATTAATTTTGTCGCATCATCTTCGCGATTAAACAAATGTATAAAAAAGCGAATCAAATCAAAACATTCATTGATTGATTGTTTGATTTAGTTTATTTTACTTCGCTTTCCGCCATATTTGGCTAATCGCGAAGACGATATGATAAAATTGATGAAGGGCAAGGGACACACAAAGATCACCCATTGCCAAGCCAAGATTCAAACCCGGCATCTCTGGCTCAGTAGTCAAATCAAATCGTTTTTGATTTTCGAAAGTGGGTGGAAGTTATGTGTACAATTTTTTGTAGTCATTCCTAACTTTGCAATTTTTCCTGTATTTGACGTTCTTCTTTTAGGAATACCGGGCCCTAAAAAGGGGGGGGGATTATGACCCGTTGGGCACGCCACTCATTGCTACCCCAAGTGTCGACGTCACTGCACGTCACTGATTTTTAGAACCTATTTTAGGGTTTTTCGAACCTATTTTAGGATTTTTCGAGTCTAACTTAAGATTTTAGGACCTATTTCAGGATTTTTAGAATCTAAAAATCCGAGGTCTAGTTATGAGATATGGGTTTTTTCCTATAGATGTCCACCTGCGAGCAAGGAAGTTAATTCTGCATTTCGGAGGAGGACATATGTTAAGTTAGCCGGGCCCTTTTGGCCGAACCAGAACGCCCCTGCTTATTATCGAAGATGTCGTATCATATGTTACTGGAAACCAGATTTCTGTCTTGTAAATTAAATTATTTCATAAGCGACACTTCCTGTTGAATTTCTAAGCTATATAAAATTTCAGAAGCAGAGAGAGAGAAAGAATATTGCGGGGCTGGTTCTACACCTCGCCACACCCTGCATTGCCGCTAATTATCATGATCAATTGAGCTTTCGTGGCTGCCTTTAGTAGCTGTTATGTCAATCTTCGCAGGTTTCAGATTCAAATCTTCTGTGGAAAAATAGCGACGCATTGGCTTCGAGGAGGAGAGGGGGGGGGGTAACCTTGAGTTAGGACTCACTCACTGTCGTAATGTTCCCAAGTTTACGACCGCAACCATTACCCCCCCGATGCCCAAACTGCTCGCGGATCTGATTCAGGTTTGGCCCGCTTTTGAAGGTCCTACAGGCATTTTCTTCCCCCAACTCTCGTGTTTACAATCCCGCCAGAGCCAGTTTCTCTGTGACGCAGGCCCGTAGCCAGGAATTTTTAGTAGGGGGGCGAAGTCAATCCTATAGGGAGCAAATTTTTAATATATTGTGTTGCATTGGAAGATGCCCCCCTCCCCCTCCTCCAAAAGTGATAAGTAACAGGAAAGGGATGATATCTTGAAACTCCAACGAACAAAAAAAGTTCGAGCAACATCAAATAACAATATTTCGATAATGACATTTTCGGACTACCAAAGAATACAAAGATAAAGTTTAACATAAATAGGCTAATCGGGACTGTATCTACGTTACATTTACAGGTCAATAATGTTAATACACGATTAATATGTACCAACAGCTTTGGGCTTCTCTGCAGAACTGATTAAGGAAGACGTTTATAAATCGTGCTTCATAATGTTTTCCTCTAGTTTCCAGTATGCAAGATTTTTACGCTCATAGGAATCTAACGAGAATCCAAGAACACCATTGTGTTGTGTTAGGCAAGAAAAATAGAATTAATTAAATAATAATGGTTACATATTATCTACACTTTGATGAATTGTTTAAACATTTACATTTTTTTAAGGCCTACTTGCTAAAACATTAAAATGGGTCCCTTAGTCCACCATGGATTCTATTTGCTTCAAATGAAAGACTCTTGCATCACTTCAGACAATCTTTGCCTACGTTAACCATTTTGCAAAATATTGTGTTGACACCTGACAAACAAATAGGAATCCCTTGATTGATCAGCGACTTCTTGGATTACACTGTCATCATTAATATTTCATATTTTTATCAAGTTTTATCGAGGGAAATGCTGTATCCTCTTTACATTTTGAAAAATACCTTCCTTAATGACTATGGTACGAAACCGAAAGATATAAGGGGCCTCCTTCGCTTTACCCCATTTCCGCGGCACGAAGTCTCTGAGCAGCTTATCGTCACCACTTTTTGAGCAGAAGAGTACAAACCCCAAATATCAGGGATTTTTATTCTGATACTAATTTTTACCAGTCACACAATGGCTTAAGATATATGAATAAAATTAGGAGAATCCACTACATAGCAGAAGAGTTGACATAATTATTTGTCAAAAAATTAGATTGTGCCTGAGGTAGGTTTAACAGACAACTTCTGCTACAGACACAATTTATTATTATAAATATAAGAAAATAAATAGAATGTAATTTGAGAGATTTTCAATCGTATTTATTTCACTGCAGCTTTTTTCTACTTGTCATTTTCTTGAACCTATATTCATAAGGTGCCGCCTGATAACATCGACAACTTTCACAGTGTGTGCAGGACATCAATGCAAGCAACTTTTCTCAGTCACTATTTGCGCCTCTAATTCAACTTTCGATGTTACAAGGAATCAAAATAGGCATCTTCTGTCCTTAATGAATGCAATCCCATTGTAAGCTTCGTAGTTGCAAATGTCATTTATTTTTACTGCCGTTTAAAATTCTGAGAGCAATATATAACATGCTATTGAAACGATATCATGCAAACAGTCAGGGTTAAAACTTAACTTTTCCTTTATAAAATGGATATCATAACACACACCTATGTTGCTTACCATATTTGATGCGTTTGCATAGAGAAATGATTCATAAGATTTGAAATTGATATTTACACTCCATAAGATGCTTAGTGTAACCCTATCGAACTACAAATTTTATCGCTTTCTAACCGAAATAATAATTGTGAAACACTATCACATTTTCATCGTGTTTGATAATAATTTGAGCCAGTAAGCTGTCCTACATCTTTCACTAGCCGACCTACATGGTAGGATGGTTACATAACGCGCTGCGAAGCCAGGGGTTCCAGGTTCGAGCCTGGGCATGAGTCTTCTTTGTGAGCAGAGGCGAAACCACAATTTTTTATCTGGAGAGGGGGGGTCAAGTACCAGGACAAACGTGCTAATAATAATAATAGTAATATAGTGGTGGTAATGGTAGTAATAATAGTAGCATTACAAGACGTTATTATCGTCGTAAATCATGCAAAAGGGGATAGAAGTCGGTGTTAAAGCATTTGTGTTTGAACAAATTATTTGAAATATTTTTCCAACACGTTCAATTTCATATTAGCTAATAATGGAAAACAAGCACACAAACCGTATTTTTCAAGGACAGAATAATTACGAACATTATTATTTTGTACATATGACAAGTATAACTTTCATGTATACAACATATATTTTAAACATATGTAACATAGAGCGACATAAAATAAGAAAACACATATGCAACATGTTAACGCTAAATTGTGTACGTATTCAAAGTTTCCTTAATATATATATATATATATATATATATATATATATATATATATATATATATAAAATTTAAATACATTACATTGTCAATTCATCCGCCAAATTGTCTCTCAAATGTGAACGCTCCATTTCCTCAAAAGAATTGTTCATGCATTTAAGCAGCAACAGTCTGAAGTATATATATCTGGCCTTACCTCTCTCTCGGGTAATTTAGAATGCATTACAGAAAATAATCATATTGGGATCGAAGCGAGCAGGAAAATCTTTAGTATCAAATATTTGCAAACTGAAAACAATATTTATTTAATAGGGCGCAACAAATATCACGGCGAACATGGCATTCTCTTTAACATTTTTTTTATTTAGATCGTTTTGGCTCCCAGGGCTGACTCCCGCCGTCCCCTAGCTATAGCTCTGAACGTGGGACTATAAGAATAGTAGATATCGAAAATTTTACGAAATGTACTTTTATTTGTAAACAAAAATTGAAATCGAGGGAGCAATTGCCCCTCTTTGTCCCCTGCAAGTGCCCTTGGCCGTCTGGAGGAAAATAGCAAGAAACACTTGAAAACTAATTCCAACTTGAGTATCCATTCTGTTCTACTATACTTAGATTCTGCTAGTCATGTTTCTTTACTTCAATGTTTGCCCCCTCCCAGATTGGACTTCCGTTCAAGATTGGGGGGGGGGGGACAATGCCCCTACCCCCTGTGGTTGCAGCACTGTTTGTGAGTGTGTCTTCATCAATTTCACGTCACTCCCTCTCTCTATCACATGAATCGCTATTACCAAAAGGTAGACTTGGGAAACAAAAAATTATGCTGTTCAAACTTCTTAGCAACACATCCAAGAAAAACTTCCAAATACATTAGGCACTTTTAATACAAGACTACTCAAAATATCACAACTGTTCTACATACAGAAAATTGATAAATCATTTCCCGAAGTTTGAATCTGGAAGAGATTTTATTCCCCAAATCCTGATCCGACATTGTACGGAATCCCACACACCTTCATAAATCACAAAATCAATAAATGTCTTTGTTATGTTGCTAGAGTAATACAGGATCAAATTGTAAAGATTAGTGAGAATTCCAGGTAGATATGTATTCTGTATTTTTTACAGGGGGGGCAGTTGCCCCTCTGCTCCGTATAGCTACAGGCCTGCTGTGACGTCACCTACGTAGGTGAAACTTCTTCCGAGGGTCGCCATTTCAGCAACGAAAACATGTTGATTTGAAGAAGATTTATGTCAGGCTCACACAAAGCATTTGTGGGGGGGGGGGGGGCTGATTCGAAAGTGTTGAATGCTCAATTGATTGAATTAGGTTATTTACGTCGTTTTCTGCCACTTTGGCTAATCACGGCGATGAGGATGAGTGATGATATGATGAAATTCATATGAGAAAGCTTATGAAAAGTCTGTATTGCGAAAGCGGGAACGGCTATGATCAAGGGCATTATTGCTAAAGCACGGCGTGCTATGTGTTTATTTATTCTTGCAAAATTAAATTTAAAAAATAAAATACAAAAAAGTAAAACTATTTGCCTCCGATTTGTGTTAGCATTTATGTAAATAATTAAACAAAACTGTTAAATATTGTAAATATTCGCTATTTTTATGGGTACGTCAACACTAAGGTTCTTTGCACCCGTCACATGTCCTTTCTTTACAAGTCTGTTGCGGACATTAAAACACACCCATGCCCTCGCCGGGACTCGAATCCGACACCTCCGGATCAAAGCGAGTTGAGCCGACCACCCAACACGCTCGGCTACCGAGGCCGGCATAAAACTGTTATGTTGGCCTCTTAATTTAAATACATAGCCTACTTTTAAATAAAAATGTTAACTGTTATCTAAAAAACAAATGAGCAGACACACATTTTTCATGTTACATTTCATTTGCATGAGGAATATAATAGCTGCTTAAATCTGCTATACTAAGACGTAAGTTTTATTTTTAAAAAAGGGAAGGAGTGAGTCATTCATTTATTTCAGTGATCAGAGCCACCCCAATAATTTTGACAAGTCGGCGCCCCTGGGCACCCAGGGCACGGTGTTATATGCACGGAAAAATTTACATTACCTCTACCTATGGAACTCACCAGAATACATGTTGCTAAATTCCACTGAGTCTATTTTTGCGTTCAAAAGTAAATTTTAAAAAATTGCAACGCATTAATCACTTCTAGGCTATTCAGAAAGCACTTCATCAACGTTATTTACTGATGTAGATGTAGATTCAGTACCACTTGAGAGTTCACAAGGGGATACGTAATCAATACCGGGAAGAACGTTCGCAATAACGACGACCCAATGCGACGAGGCAAGGAATTTTCACAATTCTGGCAAGAGTCACCGCGTGACTTTTTTTGGGGGGCGGGGAGCGGGAACGCAAAATTGAATTTTGCGGTGGCGGTAGCTTACATGGTTAAGACATATCGAAAGTTCTCAAACGACACTGTAAAGATTCGTGATAAACCTCCAATACCGCTCTCCAAATTTTCCATTATATAATCAAAGCTCAAGAATGGGTTTAAACTAGGGATGGCCAAACGGATCCGGATCCAAAAGTTACGGATCTGATTCCGGATCTGAAAATTCCGGATCCGGGTCTGAAAGTTCCGGATCTGGATCCGGATCCGAGGGTTTCGTATCTCAATCCCATTATAATATTACCACACCTTAAAAGGTATTATGATCTTCGATTACAAAGAAATTTTTCATTAGTCCTACAAGAATTTTTTTCAAGCGTTGTTCCTAAAATACTTTGCTACGCATCGGCTAACACACTCGTGCACAAAAATAATCTTACTTGTTTAACATAAAATGTCAGAGGTGATTTTGTAAATGCCATTGAAACGAATATGTATTCATTCGAATGTATTGGAAATGAAAACACACATAAATGTGAGACATTGCATTCCAGGATGAAACCTTTAACACATATAACAAGATAGAAATGTTACACAAAAATTATACAATTGTTCTACAGTTACAGTTTTACAAATTAAAATAAAACATTATAATATCTACAGTGTTATATAATTACGAAGTGTAAGACTAACAAGGGAGGTTATCTAAGTGTCCCCCTCCGATTTCCATGAAACTAGGCAGGCGTATAGTGGGGCCCAAATGAAGAAATACGTGTTTTTTTGTATCGGCTAAAAATCTGTTCTAGGGCGCAACCTCACCTCAAATGTCAAGATGAGGACAAATTGATGTGGGGATATGACCCCTGTGTTCCCCTCCGATTTCCATGAAACGTGGTAGGTGTATAGAGGTTCCAAAAGGAAGAAATACGTGTTTTTTTGTTTCAGCTAAAAACTGTTTTAGGGGGCAAAATCCCCTCAAATGTCAATTGATTGATTTATTTTTTTATTTTACTTCAAGTTTTGTGCCTCTTGGCGTTTTTGCGAAGATGGGGATGAGTGATGATATGATGAAAGTGATGAATGGACATTCACAAACAACCGTGCCCGAGCGGGATTCGAACCCGGGGCGCCTGAGGTTGCAGCGCGATTTGCTAACCACTCAGCCACAGGGTCCGGCCCTCAAATGTCAAGATGACGACAAATTGACGTGGGGATCATCTGACCCGTGTGTTCCCCTCCGATTTCCATGAAATTTGGCAGGTGTATAGAGAGGCCCTATGCCCCCTGTTTCTTCCTATGTCATATTTACGTGGTTTCAGGGTCAGATCCCCACTTCAATTTCTCCTCATCTTGACATTTGAGGGTGGGTGCCTCTATACACCTGCCAAGTTTCATGGAAATCGGAGGGGGAGACTTAGACCTCCCTTG
Organism: Lepisma saccharinum; assembly: GCF_977018435.1. Taxonomy (NCBI): domain Eukaryota; kingdom Metazoa; phylum Arthropoda; class Insecta; order Zygentoma; family Lepismatidae; genus Lepisma; species Lepisma saccharinum. The sequence continues at coordinate 139,516,565 of NC_139231.1, forward strand.
TAAGTGTATTAATTAATTACAAATCGCGCACGCGCGCACACACACTATATATATGTGTATGTATGTATATTATATATATATGTATATTAGCAGGTAACAATATGTTATAAGCACATTCTTACTTTCCAAAGAAGCGCATGTGGGATGGCAAAACGGATCCGGATCCAAAAGTACCGGATCCGGATCCGAAAAATTTTAAGATCCGGATCCTAAGGATCCGGAACCAACCGGATCCTAAGGATCCGGATCTGGCCATCCCTAGTTTAAACTCGGTACACTCAGTACACTCCAATCAAGTTTTTATTTCTATAAGCTTCCACGTGAACACATCACAGGAAGGCAAGTTCTTCGAGCCGATGTGACGATGACGTCACAGAATTTTCAGACCGCGAGGGTTGACAAAATCCCATTCATTCTCTTTGCAAAAGGGGATGAGGCCTTGCTCGAAAAAGGTTTTATATCCCTGCAAAAGGAGACCTTCAGGCAGTGGGCAGAGAACACAACGTAACTTGACTGCGGGACAGAAGGGATGCCTTCTTGCGAGGCATAGAGGACCAGTCGTCCTTGAGCGAGGGAAGGTTGGGGGAGAGACGGATCCATTGACCATAGTTTGATGTCGTGCGTCAACGATTTCTTTAAAAACAACCCGCAAACTCCGTGCTGTGACTTCCTGCGTGATGTAGGCTTTGTCTTGGTTGGGACCAGAGGCGCAAACACGAATTTTTGTCTGGGGGGGAGGCAAGTACCAGGATAATCGTACCAATAATAATAATAATAATGTTAATAAAATAATGTTAATAATAATGTTGCTAATAATGTTATTGTAACATTATTATTATTATTATTATTATTGATTTACTTTATTTTACTTCTCTTCTTGTGCCGATCACCACTACTAGTTAGCAGTCTTAAAAATATTCCCGAATCAAACGATAGTATTATATATATTGTAATATTGGGCAATGTTTGTTAGAAGTTTTAATTTAAATTTTACATTAACTGAATACTTAAGAAGAAATGATGCCTCTTGCTCAGGGTTGGCAATTTTTTTTTTTAAAGAACAAAACAAACTGTTTTTTTTTTTTTGTTTAAAATATGTTTTTTTTGTTTTAAACATAGTTTTAAACATGAGTTTTAAAAAACAAGTTTTAAACATGTGTTTTAAACAAAAGAAAGTCAACTTTTTCCAGTAAATTATAGTTAAAGTCGTTAAAGAAAAAAATAGGGGTGTGCGGAATCCCGAAGAGTCGGGACCAGGATCTGGAAAAAAATTTCCCGACTTTTCGGGTTCCCGAGCAGTTAGTTTTTGTACCAAAAGTGCAAAACAAGTACTTAAGATTAAAATTACGTGTAGAATTCGAGATTTTTAGAGCTTCGGGAAATTTCGATCATTTCCCGTCCCGAAAATTTCCTGACTTTTCGGGAAATGGCAAATATTTCCCGTCCCGAATGTCGGGATTTAAAAAAAATTTCCTGTCCCGATCCCGTCCCGACCAAAAACATTCTGTCTCGCACACCTATAGAAAAAATACTCATTTTTATGAATCTATATTACTGAAGTACAGTGGCTGCAAGGACAGTTTATATCCCTTTGCAGATAAGGTTTACCATACTGTAGGATAGGGGTGTGCGGGACAGAATTTTTAGGTCGGGACGGGAAATTCTTTAAATCCCGACATTCGGGACGGGATATGTTCGAAATTTCCCGAAGCTCTTGTAATCGCGAATTCTACACGTAATTTTCATCTTAAGTGTTTGTTTTTGCACTTCTGGAACAAAAACTAACAATTTCCGATACGTTCCAGACATACATTTACATTGAAGAAAATGTTCAGAATTGGCGACTTTTTAAAATGACCATTCTGTATTTCCCTACTGCTTGGAACCTCAAAAAGTGGGGATTCGGACGGGAATTTCTTTTCCCGATCCCGGTGCCGACTCTTCGGGATCACGCACACCTCTACTGAGGGACAAAAGTAGGGAGTAATACACCCATTTTCCGCCACTGCTGAAGTAGATTAGGATTCATATTCATCTAAATCTCAAGAAACTAAATATTATAGAATTACTATCTTCGTCGTGGAAAAATCAGTGTGAAATAGTTCCTGCTGCCTGAACAGTTTATATAGGAGAAAACAACCTGCAGTGTCATAATAGATTCTCCAGGTCAATTTATCTATCCAAAGTACAAAATTGTGTTACCAAAAGTAAGCGTCTGCGCTTTATTCAGTTATACAAACGAATGAATCCTATCGCAAGAGAAAAAAGTCACATCATCATCAAAATCACGCATTGTGTATTCAGATACTTCCACCAGTCTCAAACTTACAGGACGGTACGAAACAAAGAACTGAGAAGTTTCCATTTCTACAGTAAAGTACGGGCCCTTCTTGTCGCAAAACAGTTTTTCTACCTTGTGCATACATAGCTAGCCTGCCTAACCAACGTAGCCCGTGATGTCAGAAGATGAGGTTGGTCAAGTGTTGTGCGATAAGTGAGACCCGTAAAGCACGGATTAATTGACACTGATTCAATGAAAAGACAGGGTTGCCAAACAAAAAAATTATCACAGACTATAAAATATCAAGTACCAAAATGTGTTTTAAACACTTCTAAAAAAACATGTTTAAAACACATTGTTTTAAACGTTTAAAACATTTGTAAAAAACAAAGCCGTGTGTTTTAAACGTTTAAAACAAAGTGTTTTAAACACTTTTGTTTTAAACATGCCAACCCTGCTCTCGCTCGAGCGCGTTCGTCTCCCGAGTTTTCCCCGTTTACTTCTGAAAGAAGTAATCAATTCCACTTCTCCGTAACTATTGGACTTATGACCTTCAAATTTTTATGGGACACTTTTCAAAGGTTTATTTCATAATCCATTCATTCAAATTTTCATTCTCACAAATGGTTTGATATTTGGTTTTATTTACATTAAATTTGGCAATGTTCATTCCAAATGCCATAAACAGGCGAAGTCAAAATCGACCCTTTACACGGGACGGGGTCTTTCCCGGCGGTTGGAGTTTTTTCCCCCTCATTTCGGCAGGACCGCGAAGGAAGAGAGGGGTGCTGCTAATGAGTGCCAAACCTTCGTTGGAAGAGTAAACCTTCAAGAAATAGAAGATCGAAGAGAGAAAAGGCGCAGAATACCACATTCAAAGGTTCCAAAGAAGAAATCTCGGCATGGTGCTCTTCTTCGGAATTAATGGAAAAATCACAATTAATCTCTTTTCATTTAGATCGTTCGGCGCCCAAGGCCGACTCTCGCCACCCCCAGCTACGGTTCGGAACTTGATAATACTAAGAAAATCAGGTACTGCTAGCGAAGCGAGGAAGAAAATTTTACGAAAAGTATTTTTATTTACATAAAATTTCACAATATTTTTTATTAGCTTTATTTTTACTTCAACTTTTGTTCACTTTTTGGCTAATTTGCGAAGACGGGGATGAGTGATTATATGACGAAATTGATGAATGGACACTCACAAATATCCATGCCCAGGCCGGGAACCCGAGACCCCTGGCGTTGGAATGCAATGTGCTAACCACTCCGCCACGGGAGCCGGCTGAGTTCACAATGAAAATTGTTTGCATGTCCGGGTAAAAACAAATATTTAATTTCGATTTTGTGGTTTGATTGAATTGGTTTATTTTATTTGCTTTTCTGCCACTTTTAGCTAATCGTGAAGATGAGGATGATTGATGTTCTGATGAACCGACACTCACAAAGAACAACCATGCAAAGCCCTGGCTTCGAACCTTGAATCCCTGGCATTGTTGCGCACAGTGCTAACCACAGCGTCACGTAGGTCGGTGATTTGGTGTATTAAAAATAAACAGAGAATCCTTGTGTATTAAATCATTCTTAAGCGAAGTGATAGCAAGGGACACCAGATCACCAAAAATAAAAAAAAAATAAAGACAAAATGAAATAAAAATAAAGAATACTGCTTCGGTAGTCTACTCGGTAGGGCGTCTGACTGCCACGTGGGAGACACAGTTTCGATTCTGGAGGTGGGCCTTGTCCCCTCATAAAGCGGCTCTGATGCTCACCTAGCCTCTAATCAATGTGTATCTGGGGGCAACCCTTGGGATAAAGGCGGCCGGATCGTGGTGCTGATCACATGACCGAGACCGAGAATGTGTGGGGCCCTACCTCACATCCCCTAAATGTGTGTTATGGCACGGTGAACTTTGCTTTACCTTACCTGTGAAAATAATGACGTCCTATACAGAAATTTATCCACGCACCCCTAACGACTACAAAATTTCTCAACTCTCACCAAAAATTTTTCACTGAAGTCAAATTTATGATTATTTCGGCTCTAAATTTACCCTTACACTTCTGTAAAATTCTAGGTTGACCCCTGGTCATATAAAATCAGTATCGTTCGGCTTGCAATTGCAAAACAGTGATAGACTTTTTGCTAGCTTCCTAGTAATACAAACTTTCTAGTAGAACCATATCAAATTCTTACTTATTATACTTGGAAAATATTTCTACTTAGTAACAACTTTTCTCCCGAAAATTTTGGCCAGGGTATGAGGCCGGAGGGCACTCACCATCATGAGCAAATTGGGGAGCTACGAACGATTAGTGTAATCAGGTCGTGGAAACCTATAACAACAACTGAGGGTTCGTCGTGCTAATCACACGTCATCCCGTAACTGGTAGCATGACAGAGGCGGAACCACGAATTTTTTAAATTTTTGTCTTGGGGCGGGGCAAGTACCATAATAAACGTACCAATAATAATAATAATAATGTTATTATTATTGATTTTCTTTATTTTACTTCGCTTCTTGTGCCACTTTTGACTTATTTGCGAAGATGGGGATGAATGATATGATGAAATTGATGAATTGACACTCAAGCCGGGATTCGAACCCGGGACCAACATTATTATTATTATTATTATTATTATTGGTAGTAGTAGTAGTAGCGGTAGTAGTAGTAGTATCAAAGACGTTATTACCCTCGTAAATTATGCAAAAAGGGGTAGAAGTTGGTGCTAAAGTATTTGTTTTCGAACAAACGATCTAAATTATTTTTCAAGACGTTCAGTTTCACATTAATAACGGAAAACAAGTACTCAAACTATTTTTGAAAGATAGTAATGCTTGATAAATGCATTCCAAATATAATTCCCTTTTACATTAACATGTATAACTCATGCACGATATATGTTTCGCACATATGCAACACTAAATTGTGTACGTATTCAAAGTTTCTTTAATGCATATTATATACAATATAATATATTATTTAAATACATTACACAATAAATTCATCCATCTCACAATAAACCAACAGCAAAAATTACATAAATTGTGCACGCTCCTTTTCCTCAACAATTGCTCATACATTTAAAACAAAATCAATTAATAAAAGTGTTACTCTCTCTCTGGTAATTTACAATGCATTACAGAAAACAACCTGCGAGCAAGAATATTTTTAGATCCATTTTTTTAAAATTTAATAGGTGGCAAATAATTTCACGGGACGCCAACGCATTCTCTCTTTTACAACTTTTTAGCTTCCCCGATGGCGTAGTGGTAACGTCGTCACCTTTTGATGGAGTCCCGGGCTCGATACCCGGCGGAGGCACATGACAGTGCTTCGGATCCCACTTTAAACTGTATGTCCAGTCCCTATTAGCCTTTCTGTGCATAAAGTGGACTTAAAACCACAATTCATCTCTTTTCATTTAGATCGTTCGGCGCCCAAGGCCGACTTTCGCCATTCCCAGATATGTTTCGGGACTTGATAATACTAAGAAAAGCAGGTACTGCAAGCGAACCGAGGAAGAAAATTTTACGAAAAGCATTTTTATTTACATAAAATTTGAAGTTGTGGGCGGTAATTGCCCCTTGCAGATGCACTTGGCCGTCAATGTTTCCCCCCCCCCCAGAACTCATTTCCGTCCAAGGTTGGGGTGGGAGGCAATGCCCCCCTGTAGTTGCGCCACTGTTGCATGATCTCCCTCTGCTGAGGCATGTGGGAGTGATGCCGGCAGTATCTTGACCTGCTTGGACCTTTGCGCCATGGGTTATAATTATAATTATTGTTTACACGGAGAGAGAAATTGTATTGTATACGCTTCATCATCCTCATACTCGCGATTAAGCTAAGAATTATAAAAGCAACGAAAATAATAAATACAGTCAGTTTATGTGAATTATAAGACTGTGTTTTCCATAAAGACCTCGTATGCTTTCTTTCAATTTTCTTTATCTTGAAACTTTTTCCCATCAAAGTTGATCTAACGGTGAGGTGAATATAAGTGTAATAAACTTAAATATATTGCTCTTTATATCATTAGATTAAGAAAGACGAGATGGAGGAATAAAAATATGAAACTGGGAGGAAGAGCCTCCATTATGGTTGCATCTTAGAATTTATCCGGAGTGATTAAGTACAAACTGATACACGTACCTATATTTTCTACATTTAATGGACAGCCTCAGTGGCCAAATGATTTGAGTTATCGACTCAAAATCTCACCGCCGAAGATTCCAGGTTCGAACTTCGCCCTGGGTAATGTACACGTTTTCTTGAAAATTCTATTAATGTTTGAATTAGTAAGATTTTCGGACAGATTTCATTAGTGTATATCCCACGACATATATTGATCGCTGATCATATAAATAAGAAACTATCTGTTGAAAATATAAATTACAAATTTGCGCTGTCTGGATGTCGTTCAATTTGTCTTTCGAACATGGATTCGTATAAAGTGTACGCAATTGAGGCTTTTCAAATCTCATTTCACAGTGGATGTTTTTTATGTGGAAGCAATTCTGTGAAGACTGAACTAAATATAATCTAAAAACTAATTTCTGACATAAGCACAGAAATAAGCATAATATTTCTAATGACGCCTTCTTTGACGAGATCCCAAGAGAAGAAATGGAGGACCTCTTCAACCTGGACATTAACGATAGGTTAATTATCATCTCTTAAACATGTAATTCAATTTCTGTAACAGTGCATTAATTATTATAATAGGCCCGAACCCGAAGTGACATTGGAACATGCTCTTCACAGGAATATTAGAAAATGGAATCCAAGAAGTTAAATGAAGATAGAAGTGTTTTAGTGTTCCAAGGTAAAAACCTGCAATTTTGTGACTGTCTTCGTTTGGATATCACTTTAATTCATTCCTGAATTAACAAACTTACGGACAGAAAACGGCAGCAAAAGTTTCACTAGAATAACTTACAAAAAAAGAAGCTCAGTTGTAATAAAATAAGCCAACTATTTTTTCAGCGAGTTTGCAGATTCAAAATAAAATACCAGGCTGTTCCAGAAGACCTGCACCATACTAGAACGAAAACGAAACACAGAATATCAGAAACAAAGACAGACTTTATTCAGCAAAGTACAGGCCTCCATGTTCAGTTACCTTCACCCACCTCTGCGACAACAGTTCAATCTGATGGCGATACCAGGTGGCAGGTTTAGAATTGAAAACCTCACGACAGGCAGAATTTACCTCATCATATGAACTGAAGTGCCGACCACACAGGAAATGAGAGAGAGCGAAACAAACCGTAATCCGATGGTGCAACTTCCAGACTATAGGCGGGATGAGGTAACAACTCAAATCCGTCAAGCTCAGCTAGTGTGTTGGTCACTCTTCGAGACCGGTGACTGGGAGCATTGTCATTTTGCAGCAGTAACCTCTTCCTCCTCGTTAATGCCGGGTATTTCCCGTCCAGAATGGCATACGCTCGGCGTAATTGTTCAGAATACATTTCACCTGTTACAGCATGGTCTTCTGGAACAAACTCATAATGGACAATCCCGTCAATATTCCACCACACACTCAGCATGAGCTTTTTCCCAAATCTGTCCTGTTTCACATGGGCGATGGCCTCCTTCCCTTCTTTTCACCCACTGTTTACGTGTATCGGGGTTTTCAGAAACACATACTTCTCGTCGTCTCCTGTCACAATTCTCCTCCTAAAACGAAGATCATGCGGGTTTTGTAGCAATGTCTGGCAAATTGCAACTCTGCGCTGGGCCTGCACCTCTGTCAGCTCGTGTGGACTTTGTCGAGACTGTGTATTGGTGTAATCCATGTCATGCAAGCGAAGTTTTACTGTCGATTTGGATGCCCCAACCACTCTGGCTAACACGTGTGCTGGATTGTGGTGTAGCATGCACAGCATCCTGCAGAGACTCGTTAATGTCCATCGGAGGTCACCCCGTGCGGGCCTTGTCCGCGAGGCGTACTTCACCCGAAGCGAATTTTTTAAACCAACGGGAAGCTGTCCATCAATTCACCACTTCTTCGTTCTCCACACGACAAATTTCCTCCGCTGCCGCTTTTGCTGTTAGACATTTTTTACATAAAAAAAAGCTAGCACTGCACGAAGTGCAATTTGGTCCTCACTCATCGTGCCCACTTTAATTTCAAAGGAACACTCGCTACACATGCTGCGCGTGCCTTCACTTGATCCCACGAACCTGTCCTCTATGCCTGCCAACAGCCTTTCACCGGTGGCGCCACCCACCCTCGCAAACTTCATCTCTTAGGGCTCAGTGTGCTGATGGTGCAGGACTTCTGGGACAGCCTGGTATTAGTGTTGAACTAGTGTTTATTGACTAAATTATATATTTTACGCATGTACATATTTGTTGTGTGTATATGATAGGACAGGGTTTCGCCGATAAGCTGTTATTCTTCTGCTGGCTTCCTGCTTAATTGACTTCTATAGTGAGTACAGTTTTAATTAAAATTATTGATTTGATTTGCTTTCTTTTACTTCGCTTTTTGTGCCATTTTTGTCTAATTTGTGAGGATGGTGATGAGGAATGATATGATGAAATTGATGAATGGACAATCACAAACATCCATGCCCAGGCCGGAATTCGAGCCCAGGACCCCTGTCGTCGTAGCGCGATGTGCTAAGCACTCCGCCACGGGGGCCGGCAGTTTTAATTACACAATTAAAATCAATCAATTTAATAAAACAATAATCAATTTTATACGGAATAATATTATATATTTTTTATCAGAAAGGGGTTTGTCAATAATAATGAACAGAAATTAATTTAATGATGATGGCTTGAGGAACTTATATGCTATAATATTGCTTTGCTCCAGTGATTGGTAACTAATTTAAATTTATATTTGTCAGTCTTTATGATTATACCACACTTTCCAATTGTTAGTATAAACTATAAAAAAAATGAAAAGTATTTACGAATAAATTTGTTGGGATTGGGCATCGTCCTATAAAATAAAAAAATACTAGGCCGAGGTCTCGAAAAGGTTGAGAACCACTGGGATAGAGTAACCAACCTACCATCTGCTCTGTGTTCCTATGGACACAAGCAAGTGGAGAATAGAAGCTGCTGCGAATTTTGTCACGCTGCCCCTGCCCATGGCTATAGTAAAAGACCGAGGCTATTTATTCTGGAGGAGGCAGTTCACTCCCCCTCCCCCTCTCTCAATCCCTCCCATCGGGCGAAACACTAGAAACCACTGCCCGCTCGGTCCCGTCGATTCTCGAAACCTGTTTTGTTTACCCTCGGAATCGGAAAGTGAGAAGCCGACCATTTAGTGAGGCAATTGTACGCTGTTACCAAACTCAATATAATTAAAATCAAGTATGAAATCATTATTGCTACAGAGAATTTGAGTGAATAGATTATGAAATAAACCTTTAAAAAGTGTCCCATAAAATATGAAGGTCGTAAGTCCAATAGTTACGGAGGAGTGGAATTGATTACTTCTTTTACAAATAAACGGGGAAAACTCGTCTTTCTAGGAAAGGGAGGGGGAGACGGTCGCGCTCGGGCAAGGGGCATGATTTCCTCTTAAAATACTATTTTTATATTTATAAAGTTACTGGACAAATGACAGTTATACAAAATTTTATTGCTTGAGACCTCAATTCGAGATGTTGGAATGAGCTCTAATTTATATGACTGAAAATGTAAGAACATAACCATCAACAAAATTTTCAATATGCAGTTATTCTCACAAAATACTTTAAAAATGAGTATTTCACAAAATAATCGTTTATTTTTTAAAAATAGATTTATTGATTTAGTGTGAAAGTTTATACTATTTGGAGCACTTTTGAGAAAACCAGACATTCATAGGCGTCACCGTTCCCGAGAAATATCAAACCAAAATAAATCTAATACGGTGGACTATTTTGAACATGGGAGGCATCGGCACGCACATAGCGATTGGCTCCTCGACTGAAAATTCCTTAAATGGCATAACAATTATACTACCAAGTCTCTTGCTTTTATCAAAAAGTGTAACAATTCGTCAATCATTAGGGACTTAGCCGCTGGACAGTGATCAAGAGTGTGGGTACGAGTCCTCTATTTGGAGACACATCTTATGGCGATTCTTTGATTAAATACATTAAAACTTATATCAGTTTAACGCTTATAAATTAGGCTATAATTTTTATTGCAAATAATTTTCTGTCGCATAATTTATTTGATAGTTACAATGGAGAAAATTCTAAAAGTACAGGAAGACTTGTCTCTATTTTACAGGGGAAGACAAGACTTGTCTTTATTTTAAAAGATGATTTCTTACATAACGTGAAAACCACTTACATTCGTATCATTGCCTATCCTTCCAATTTTCATTTATTTCAAATTGAAATAAATGAATATCCCACATCTATCACCACGTGGGATCGTACTACGGGTAATGTAGCTCATTCATCATTCATCACCCCCAACTATTGGCATACTCGCTGTTCATGGCAAACCTGATGGTAAGGTGCAAGTGGTACTGACTAAACACATACGTGTGGCTAGGGTTAGCACTTAGCAGATCGCTGTAAGGGAAATGTAGGACATGCTATCCAAAATGTAGGTAGGACACAAAACATTCTCAATAAATAATAGATATTTCTATAGAACACTTTAGAAAGTAGTTGAAAAGTGACACTTTTCAGTTTTAAAAAAAATAATTCTTAATGAATTTTTAAATGCAAAATTTCAAAACTTGCAATCATACTAATCAATGCACCTCTCACTACATGATTTAAGCGGTACTTCTCAGAGGAGACAATCTTTATCAAAATTTCAGGTTTAGCCAAACTATATTTATGTTAAAGTGGACAGTCAAACTCTTTGAAATTATAGGGACCAGTACCAAACAAACATTTTACAGACTTCATGAAAAAATAATTTCTCTCGTGAGTCTGTTGTGCTGATGGTAATGAAAGTACTCTCTCAACATTTGAATTATGACCTGTAATGGCAAACAAATATTCAGCAGTTACCGTAATTGAAAATGGTTCGAGAAGTTTCATCTTGAGTAGTGTCCAGGGTGTCTACCAAAATAACACATCCAGAATTCTTGACTTTTTCTGGACTTTTCTATACCTTTTTCCGTTTTTCTTAATGTCTATTTATTCGATCGCTACTTAGGTAAAGTTGAAAATTAGTAATTAAGAAAATAAATATTTATTTAATGAAAAACCCTACTAAAGGGCCTGAACTGTGTTTGGCAGATAAGCGAGGCTTTGGCGTCTACTCATGTGGGGCTTGTGTCGGTTGTCCCTATATGTTTGTGACTGTCTCTTCATCCATCTTATCTTACCACCATTCATCCTCATCTTCGCGATTAGCCAAAGGGACAGAAAAAAGTGAAGTAAAATAAACTAAATCAACCAATCAGTCATTATGATAGCAAAACTTCTTGACAACAAGAATAATTTATTGCCTTTTTATTGACTTCTTGACCTACTTGTTAATATATTTACTTTTTCTTGACTACCATGACTTTCTTGACTGGCAGACACCATGAATAATTTTGTTATCTATACCCCTGCTTTACAATCAAATTGTATTGAATATTGAATCAGAATGGGCAAGACCTTGTTCCATCAGTATAAACCCTAAGGCAAGAAATTCTGCTCAGGCATTGAACAGTGACGTTATCAGAAAGTGGTCCCAAAACTTTGTTCATTAAGTGCTTCCGTTTTCCTGTTTGTTTAATAGCAGGACAAACTTTTTTTTGGGGGGGGGGCAATGACTCATGGCCGCGTTCACCAACTCCGATTATTTCGAAGTTCAGATGAACGAGATCAATTTTAATCCACAATAAATGAACTTGGTTTAAGGATTTGCATTGCACCAACGAAAAACGACGTTCAGGAGGTTCCGTTCAACTGATCCGAGATTAATTTGTAAGGCTATACCTGATTGGTTGGCTAACACAAATCACAACCAAGAACTCCATAGAGTAATGTGATGTGGTAAAGTATCAACATGTAGGAGAAGAAGATAATTCGGGCTGCAAACTTCTCTGAATTTGAGAGATGTACTAATCAACCTTGTCAATATGTACAAGGATGTAGTGGAGCGTAAAGAAATAATGATATTAAAAAAGAACTGACGGCACAACACAAAAGGAGGAGAAAGCATGGAACCTTCTTCTACGGGACTTTAATGCCTTACGAAATACATTCGATTTCGAGAGAACAGTGTACGCTGAACCTCGCCCGCAATAAAGATATATTATTATTATTATTTCTATTATTACTGTACTGTGGTAACTATTTGAATTTTTCATTTCTTAATTCTTATATATTTATATTGTCGTGTCGTGTAAATAGCCAGTAACATGTATTTTCGTAAATTTATACAATCATATTTCCAACACCATGTAGCAATATCGTAAACATTGCTGTGTTCTAATTTACCTTGCGCGTAATATATGACATTTATATATGTTTTGTGTTCTGGGATAGAAAGTACAGTATTTATAAATATTACAACTTTGCACCACAGAACCACAAATTATTATTATTATTTTAACAGTTTTTAGTTTACATAGTTCTCGAATTATTAGCATTGTACATCCAACATCTCTAGCGTTTGCACGCCCTCGATATCACTTTCCGCTCTTTTTATATTAAAAAACAACTGCCTGCAGTCGAAGCGTCAGTATCGTGAACCAGGATCACACACCAAAACGGTCGCGAATGGCCGATCAGAAGGCAAACAAGTGTTGAACCGTCTTCGTGCAATGGAATTTTCCAGTGATCCTTTCCCGATCCGAGTTTAAAATTTGATCTTCGTTCGTGCACACGGACATCAATGACTGAAGCAAAATAAATTTCACTATTGAGTTTGGAAGCGTAGTCCATAGACTTGTAACTAGCATGATTTCTTTCCGTTACCTATTTTCCTAATTAATATTTTGTGACGCTCAAAATGTAGGACTTTTATGATATTTTTCAAATTCCTCCCGGACGCCGGACATAAGGCTAAAATGTAGGACATGTCCGGGAAAAACCGGACGTCTGGTAACCCTACGTGTGGCAAGACACACCACTTGAGTTTTAAACCCCCAAAGACTGGATGAACATGGCTTATTGGAAAGGGTATACTTGTCTCTGCACTACTGAAGATATGCGATGAGAGGTTACGCTCGAGACTATACAAAGAGTCTGACTTGCGACTCGTCTCGACACGGTCTTCCCAAGGCGTCCTCTTATCTCTCTTCGTAATCCTCGTACTCGCTCCTCGATTGACTGACTTAGAACTGACCACTGACCTCTCTCCTTCCAGACATTTATTCCAATCGAATTTACTAAGTAATGCCGACTCAGTTATCTGTAGAATCTTCCTTGATTGCGATCGTTTACACCTGTTTGCAACGACGGCGATCAAGGAAGCTCGGCAATGTCTAACAAGACATTCCTTAGATGGTTCTAGCAATTTCCTGATTTGGAAAGTGATGGCTAAATGTCTGGGATTTTAGAGTTCGTTGTACGTTACATTTAAAAGATTCTACAGATCGTTACGATGCCCCTCTCCGGAAAATAATTCCTTTGAATTCGTCTTTATATGTGATCCAATCTTATAGGGGCATCGTTCATTACCAAAACATAAAATCCTACAGATCGTTACGCATTATTGAACAACGAAACATTACCTTTTCTTCAGTCTATCTAATGAGGATCAAAAGTTTAATAGAAAAATAACTGCTTAGATATAAGCCAGTAACTAAGAGTCTGTGAATCCGATGCTTGAGGAGAAGCACAGGGGAGAAGGACGTGAACTTTTGAGATTTTTTTCTTCTAGTAGAGGTCTAACAACTGACCAAAATCCATCTTTTACGGAATCATTCCCAACATTCGTCGTTTTCAACTTAATTTTTTTTTTTTTGGCTAACACAGAAGTTTTCACAACACTCCCACATCTCGTCCCCATGAACGCGGCTAAAAATATGAAAACAGTAACGTATAAATTAGCAATAACAGCACAAAATAAAGGCTATTATCAAGAGGAATATCATCTGTCCCTGAACAGTACGTATGTATATCCTCTAGCGCGACACAAATGAAAAGTCTCATTATAGCTCAGTTCATTGCTGATGCAGGACAAATTTCAAATTCATTTTTCTCTCTTATATAAAAAAAAACCTTCATAAAACTTTATTAGTATGAAGAGGAAGGATGGTAGTTAAAAATATTCAAAAATGAGAAAAATCGATGAGGGGATGTTTTGAGCTGTTCAAACTTGAAATTTGAACATTTGAACAGTGTGTTCAAATTTTACAAAGTTTCAACATTTTATCATCTCATAATATGCAACCGTTTTTCCCCTTTACAACGAGCTCAAGAACGCTTCTGTATCTTCGTTCGTTCCCGAGATATACTTAATTGAAAAGAGCATGATGCTCAAAACTGACATTTTGAACAACCCTCATATAATTCGTAATAATCATATTTCAGCAAAATCCTTTCACAGGTTTTGGAGCAAAGCAAAGCTGTGTCCGAAATATCATCAACATCGTGACTATGAGGGTCAACTCCTGCCTGATTTGACATGGAATGAATGACCCGACCCATATATATATAATGTCATTAAATGTCTCAAATTATTTTATAATATATACAATATATTATATTGACTGTCTTTCAATCAAAATGTATAATTGCAAATAGATGAACAATGATGTGCATAAGGGAGGAGGGATAAAAAATAAGATATATTAAGATGATATAGTTTCATGTATAAAATTCACATATAAATGCTATTACGTGTTTTATTAATATATCTATGTACTTCGTGGTTGCTAACGAAAGACGATGAGAAATGGAGAAGAAGTAACAAGTCGGTCCAATTTCTGTGTTCTGGGGATTGCTGGGTTTAGTGTCCTTAGAGGTGAGGCTCTTTGTTGTCCGTTCTTTTTGTATGTTCTCGATATTATTCCAGTCATGTATATTCGAATCTCAAACTAATTGTTTATATTTGTTGTTAAAACAAAAACTCTTCCCCCCTTGGAAGAATTTTTGTGGGGGGAGGGGGGAATTTCAAGACAAGATCGTTGGTGGGAGGAATTCCCCCGTCCCCCCGGGATTCCGCACCTTGGTTTGGAACATTTATGTTACATATTATGCTGTTCATTAAATCACATTTTTGTAATCTGTAATTTTAAGGCAGTATATTGTTTGAAATAAAATATGCCAAACCATTTCAAAGGTAGAATTACAAGTATTGTCAACTGACCCCGAACATATCGTCAACTCACTCCACATACAGGTTGAATTGACAATTGTCACTCTTCAAAAAAAAAAAAAAAAAAAAAAAAAAAAGCAATAATTTTACAAGTTTTTTGGAGCATGGTGAATTAAAAATTTGTAGTGGTTGAGGAAAATACAAATATTGCTCGTAGGATTTCATCAATAGTATATCTTAATTTTTAAAAGCTGCAAAAATTTAAACATAAAAACATGGTCAAGTACGATTTGATGTTGCTCTTAAAGTAGGGTGACCATAATATTTTGACCCAAAGGTCACTTTACTCCCTCCTGAAAAATTGGTTAGGCCTAATTAGCTATAAAATTATTGTCATTAACGTATTATTATTATTATTTATAGTAACCGCTGTAGCTCAGTCGGTGGTCGGCCTCCGTGGAGGAGTGGTTAGCATAGTGGTCCCGGGTTCGAATCCCGGCTAGGACTTGGATGTTTGTGTTGTCCGTAAATTTAGAAAACCGAGAATATAGAGAAAAACTGATATGTACGAATGTTGAGAAAATGTGTGTGAATGACGGGGGATACCACCGAATAGGGGAATTTCTTTATTTTATATATAAAAAAGTCGGTATTGCGTCTGACTACCATGCGAGAGGCCCGGGTTCGATCCCCGGCTGAGAGAACCGGGACTTTTTCCACCTGTTTATGCGGCTCCGGCGCTCGCCCAGTGTTGTATAAAGTGGATACCTGGAGGAAACTCTGGGAGGTAAATGCGGCCAGGGGCGTGGTGCTGATCACATCACTCCAAGCTTCGGCCGAGATACGCCTTCATGGCGTGGTGCAAAGCACAGGGGAGCACTTTACCTTTTTTATTATTTATTATAGTATGGATCACATAAATGATACATCATGAACAATATCTATGTAAAATATGATCTCTCGTTGTCAAGAGCTATTAATTTTTATAATCTCGGTATGACTACTATGCCAGAAGTATTTTGCAGAAGGACCAATCTTCTTGAGAACAACTTTATTCTTTACTAACCGTTAATAAAGCTCCCCGAAAAAGTTGCATCACATATTAATATCTAACACAAAACGCGGGATTTGACATTTGAATTTCCGCCAAGACACAGAAAGTCATTCTTTTTAAGAATCTCTCAAATTTAGACTTGGTTTTCAAGCTAATTCCTAGACTTTTAAAAAACGGGACAAATAGTGTTTCTTGTATAATATCGACGGGACAACTGGGACACGCCTATGAAACGGGACTCTCCCGGTCAAAACGAGACGAATGGTCACCCTATCTTAAAGAAACGATTTTATTTCGAGCAAAGTGAAACAAAAATTATTGAATTTCACGCTATTCAGTTCATTTTCATTTCTTGTGCGGCAAGGCCGAGTAAAGATTGTTGCAGTCAAGAAAGATTGTTGCGCCGGTGCATGGAATTCGCCGCCCCCCGTTTGTACTTCAGTTATGAGCTATTATTTTTTTCTTTTTGCTCAGGCCAATCGAGACTAGACCTACAGTTTAAAGTGGGATCCGAACCACTTGTAGCTCCACCGAGTATCGAACCCGGAACCCCTTGATTACAAGGCGACGACGCTACCACTGAGCCATCGGGGAGGCCCACACACTGTACTCGTTATTTCAAAAGTGGTAATGAAAATTTCCACAAGCGAAGTTGAAATATTTTTTAAAAAAAGTTTTTTGAGAACTGAATTTGAAAATTCAGGCGCCAGTTGAAAATGCCTACATTTTACATTCCCAATTCCGCCTTCAAATAAACACTCAAAGAATCTGTTAATTGCATAGGAAAGGCAACCTTACTTTCGAGTAAAAGATTCCGAAGAACTTTGCGGTGGCGGAAACGCATCACCCATCCCATCTCTTCACCCCACCCCTAACAGCGGTGCTTGGAAGGGAACCAGCGAAAAAGGAAGCCCTTGCCATTGGTAACAGCCTTGATGGCATACAAGAGATCTGACCAATAAGGACGTTTGAAACCCACGTGACTGTCACCGAAAGAGCTCTCCCCCCAATTTGTGCTGGAAACAGCAAAAGAAGACGGCCGCGCCATCTACTGGCCACCGATGGAAATGCAATTTCAAAGCGCAGCGAGGTTTAAATGTGGGATAATCCTCTACTCCCTAACTCCTCTATGCCACTATGTACCTTCACCGTGTATCGAACCCGGGACCCCTTGATTACAAGGCGGCGACGCAACCACTGCACCATCGGGGAATGCAAATAAAAATCACGGAGGTAGAAATCCAGCAAGTTGTTGATTGAAGCACAGACAAAGGGCCCGTTCCGAAAGTCGCACGAGTTTAACGCGATAAACGAGTTATGGTAACTGGCTGTCCCATAAGTGCTTCCTTGCGTTTCGTACAAAAACGAGATTCACGAAACGCACGTGTCAGGAGGCTGGTTTGTTCCGTGAAAATCGTCTGCTCCTTGCAGACACAGCGCGTGCTGATGGATTCAAACTGCACTAGTTCGGAAAATGTATTATAATTTTAACAGAGACCGATATGAAGCAACGTGCACAAGATGAGTATGCCTTGACCGTTTAGTTTAGTTTAGTTTAGTTTATTTGCGTCCAAGGACTACCGGTGTGTACAAATTACAGTACATGGTAATATAGGACATGTCAATACTTACATTACAATACAGGTACATTAATAGATTTTACAAATACAAAATATATAGCCAAAAATTGTAAAAAATTGGGTCTTACTCTGCTATTATATCAAAATCACAAAAAAATATAACATGAGAAGATATACTAATTACCCACTTTCATTTGACATTTAATTTTACAAGAATAATATGTGATTATACTACATTATGTACATTTGTCTTATGTAAAAGTCGCTTCCATGTATTCAGCTATAGAATAAAAAACATGCTTCAAAAGCATTGATTTTATCTTGTGCTTGAATATCATCAATTTTGGTTCTTTCCTCACATCTTGTGGTAGTTTATTGTAGAGATCTATGGAAGAATTTAAGGGACCTTTTTTACATAAGTTAAGGCGGCAGTGTTTTATGTGAAGTTTGTCTTTATTTCTTATGTTTAGACCATGTATTTCTTCATTTGTGGCAAAGTTGGAAATATTTTGCTTAACATAAATTAAGCATTCATAAATATATATGCAGGGGAGAGTTAACATATTAAGTTTACGGAGAAGAGTTCTACATGAATAAGTTTTCTTTACTCCAGCTATGATTCTTATAGCTCTTTTTTGAATCATAAAAAGGACATTGGAGTGGCCCTTGTTACCCCAAACCATAATACCGTATCTTAGTAAAGCATCAAAATTTGCCATATAAAGGCACATTACAGTTTGGGTGCTTGAGATGTCTACCATTTCTCGAAGGGCATAGCACACACTACTCAATTTTGATTGTAGCGTGTTTATGTGTTCTGTATAGCTAAGCTGTTCATCCAGAATGATACCCAGAAATTTTGAATTTTTTTAGGCTCTAGTTGTGTATTCCCAGATATTAGATTGAGGCTTATTTGGTTTCTTGTTTGGATTGTAGAAAATGTAATGTAATTTGTTCTTTGCTGTTGAGGAGTAGATTATTATTTAAAAGCCAGTCATCTAATTTGTGTAATACGTTATTAGCCTTAGATTGTAGAGCATCTTTGGAAGTGTCTGTTACTATAATATTTGTATCATCAGCATATAATATTGCATTTGCCTCAGGTATAACATTTGGTAAATCATTTATGTACATAAGAAACAAAAGAGGGCCAAGAATACTTCCCTGAGGCACCCCACATGTTACACTTTTCATGGTGGAGTGTTGATGTGTTACGTATCCTTTTGCTGTGGTGAGCGATTTCTACAATTTGCTATTTGCTTTCTATTGGTAAGATAAGATTGAAACCACTTTTGTGGTAGTCCACGAATACCAAGTTTTTGTAGTTTCCGCAGCAATATCTCGTGATTTACAGAATCGAAAGCTTTTGATAGGTCACAAAAGACTCCTACCGTGTGATTACAATTATTCAGAGACTGTGTGACACATTCTACTAAGTCTGCTAACGCTGGTTTCGTGCTTCGTTCGGACCTAAAACCATGCTGCGACAAGCTTAAGATTGAGTGTTTACTACAGAAATTTTCTACTCTCATCATTATTGCATGTTCAATAATTTTTGAGTAGACTGAGAGTTGCGAAATGGGCCTGTAATTTGATAAATCCCTTGGGTCATTTTTCTTCAGTAATGGTTTAACAACAGCTTTCTTTAACCTGTCTGGGAAAATACCCTGTTCAATGGAATTGTTTATTATATGTAGTAATGGTTGACATAGGGAACTATAACATTTCTTAATTAGGAAGTCTGGTATTTCATCAATGCCGGAAGATCGTTTGTTTTTTATGCGCCTGAAGATTATCTTTAATTCCTGTTCAGTAATGGGGGAAATGAACAACGATTTGTCATTCACTGTTATGTGTGTAGAACATTCTTCTGGAGCAACCATAAACCCATTCCTTCTATTTGGAACTGCATTTACAAAATACTCATTGAAAGCATTCGCAATATTAGGGGGATGTTGGACTTCTTTTCCATTAATGCATATCACCATATTATTATGTAAAGATTGGTGTTTTGTTGATGCATTTCTTATAATTTCCCACATTGTTTTACATTTATTGTTTGAATTATTGATTTTACGGTCATTATGATTAATTTTTGATTGGTGGAGTACATTTTTATATATTTACTTATACCTCTTGTAATATTTCAGAAAAGATGGATTGGGATTCACCTTACTTTCAGAATGGAGCATTTTTAGTTTTCTACTTGAGATTCTGATTCCGTTTGTGACCCATGGTTTACACTCGGTGGATATGTTTACTTGTTTAGGTGGAAAACATTCATTGTGTAACAAGATAATTTTGTTCAGAAAGAGATTAAATTTTTTGTTTGTGGAAGGTAAGTTATAAATATCTTCCCAATTTTCGCTGTTTAGTTTTCCTATAAACATGAGTATAGAACCTTCATCATATTTATGTTTCTGCATTTTTAGTGGCTTTCTATGATATTCAGTAGCTTCTATTTTACATGTGAGACATAAAAATTGTGCTTCATGGTCGGAGAAGTGGACTGATATGTTTTCACATTGAAACTCTTTTGAGTGTACACTTATTAACATGTGGTCTATGAGGGAGAGTGTCTCTTTCGTTATGCGCGTGGGTGTAGTTACAATTTGCTTTAGGCCAAAAGTGTTTATTGTGGCTTCAAAGTGCAGTTTCCGTCCTGTATCTTTTAGAAAATCAATGTTTAGGTCCCCGCATACCAAAATTTCACATGTATAACTTTTTAATTCATCTAACAATACTGACAGATTTTTTATGAATATTGTATAGTCTGTATCAGGCGTTCTGTAGCAACATACTATTATTAAATTATATTGTGCAAGACGTACAACACTAACTTCAAAATGTTTTTCTATAGGTCTCACAGTTTTGGGGACAATTTGTTTGGCAATTATATCATTTTTTGTAAATATGCCTGTTCCCCCTCGTTTTATTAGAGACCTTGATGAGAAACTAGCTAGGTGGAAATTTGGAATTTGAAGGTAAGTAATTTCATCTTTGGACATCCAGTGCTCAGTAACACAGAGTACATGTGCATCTAAACATTCATCGGTTAGGATCATTTCTAAATCTAACACTTTGCCTGTAATACCTTGAATGTTTAGATGCACAATATTGCATTGTATAACTCTCTTTTTCATTTGAGAGAAACTATTGGGTGTAAGACCTTGTTCCTTAGGTTTAACATTTACAATATTTGTTGCATTTTTACATTTTACAATAAAAAATCATCTTTAAATTTGCCCGGAACACTCCTTATTCTATCGAATGTTCGTGCAGATGGTTCTTTTTGTTTTACATTAACTCTTTTATCATTTTCCACTTCCTTGTCTTTTTCATTTTTTCTCACTTCACTGTAATCTTCATTTTCTTCACTACCATTTTTATCACTTACCATTTGACTGCATTTTTCACCATTCATCACAAGACAGACTTTTCCGCTATTTACCACATCACTATATTTCTTTCCATTTACCACTTCACTTCCCTGATTATTTATGGGGTGCCATTTCAGTTCAATAGGATTGCACTTTCTTCTTTGGTTTATAATGTATTCAGTTATCACCTTACCTATTGCTTTTGACACCTTTTCTTTTCCAGATCGGTTCAGATGCATGCCGTGATTTGTGAAATTGTTTCTCTCTAGCCTGCTTACATCAACAATATCGACATTACTAAAGTTTTTGCACAGGTGTCTGATATTCTTGTTTGTCTCTTTTATGGCCACATTAACACACGATTCTGGTATGAGATTGTATCTCGTTGGTATATTAACTATGATCGCTTTAGAGTTTCTTATTTCAGGTAGTTTCTTTTCCAATGTATATATCACATTGTGACCCTCGTTGCATGCTACATTGTTTGAACCTGCCATTAGCACTACACAGATGCTGATTTCTTTGTTTTGAGGTTTTAGGCTACTTACAATCTGCCCAATTTTTGCAACTGGCTTGACAAAACCTAACACTGAAACATCGCCTAGCTGACTCTTCACTTTTTCTGCCATTCCTCTGCCATGACTCAGCATAGATGATCACTTCTGGTTGACAAACACTCGATTTTTTTATTTTCGAGATGTTTGTGGTTGTGTTTTTTGACTTCACATTTCTTCTGTACATTCTTGAATTAGTTTCTGGGTGTATTTCCTCAGTCTGGAAATCTTGTAGTGTAGAAAATCTGTTTTTACTCTCGAAATTTATGCTATCCATGTGATGTTTTTCTTTGGGTGCGTTCCGAAAGTCCTAACGAAACGAACGCATTCAACGAAAATAACTGGGCTCGTGAATCTGGTGAAACCAGTTATTTTACAGACTTATGGGACACGCTAGGCGAAAGCGCAGGCGCAGCGTTTTGTTTAGAGAAAGTTTCCGCATGGCGTCAGCGGAAGGAATGTCCTTATGGCAAAAATAAACTCTATTATGGCTACTGTTACTCATTTTAATCACATTCTAAGAATGGTCAAGGCATACTTATCTTGTGCATGTTGCTTCATAGCGCTGTTAAAATTATAATACATTTTCCGAACTAGTGCAGTTTGAATCCATCAGCACGCGCTTTGTCTGCAAGGAGCAGACGATTCTCACGGAACAAACCAGCATCCTGGCCCGTGCGTTTGGTGAATCTCGTTCTTGCACGAAACGCACGGAATGCGACTTTTGTGACAGCATAATGAAACTCACGAAACGCACGGAAGCACTTATGGAACGGCCAGTTACCATAACTCGTTTAACGCGTTAAACTCGTGCGACTTTCGGAACGGGCCCTTTGTTGATTTCCTAACCACTTGAGTCCATGAAGATGTAGAATTTATTTCCTTTGCCTTTTCAATAGTTTCTAATCTGTTTTTCAGGGATTCATTTTCATTTTTTAACTCCTTTATATCACTTTACAGTAGATTCACTACCTGTAAAAGATTCGCGAGTTCCTCATTTTCAACACTTTTTTCTCCGTTTTCACATTGCGGACAGAACCATTCACTGTTTTGGTCGATTTCTTCATCGGCATTCAAGTTGCCGCACTTAAAGTGTAACCATTCGTCACACATGTCGCAAAGAATTCCATTTTTTACAGATCTTTTACACTTTGCACATTTATCATCATATTTTGTCTTCAATTTGAGAGGAGCTGATAAAAGTACGTCTTGACTCGTTGGCGCCATCTTGCAATCAACCGTTCTTAGAGTGTGATTAAAATTAGTAACATTGTCCACAGTAGAGTTTATTTTTGCCATAAGACTTTCGGAACGCACCCAAATTTGTCTGTGGTTCAAGTTCTAATTGTGTGCTGTGCAGTGGTTACTTTCCCACCCACCATGCGAGTTCGGTATCATTACCATGGAGAATCGCTCATTAATGACTATTTTAATTCACGTTTCTTTGCTTACATAAGGAATGAGTGGATATGAAGCGGAAGAAGCTTCATGTCATGCCAAAGTGATTACACAATTAATAGAAATTAAATGTCAATATAAAAAAATCTATCATATTACAGATAAAATTTGTCTAGAAAAACCATAATAAAATTTAAGTAAGACTATGGTATTCGACAATAAATGCATTGTCTCATGTTTCATCATAGAACGATAGATGGTTACGCCAGGCTGTAACGGAGTTGTAATCGTAACATGAAGAGCAGAATGCGAAATACGTAAAGAAGAAGTCTGAGGTTTGTTTTTCCCAATGTAAATAAGCAAGAAATGCTTATTTTCTTATTTTTTCTATTTGTTTCAGCTGGAATATCCCAGCTTAGGCCTATTGTGAACTATATATATATATGTCGTTATATGTAATATTTCTTGTGATTTTCAGTTTTCTCGGCATTTTTGATGATTTTTATGTATTGTTATCATGTAGTACAGTAAATTGTCAACTATGTCACAATAAACAATTGTGTACTCTGATGCCATTTCAAGCAAGTTTTTGTGTTCGGAAAATACAGTATTGGGGGAAAAGGTGAATTACTCCACTGCCAATGAACTATGTAAAATCGTAGAAAGTGGAAACTGCAACGATTTGTTTGTACCGACATAAATACAAAGGAAGGGTTGACTATGCAGGGTGATATTTGTACGTATAACCAAACATATTTGACTTTACAGTAATTAATTATAGTTCTATAAGGAATTGAATCTTCTGTTTTGGGACAGTTTTGGCTTGTTCTCCCCAGAATGATTTTTAAAAGTTTAACAGTAGTACGTATATGAAAAATGAAAATGATTGTGGAAGTAAGTTTGAGAGAAATTATATCGGGAAAGAATTAGATTTTGTAATCACCTGCTGTGGTCACTGGGTGAATTAATCTTTTTGCTTTTGGGGGTTGGGGATGCAAATTTGCATATATGTTATCAATCACTAAACTCAACTATTGCTTTGCGGTTTTAAGTACCTTAGAACATTGGTTCTAACTCAGGTCATTAACACTACAGTGAGTGATCCATTCGTTTATTTTCACATGCTGCTGCAGTTTGACAATTCTATTGACAGTCCAGCAAACACATTGAAATTTGGCATGAATGTGTGATGTTCCATAACATGTAATAAATAACACTCCTCAGTTGCATTATGTGTGATACTTCAAGATTATTTACTGCTTTGACATGCCATACAAATGTTTCAACTTCTCAGTAATAAGATGAAGATGTCACTCTCATGGTTTTTGCACCAATTGTCAATGTGATCCAGAAGCTTGGACCAATGATGAGTGCTGATAATTTTGTGCTTCACTTCAACATAGGGAATGTTTGTTGGCTTTTATAAACTTGTTTGGTTGAATTCAGTGACTGAGCAATCGGCTGTCATTCAAAATCAGAAACATTGTTAGAAAATAAGGAGAACCCTGTGAAGTCTTCTGTTAAATACCACAAATGTCTTTTCCTAGGTATGATGGCTGCATTAGAACTTGCTCACTATTCTTCCAAGGATCATTTAAGTCATGCCCGAGTTTCAAATTGTAACCAAGAGACAAAGAGAGTGAATTTTTGCAATAATCTGCTGCAGAGTGTATAGTGTATTGACAGCACAATATATATTTTGGTTTTCTTTTTCACCTACTGCTACAGATTTTCACCAAAAAATCATGTAATTTGATGCAATTTCAAGCATTAGTTTTGGCCACTACCCCACTTATGGCCACGGTACTACTTTACTATACCTGAGACACCTGGGAATCATTTCTTTCGCACTTTTTTACATTGCTATTACATTGACCTATCTCATATCATAGTGCTATTTGTACTCATATGATCAAGTGGATGGAAATAAATCTTATCTTATCTTATCTATTCTGCATTCCGGAACACTTATTTAGGTGAAATAATTGAATTTGTTAGGAAAGTAATGTATATTTCTTACATTTACGAGTACTTACTGTTGTTGTTTATTTCCACACACAACATGGCGATAGCTTACCGTTGATCGTTCCTTGAGCCAGAAAAACCATTGGCGTTAGCCCAAAAATTCACGATAGCCCCACAAACCATCATGGGGACGAGGTATGCCTACTAGGTTAGGTTAGGCCTGTTAGGTTTGGTTCCATTAGCACTCCTTTCGTTCAATTTAGCATATACGGACAATACGAGAGCGTATTGTGCTCTCATGCAGGAAGCAAATGGCGGCAGCAGCAATAGCGCGTCGGAAATAGATTTTCGTACAAAACCACATGCATTCGCATTAAAATGAATCAAAATTACATTCCCGAACATCAGCAACGCTACAGAAAATGATTTGCGTAAGTACTTTCTCCTGTAAATTTGAAGAAATCTGTCTCAGGTATAGTAAAGTGTTACCATGGCCACTTTGCGGTTCATATTTAATTGGGGAGCGATTTTACAATACAGGGAATTTCTCCATTTTGTTTGAAATTCGGCATACTCACTAATTTTGGCCCCCTAATCACGAATCTGCAGTCAAAATTTGGCGCTCACACGTGGAAATAGCAAAATAATCGAAATTAAGTTCTTATTTCCACACCCTCGATTTCCGAATTTCCCGCCGGTTCCGGGCTCCGCCCCTGGGGTAATCGACCTACCGCCCCCAACCGCTATCGCGGCCCCGCCTCCGCTCCGGCTTCCCGCCTATATCTATAGACTCCCTGTTAAGGGCATGTTAGAAAGTGGCCGGATTCACCTGCCCCAAATAAGCGCCAAATTTTTACGTGAGCGCCAAATTTTAAGTGCAGATTCGTGATTAGGAGACCCAAATTAGTAAGTAACCGAAAATTCAAACAAATTGGAGAAATTCCCTGTATTGTTAAATTATACCTTTAATTGGTAGCTACCAGGTGATCTAAAGCCAATCAAAGAACAGCTTACATAAATCAGTGTAAAATAAGCTGTCCAATTGGATATCCATGTTTCTTCTTACAGTAGAATTTCTTATACATTTTCGTAAGAAAAGAGAGAGCTACAATAATGTTTTCCACAGTTGTTATATATATATATCAGGAACATATAGTTTGTTCAGAGGTAAGTTTAAATGTTAGAATTGTAGTATTTATATCCTGAAATAGAAATAACCACAAAACAGGGTAAGACTCTAGTTTACGTCCTTTTCCTAAGGAATACTTGTCATATATCGTTGGAAAGCTTATTTTATAAGGAACTCAACAACGTAAATCCCAAAGCGAGGAAACATTTCCTGGAGGAGTAAATCGAGAAAAACCGATGTTGTCCGGATATGCATAATTGAACGTACTGAGGAATTTTTTCGATGATGAAGCACATATTTAGGGGTGAAATGAGTGCTAATGGAACCTAACCTAACCTCGTAGGCATATCTTGTCCCCGTGAATTGTTAGTGGGGCTATTGTGAACAGAAAGTGTAAAAAGAAAAAGGTACTTACCTGAAGAGATGCCGGCTGCCGCACCGCGAATGTAAAGAAGCAATCACCATGCAGATAAGGACGTAAAGCAGAGTCTAGCCCAAAACAGTATGTGTAGATCACATGGCCATTACTAGATGCAGGTTAGTAAAGATTCTTTGATTATGGTCACTGCAGAAAATGATTGCTTTGATTATATAGAAGATGAGGTAACAGTTTGATGTAGGCAAAACACATTTCACTCGTCCATTTCGTCATTTTTTACATTCGTACTTACCTATTATGCATTGCGAACCATTTTTTAAGGTGGGATTTTGCTTTTTTCACTGAAATAATTGTAATTTTTCACATTATGAGTATTTATTATTCGTTGCTTTTTTGCTTCTGTTACACGCAATATGGCAGGCAAATGTTGACTAGTGTTGTCTATCATCTGTGGGTATGCAGTGTTTCAAACCATCTTAACTGAAAAATTCCTACTTTCATGTTACATATTTTGTATTTTTTTCCGGGTTCCAAAACCCCACGAACCATGCTCAAATAGCCCCACGAACTACATTTACACTATGTTCATCCATTGAAAACTATGATATTTACCTTTAACATATTGTGTTTCGTCTGTATTACTTCATTATTTGTTCATAGACAAGGTGGCCATAAGTGGGGAATTGGGTGGCCATAAGTGAATTTAAGTGGCCAAAACTGAAGAATAGTGTCACGTTTGGTTTATTTTTAAAACTTTTTTTCTGACTAACTTGTTTGTATTTGTTAATGCTTAGTCATAATGTACAGACTGTGTACCAGTGATCATATTTTTTGTAAGCCATCAGTAAAATTATTATCATGTTAAAAGTTATATACTATTGTACATTTTCCTGAAGATGCCCATAACTAGTGCCTCCACCCTACATGATTTTTGTGTAGAATAGGTGTAAATTCACTGCCATTACTTGTAGGAGTGTTTCTAATGGGAGGTTTATTGTAGCAAAATGCCTCGAGTTTACTGCAAACATCAGGAAACTTCACCAACATTTTTCAAAACTTTGAACAGAATAACAGTAAACATTTACAACCTCAATATAACATCAATTAATACTTAGACTTAATTTGAAGAATAATTGTGATACAGATGAAACACAAATTGATTTCTCTTTCTACACAGAATGATAAAGGAAGTATTGTACAAGTAATCCAACTATCTCTACTACACAGGAAGCAAAATCCCTCTATGACCAACTACCACAGGAAAACCATGTTAGTTAGTCATTTTTGGACATGAGGTTGCCCTGTTTAATCAGTAAGAAGTGCCATCTATTTACAACTTACATTTCCTTGACAGAAGTAATACATATGGTTATTTGGTAGAAATAAGTGGAAATTCCCAATGATGCTGCATGCCTTCTTCCTGGTTCCAAGTTTTTGGCCCTTGCCAATGCTTCAAAAACATTTACAGGAATTTCCCCTCTTGGGAGTATGATATAGATAAAGTTTTCCGTGCTACCTCATTGTGGTGTAATATGTTGTAAATCTTGATCAGTGAGGTCATTGCTCTTAAGATATATCTGTGACAAAATGGAAAGCTTCTGGTTTGATTGGTTCAGGTTAAGGTCACCAACTAATGTGGTTTATCCAGAACTGAATTTTTTAAACAAAGAGCTTACATGAAAAATCTGTTTCTTTTTAAAGAAATTCTAATATGATCGTTGGAGGGTTAAGAAATTTTATCCAGCTACAGGAAAAACTGTTTTTATTATACCTTTTATTTGTATTTGATTAGCTTTTACAACTCTGTAGTGCAGGAGCTCTTTTAGGGCCAAGGTTTGCAAGGGAACTTTTTTACCTTCGTTGGGTGATGCATGGTGAGCACTTAAAGTTCTACTGCTGTTACCCCTTTCTGGACTTTGCTCTAAGTCTCTTCTCGAAATTGTGTCAGTACCAGGCTATTATACACCTAGTCAATGCACTGTTTGCGATTGACCTTTCCACATTCTAATGAAATTTAGAATACTGATTTGTGACGTGGTTTTTTTTACACCTATATACATGCTCACGCACACGTTTGCCTACACAGAAAGAGCATTTTGCATTTATTTAAACTTTTATTTTATGCCCATTTAATTGAGCTAGAGATCTGAAAATGGTCTCAATTTTAATTTTCTGGTTGAAGTACACTTTCAAAATTTTAAAAGATATTGTCCATATCATTATTAATTTCATCATGGGATCATGTTGGGACCAGTTGTTATTGAAGCTATAAGTTTGGAATGTTTTGAATATTAATGTTGATAGACAGTATTCTTATGAACCTTACTTTTTGTTTGTCATATGAAAGTTGATTTTAACTAGGGCTGAGCCGATGCCGATGTATCGGTATCGGAAAGTATCGGTTCGAATTTATGTACCGATACTGACTGATACTTCTCTGGCATTTTGGACTCTCATGGGGTTCTCAATTATGCCATGCAACACTTTGCAGAGTCTTGATTATAATGAAAGTTATGTAAAATTCGAAGTTTCTTTTCAATTTGCACCACTTTGTGCGAAAATAATAAATTTATGATAACATAACATGCAATTTAATATTCTAATATAATTCTTGAACTTTTTAAAGTAAAATTTTTGGTAAATTGATGCAGATAACAAGTGTGGAATTCTTACACATTATTGTTATTGAATATTTTTAATAACTTTTAATTATTATAATTTTAAAATATTAGTATTGGTGTGAATCTGTGAGAGTATTGGTATCTGTTCAAAGAGGTATCGGCTCAGCCCTAATTTTAACCATTTCCAGATCTGTAGCTCAGTTTCATGAGCATAAAATGCAATTTCAATAAATGCCATTTGTTTATTTTTTGGTACAAGTTGACAATTTTCCAGGTCCATAATTTTATGACATATGAATCTAAGATCGGCATTTTTTTCTATCTTACTGTGGTTTTGGCAAGATTGCCAAAATTCATTAAAATCAGTGGTGATGATGTAGAATTAAATGCACAAAATTTGATTAATGTGGAATGACTCCAATATAATTTTTGTGCTACACTGTTGTAGCCATTACTATAAGTATGGTTTCCTTAATTTTTGTAACAAGAAGATTAAAAGATACTGAACAGTCTATCTTCTGAGCTTGTTTGAAGTTCACCTTATGCACAGGAAGGCTAATTGTGACTGGACCTACAGTTTCAAACATGAGACCTCTGATTACAGGACAATGACATTACCACTATGCCATCAGGTAGTCCCATCTGGCATTCTGTGTTTACATTGTCATCGGTTCATCTCATGCTAGTGAACTCTAGTTCAGTTCAAGTTAGAGATATTGTTATTTTAGGTTGAATTAGATGTTAGAAGTTAGAGGGGGGAATAGAAGTACATTTCAAGTACTTGGACAAGCTTGTTTAGTACAGGTAACATAGATTGATTAAAAAATGAAAATGAGAAAATGAAGGTGTTACTAGGGTTACATGATTAACTTTTCATTATATGTTCACTCTGTTCTAAACTTCTAGGCTACAGTGAAACTAACATTTCATTTCCTTTTCTTCCAACTTTCTGTATCTGATTCCTTCACATGGGAGTTGGTCTCAAACACCCAGTACTTATTAAGACTTGTTGTACTCACATCAGAACTAGTTTATCTTGCACTGTAAATGCAAAATTGCACCAGGGAAGGGAAACAATGAACCAGGTGTGAAGAAAGATTTTGAAGAAACATTACAAACACAATGAAATACGTGGCCTGTCTAAAAAGTATCAGACTTTATGCCGGGAATAGAAAGTCGCTTCCCTTTTACTGTTCACATCCTAATCCTTTTCAAAGTAGCCCCCTTGGGATTTAACATGCTTAGCCCAACGAGCCCGCAATTGCTGGAAGCACTCCTGGAATGCCTATTTTCGAATGTGTCTCAACTCCACCATCAAGTTGTTCATAATATCCTCACGTCTGTCAAAACTGGAGCCTTTCAGTGGAGATTTTAGCTTCGGGAACAACCGGAAGTCACATGGAGCCATGTCCATCATCATCATCTCCAGTTATCAACTCTGCATTTCTGTTGACTGTCGTGTATTCACACGCAGATGTTAATTGATTTGCACACGTAGGTACTTCACAGTATAAGGATAGAAACGAGGATACAAAATAACGATTTAATACTAAACTTACAATAACCATTTCTCTCAATTTTATCAATAGCAACTTTACAAACAATTGAATATCGATTCAGATATTATGCACACTTAACATTCCCCCTCTTCCTTATTTGACTCAGTTATATTTCAGTCTATCGGGCAGTTTTCTCTGTCGAAAGGACCTCGTACACTGATGCTGCTGTTGTCGCTGATGTTGGCTGCAGGAATCATCCAAGTACGAGGTAGACGGTTTGTCATTTGGCGTAGAAGCTTCCGGCGCCACAGAACCACTGCCATTACTTCCACTTTTTCCCGTAATGAATAAGTCTTCATCGTAGAAAACTGATCCACCGTCTTGACCTGTATCTCGTCCATGAATTCGTTCATCATTATCCTCCTCCTTCTTCTGACTTCCAAAATGATATCTATCTTTCTTGTCTTGCATCCATTTTAACTGATCTTCATGCACAACCCGGTTTCTACCTTCAACATTCACCAGCCATGTAACTTTGCTTTTCCATGCTATAATTTTTCCCTTGACATACCTCATAGCATTCCTCTTGTCCTTAAATGGTAACAAAATCGCCTCTTTGGTTCACCTTTTCATCTGCTTCTGCTTTATCTCTTTCACAGTTTTGATCTATTATTTCTTCCATTTGGGCATCAAATTTATTCCTGAGAATGTAGGAAAATATCATTTGCTGTGGCGTTTTGTCACCTGATGCATTATATCCACTTCTTAAAGCTACCAATACTCTCTTCAACAATTCTTCAACGTTGACATGCATATTCTTATTCAATTGCTCCCATACAGCACAGTCTAGCTTTGTTTTCACTGTCTGCACGCAGCGCTCGACCTGACCATTGCTTTCAGGATGGTACGCAGGAGAATGGTACAAATTGACGTAACGTACATCACAGAATGTTTTAAATTCTGAAGATGAGAATGGGGGACTATTATCTACCACAATACACTTTGGCAGCCCAAAAATAGCAAAATGTTTAATTAGATAACACTTTACTTCTTTAAATGAAGTAGACGAAACTCTATCACAATCTACCCATTTGCTGTAGACTTCTACTATTATAATATAAGTAATACTTCTATACACAAAAAAATCCATATGCATCCTTTCCCACGGATGTCTGCATTCAGTCCAAGCACTATAGTTCTTAGCACTTGTATTTGGCTTGACTGCCGCACAAACTTCACATTTATTTACATATTCTTCAATAGCCTTATCTATTCCTGGCCACCAATATCTCTCTCTGAGCATTACTTTCATTTTTACAATACCACAATGATCTTCATGGGCTTTCTGAATAATGTAATAATGTCTCCGACCCCAATACAGTAACTCATCCGTAATGCTTAATTCTGCCTGTCTTCTCTTGTACGCCAACAGTTCCTTCAATTCATCTCCTTTGAACCCTTTCACATCGTGTGGCCATCCATTCTTGCAATAAGATTTCGTTAACTTAAGAATTTCATCTCGTTTCAAATACGTCAAAATCGCCTGTTTTGCATTCGGCGTAAGCGTAACCTGGTACACAAATTCTTCTTGCGTAGGATCATCATCATGTACGTCAGGAAGTGGCAACCTTGATAACATGTCTGCAAGTTCAACCTTTTTAGTACATATTAGTTTATATGTGAAAGAAGCCAAAAATAAGCACCACCTTTGAATGCGTGGCGACGCCATAATAGGAATTGGTTTTTCCATAGCTAACAATTGCTTAGCTGGCATTGAATCTGTCCATATTTCAAACGATCTACCTTGTACGTATTTTTGGAATTTCCTCACTGCATATACGATACATAAAGCTTCCTTTTCATGCATATGATACTTAACCTCATGCTTATTTAACGTACATGATATACATTCAATCGTACGCAATTCCCCTTGTACGTTATGGCATAATTGCGAATCTAATCCATTTTGAGATGCGTCACACTGTATAATAACTTCTTTATTCTGGTCGTATGGAACAAGGACCTTGGTATTTTGCAAAGCCAGTTTAGCTGCCTCAAATTGCCGCTGACAATCATTTGTCCATTGCCACTGCACATTCTTCTTCAATAAATTGTAAAGATCTGACAAGATAACTGACAGATTAGGCACACATCTGTAAAAATTAATATCTCCAAGGAAAGCCTTTAATTGTTTGGTGTTGCAAGGCTTTGGACATTGTATCAATGCATGCAGCTTCTTTTCAGAAGGATGTATTCCTTCTTTACTTAAAGTATATCCTAAATAATCAATTTTATTTTTGAAGAATGAACACTTGCTCCAATTAACCTTAACATTGTACTCATTCAAACGGTTTAAAATTTCAAGTGTTCTGGATACGGCTTGTTCTAAACTCTTGCTAACAATAAGTAAGTCATCTTGGTATGGAATGACAAAATCTAATCCCTGAAGTATGCCTTCAATCGTTCTTTGAAAGATTTGTGATGCGATCCGTACACCAAATGGCAATCTAGTATGTTGTACCAATCCCCATGGGGTATTCATTAGTAGTAACTGTTTAGCTTGATCATCAAGTTTTATTTGAAGGTAAGCACTTCTGAGATCCAAGGTGACAAATACATCACATCCATTAACTTTAAACACTTCGTCTATCCTGGGCAATGGATAAGTTACGTTTTCAACATATTTTTTCACAGTGTTCTTGAAAAGCCTCAAATTACCATCATTCTTACACACAACGACCATAGACCTTGCCCAATCACTTGAGTCAATCTTCTCTAGAATGTATTGCTCAATCAATTTGTCTAATTCAGACTTAACTTTGTCACGTAAACCATACGGAACATTATAAAATTTCTTAAAAATTGGTGTAATGCCTTGTTTCATTGGAATCGTGGCGGTAAAATGTTTAATTGGCTGCGACAAATCATTATCGAATAACACTTTATATTCGTTCCTAATAAATTTTATTAATCCTTGCACATCACAAGATGCAATCAGATTTTCACACTTAACCATCTGTGATTTAATCAAGTTTTGCCCATGCACAATTTTCAACTTGTCAGCTGTTAACACAGACGAAGCATTAGTCGTATCCTTCGACTTAACCAAAGTTTGCCCTTGAACAAATTTCAACTTGTCAGATGTTAACATAGACGAAACACGAGTCTTGTCTTCATACACTTCCAATGATGGCCTAAGTTCAGGTAGATTAATGTGACAATCAGGCAATAAATGCTTAATCCATTGTCTTCCCATGAGTGGATATTTTAAATCACATGCGACTACATATAAGTCTACTGTTTTATCTACATGTTCATAACGAACTCTTAACAGCAACCTTTCCTACTAACGGCAAAGTCATATTGCTAGCACATCGTAAAACACAGTCAGCTTCCAGATATTGCAAACCATGCAGTTGACTGTCACAAAATGTTTTACTTGCAATCGAAACTTGTGAACCTGTATCTATTTCAAAGTTCAACATAGAATCATTAATAATGAGAGCAATTACATATTCGGACGAAGATACAAACTTACTAGTAGCTTTATCACAATGAGCTATTTTCATAGGCAATGAAGAATGGTCAGATTTAAGATATGGTTGCGACGAAACTGAACTTTCATTACAGTGGGACAAACTGTACTCAATCGATCTTTCTTGCATAAATTTACTTTCTCCATTTATTTCCATAGTTATCATTCCAACCCTTAATTCATTTACATCTAACACCTCACTGTCCATATCATCTGAAGAAACAGGTTCAACAGCCTGTACAGCGTTAGCCTTGTACTTGCTATAAGGTTTAGTACTATTAGTTTCTTTATTGTGCTGTAACTTGAAACACTGGGAAACATCGTGACCGAATTTCTTACAGTATCTGCAATGCTTGAAATATTGTTGCTTTCCTTCCCGTTCATTTTTTCTTCCCTCATTATCCAATTGATTTTGTCTGAACCTAAGATTGGATCCACTTGACACAGTATTTTGGAATTTCCAGCTATCCTGTTTTGGATTAGAATTGGCACCGGAGTTCAAACGCGTATCTCCCTTGCACTTATTTACCTTTGCGCGGTTAGTGTTCACAAAATTTACATTGGACTGGACGTAATACTCCTTCATATCTGCTTCTAATTTTTCCATCTGCTTAGCTACCTCAAAAGCTTTGTGAAATTCCATTACATTGTCAGCAATGAGTTTCTTACGAATAGTGTTAGATCTGATTCCGCTAATTAGTGAATCAAATAAAGCAATGGAAAGAAACTCACCATAACCACACTGCTCTCCGATCTTTCTTAATCTCCTTACAAAATCTTCTATTTGTTCGTCTTCTTCTTGTACACATTTTCTAAGCTTTAACCTTTGCACAATATAGTTGCTTGATGGACTATAATAAGATTTTAATCTTTGTGCAATTTCCTGATAAGATTTTTCATGAGGCAATGTAGGTGCAAATAATTCACGCAGAACTTCATATGGCTTGTTTCCAATGACAGATATTAATCTAGGAACTTTCTTGTCCTCTGGAATAGCTTGTGTTTGACAATAATTATCAAAGTGCTCCAAATACGCTACTATCGATCCATCTTGGGGATCATATTTATCAAAACCAGCTACTAAAGCCATTATACATTTACACTATAACACAAAGCTTAGAAGTGAAATATACTTATCCTCGATTTGTAACTAAATCCTCGTCGCCATGTATAAATCTCTGTCGTGTATTCACACGCAGAGGTTAATTGATTCACACACGTAGGTACTTCACAGTATAAAGATAGAAACGAGGATACAAAATAACGATTTAATACTAAACTTACAATAACCATTTCTAAGATGGCTGAACTCTCAATTTTATCAATAACAACTTTACAAACAATTGAATATCGATTCAGATATTATGCACACTTAACATTGACCTTCTCCAGTCTTGAGCGACGTCACATCGAAGTTCTCGCTGTTCCTCCAAAAGCAGCTTGGTCACAAGTTTTGCTGCTACCCTGTGCATGTCTAAATCCTCCCGTCGACAATTAATCTGTCAAACTACGATCTTCCATTATCAAGGACCTCACTTTCTCAACGTTTTCTGCATTCAGGCTTGTTGATGGCCTCCCAGGATGCCAATCACACTCTGCCGATGTGCGGCCATTTTTGAAGCGGTTGTACCAGTCATCTATTTGGATAACTCCCATGGCATCATCGCCAAACGACTTTTGAATTTTATGTTTTTTTTCCGTTTTCGCTTCCTGAAGCCTCTCCACGCGTTCGTCATCCTAGTGAACAAGGAAATGCGACATTACACATAAACACTACCTCACTTGCCAGCTGCCTCTCCTCGACTGATGGGTCTGACTTGCCCAGCAACATGCGTGCACGTGAATGAAGGTTCCCTTCACCTCTGTGAAAAGTGTAGCCATCCTACCATAGATATTTTCTGCGGGAAAGAAAAGGTCTGATACTTTTTAGACAGGCCACATATGTAACTATACGGCGTATTGTTTTAGAAGCAATATCGAGCGGTATCACGCAGAGCCTGTCTGTGGTGATCAGCCAATGGCAGGAGTGCAACATTGTACAGTTAGGAAACAGCCGTACGCAAGATAAACATTGTGTTTTGTATTTTTCTTGCACGCAAGAAGTTTTCATAAGACTCACCACTTTAAGGTCCATCATATGATGGGGCAAGACAATTTGAACCTGACTGTCCAAGCTCCATAAATTTCCGTCGTTTACAGCCGGAGTTATCGTTTCTTGAAGAAGCACTGAGAAACAACACGTCTCAACACAAATACAACCTTTCATTTTCCTTTTGTCATTTTTTTTTTACCCATTGCAACCGTGGTGACACAACTGAATTGTTGTGTTTTGGGAAAACAATGCATGATAATTTCGACTCAATAGGAGTATGCCCAATGACCCTTCATTTTCGTGGGCATTCCCGAACATTGCGAGTTTGAGTTCAGCATTTTCATACTATGAGCGGTGTAAAACTATTCGCTTATTGTTCACTCGTGCGCCACTATGAACAATTGTGAGAGGATTCCATACAGCTCTTTGTGCAATAGTGTGTGTTCCGTGATTTTCATTTAATAATGTCACTCTCGAAACGTAGCACCAGTAGTAGAGGCCGACACAGCAATATCTGCCTTGGCGCAAATCCCAATTTTCATTTTGTCTCCCTCCCTCTTAGCATCACATGTTCTACCCTGCTTGCCCACCTTCCCCATTGTTATGAACAGTCATTCCATTCCTGGACACACTCCCGTCAACATAATTAAAAACTATTGAATAGCGCTTCTGCTCACGGTTCAAACTGTTCAACAGGGATGTTAATGTGGCAATATAGTATCACGTAATGGTTGCTTCTTTTATGCATTGCGCCGGACCCTATGGCCGACTGGTTAGCACATCGCGCTGGGATGCTAAGGGTCCCAGGTTCAAATCCCGCTCGGGCTTGGTTGTTTGTGAATGACCATTCATCAATTTCATCATTTCATCACTCATCCCGATCTTCGCAAATTAGCCAAGAGGCACAAAACGCAAAGTAAAATAAAGTAAATCATCAATCAATCAATTTTATGCAGTGCATACTAGTGTTGCCAACTGTATTAATGAAGCACTATTTCTATCACGGAAGGAGAAGACAAAGTGATGGTGAGTTTTGTGGGTTGGAAGCACCAGAATATTATTTTAAGTACTTGACCAGTTTGAAGTTTTGTGTATGTATGTGTTTGGTTAGTGAACGTTAAATTTGATAATGCCTCCAGTACTATTGTTTATATTTTATAATTTTAGAATTGTTCAAAAGAAATAAATTATGTGGCGCCAAGAGCATTTCAACTCTTGTTTTTGTCGCGTGATCTTGTAGGAATTGTATGATGGAAGCTGTCATTTTTGTTGCTTACTGCGATGCATATTCTTTTCTTTGTTAAAATTGGCATGCTTTGATGGGTGACAATTTCATAACAAAAGAAAAAGCCAAGCAGCCTATTGTCTGGTGGCAGTATATGTACTTGTTATTCTTGTTATTGTTGCGGAAGCGGGCATCGTTTGTAAATGTACAAGAAAGGAGCTGACTGTTGCGCATCACAATACTGTTTAAGGCGAGGAGTGACAAGTTAAAGTTACGTGCCATGTGTGCATTTATTTCAATATCCTCAGGATGGGCAATGCTATTAAAAAAAATGGGCGTATGCAAGAGTATGAATTTCTCCCCATGTTGAAAGTGGAAGCATTTTTTTAATGCCAATTATTAAGCTAGACATGATACTTGAAAAGTATGATGGTTGAGAATTTTCAGAATCCCATCCATGGATTCTTTATGGAGGGAAAAAACACAACTACTTCAACTTCAAGCTAATGAAATGGAAGTTTCCACTTTTTCGCTGGTGAAAATCTTCATCAAACTGCCCTCTTTCCGTCGATATATTTTTGTATGCCATTGGAAGTTTATATTCCCAAGAGAACAAATCAATCCCATAAGTGTAATGCATTTCTCCTTGCCTCCTGTGGCCATCCTGGCAGTGTTGCCAAACCTGATGCGCATAAAGGAGCTAAATTTCACATTAAATTTAATGAAAACTGACTTTCAAGGAGCTAGATGTATGAATGCTGGATAAAGTGCCTCCTAGTGTATTTTAATTTTAGGTGTCAAAGGGGTGGGGGTGCTTCTATTATCGTTAACTTTAAAGTAATGACAATTTATTCTAATTTTTCCCGTGGCATCACCCTTCTCAATAATTCAATGATGGTCATATGAAATTGAAAATAAAGGATTCCCGAATAACAATATTATGTCATCTCCACGGTGCTATAGAAAAGTAGTTGGGGAGATAAGAGGGGTGCAGTCAATATAACAATATCACGTCACATGCAAAATGTATACTCGTGGCAAAAGTTGGTCTATGTGGCCAGAGCCAGTGATGGCATCATGGTGGGGCATGGGGCAGGTTCGCAGGTTATTAGTTCTCAAACCAGTGGTAGTGTCAGTCATGTATCACATGTTGTAGTTCCAGTACGAGTGTGGATGGGCTTATTGGAAGGTAACAGTTAAAATGCCACCAGGTCCATTAATGCAATGGGTAAATAATAAATTGTTTACTTTATTTGAAATCACACAAATTATGAATCACTATGAAGTAGTCTTCTTTGCATCATTTTGGGTAATTTTATGCATAAGTTAGTCCATATGTATGTACATTGTACATATAAAGCCTGGTTATAATGCATGATAGATAAAACTCTCAAATTTCCTTGTTCTACGTAACAGCTGTGCCTTGGTGAACTGTAGTGATGTTCCTATTTGTTCCATTAGCAACACTTGTTCTTGCGTTGTGTAGCGCAGCGTGCGGCAGAGACTCGTGGTTCATGCTTTACAGGCACCAATGGTAAAATAATGTGTTAACAAGGCAGAAATGTCAATTTTATAGCGGATTCTTACTTCAAGAAATTGCTGTATGAAGAAGTGTGTGCTAAACCAGTGTTTTCTCAGAGTCTAGAACATACGGCTTAAGCATGTAGTGTAGGCCTTGATACTGTGGAGTGTAATATAAAACAGGGTAAAACATCTGCTTTAAATCTGTGAACCCCTATTCAAATCTCCTGGGGAAATGCTAGAAAACATAAAAGTGTGACTAGCTTTGAAAAAGATGTACTCCACTGTTTTGCATTTTTTCCCTTTTGTTAGCAGTTAGTTTGGCAACAGTTTGGCAAGTGTTTGTAATGAAATACAAAAGTGTTTGTAATGAAATATAAAAGTGTTTGTAATGAAATACAAAGTGAACAAAGCGGTGCCAAAAAGATGATTAAATTTGTTTCATATTGCATCCTCCCATCTTGGTATGTTGTGTATGTTGGTATTGTATTGTTTTTTATAATAACACAAGCACAAATTATGCCACTGAGATATATGACACTTCTTGTATCCATCCATATAACTAGTTCTTTACTTCTCCATGAAAGTTTAAGCGTACATACATACATATATCAGTAAAAGTTTCACTTTTTTGTTTTTTACTTTTATTTACATTTTTGCAGGTGGTATTAATAATGAATAACTCGAAATATCAGACATCACCAATGTCAAGCCGTAGCAATTCATCTCTAGGCAGTCAATTCCGAGGTAGTTCTCCTTTACCTACTCCTGTGCCTTACAGGTAAGTGCTTTACCATTAGATGCTACATATATCATTTCTTATTTTTTAAAAAAACATGTTTTTCCATGTTAATTATGTACACAACTTCAATAACTTTGTGAACAAATTACACAGAATATGATGTCATTCAGTGTGCAAATGCAAATTTTGCTTTTTCAGGGTGTCTACCAGTCACGAAAGTCAAGAAAAAGTAAAGAAATCAATAAGTAGGCCAAGAAGTAATAATAAAGAAAAAGAGAAATTCTACTTGTCAAAAACTTTTGCTATTAGTCCAGGGAATTTGTCAATATTTAATAGTTCGTGGGTTTTTGAATGAAGAGAATATATGTCTCCCGGTGATACGTTGCTAGTGTACACAATCATGTATTACCAGGTGTTTTGCCTGCAATTGTGGTGTATGGCCTGTGTAACGTCATAAATCCAAGATGGCTTCCTCTTTATTATTAACAAAGAAAAACTACCACATCTTAATTTCTTGAGGAGTTATTGTTGGGTTTTTGCATGAAGGGAAGACATGTGTATGGAGGATGCCTTCATTTGGAGGCATGCAATCATGTATTACTACAGGTGTTTTGCTGGAAAATGTGTCAAGAGACCATGCATGACGTCCGAAATCCAAGATGGCATATCCTGTTCATATCCTGATTTAGAGGATTCATTTATCAGATTTTTCCACAGGCATTTTCTGTTAATAATTAAAAAGTGAAAAATATTATTACAATTTTTGTAACTACAGTAGTGTCCAAAGTTTAGCATGACTCAGATATGAGAAAATGTTTTATTAATGAAATGTCAGAACTGCATGTAACATAGTGAAAATTAATCAAAATAATATCTGGAGTACAATAGAGTAGAATGCATGAAATTAACAATGTTTTTCAATGCACATGTAAAAAATAAGAAAATAGAAGATCACTTCCTTAAGGAAAGAAAGCTGTTTGTATGGGGGTGATGTTATCCCTAACAGCTGCACAACCTTGCAATGATGTAGCATGTTTTTTACAAGGTGGCTCAAGAGCTCTGCAGGCTGCAGGTTCCATTCCCCACGAAGATCAGTGCGGAGCTCTGGAAATATCCTTGGTGGGGATCATGGGCTAACTTGTTTCCTTAAGACACTACAGGATTTATGTCGGACGACCTCTGGCCAGTCCATGCGGTGGATTTCTTCGCCTTCAAGAAAGTCGAAAGTCATGCACCAATTTGGTTCGATGTGCACATGTCTTATCATCCTAGAAAAGATATGAAGTCTAGGCCAACTGCACCTCTGATAAGTCGCACATGTTATTGGAGTACCTTGTCTGTATACCTCTGGGCAGTAACAGTACCTCCAGCAGAGACCTGGAGCTCCATACTTCCATTCAGCATGATGACTTCCCATATCAGTATTCCACATCCACCAAACTGATCCCTTTTCATGATATTCCTTGGATTAAATTGTGATCGAGGTTCTCTCCAGATGAATATGTGACCCGTTGTGGTGTTGTTACTCATTGAAACCTTGTTCCTGCCTACCATGAACATCTACTGTGGCTTGGAACCGTCGCCAAAGCCTTGAAAAGACTGTCACAGTCAACACAGCTGTTTTTGACCTGCCTTCTGGCATCCGATGATTCTTCTCTGATGTCTTTGGGCCATGTTCTTACTGAACATTGCACACTTTATCAAGATTGTCCTCTAATCACAATGAGTGTTCAATACAGAATGAGGCACTCTTGTTTTGATATTCTGTGTTTTGTTTACCTTTAAATCACGGCCCTATTTGACACTAGCAGTACTGTTGCCTATGTGTGTAAGATGAGTTACACTGATAAATATTTATGGCGATTGTGCAAATCTTCCCCTTCCAATTTTCTACTTTTTGGACACTACCGTATTATGGTAAAGGAGCCTGTGACTTCCTCCTTTAACATTCTCTGGAGTCTAGGCAGCGTCAATATGACAGGAATTATCTTCTTGTCATCCACATTCCCCCCCCCCCCCCATCAACAGCCTATAGGCTGGGTAGATTTGGATCTTCCTTTTCTGCTTTTATTTCACTCCAATACTTGGAAGTAACTCATTCTGATAAAAGGTGTGAGGGGCACTTTGATTGGAGCAAGACGTGAGCCTTGAAGATCCATTCTGCGAACAGACGTCATTGTAGTTTGTCGATACCTTTGATTTTGGTGTCAGGCATGTATAGTGTAAAATCCTGTCTTAATATCTTAAAAATCCTGTCATCATATTTGGGGTGTAAGACACCCAAATGTCAACCTTACTTCCACCTAGTACACCCTGGACTGTATTTTGCAGACTCGACCCGTGGAACTTGAGTTGTGTGCTGTCCATATGTGTTTGTGATTGTTCTTTCATCTTATCGTCATTCATTCTCATCTTTGAAATTAGCCAAAAGTAGCGGAAACTAGAAGTAAAATAATTTTTTCATTCTGTCATCATGTTCATCGAATCAGGGAGAACCAAGGTTTGCAAGAGATTGAAGCATGTCATCTTCTGCACCATCAAATACGTTGAACAACCACTTTTTTGCCTTCTTTGCAAGTACACTTCTCCAAATGTTACTTGACTGCCCTGAAATATTTCTAAGTCCGGAAATCGTTAATTTGGCAACATAACTCTGCAGAACCAGCAGAGAGTAGCCAACTCTACTGCAGATCCCTCTACTAGGCGAGAAACCTCGTGGTGAATGATTTACAGTCTTGTTTATAACAAGATGTCAGAAACTATATTTGCGATTCGGCATGTTAAAACTGGGATCAGAGAAACTGTTGTGAGGTTGGAAACACTGCACTCGCTCGTGGTCCACCTGGACAAAATCGCTGTCAAGTTTGAACACAAAAGGGCATACTTTCAAATAGTTTATGCAAATTGTGCTGTCCAATGAGCGAAAAGTAACAATTCTCACAATTTCCAGTGAAAATGTGTTCGTCGGATAGAAAAGTGGTAGTTTGCGCAGTCATCAACAAATTTCAAGGCATTTGCTAGAAGCATACTTGTAGAGTATTGGTAAAGTAACGACCAGAAGTAAAGGCCAAATGTAACGGCCAAAACTGATGGTCGAAATTAGTGGCCGAAAGTAACTGCCAAAAGTGACGGTCGAAATTAGTGACCGAAAGTAATGGTCAAAAGTGATGGTCGAAATTAGTGGCCGAAAGTAATGGCCAAAAGTAATGACTGGAAGTAAAGGCCAAATGTAACGACCGAAATGAACAGTCTAAAGTAACGGCGAAAAGTAATGGTCGAAATTAGTGACCGAATGTAACAGCCAAAAGTGATGGTCGAAATTAGTGGCCGAAAGTGCGGTCAAAATTAGTGGTCGAAAGTAATGTCCAAAAGTGACAGTCAAAATTAGTGGCCTAAAGTAATGGCCAAAAGTAACGACCGAAAATAAAAAGCAAAAGTGACGGTCGAAATTAATGGCCGAAACTAACGGCCAAAACTAACGACCGAAAGTAATGGCCAAAAGTAACAACTAAAGTAACTGTCAAAAGTAACGGCCAAAAGTGATGGTCGAAATTAGTGGCCAAAAGTGACGGTCAAAATTAGTGGCCGAAAGTAAAGACTGAAAGCAAAAATCAAAAGTGACGGTCGAAATTAGTGGCCGAAAGTAATGGTCAAAAGTAACGACTGAAAATAAAAAGCATAAGTGACGGTCGAAATTAATGGCTGCAAGTAACGGCCGAAAGTAACGACCAAAAGTGATGGTCGAAATTAGTGGCCAAAAGTGACGGTCGAAATTAGTGGCCGAAAGTAAAGACCCATAGCAAAAATCAAAAGTGACGGTTGAAATTAGTGGCCAAAAGTGACGGTTGAAATTAGTGGCCGAAAGTAAAGACCGAAAGCAAAAATCAAAAGTGACGGTCGAAATTAGAGGCCGAAAGTAATGGCCAAAAGTGACTGTCGAAATTACTGACTGAAAGTAACGGCCAAAAGTGACGGTCGAAATTAGTGGCTGAAAGTATTGGCCCAAAGTGACGACCGAAAGTAATGGCCAAAAGTAACGGCTGAAAGGAACTGTCAAAAGTAACGACCAAAAGTGATGGTCAAAATTAGTGGCCAAAAGTGACTGTCGAAATTACTGGCTGAAAGTAACGGCCAAAAGTGATGGTCGAAATTAGTGGCTGAAAGTATTGGCCCAAAGTGATGACCGAAAGTAATGGCCAAAAGTAACGACTGAAAGGAACTGTCAAAAGTAACGACCAAAAGTGATGGTCAAAATTAGTGGCCAAAAGTGACGGTCGAAATTAGTGGCCGAAAGTAATGGCCAAAAGTGGCGGTTGAAATTAGTAGTCCAAAGTAAGGTCCAAAAGTAACAGCCAAAAGTGATGGTTGAAATTAATGGCCCAAAGTAATGGCCAAAAGTAATGACCGAAAGAGAAGGCCAAAAGTAATGGCCGTTGGTAACCTCTAAAAGTAATGACTCAAACTAAGTGCAGGAATTAGCAGCCAAAAGTAACTGTCGA
Source organism: Lepisma saccharinum (assembly GCF_977018435.1). NCBI lineage: Eukaryota > Metazoa > Arthropoda > Insecta > Zygentoma > Lepismatidae > Lepisma > Lepisma saccharinum. The sequence continues at coordinate 139,561,198 of NC_139231.1, forward strand.
TTGTAACAACCGAAAGTAACAGCTGAAAGTAACGACCGAAAGATACGGCCAGAAGGGACGGTCGAAATTAGTGGCCAAGAGTAACAGCCAAATGTGACGGTTGAAATTAGTGGGCCAAAGTAATGGACAAAAGTAACAACCGAAAGTAAAGGCCAAAAGTAACAGCTAAACTATTAAGGGGGGAACCACCGAATATAACCAAACCTCCACCCGTATACATTCGAGTGTATACGCTGTGTCCCAGTGCCTTTGTAAATAAACTGAGACGTCAATTTCTTGAATTACGGTTCCCCCATTAATCGTTGCTCTACAACTTTATTGGTAAATTTCAAATACAGATAATAATATAAATAGAATATAATTGTGTTGATTGATTTGCTTAAGGTTTCACAGACATCCAGGTTATGCCGTGTTGATATGATGATGAAAAGTCTGTATTGATGATTCTGGCAGCCAGAATTACATTTAGTCTAGTTACCTGGGGTCCAGGTCTATTTTTAACTTGACTGGTGGTATGAGGTCAGCCATTCAACGTGCAGCTGAGTTTTGTCTGCACGTTTAGTTAATTTATCTTGATTCTATTTGGTAGTAACTCCTCCACCCCAAAGGCAAGGTGTTTCTGTCCTCAAATGGCTAGCCTCACCATGTTCTTATTTATTGATCCTCCTTATAATTTGTCATGATGATTGGGATTGTGTTTTGCCTGTGTTGTTCAATTGTTGTTAGGTAATGATCATATAGTTGGTGTTTAGGGTTGCGTGGGTTATCCAGTTACGTTGCATATACAAATGTTGATGGTTATTGTGTTTGGTTAATTGCTGTGTTTTGTGTGGTGTGTGTTGGTGTTCAAAGTGGAAGGTGGTAATTGTTTAATATGTTGAAATATAATGAAGTTAATAGAAATATAAAATATAAAAAATTACCAGGATCTATATAAGCCAAAAAATAAGTGAAACGAAAAGAAATAAACAATGGAATATAATAAGGATATGAAATAAAATGAGATAATATATGTGAACAGTAGTAAGTTTGTTTCAAGCATGTGAAGGAAGGAATATGGCAATTTCTGCTTACGGGTTTGATATCACTTCAGGAGGATCACAGGAGTACCGGTGATCTGCGAAGACCATGGTCTTATCGGCACTCCCGAAGTGTTGGCATAGTTGATTAGCCTTGGTTGTTACATCAGATCTTGGGGTCAAAACCAGTACTCTTAAATGGAATTGTTTCTAGCAAGTGCCACTCTGAGCAAGTAGTCTTTGTGGCGTTCACCCTGCATTCGAACTGGTCGAATTCTCCTTCTCTCCGCTTCTTCTCCCAGACGACACGATGAAAAACCTTCGCGTAGATGCACCCTCGGGGGCTCCTCTTCTTCCTCTTCGTGCCCCTCTTTGGAAGCCACTGGCGTCGGAGTTCGTGGAGTAAACAGGGTTCTCTTTGGTTGCACCCATGTCTTTGCGGATGAGGAGGGAGGGGGATTTGGGGCCCTTTGGGGAGACCGGCACCTATGGGGTTGAGCTCTGTATTTTATTAGCTCCACATCAGAGATGGATTGAGCGAGCTCATTAAGCTTCTCTAGTTGTTGTTTGCACAGAAGGGTTCTAATGTCTGCAGTTGGAAGCTCAGATCAGCCATCTCGGCACTTGTTAAGATCAAGTCAATATTGCTGCTGGCCCCCACTCTTCCCCTATATCTGGAAGGGTTCTCCGGTTGATTTTCAATGTTTAGATTAAGTTCAGCTATGAAGTTCATCATCCTTTCTCCATTGGGATTCATGTCTGCACCATACCACAAAGGAGAGGAAGAGTTGCTGTCCATGGTTATCAGAATCTTCGTTTCCTAGGTAGGCATTACAGGCTTTCCTAAGTTTTGCTATGTAGATTTCTATGTCATCGCTAAACTGGCAGTAGCAGTTTAGTATTACGAAATCGAGATTTCCAAGGTTCACTTCCATGGAGTTGACATGGGAGTCAGAATGTTATGCAGTTTTGAGGGTGTTTATGTTCTTGTTTAGGATTACTGCAGCTGCCTTGATGTTATTATTATTACTGCTAATTATTATTGTTGACCTAGCTGGTGTATGGATGATTGTATTATTGAAGGTGTATGGTTCTTGCAACAGTAAAATGTCTATGTTGTGTTCTAAAGCAAATTGAATCGTTTCTTGGGTCGCCAGGACAGCTCCATTAAGGTTAGTTTGCAGGATGCTATTTTCTTTTTCATGGGTGTCTGATTATTAATCCTGTTTGAAGCCATGGCTTATTTAAATCAAGAACAACTCTTCCATTTCCTCTAACGAAGTCCGCATATACATCCTCTAGGTCAAGTATTAGACCTCGACGTTGGAAAGCAATGTCTAGCACACACAAAATTATACTGGCCTTAGTGCAAGTCGCCAGAGTCTCGTTTGTCTGAAAAATGCAGTCCAGGGTGTACTGTGTGAAAGTGAGGTTGACTTTTGGACGCCTATGTGGAAGGTACCCCTTACACCACGCAATGGGATAAAAGCAGTTAAGTGCTAATTCATAATAATAATAACTCATGGCTCGACAGCCCTCAAAAGGGTCTGGCACTATCTCCCGGCTGCCAGTCTCGCTCCCACAATCCTACCTAGAAGTGTGGAGTTCTTCAATGTTTTGTTTTGCCAAATACTTTGTTGGAATTCGACAACAATTTAGGTATTTTTCGATCCAAATTGATGAATGTTCCTATTGTTTTTCAAATAATAACATAAAGTATTTACTTAGAATGAATGGTAATAATAATCAATGATATGTTGTGTAAATTAGTTTCCTCGTAATTTCAGGCTTTTCACATGTAGCATGCCTAGATTGAGTGGGAATTTAGTGCTTTGAAATAAATCTCCTCTGAATTATATACCTTACTGCAAAAAAGAAAAAAAATAAATACATTGAGCTGCTAGAAACATTCGTCAAATTCCAAACCGAATTACATTTTGTGAACATTCTGAAACTAAATCGTTCAACTTAATTACTAAACTCCATACTCACTGTATCTGAATACCATACTTAGAAAAAAAAGTTTTGAAAAAATATGAAGGGTTCTGGATTTGAACCCGTGACCCTTAATTTCTAGGAAAAAGATATCTGAGACTCGAGTACTTTACCAATACTCTACAACTTCGCTTGTAGCAAATGCCTTGAAATGTGTTGATGACTGCGTAAACTACCACTTTTCTATCCGACGAACACATTTTCACTGGAAATTGTGAGAATTGTTACTTTTCGCTCATTGGACAGCACTTTGCAAAGGTGGTGTTATACAATTTGCATAAACTATTTGAAATTATGCCCTTTTGTGTTCAAACTTGACAGCGATTTCGTCCAGGTGGACCACGAGTGAGTGCAGTGTTTCCAACCTCACAACAGTTTCTCTGATCCCAGTTTTAACATGCCGAATCGCAAGTATTCTCTTAAATTATTCCTCATACTTGAGTTTTCCATTTTGTTCTCTATTAATATGTTGGGCAAATATTGTTTCTGACTTCTTGTTATAAACAAGACTGTAAATCATTCACTACGAGGTTTCTCGCCTAGTAGAGGGATCTGCAGTAGAGTTGGCTACGCTCTGCTGGTTCTGCAGAGCTATGTTGCCAAATTAACGATTTCTGGACTTAGAAATCTTTCAGGGCAGTCAAGTAACATTTGGAGAAGTGTACAAACACAAATTGGGATACCATTAATAGATAGTGTGAACGCTGCCACCAAAGTGATCTTCAAAACTTTTCACCAGAAGGAGTTACTTCCAAGTAGTGATGGGTCATTTATGAACGTGTTGTTCCTTTTGAAGGACTCCCTCTTGGGAGCTGTAAAATGCCCGCACCTTCAGGGTGAAAGAGCAGTTCCTCTGTGGTTGTTCCTCGTTCCGGCCGCTCCGGCAGTTCCCACTCCCAGTCGTTCACTCCCAAGTACCTGCGAGAGAGAGCGACTGTGTTTTATTTCTGCTTGCTGTATTGTCGTGGCAGTTTTCCATAGAGAAATGCACGGAACTCTATTTATGACAACAATACAGTAGCGGAACATCAAGGGAGGGATGGGCTGGTTGTTCACTTTTAACAACTGTGACATGTTTTCGCAATGTGAGAATAACTGTAAAAGGAACTTTGCAGGTGGAAACAAGCTCCGATGAAACACACAGTTTTTTTTTCTGTGCTCTTCAGTCGGCAGAATGACCCCAAATGATTATCGTAAAGAAAATGTGTGGGCGGGAGGACTGGGGAGAGTGTGTGAATTAAAGTGTTATTATTTGCAATCCAAGGATCTACGTTGTGTCCTCCATTCTCTTATGGGTGTTTGTTTGACCGTTTATCGAATTGCATGGACATCCTTAAGTGGAGGGGCAAGGGGGCGACGACACCCTGAAAAATGATTTGCAAAATACATATATTCAGCACATATTATTTTATTTCAGTCGCAGTAACTTGTTCATTATTACGTAAAAGGAACATGACAATTTCAAACTGAAGGACTGTCCCACTATTATGTGGAAAAATATGACTCCTTTGCTTCCCTCCAGAAAAAAATACTGCATATATCCATGTTTAATTGTCAGTTAATCTAACAGTACGAAAACGCATATGATGCAACGTAAGCAACCGGACCTTTAGCCAGAAATTTCATTTCGGGGAGGGGCTCATCTCTTATCAGCAGCCGCCATCTAAAGGAGAAGAAAGGTGGGGGGTGTAGAAGCTCTGAAGATGATTGTATATTGCAACTTATTATGCCAGGTGTTTAACGCGATGGATCAAGGAGACGAGTTTGTCACCCTTACGTCTGAGACATCTGGTGGTGAAACTTCCGAATTACTAGCAGCCACCAACGATAGTTTCGCGAGCGGGCCCAACGCAAGAGTGTGGCTTATTCCGCGATGGAATATAGTTCCCCGTTTCATTTGCATTTTCATCCGTCGCTGCAGTTCTTCCTCTACAATTTACCCATCCTTAGTGCAGCACACGAAACGTAGATGTACTTTGGCAGTATGTTATGCGTTAGACTAGACAAGATGCGAAAGGTTGTTTTACATTTCAATTTAATTTAGCGAAAAAAAATGAAAGGTGAATGTTATGTTCCCAAACTACTATATGGAAGTTTTATAGTGTTATCTGTGTACAATGTTGCCATTTGATTCCTTTCCTAAAATATAAGTTACTCACTCTGTATTTTACTTACAAACAGCAAAAAATAGTATACGCAAAAATAAAACTTTCACCCACACAATACGAAACACGCGCCGACCCTCATTCAAGCTCCCCTCCCCATCTTTCCGGGACTGTAAATTCCTTCGTCGCAGAACATTCAACCAACACCCTTCGACTGCTTTTGTTTTGATTTCTGCTTGTCCCCGAGGCTAGGTTGACCAGCGACTCAGGTTGGGTTGGAATTTTTTATGCGATTGTTTTGGTGATGGTTATTCCGTGTTGTTACCAATAAATTCCAAAATCTGTATTTCAGGCCTCCTCGATAGCGTAGTGGATAACGGTGTCGCCTTGTGATCAAGGGGACCGGGTTCGATCCCAGGTGAGAACACATTATACAGTGGCTCGGAAACTGCATTGTACGTCAGTTCCGATTTGCCTATCTGAGAAACTAGTGAACCAAAACCTTCGTCGCTTTTCACGGCGAGGTTAAATGTTGAGCCGACGAAGCAGGGAATAGAACAAATGCACTAAAATATCCAAACCATGGCCATAATTCGAACCTAGAGCCTTTTAGAACAGAAGTCAGTTCTGCACCACCCAGGTGGCAGCTTTGGAATAATACACTCCTTGGTGGAAATGTCGTCTGAGGTTCAATACCTGCCGAGTGGCTTATCTTTGGATAACACCTGCTCAGCGCAACGAGTCCGATTGTCTTTATCGTGTCGTGCCGACATTCGAGGTCGAATGGTTAGCGCAGCGTGCTACGACGCCAGGATTCCCGGGTTCGAAATCCAGACTTGGGTATGGATGTTTTTTGTGAGTGTCCTTTTATCAATTTCATAATATCATATCACTCATTCTCATTAGCCGAAAGTGGCAGAAAAACGATGAAAAATAAACCAAATAAATAAATCAATGAAACTAATTGTCGCTGTTATTTGGCTTTCTTGGCGAAGCCTTCTCCTTTCCAATCCTCACGATGCTTGGCCAACACTGACATTTGCGACTCCCATTGGGTATAGAAGGCCAGACAGTTCACACAGAAAGCAACATTTGACTACCTGGGACTACATTAGAATGTATCATTGATATCGCTATTAAAAATCGAAATAGAAATTATGTTTCAATCTGAATAAAGTAGACATAAAAATATATGAAAGGCACAAATAAATACAACGTCAAGGCAAAATCAAAATATCTCACCAGGAAATAGCGTTATTTTTACGAACATTATAAATTACAGTATTTCAAGAACCAAGAACAGTAAAATAATATTAGTAATATTAAATAATACAACCTCAGAAAGTGGAATATATCTGATTTCACTCTTTCACTCATTCTGTCTTTTATGCAACGCGTAGTTACTTTCCTACTTTTTCTTTGCAAGTCGGCTCGCAAATATGGTGGCGCTGCGAGAAACTCGTATATTGTGTTAAATCGATATAATTTTTTATTTGCAAATAATAAGATAAATGGTCTGGATCGCTCTACTAGGAGTTGAAACCTTATAATAGGTAAGTCAATTCAAATATTTCTTTCCCATGAAAAATAATTTCGGCATAAATAAAAGTATGCTGAAATAAGTTCACGAGACACCAAATTCTATTCCCCCTCCCCGGGGTCAGAAATCTCTGTCAACCAGTGGCGTGACGCAATATCCTAGCAAGGTCTATCTTCCAACGATCACTTCAGAATTCGTCACTCCCCTCCCAGCTTTCTTCACCTGTTCAAAATGTTCCTACTCAAGTCAAGCTCCTATCACGTTTTATTGAACTACAGTTTGTAAGAAAATCAACAAAATGAGAAATCATCTTTTTAAATTTCGATTTCGGCTGAGGAAGCTATGATAACCCAGAACCTCCCGAAAAAAGTTTCAACTACCCTTGAACCCACCCCAAGAGAAATTACTGGTGAAGCCACTGCTTATCTCCAGGGAGCGGTTGTTCCTCGATGTGCTAACCAACCCCCCCTTTCTTTGAGATAAGCAGTGACGTTACCAGTAAATTTTCTTTGGTTGGGCTCAATGGTGGTTGAAACATTTTTGGTGAGCTTTGGTTCAGTTGTCGTGGCCAAATTAGCGGTTAAATTTTCACGCAAATCAGGTGGCATGAGCGTGATATAAAAACGCGATTATCAATTTATACACATGTCCCCTCACACACACACGAACGAACGGAGACTGAGACAGAACGGTAATTCTAAAAATCGAGCATATGAATTGGTCGTTAAACTACAAGGAAAATGAAACTGAATTGCAGTAATATGAGTAAAATAATTTCTAAATTATCTACTCTGTGGTAAAACTCTTCGATAGCGAAATTTTTCATTTCATGCGCAAAATCTTCGACTTTAGCATTTACAGATATCTCTCTCTGTAGTAAAGTGTGTACCCAGAATTTTTATTTCCTGCGGGGAGAGAATCTCTTGTCAATACTGATTTCTAGAGTGCCCGAAGAAAATAATAATGTACTCTTGTTTTTATTATACACAAGCAAATAGAACACGTTACTTCTAGTTTCTATTGTTACACAGAAACGAAGCATTGATTCATACTACATACACAGAGCAGTAGGAGAAAAATTACGTTTCATTTGACGTCACTTTCTTTCGATAGATTTTCAACGACTTGTTCAGAGATTATTGCACAAAGCGCGGAGGGCTTTACTCAATTTCTTCTTCTTCCTTTTTTCTAATTCCAGTCATCTAAAATTTATATTTATGCATCGCTTCTACTTCACTATCCTTTCCAGTAGTAGTGACGATCTTCCATGTTCCAAATCTCATGTTGTGTCTTCTATGCAGATGATATTTCATGTGTTACGAGTCCAAGCGAGGACGCTGTTACCTCGGGACAACTGGTCCTCCCAATATTTGTACCCCCTTATGAGGAGAATGATAGCCGGGTTATAACACCCCCCCCCCCCCCTTGCACTGGCTGTTTGGTTTGATTTGTTACTTCGCTTTTTGTGCCAATTTTGGCTAATTTGCGAAGATGGGGAAGAGTGATGATGATATTATGAAATTGATGAATATACACTCACAAATATCCATTCCCAGGCCAGGATTCGAACCCGGGACCCCTGGCGTTGTAGCGCGATGTGCTAACTACTCCGCCACAAGGGCCGACTCCACGGGTTCTTATCCACTATTCGAAGCACCCCGTCTTACATACTAAAGGGACTTCCTTATCCGGCACTTGAGGGATCATTTGATTTTGTGCATTTTCACCTGATTATGATCTTTCAGGTGCATAGATCCTTTCCGGTTGTTGGCAAATCGTTTGCTTTTACAGTCCTAAGGGGTACAGTGAGGACATGAGGCAGGCACGTATCCAGGAATTTCTTTCGGGGGGGGGGGCTCAACACCATTTTTTAAGGGGTATATAGTAAGAACCTTACAATTGTGTATTTAAGACCAGAGGTGGCAATTGGGTTCCAAAACGGGCAGGGGGGGGGGGGGGCGGAGGGCGTTTCAAGGAAAGTTTATTTTCTCTTGGTAGCCAAGGCTTAACATTAAGAGGTCATAATGTTGAGGCAAAAAAATAAAAAATGGGGAGCAACTATCCCTTAAATCGTTGCCACTGTAAGGCTATCATTTTAATCAGAACGTGAAATCGGAACATTTTTTACCACTCGACTCCTCTGTTTCCATGCATTAATATTGTGTGCCGGAACCATCTCAGTATGTGGGTTTGTCCATTTCTTCTCATCAGGCATAAAAACATGTATGGTGTCTTTGAGTGTTTTTACGAAGCTGTTACACATGCACGGGATGGACAATCCACTCGACAACGCAAGATTCAAATTGTGGGCTGCGAACTGGACGCAGACAGCTCTCGAATATTTCTCTCTGATTCGAGCCTGAACACCACTAATGTGTCTTGTCCTCCCATGTTTTCAGCTCTTATAAAAGCCGAAACCCAGCTAATTGTTCAGATTCAGGCCTTAGCACTTACAAGTGTTCAAAAATGCCTGTCACAGCTTCCGCTGTCTTGCCATATATCGGCATGAAACAAAGGAAGTCTTCTCGAATACAGCTGGATCACGAAACAATTAACGCAAAGTGAAAACCCTTCCTTTCCCAACACATCTAATTTTTCGTCTCCTAGTATGATGAAATGCTTACTCATTTATATCCAGTGACGTGCCCAAGGGAGGTTTGGTCAGGTAATAACCCCATTTGACCCAGTATTCCTTTTTTAAAAAAGAAAAAAAGAAAAGAAAAGAAAAGAAAAAAGAGGCACGTCAAAGACTGGGAAAAAATGGCAAAATCAGAACTGATCACCAAAAATAGTATGCGTAACCCCTCTCCCTTCCAATAATCCTGGGCACGGCTCTCTTTATCTCGGACACATTTTTTAAAATCAACTCACCAGAACTTTTTATCATCGTATTGGAGATTGAAGGAAAATGCGTTCTTCCTGCAGGTTTGGATATGATCCTTTAGGGTGCTGTCGTCTGCCTGCCTTCACACCTAACCTTAACAAGGCACTAATTTTCCATCCTTGTGACTTGGATTTTCAAGACTTGAAGGCAGGCAGACGACAGCACCCTAAAGGATCATATCCAAACCTGCAGGAAGAACGCATTTTACTTCAATCTCCAATACGATGACTTAGGAAGGTTTCAGACCGAAGGGACACGCGATACATGTCGATTGGAATGAACCAATCAACAGCAACGTTTCACACCGTAGCGACACAAAAGGCCGCACAAACCTAATTTCGACTTGTGAAATCCTCAGGCGAGACGGTGTGAAATCTCCTTTCTTAGGCCACCGTCATTGTCACCTCGAAGTAGTAGCTCTTGTTGACCACAGAAAAAATTATTCTCAACCGGTGGGAATACTCCTCAGAGTTTTCTTCTCTCTCCTATATTTTCTGTGCTTGTTCACTATACAGGCAACACCTTACGATTTGATATACACAGGACATGTACTATGTAGACATTTCAACGAAAAATCAGTTGAAGTCAAGGATGGCTAGATGGCTCAGTTGGTAGAGCCCTGATTTTGGTTCTGGTAGAGCCTGCAATTTCCGCCTAAAATGTCTACATATGCAACATCTTGCTTTCTCTTCTCGACATTCATAAAATTTTCGGCTGTCTCTTTATGGTAGTTAAGTGTTTGAATTTGTTTCGAACCCAGTAGGCTTAAACAAAAGTATTTTTTATGCCATGAAATTCTCGGACTGCATATACGAAATTTAGTTCTGGCAAAACTAAATCATCACTCAAAACTTTGCTTTTCAGTTGATCTATGCAGTTTATTTCTGTTTTAATAAACCACTGCAATATCCGGTCCTGCTGAAATATTCACTTTAGAGAGAGACAGACCTTTGATCTCTTCGGCCCTCGAACCGAACTTAGCACTACACTGAGGCCCCGGAAGTTCTGCTGTCGTCAATGTCTTCATTTTCGAATCACTATATCTTATAAAGCAACCAGAGGATGCTGACTGATCTGATCACCAATCGACTGTATGAATTGTCACACTTACCTCTGAAATCTCATTAACCGATTCTTTGTACAGATCAACCGAAAAATTTAATCTGCGTATTTATATCCTCATTATATTCTAGAAAGTTCCGCAGATAAAACGATTCGTTAATATCGCCAGTAGTTGACTCCTTCTCTCATTCAAGAACGTACCCTCTCCCGCCTTCCAGAGATTATAAATTACAACGAATCGTCCTACGTGTGGCGCTACCTTTGTTGTGCAGCTTCCAAATGCTGACAAGTCTCTACATAGTGCTCAAGTTCGTTGCGACAACACCGAACGCGCAAGAAAAGTGTACGTGCAATATTATCAACAACATTGTTATAGAACATTCTCCGTCTTGCCTCGATAATTTTCTATCTCCTCAAATCATAGTCAGATTATTCAAAAAGCCAAAAACCTGATTTTATCTAGTGTAAAATAAATAAAAAATCCTGGGGGGGGGGGGGGGGCTCGAGCCACCTCAACCCCAGCTTGGATACGTGCTATTAACAATAACAGGGTTATAGAACATTCTCCATCTTGTCTCGATAATTATTTCTCCCAAATTATCATCACATTATTCAAGAAGCCAAAATTCTAATTTTACCTAGTGTAAACAGAAAAAATTCCTGAAAGGGGCTCGAATCTCCTGATTCCCACCTTGGATACGTGCTATTGACAATAATAGGGTTATAGAACACTCTCCGTTTTGTCTCGATAATTATTTCTCTCAGATTTATAAATTTATTATCTTCACATTATTCAAGACGCCAAAAATCTAATTTTATCTAGTGTAAATTGAAAAATTTCCTGAGGGAGGTGGGGGCTCGAGCCATTAACAATAACAGGGGTATAAAACATGCTCCGTCTCTCCTCGATAATTATTTCTCTCCTTACATTATTTTCCCATTATTTAAGAAGCCAAAAACCTAATTTTATCTAACGTAAACTGAAAAATTTCCTTGGGAAAGGGTCGAGCCCCCTGTGCCCCATCTTGGATACGTGCTATTATCAATAACAGGGTTACGGAACATTCTCCGTCTTGCCTCGATAATTATTTCTCTCCTTCAATTATTGTCACATTGTTTTATTTCACACCACAAGAAATGAAAAACCTCATTTTATCTAGTGTAAACCTAAAACTTTCGGGGGGGGGGGGGGGCTCGAGCCCCCTAAGCCCCCCCTCTGGATACGTGCCTGACATGAGGTGAAACTAAAAACATAATGTTACCCAAATGGACGCATACTGATCAACACATACATATACAATAAACATACAAGGTAACTCTGGGTAGTAATGTTTGTTTAAAATGAAATGTGAAATGAGAAAAACATATATATTATCACACTCAATATAGTGCGTGTTTAGTTAACTGTAAACTAGAAAAGTAATAATTATTTGTATTACAATTGTATTCGGCTCAATGTGAAAAGGTTAAGAAATGTAATGAAACTAAATGCGTCAAAACTTACATCTATCTTCAACAAGGGGATAGTGGAACAACAACATTTGAAGTTTGCAATATCACAAAGAGAGAGAAAGGAAATTGAACACTTTGTATTACAACGTATCAGACTCGGTATACAATGTAAATTAAATATATAGTAATACAAGAAGCATTGAAGCAAAAGAAATTGCTTTCCTTTAGAATTTTTTACAATATAAATGTCCTTTCTGCAAATTTCGTGGAGCAATTTCTTACATTTAATTCATTGAATCCAATCACATTTTGGCCCCTTTTTATCGAAATACAATCATTCGCATCTTCATTCTCATTGTCACCACTACTGATTATATAAAATTTAATTCTGTCGTTCACATAAAAGATGATGATACGTTACATGTTACTAGAGTGATTTGGAGTGATTTGTTGTTTTAAGTCCACTTTATGCACAGTAAGGCTAATCGGGACTGGACCTACAGTTTAAAGTGGGATCCGAACCACTATTTGCCTACATGTTAGTAGAGCTAGGCCAGACTGTCATTTGGGTATAATCGTACCACTAGTCAGCATGGGGGTCCCCAGGATTCTCTCCACGGAGGAGCAAACAAGGTAATTTGCTTTCCAGGTGGGAACAAAGGAGGCACATTTTTTCCCCCCTCGAAAAACAGTATTTCAGTCCGAAGTTATTATGTTTCTTCAACTAATTTATAATAATGAACATGAATTACTGTAACTGAAATGACATTATATGTGAAATATATAAGTTTTAGGTGGATCTTCATTTTCCAGAAGGACGTGGCACCCCTTGCTCCCTCCATTCCATACGACCATGATAGTCAGTGTTCCACCTATTAGGACCATAGCATTTTTTTATCCAGTAAAATCCAGTTGATTTGTCCGTGGCCCCCAAAAGTTTTATCGGCAGGTAAACTACTTTCCATTATTTCCACTCAGTCATTTCCGCTTCTAAATAATATTTTATTTTTAATTTTCATTATTTTTCATTTCTCAAACCCCACATTGAGTAAAACAGAATTTACTAGCTATTATTCTTGAGAGGGACCTTACGCAGCCAATAGTTTCATAGAATTTAGTGATAATGCATGCGTTAACGAATATTTCTCAAATATTCAAGTAAACAAGAAAAAATTAAGCAGATATCCGGATGTAAATAAAATAATGGAAACGTTATTGTTATTTCTATTTCTATTTTGCTTACGTCTTTTTGTAACTTTTGTGATATTTGCGACGATGATGATGAACGATGAAGCGATGGAACAATCACACATGCATATTTGCTTGGGATTCGAACCTACGACAATTTCTGTGATACCTCCACTATTGAGGTAAATTATTATCATCATTATTATTATGTCATGTGATCAACCAGCATAAATATGTAACACAAGCTTGGACAAACATAAAATAGCCGGGTTCAGTACATTTACACGTAATATTTCCTTTTCAATGGAAAAGATAGGCCTGCTCCCAACAGAAGAAAGTTCCTTCCTGGCCTGGCTCTGGTAATCGACCATTCATTCCAAAGAAGGATTCTGAAATTCGACCTTGACCATTTGGCGGTGACAACACAGCTCTCTGAGAGAGGGTCGAGGAACAGTCTACTCCCCTCCGCCTATTTCGAGGGTATGGAGAAAACAGATTTCGCGGACCTATGAATTTGCGGCCGGAATTGTTGGCATGACAATTATACTTTCTTATATTATCTGCATTAGGAAAGTGATAAAATACAGTTATACTGCTTTTGTTGTCTCGCCAAATTTTCAAGTTAATTGCTCTCCTCTTTTTTCTTACTAATAGAAACAATCCTCTCTTCTTTCTTGGCGGTGACGTAATTTATTATTTTATGTTGACAACACAACACTCGCGAGACTCGAAAAACTTTTAGCTAGCAGAAGCTGTCCAACTCGAATATCCCTCCGCCCGCTGGAAGTTCCAGGTGGTGTCGCAGGTGGCAGCACAATTTGCCGTGATAAAAATACGTTGCAGCCCTGGAATGTTAATATAATTGCAAAGTAATACGCAATCTTGTTAGTAACAAAAGTATAGCAATCGCAGCATAAATGTTCCCTCTTGTCATCTACGTAGTCGGTTTTTTAATATTCTTCTTGTGAAATAAGAAAATTAAGTGGAAAGACGTGGGAGCTGTATTTTGCGATTTATTATTATTTTGCGCATAATGTAATTATACAATCTATAATATAGGTACGAGTACACATACGGACGAGTACGAAGAACAATGTCCTGCAAGCAGAATGTCGAAATTCCATTTCAGAGCTACACAATCACAGTAGCAATTTAGCATGTAAATGAATGGGACGAATTTTCAAGATGGCGGCCGTAGTCTATCCCCTTAATATTGCTAAGGGAGTAAAATTAATTACCATAATACAGTATTTAAATTACACATTTGTAAGATTTTGGTGGGAGCTTCAGCCTCCTGAGCCCCTTCCCTGGCTACGTACCTGAATCCAACCAAGAAGATGCAGAATAAGACAAACTTATCTAACACAAAAAAAATATAAGTTGAAATACAAGGTAACGAAAAAAGTTCTTGCCGTTTTTAACATCACATGGGAAGAAGTGATCACTGATAGGAAAATATGTGTGCCACGTGCCTGAAAAGTGGTCAGGGTGGGAGTGGAGACATTGGTCTTGCCCAATACAAACACATTGCGCACTCATAGCAGCCATAGCTTGAGCAGGGGCGAAGAGAAATGGAAGTGTTGAAGCAGCTCGTTTGGGGTTGTCTGCTTTATGACTTTAAGGTGGGCTTGTCCGGGCAGAATCAAGTCGCCGAATATGTCAAGCCTTTGGGGGTAATGTTGTGAATGAACGCACCAATAGGAATTGGTTCCAGAAGTTCAGGTTGGGAGATCTGTCACTTTGTGACGAACCCAGCAGTGGCCAACCACAGGTCCTGGATGTTGAGGCCCTGAAGGCAACCATACAGGAGGACAGCAGCCTAAGGTGTGGTGAGCTTGCCAACCACTTCCAGATTTCTGATAAAACAGCCAGACTGCAACTGCATCACATAGGAAAGACGTTCAAGTTGAACAAGGGGGTACCTCATACACCTTCAGAAGGCAAGAAGCAACAACGAGTGACAGCCTGTTTCTCGTTGCTTTCTTGGCACAGCAACACACCCATATTCGATCGTGTGCTCACCAGTTACGAAAAGTGGGTCCTATATGACACTCCCAAGTGTGCCCGACATTAGTTGTCAACACGGGACTTTGTGCCTCACGCCACAAGACCACCTTCACACCCATGCAAGATCATGCTCTATGGTGCACTAGTTGCCAAGTGGTGCACTATGAGCTGCTACCAACAGGCCAAACCATCACTGGGGACCTCTACTCGTAGCAGTTGCAACGTGCGCAACAGGCACTGAAGCATAAGGAGCCAGCATTGGTTAATCACAAGTGTGTACTGCATCTTCACAACAATGCCAAGCTGCATGTGGTGCGGGTGACCAGGGATACCATACAGTGACTTGGCTGGGATACACTGTGCCATCCATGGTACTTTCCAGACCTTGAGCCAACAGATTATCACCTCTTCCATTCCCTGGACAACCATCTTCGTGGGAAATCCTTCGCAAATGAGGCAGACTTGCGGCAAGCACTCACGGACTTCTTTCTGTCCGAGACCCCGAGATTTATCGCCAGAGCACTGCACAGCTGGAGGTATGTTGATAAAAGGGGCTGGATGCCGATGGGGATTACTTTGAGGACTAACAGTATGTGACATTCTTTGCATACCTTTTTGTTTCTGATGATCAAAAACGGCAAGAACTTTTTTTGGTTACCTTGTACATTTCAATTCGCATGTGGTGCCTCTTGGCTAATTTGCGAAGATGGGGATGAGTGATGAAATGATGAAATTGATGAATGGACATTCACAACCAAGCCTGAGTGGGATTCGAACCCGGGAATCCTCCCCACCCTCTTCGCTCAACTGCATGAAAAAACTGCGAGTGGGGTCTGTCATTCCTTTGAACGACTCCCTCAGCGAGCAAGCTCCAGTGAACTGCCTCGCAAAAAGGAACTGCATCGTTCCTTTGAACGACTCCTCGTGAACAACTCCTTGCGGTGAGCAAGCTCCGGTGAACTGACTCCTGAAAATAAATGGCCATAACCCATCACTACTTCCAAGTATTGGAGTGAAATAAAAGCAGAAAAGGAACATCCAAATTTACCCAGCCCATTATGCTGTTGAAGGGAAAAATAAGAAAATGAGGATGGCAAGAAGATCATTCTTGTCATATTCACACTACCTAGTGCTTCAGAGAATATTACATTTAAGATGTTGTGGTTGTGGAAAGAGGAAATGTTCATGCATGTTCCGGGATCAGTCCCTGCAACATACTGAACTGTCTCTTTGTAGTAAAGATGAAGACAAGTGTGAAAACAATGACTTACAGGACAGAGATTCAGATCAGAGTGACAAGGAATTTGACTAAAGTGACTGTATTGATGACATGATATGTCCCAAATGATTACAACCACTCTTAATCTTGATAATAGGTGAGCTTTTAAATTTCAAAAGACAATGCGGAAGTCACATATGTTATCACTCCTTTACTACGTATAATAGTTATGATAATAGTAATGATAATAATAATAATGAATATTTTCACTTGTTATTTTTAACAGAAAATAACTAGAAAAATCTGATAAACGAACTCTAAATCAGGATATGGATAGTATTTTATATGCAGAACCTCCATGGTGGCCATCTTGGATTTTGGACATCATATATGGTCTCTGACACTTTTTCCAGCAAAACAGTGGCGGCTTGTGACTTTTCAAAGATGCATGCTACAAATAGATGTTTCTTGCATTTACAATGACCCCTCCTCCCACCCCCCCCCACACACATACACTCACTCTCTCATTTGGAATCGCTAGCATAAGCAGGATTTTTCCCGAGGGGATTATAATTGTAAAACTCAGTATCACATAGCTGCTTTCTAGGTAGGGGCGGCAAAATAAACTATAACATATTTTGCAATCACCGCTTTAAACCTTCATGCTTTCATCTGAAACTCAAAATTTCGAGATGACGTGTAGCCCCATCAAACTCCCCGGCCCCAACCTCACGTATGCCACTGCTTGGAACATAACACAACTGATCCATGCCTCGCACCTGACAATGAACCGTGCGAAAAAAAATTGTGTCTGAATCTGTAAAGTAATCTGCAAACTTTCATCTTATATTGAGATGGCAACACTTAACTGTGCTGATGATCTGTATAGCATGCTAGCAGACGGTCTTCCCGAGCTGAGACCCTACCTTCCTCGTAAGAAGAAGAACCGAGGGGAATGACGGGAACATATTCAGGCACGCCGCGAGGTGGCGAAATGTGCTATGAAGGCAATAGCCCGGTATATGTTTTAACAGTGTGCGGAAAACACACAACACGCTGGAAATTTTGAGCCTCTTAACGTGATAAATTTTATTTCACTTCAATGTTTTAATGAACTTCTTCAATCTATGAAATGTGTCCCTTTCTTTCTATTCATTTTAGCAAATTGAGTAACGTGCTATAGTAGGGTAGCACGTATTGAGCAGCAAAACACCTGTAGTAATACATGATTACGTGCCTCCAAATGAAGGCATCCTCCATACACATGTCTTCCCTTGATGCAAAAACTCAACAGACTTATAAATGGTCAAAATGACGCCTAAAGGAGTTAAGGAGATGTGGTAGTTTTTCTTTGTTAATCTGCAGAGGCAGCCATCTTGGATTTATGACGTCACCCAGGCCATATGCCACAATTGCGGGCAAAATACATGGTGGTACATAATTGTGTACCACACTAGCAAGGTATCACCGGTAGTCATGTAGTCTCTTCATTCAAAAACCCACGGGATTTCAAATGTCCCAGGACTATATCACAATGACTGATTGATCGATTTAGTTTATTTTACTTCACTTTCCTTCTTCCTTCCTCTTTGGCTAATCATGTAGATGAGGATGAATGGTGGTAAGATAAGATTGATGAAGGGACAAACGCAAATATTAGGGATGACAACACAAGCCCCAGATGCCAGAGCCTCGCTAGTCTGCGAAATCCAGTCCAGGATGCATTAATAGATGTGGGAAATCTAATTCTCTTGTTAAATACAGCTTCAGTTTTCTACTTAACTGGCCTTTTGGTAGGAGTTTTTCATTAAATAAATGTTTATTTTCTTAATTGCTAATTTACAACTTTACGTAATTAGGGGTCGTGTAAATAAAGGATAAGGAAAATGAAAAAAATGGTCAAGGAAATGTCAAGAATTTTGGATTTGTTATTTTGGTGGACACCCTGTTTTGGGAAGGGAATAATTACTTCCTATCTGAATCAAGGTGATTATACACAGGAGTTATGCCTATTATTATTATTAAAATAGTAAAAGCAATAAGTTAAAAAAAAATTAAAGTAATATATAAACTATACATTCATTTTTCAGTATTCACTATTCCACTGATTGCTGTCCAGATCTTTTATTTCGTGAGAGTTGTCATCACATTTTGCAACACATTTTGTTATTCCTGTATTTAAAATAAATTAAATTTTATAGGATAGATATGAGCCCAGAAGCAGTCCATCAGCTCTGTTTTTGTGTTCAGGCATTTAATATGAAATGAGAGGCTTTGCAGTGGTGTAAAATGTCCTATCCTATGAACATTTCCATTTAATTTATTATGTAGTCCTTTTTTTTGCCAACGCCAACAAATATTTAAGCTATTGTGTAGTGTTTTTTAAAAAGAGAAAGTCAGAACTTGTCTTAAGGTCACTTTATGCCCAGATAGGAATTCAGAACTGGACCTTCAGTTTAAAGGGATCAAAAGCTTTGTGCAGTATGTCTGTTACAGGAATTCAAACTGGGGCATGAACAGATTTGCAAGGAAATTTTATTTTTATGGAAGGGATGAAAAATTACTTTTGTGGCAGGTGATACTTCTACTGGGGTGATGTCTATGAACAGGTTTCAAAGACAGAGAAATACTAGTGGGATTTGTAAGCATGGGTGTTGAATACAGTTGGTGTTATGTCATTGTCCTTTAATAACTCCAGCATGGAAGAGCAGACCATTCTATTGTCATGCAAGAGAGAATCACGGTCACATATGAACACAATTTCCTTAAGAATTACGGAAAAAAATAAGTTCCGATACCTTGCACAGAACTGGACACTTACGGTTAATGCATGTTTCCACAATATGGTAAAAGTGTGTATGAACTTGAGCATATGGTTCACAAATGTCATTGTGTTTATCCACATGGCATCTTGTCTACTACGATTGAAATATTTTCCAGAAATGCTGGAATTCTTATTCTGTCATAAGTTACAGCATGTTTCAGAGTAAACTGGTTTTCCACAGAATTGTAGATAAGCAAGGCCATTTACCTTACAAAATAATTGCTACCAGAAAACAGTTTTGAAAATCAAACAAGCTGTCTCTCAACCAGGCTGCTTATGTCGGTGTAAGCAATCCATTTGAGGTATGAAACAATTGCACATTATGTTATGTCATGTCAATTGCTAATCAGAAACATTGTTTGCAAAAATTGAGTTACATTGCGAGCAAGAAGGGAGAATGATGGATAAGGTTTTTGTTGGTGTACTCTCACATTTTTAAATGATGTGTAAACTGCAGGTTTTGGACAAGTATTGGTTTCAATACAAAGAGTTTCTTCTTTCTTGCATGTGTATTTTGAAGGTAAATATTAGGACTTCACTTTGTTTCAGGTTGCATAAGATTTTACTGAGTGTTTATTATTATTATATACTAGCTGATTACCCAGTGTTGCCCAGGTATTTATTTGTCCCAGTCTTGTATTAGACAGGAAAATAATGAAATCTAACTATAGTGTAAAATGTAACATTTTAAATGTGATTGTGAATGTCACGACTCCGAAAACTATGGATTCGACACTAATCTAGGTCATTTGTGGCATTTTATTTTTCACCCCCTCTGCCCCCCATGCCGATAGGTGATGAACTTGAAGTTGAACTGTATTGGGAGTGTCAAGTAAATTACTGATTCCACACTAATGTCGGTCGTTTTCTCAACACTGCTTGAATGTTAGACAACCCGAGAAACACTATCGTTGTGCTGGATTGCATAGAGTCACAGATGTCTGTTTGTGTGGAATTTAATATCGGTAATTTTGGATTATTTTTACATGTCGCCCCTAGGATGTGCCAGGGGTGTCTTATACCCCAAAAGTATTATTTACAGATTGCAAGTGATACGTGTACCAAGTTTGGTTGAAATTGCTCCAGGCATTTGAGAGTTATGCTGGAACAAACATATATACACACCCACACACACAGCCACACACATACATCCATTTTTATATATATAGATTTCTTTTGAGATTGTTGATTAATTTGATTGACTCTGATGTTATGGTCACTTCAGTTCACATAGAGAGAGAGAGAGACACACACACCACACCCAGACCCCCACCCCACCACACCCCACTGACCGACGGATCGAGCTTGTAGGTGCTACTTTATGAGTCTGTTGGGAAACACCTATGGGAGCCTGTGGATTTGAACTAGTGCTTGCTTGAAACCCGGTGAAGAAATTTTGTGCTGAGAATCTGCTCACTGTTATTTGCTGTTTGCAGAACATGTCCTTCTGTTGGCCACCTTCAAGTGTGAGTAGTCAATCATGCAAACTGCACATGGCATTGAATGTTTCAGATACTCTGAGAACTGTGTTGTAGATATCCAGTTTGTGGTGACTTTTTAATTGGATCAGTCATTTAAAAGAAGTCCTGATTATGTTCAGATATGTCCCTCATGTGATTTTATTGGTACAGCTGCACACATGACCCTACTAATTTTTGCAGATAGGAATGTGGTTAAAAAACATCCATGTGTGAAGTGTATAGTGTGGCCAAGACTTTAGTCGCTGTTGAGGCATCGATTTGACAATCTCCGATGAAATCAAAGCGCAAACGTGCTGCAGAATTAGGCATCCCAAGATTGACAATGCCTGAGCCTGGCCATGTGAAGAAGGTCCTGCACATTAAAAGTTTTAGTTCATCTCCCTTTAATAAGTTGACAGATATTGACCTGGATCGATGTGTGCATGTATGACAGTTATTGCTGCAAGGATTTCCAAGTGCAAACAACAAGAAGAACGTCATGTTCTCTGATGAGTGTGCGATTTATTGCAGCTCACGCAAACGGAATGTCTTTTTCTGTCCGAAAGAAAATCCACACTTTTTTTAGGAAGGACAATCTGCCTCATATTATGGTGTGGCCAGGAATGACAGCAGAACACTGCTCGGTTCTTCTTATTATTCTTTTTCGATGGATCTGTTAATCAGTACAGTTATCTGAGAATGATCAATGAGTGGTTGCCTCCACAGTTGACTGCAAAAGGAAATGCTGACACCGTTTGATCTCAACATACAGCACACCTACATTTTGCTTAGATTGTCTGCAGATGCCTGGACGAAATTGTCGCAAATCACTGAATTTGATGTGAGTCAGCATAATGTCCAGTTCCATTGGCTTGGCCTGCAAGAAACCCTAATATCAACACACCTGCGATGCACTCTGGGGTCTTGAGAAGGAAGAGATGAGGAAATGCCGACAAAGACCACCTGAAAGATGCAGTTTCTGCAACGTTTCAAAATATCACCCGTGATATGCTGTTGTGGATGAACAATAGGACATGGAGGCACATTAGTCTTTTTATTTTATTTATTTTACCTAAAGTTTCAGATACAGTACTGAATGACCATTTTACACTGAAACAGTAACAGCAGGAAAATAACAATAACAACAACAACAACGAAGATGGCACTGAAAACAAATCAAAATTATACATACATCGTTAACAATTTTCTAAAACTTTGTTCTGGCAAGAATATGTCCACATTTGAAGGCAGGTTATTATATGTGCGAGGCAGCCTGTAGAAAAGAGACCGCTGTAGAAGGGAGAGTTTAGTTTTTCGCCGATGATACCTCCGAGATCTTTTTGAGAGGAAACTTTTTTGATGGGATTGTTTTCAAGATGATAAGCAGAATCGAGTTTGTTCCATTTTAGGGAAATGGTGAGGCAGGAGCATTTCTTAGGATTCAATTGAAGTTTCCACTGGCGACACCACATAAGTAGTTCTTTAAGAGCTTGCTGTGAGATTAAAGCATCTTGTTCAGTCATCAGCAAACAGAAGTATAATTATAGGGAGAGAGGACAGTCTGTCGGGGAGGTGAAACTCCAGATGAAACAGGAAGAAAACTGGAAGAGGTGCCAGGAAGAATAACATGCTATGCTACAAACATAAATTCAGTGTGAAGGACTTTCCAGCTTCCTATATGTTATTTTCCTGTAGCTTATGGTTATTACAAGCATAAGAAAACAGTTTTTCGTTGTGACGTTTCAGGAGAACACACGCTCCCTTCATCAGACATTTATTTTCATTTTGACTAAAGATACAGTTATAACAATGGTTACCAATTTTTTAAACAAAAAGAATCCGTTATATAATGGATGTTATTATGAGCATTATGGAAATTGGTTACACCGTTCCGGTTGAAATTTGATTCGTCCAGGTAATCTGGATCTTCGAGATCAGCGTTTATTAGAAAATGACAAAAATCCATCCTCCTGGCAGAGTCTCCCTCCTCCAGAGCATGCACGGGTGTGTAGTGGTATGGATGAAGCTGTGCCGTATGCAAAATGAACCACACTTTCCGCTGACTCATGCCAAGTTGCTTGGCCATATCTCTCGTCAATGTACTGCCTTCTCTTCGAAAACATTCCAGTATATCCTCCTCAGCTTCAGGAGCAAACTTGCGAGGTCTGCCTACATCGCCTTGCCATCGTTGAACCGAACCGGTTTCCCGGATGAGCCGGTATGTTGTGCAAAACACTTGCGTGTCTGGTAAACGTCGATTAGGGAAACAACGCTCGTATTCTCTTCATGCTGCGGCTGTATCACCATCACAAAACCCGTAACAGTACAAAATATCAGTTTATTCTTCATTGTCGAATGCATCCATTGTTGAACCACACAATAACAAGATTAGCACCTATTCTATCACTTATTGATTTTGTTGGAAGGCTACGCAAAGTAGATTTATGTAGATCAGCCACTTTCAACCTAAGATAGGCTCTTAGGTACTGCCATCTAGTGAGTGTCATTTCAGTGCCATCTAGTGAGCTGCATGATTCACATTTGTATCACTTGTTTACGTGATAGGACAAGTATTGTCCTCTAGTGGGCATACGATGTAACATGTAACAAAAAAGTGTGAGTAATAGCGGCCCAGATATCGCGCTTCTAAGGAAATTAACATGAAAATAAATGAAGTATTATTTCTTGTACACAAATGTGAATGTTAGCAACATTTGTACCTTGTTGGATAGTTGATGGATGACACAAGGAAAATTGTAATTTAGAAAAAATTATAAAAATTCGATTATCTCGAAAACTACTAATTTTCGGACGGGGTATCAGATGGTCAAATTTATTGCTATTTGCCTCTACTTTAACCCCTTTCAAGGAATACATCTAATTACAGGTCACCCTGTATACCCTTGGGTCTCCCCATTGGTAACATTCTTGCCTTGTCATTGAGGGTTTCCAGCTTTGATCTGTGTAGGAGATACATAGTGCAGTTTGAATCTCACTTGAAAGTGTAGGTCCAGTCCCAATTAGCCTATCCAAGCATGAAGTGGACGTAAAACAACCTTTTTGTTATGTATATATACGCTTTGACTGTGGTTTCATTTTCTCTGTTCTACTTTGTTCTACAGGCAGGACTGCATGACTGCAGCAGCAAAGCGATACAAATATCTCAGACGACTCTTTAAGTTTCAACAAATGGACTTCGAATTTGCCTTCTGGCAAATGCTCTACTTATTCATTGCTCCTCAAAAAGTGTACAGGAATTTCCATTATAGGAAACGTAAGTATAGTTTTGAAAACTCTTAAATATCAGAGGATATCTAAGTTATAATATTTCATTACATGTGCTGTATATCCAATTATGAACAAGCAAAGTGGATTGATGAAGATTTAAATCAGGTGATTAAAAAAAATACGTATTTAAATCACTTGAAAAAAAAAAACTTTATAGAATAATGTACATAAGGTTTTTGTAGGTATCAGAATCACTTTTGGTTAAAGTACATTAATCTCGTAATAATTTAATGGTGTCTGTTAGGCTCTAAGAAAGGAAAAGAAATGAAACAGAATATATGTACTAATGGGGTGAAGCTCATGCAAAAGGAAATGTAGTATGTACAATGTACACACCCTTAAATTTTTCTTGATTTAAAATTCAGTAATATTATAGGCAAAAATAGCAAACATTTTGTGTAGAAAAATATACAAAATACTAATCATGTTAAACCGTAAATAGTGTCATTATCATTAAACTGTAAATATACATGGCAGCTGATATTTTGCAAACTATCATTAAAAAAATTGCCAAAATTCAGTTACAAAGACTATAAAAAATATTTTGAGTTACAATTATACAGTGCATCCAAAATGTTATATTTTCAATAGAAGAAAAGTTACTCAAATTATTATAGTTTCATAACACATTCAACAAACATTTCCATAGTAAATTCATGTATATGGTATCAGAAGGAGAAAAATTTGTATTTGGTCTAGGAATTAATTCGTGCACCTGGACAAGAGATGGCGTAACGAGCGTATCGTCCCACAGTTCCGTGTAGCCACACATGCGTTGAAAACTCCTGTCAGCGCGCATCGTTCGTAGTATAGGGCAGTTGATTGACGCGTCAACAACAGCATTTTGTAGTCAACTGAACATGGCGCAGTTCGTGCCAGATAAAGTGTTTTTGCAGGGTGTTCTGCTTCATTACTTTAACATGCAGAAAAGTGCTACCGAAAGTCATCGTATTTTGGTGGAAGTGTATGGTGAACATGCGCTAGCTGAGCGAACGTGTCAGAAGTGGTTTGCACGGTTTAGAAGTGGTGATTTTGGCCTGGAAGACCAAGACCGACCTGGACAGCCAAAAAAATTTGAAGACTGAGAATTGAGAGCATTGCTCGATCAGGATTCATGTCAAACGCAGGAAGAACTTGCAGAAGCATTAGGTGTTGATCAAACAACAGTTTCCAAACGCCTCAAAGCCATGGGAATGATTCAAAAGATGTCACATTGGGTTCCACATGAATTGAAAGACAGAGACGAAAGATGAAAAACCATTTGCGAATTGCTGCTTCAAAGACAGAAAAGAAAGGGGTTTTTGCATCGCATTGTTACTGGCGATGAGAAGTGGATCCATTACGAGAACCCGAAACGAAAAAAGGCCTGGGTGAAGCCAGGTGAACCAGGTCCATCACAACCGAAACGAGATATTCACTGTGCAAAGGTTATGCTGTGCATATGGTGGGATATGAAAGGTGTGGTGTACTATGAGCTGCTGCAACTGGGTGAAACTATTAATGGAGAACGTTATCGACGACAATTAATGCGTTTGAAGCAAGCTCTGGCCAGGAAACGACCAGAATGGGAGAACACACATGATAAACTTATTTTTCAACATGATAACGCTCGCCCACATGTCGCAAAACCGGTCAAAACCTATTTAGAAAATGTCGGATGGGAAGTTTTACCCCACCCAGCGTATTCACCAGACGTTGCTCCTTCGGACTACTACTTGTTCGATTGCATGAATAACGATTTGATTGGACAGCGGTTCACTTCTTCAGAAGATATCGAAAAATGGGTCTCTGACTGGATCGCTTCAAAGGATGAGGACTTCTTTCGCCACGGAATCCGTAACTTGCCTGACAGATGGGCGAAAGTGGTGGCTCGCGATGGACAATATTTTTCTTAAGGTATTTATGTATTTTGTGTTTGAACTACAGCTTCAATGTGTGCGTAACAACCACACAAATTAATTCCTAGACCAAATATTTACATATATTTTTCATTTGCTTTAATCAAACTGTTCAAATATTTTACAGGGCCATACCAGAGAAAGCGTTTCTATAAAAAAACACAACTTTATGTATGGTGCCATACCAGAGAAAGTGTTTCTATAAA
Source organism: Lepisma saccharinum (assembly GCF_977018435.1). NCBI lineage: Eukaryota > Metazoa > Arthropoda > Insecta > Zygentoma > Lepismatidae > Lepisma > Lepisma saccharinum. The sequence goes on from NC_139231.1 coordinate 139,587,345, forward strand.
AAAACACAACTTTATGTATGGTGCCAAGAACCATAAAAGAAATTTCAAGAAATTTTAAGTTGTTTTTTTTAAAAAAATTGTTTTAAATTTAAAAAATCCGATTAAAAAAAATTAAAAAAATATTTTTTTAAATACAAATCATGGCTTTTATCCACCCTGTAAACAACGTAAACTCATGTGTGCACATTTCTCTATAAGTTACATTATTTATTTGACCAATGCGAAAAGACCCCTATGAGCTGACTGGCCCAATGCATTTCTTTTGCCACTGTGTGGATCCAAATCATATTTTTTTTCCTTAGTTATAGGGTCCTTCCACATCAAATCAACGCAAAAAACTAATATTTTGTCACCCATCATCTCCTATTTCGATGAAATTTGGTATACAGCCTTCCCTTATGGTTAAAAGACCCCCCCCATATATTTTTTCACTCCATCTCATATGGTTTTCATTTTATAGCACTTTCAAATGCCATTAAATCAATGTTGTCACTGTTGAGACCCTCGACACAAGATATCCTTGCTTACATTTTATTTCTTTTCTCCTTAACCAATGATCAGATCTCTTTGAAATGTTACACAAAGTTCAATGAAATAATGAGTATTTCAGGGAAAATTACATAAGCACTCAAATTTTTTTACAAAAGCCTATAAAAAGACTAATAATGTACTTCTAGCCTAATTTTTGTGGTGGGAAACTATGTTGCAAAAACCTGAATTTTCAGCATGTGGGATTGATGGAACCAAACGTTTTTGATGTTGTAAATCAATGCAAAGACATTCTCTTTCTCCACAAAGAATAAAATTTAGGGGTTTTTTACTACTCCTAACAAAAATTTTACGTTTTTTTGAAATTGCCTAAAATTTCAGGGTCAATCCGTACCAAATGGACCAACATTGGTCGCTTGATCATATTTTACAAGTGCTGTAAAATACATAAGCACCCCCTGTACAAAGATAGTTCAAAACAGGCAATATATTTCTAAAATTAGACTTAGTTTGAAAATGGTGGCCTTTTTTGTTTCATAACTTGGAACATTTTTGGCCTTTGCAGACAGTTGCGATTATTATTATAACTCAGCTAAGAAAAATTATAGAAATCTGGGGCAAAGAAACATTTTTCACCATATGGCTGGAATTTAGGGTCAATACTGCCTGTTTATCTCAATTTTGAATGGAAAGCAATGTATAAGACATATTTGTTTAGTAGGTAAGAAATGAAATATCAGAGCTATAGTTTCTTCACAGGAAACATACACATCAATTTTTTTTTGCAGAAAATCTTTGATCTCTATTACTGGTTTCCGCTTTGAGTTAAAGCTCTTTGAAAATGTTCATTTTTCTCAAAATTTGGGCCCCAAATATATCTGGGTAGGAGGGTCTTCCCAATGGTGTTGTGGTTATGTCGTCTTTTTGTAATTAAGGAGTGCCAGTTCGATACCCAGTGGAGGCACATAGTGGTTCGGAGCCAACTTTAATAAACTGTAGGTCCAGTCTCGATTAGTCTTCCGTGCATAAAGTAGATTTAAAAATGAAATTTAACCAATATCTGGTTGGGAACATAATAAAATTTGATATTTACAACATAAAGAAGTACTGCAGCTGTAAAAAAATTTGAGATTGAAATTACATGTATAACAAAGTTACAACAGGGGGAAGTGTGGCAAAAACATGCACATTTATGTTATTAGTTACAATTATAATATATATACTTTTAATGAACTATCATGCAATTCAAATTGTTGTACATATTAATTAATTGCAACATATGCAACATAAGCCTGTTAGTAGCTATTATGAATGAAAAGGTGTGTAAGGCTGTGAGTCAAATATTTTCTGCTAAAACTTCGTATGTATATGTTTCCTCTAAAAAAAAGTATAGGTCTGATATTCCATTTCTTACCTACTAAACAAATATATCTTATACATTGCTTTAAATTCAAAATTAAAAAAACAGGCAGGGGTGACCCTAAATTTCAGCCAAAAAGTACAGAACATAAAATGTAGCCTGAAATGTACTCAAAACAATGTTTTTTACCCCACATTTCTATAATTTTTCGTAGCTGAGTTATAATAATTATCACAACTGTCTGCAAAGGCCAAAAATGTTGCAAGTCATGAAAAAAAATGCCGCCATTTTCAAACTAAGTCTAGTTTTAGAAAAATAATTCCTGTTTAGAACTACCCTTGTACAAGGGTTACAACAAACAAATGAGAAATTTAAAAAAATGGTCAAGCGACCACTTCTGGACCATTTCGTATGGATTGACCCTGAAATTTTACACAATGTCCAAAAAACGTAAATTTTTTGTAAAAAGGAGTAAAAAAAACAAATTTTATTCTTTGTGGAGAAAGAGAATGTCTTTGCAATGATTTTCAACATCAAAAACGTTTGGTTCCATCAATCCCACATGCTGAAAATTCAGGTTTTTGCAACATAGTTTCCCACCACAAAAATTAGGCTAGAAGTACATTATTAGTCTTTATATGGGCTTTTGTAAAAATTTTTGAGTGCTGATGTATTTTTTCTGAAATCCTCATTATCTCATTAAACTTAGTGTAAAATTTCAAAGAGATCTGATCATTGGTTAAGGAGAAAAGAAATAAAATGTAAGCAAGGGTGTCTTGTGTCGAGGGTCTCAAGAGTGACAAACAACATTGATTTATGGTGGTTGCGGTAAACGCGGTTTAAAATTACTTACGTGAAATTTAAAAGATTTCGTAATTCCGCGTTGCACAATTTAATTGTTCAATCAAGGATTGAACAATGAAATTGTGCAACGCGGAATTACGAAATATTTTAAATTTCACGTAAGTAACATTGATTTAATGACATTTGAAAGTGCTATAAAATGAAAACCATTTGAGATGGAGTGAAAAAATATATGGGGGGGTCTTTTAACCATAAGGGAAGGCTGTATACCAAATTTCATCGAAATCGGAGATGCTGGGTGACATGACCTCGTTGAAGTGGCTTGGAATGACCCTATAGATAATTTTGGGATACATTTTGTAGCTTCCCAAATATATGAAATTTATTTACAGAATAAAGTTCACTGTCCATTATCCTAACCCCTTTTTAATTTTGATATAAATCTCTGTGGATTGGCTACTTTTCATTAAGTTTTGTATATTCTGATATTTTTTTAAAAGTATCGCTAGTGTATGCAATTGAACTGAAAAAAATAGATAAAGAAGAGAGATATATAACACCATCATCTCACAGTAAACACATAGTTGCTGACTTAAGGAGGCACAGCATTTAGTATTCCTCCTCCCACATATAAAACATTATTTATGTCAATCTTGCCCTCCCCCCCTCCAACTTATTACTGTCCTTACCCCAGTGTGAAAATTGAGTGGAAAACAATTTTTAAAAGTTTTGACAAATATTTCAACAACTACCAAATAAATGAGCCATTGTAATACTACACCAATCTGATTCCACAATAAATTTTGACTAGAAAGTGAACCAGATTAGACACTTTAGTTAGTTTTGTTTTGTAAATTTCATGAGTTTCCCAAATGTATCAATTTTTTCACCAAATAAATAATCCTTGGTAATTTTACAGGGCCATTCCATTCCAAATCAGGCAGGCAAGCCATAAGGGCACCCTTTGACCATTGTAATTTTCTTGACGAAAACACGTGCAACTATGTAACAGTGTTTTCATCAAAATCTGAAATACTTTTGCCTCTAGCATGTAATAGCAAAGTTATGTTTTGATTAGCAAGTTACTAAAAATTCCTGAAAATGTGACAAAGTTGTCTGGTAACTTCCCTTTTGTATTTATTTCATTATGCTAAGTTAGAAAATGCTACGGTTAACTGCTAGCATTCTGCTTCTTCCATCTTCCACGATGCTTGTAATAGTGTTAAAATAATAGGTGCTGGTAATGTGTAAAACATTTTATTTGTAAAAACGAATAACACAATTTATCATGTTGAATGTTAATTAAGTCAGAAATTCACTCTTGCTTGTCGACGGAATATTGCCCTCCAGTTTGGATCACCAGAAGTCAGAACTGTGTGACTACCAAATTCCTGTCTATGCAGCTACTGGCAAAGCAATGCCTCTTTATTTACACACTCTACGCCTTTGTTCATCCGCAATGAATCTCTTTCTGCATTCTCCTAATAAAGGCAATGAAGTCTTTGCTATTCCCTTGTTTTGCATTGGGAACTGGCTCCTGAGGTACTTCCTCATGTGAAGAATTAAAACGTTTGCTCAAAATTCATTGCTGAATATCTGAGCACAATCCTTTAATATTCGAACTACCATTCCAGTGATAATGCGATGTACAATAAGTGATCGAGCATTATTTGAATCCTGTGATAGGCTTCCTGAAATGACTTCAATTTGTCATATAATTCTAATGCTGTTTGCTGTAACTGTACTGTGTCAAATTTGGTAAGTGGTAACTTATATTCCCTCTCCCGCACCGTGGCTGTGCGGTCTAAGGCATCAGACTTTGGGCTCCAGCTACGGGACGTGGGCAGGTTCGAGTCTCCTGGGGGAAGCGTAACAATTTTTCTCTTTGGATTTCGGCCTGTGTATGAAGCTGGTGGACACCCACCATCATGAGGAAATTGGGGAGCTAGGAACGAGTAGCGTAACCCGGTCATGGAAACTTACAAAGATGACTGGGGGTTTGCCATGCTGACCACACATCACCTCGTAACTGATCTCTCACCTCTGGTGAGTGAGTGAGGCTGTCAGTCGGTTGGTAGGCCCGGGCCCTCAGGGGGCTGTTGCACCACAGGTTGTTATTATTATTATTATTTAAGACGTAAGCGAATTACTAAAGTTATATCTGCGAAACTTACTTATAAATGTTCTATTAATTTCGGTGGCCTCTGCCACCATCCACTTGGGAACTCAATGCTTTACTGTTGGGTTACTTCCGGTTCCTGTAACCCAACAGTAAAGCATCGAGTTCCCAAGTGGGTGGTGGCAGAGGCCACCGAAATTAATAGAACATTTACAAGTAAATTTTGCAGATATAACTTGAGTAACTTGCTTACGTCTTATATTATCAACCGCGTTGTTTATTCCCTTTAACATGAATTATTATTATGTTCATTTATATTCCCTAAGGAGGTGTTCTTTTTCAATTTTGTCTTCCCTGTACACCCTGAATGGCTGATTAGCCAAAATCTGGCCATCCTTAATAGACAACCAATGAAGAATGGTAAAACCTGTTGGTAAATCATAAATCATAATTTTTCTGAAAAAGTTTAAATCACACACAAATGTGTTGAACTTTTCTTTCACCTTAATGTTTTATCATCATTGCCAGTGTCATGTTACTTAGTGGTATGTAGAGGCAAATGTAAAGGTAAAGTTCCCCATGCATATAGCACCGTGCCATGAAAGCACATTTAGGGGATGTGGGGTAGCCACCTCCCCTTTCTCGATCTCAGCCATTTTGGAGGTGGTGTGGTCAGCACTGCTTGGTGTGCTTCCAGGGAATGAAGAACAATAAAAGCATGCAAAACAACAGTGCAACAAGTTCCAACGAGGATGGTGGCAGAGGCCACTGAAATTAATAGAACTACAAATAAAACAGTTTCATGGAAAAAGTGAATATTTACTACTGCGTCTCTCATTTCCCAATTGTGAATTCCCATAGTTTGTTGGATGACATAAAAACATGATAGCTTTCTAGGAGAAGACAATAATTTCTCAAGACACTCAAGTATAGAGACACTCACTTTATATTTTCAATTTATTCTTATATTGGATACATAGACTAGGAATATTCTAACTAGTCCTAACTGTTAGAGTGTTAGAGAGCATCTAATGCCCATTTGCACCAATGTAACATGCAAGTAAAAAGATCCATGGGTCAGAGTAATACTCGAGTAATGATCATCTTCTATTGCATCAACATGAAAGGTGTGATGAACTGATTCATGAAACTGGATTAACCTAAAAAATAGCTAGCCTCAAAGTAAGTGCCTAAATTTTATACAAATGGAAGTGCATGATTGGTTGCATAGTAGGCAGTGGTTATGATTGGTTGCATAGTAGGCGGTGGTTTGTGAATGGTTTTTATGTTGTGCTTCCTGAGAATTCGGCTTATAATTCCGGAGAGATTTCCGATGTATGGCAGGATGGCTATCTTCATGTTAGCTTCTTCCCGGTTCCCTGGAGTGTTTTGATTCCCTGGTGTGTACGTGTCCCCTGATGTGTCTGGATATCCCGATGTGTCCGGATGGGTTGAAACTGGGCTGTCAGGAATTTGGCAAGTCTGTATGTTGGGCATCCAATGACCACGACTGTACGGACTGCCAAAAATACACAAGACCGCAGTGCCATTAAGACTGATTGTCAGTGCCATTGGATGTCCAACATACAGACTTGCCAAATTCCTGACAGCCCAGCTTCAACCACTGATAGGCCAATGTGAACATCATGTGACAAACTCCACTGAATTCATCACCAGATGACATCTTTGTCAGCTTCAGCGTAGTGTCACTCTTTACCAAAGTACCACTTCAAGATTCACTGGAATTACTAGAATGCCACTTTACACTAGAAATCATCGGTCTGTTCAAACATACACTGACGTCTACCTACTTCAGCTACGGTGGACAGTACTACGAACAAACCGACGGTGTGGCAATGGGCTCCCCCACTCTCGCCTGCCATAGCCAATTTTTTCATGGAGAACTTTGTGCATGAAGCACTGCACACAGCTCCATTGAAACCTGCCGTCTTCCACAGATACGTCAACGGCACCTTCATCGTCTGGCCACTTGGTAAAGAAACTCTTCAGCCATTCCTAGATCACCTAAACAATCAACACCCAAGTATAAAGTTCACCGTGGAGACTGAGAAGAATAACAGCCTACCGTTCCTGGATATTCTCATCAGACGCAAGCCAGACGGATCATTGGGACACAATGCATACCGAAAACCGACTCTTGCAGATCTATATCTAAATGCCAATAGTTTTCACCACCCATCTCAATGAGCTACACAGTACTATCCACCTTATTCCACCGGACCATCTCCATCAGCGACATGGATCATCTATCAGAGGAAATACAGCATCTTCACAACAGAATGGGTACTCGGAACACAATAGCAATAAAACATTAAAACGTACTGCCCAAGAAGACCAGCACATCAGAGAATCCAGACACATTGGGATATCTGGACACATCAGGGGACACGGACACATTAGGGGACACGGACACACCAGGGAATCCAGACACTCCAGGGAACCAGGACAAAGCTGACATGAAGGTAGCTATCCTGCCATACATCGGAAACCTCTCCGGAATTATAAGCCGAATTCTCAGTAAGCACAACATAAAAAACATTCACAAACCACCACCTACTACGCAACCCCAAGGATGATTTAGGACTTAAAACACCTGGAGTTTACCGTATTATTCACTGGCAACCCCCCTTCCTCCACAAATGTATATACACGGGTTGATGCTCAGGACTGCACTTCTACCCCGAAGATGAGAGTGACGTTAGCTCTCGAAAGCTTGCAGTCTTTTCCACATCTCACCTGGTCGATAGCCTGAGAGAATCTTTTCATCATATATGTACATGTATCTCCACGTAGCATTCACGATCATTTTCTTAGCTAATATTTACATTGCTACAGATTTCTGGGTGTATGTTTATGTTTGTATTGCATGTGAAATTTTCCGAACTCTGTACTTGAGAATGGGTCCACTATGCAGACCATGGGGAAGAGTATGGCGATAAAAAAAGTTCAATTTTCCACCACCAGGTTGAAATGTGGCACTGTACTTCCATGATGGGTTGTAATAATGACGTAAACTGCTCCAATTGGTTATGGATTTGCCTTTATCTTGCAATCTTGCAATAAACGAGCAACTTCCAGCCACTAACAAATGTCTTTCTAATTAATAACTCTGCTAAATCACTTAACGTAATTATTTGTACAACCCATCATGGAAGTACAATGCCACATTTCAACCTGGTGGTGGAAAATTGAACTATTTTTTTTTCTATCGCCATCCTCTTCCCCATGGTCTGCATAGTGGATTCACCAAATTTCAGAATTCTACGATGCCTCAAACAGGCTACAGAGGGCTCTGAGTTGGGAAACTTTAATTCTGGCCACCCGGTACTATATATTTCTCGATTTTTAGATGCATGGTTTGAGTCTATTATTTCCTTTTTAACATTTATTTAGTTTAGAAATTTTGAAGTGATACATTACCAGTTGCAAGTGGCAGTCATTACTACACTGTGCATGGGCTAACTCCACTTTTGCTTGCTGATCTTGGAGAGTTAAGTTGACCCTCCTTTTACTTCTAACTTACCCGTCGTTTCTGTTGGTGCAACAGATATTCAGCCAATTTGTGGGTTAACTCTGTATCCAGTGACCATCCTCACTTTTGCCTGTGTTGGGTTGTCACAGTATCCCATATTTGGTTCTTGGGCAATTATGCTTATTTGGTAACCACATGATTCACTATATCTCTCTGTTTCCAGAGGCCGTTGAATACCACTTGTGAAATAGTTCACCCTTTTATTATAGTTAAAGCCACCCCTCTCTCTTCCAACTTTGGCTTTTAGCTAATGGTCTGGACTTATGTGTTTCCTCGTCCCTCTGATTCACAAAGAGACAGCGACAGTATGCTCTGATGACACACAGTGACATTTGTGTTCTTAAAAGGGTTTCCAGTAGGTATCAGGGCTGTCGCCTGCCAATGTCTTGAGCTCAGAGAATTCAATAAAGTATATAATATATAAATGGCTCGAGAATAAACCAAGCATTTATGAAATTAACAACTTGTTTTCCAAACCTATCAAGAAGCAAAGGACTAAAAGCTTTCCAAGATATTTCTAGTGAAAACTCATGATGTGATCAGTAAACATATTTTCAGTTGTTTTCTGTTCAACATTCTGTATGGGTCAGGATGGTGTAATAATAGAATTAACTATGCATTGGATATATTTCAGAAACGAATAAAAGCTCTCTCAAAACTGTTCAATGCTAGGGGATGAAAATAATGATTTTGATGCTTTTAGTGCAGTAAAATAAAACAAGACAAGAAAACTTGATTGGGGGGGGGGGGGGTGCAGATGTAAAAAGCACCTACAAAATGTAAGTGCATTTGGAAACAATTGACTGGAAATATAAGATGATTAATTTTAATTAATTTGGTGACAAGAATACATAATGTAAGCAGTTAGTTTCCACTTGTAGTATTTAATTTAAAATGCAATACAGGTATTTCCAGTTTCAAATGGTCTTCATCTGGTGAGATTAGAAGGATGCATGCTATAGAAAGTTTGTTTTTTATCTTAAATGAAGTCAGTCTGAAATGGTGGAAATGTTCTATTTTTCCCAACCTAATATGTGCCAGAATCAATAATAAAAGAAGTGAAAACTAATAACTAAATAATGTTAGCAGAATGCGTAAGCTGTGCTTTAATTGGTTTCTTCAGGCATAGTTGATATGAATTATTCATCATAATATTATAGTAACAAGTTGCATTATTATTTGCAGAAACAAAAGCACAATTTGCACGAGATGATCCAGCATTTCTTGTTCTCTTAAGTTTCTGGCTGTTTGGTAAGTATGTACATGCTCATATTTTTCTTTTGTCAAGAAATTGAATACTTTATTATTTTTATGAGACTTTTGTATTATAGTTGCTTCAAGGTAAAAAAAATGTGTCGACAATGACTTCAGTGTGCTAGTACAGAAATGAAACAACATCAGGTTATTTATAAAAGTAACAGTTGAAAATGAAAACAATGATGAACTGTTTTCTTCAATCTATGTATTTTGCCACAAACACAATAATATCTTCAGGAAACTAAGTGCAAGAAATAGGTTCATCCATTAACAATCAAACCACCCTGCATCTTAGGAAAACAATATTTGGTTAAACTTTGTAAGTCGAGCACACAAAATACATTTTGTTCAAGAAGCTTGAATTGCTCATCAAAGTAATGTAGTTACCTTTAACAAATATGACCTGAAATATTAGGAAAGTAACAGCAGACATTACATGTGAAAATGGATTCCTTATGTAAAACAAACTTCCTCATTTAATGAAAAGGATACAAAGTTGCCTAACAACATGGCCAAAAAATACAAACTTTCGTCTCCAATATTAAGGAAAATAAAATTAAAGATCCAATGATATAATCTGGAACTGCAGTGTAACCTTCAGCTGTCATAGGAAGTATCAGGCAGATTAGGCACCTATTAAAAATCAAGTCGGAGAACATTTATACTACTTTAAAAAATAAAACATTTACTGGTTTCATAAAACCACATAAATATGGAGAACCACAAAATGTCATTGCTAGCAACACTGCTTCAACATCTGACTGCTGACATTAGTCTAGTTTCTGCCTGGTTTTACGGAGTGTTGGAGTTTTCACCTTTTATCCTGATGATGGGGATGAGATATCCATGAAATGTCGATACTCCTTGGTGGTCTTTTATTTTTATGGTGTTCTGTTTTGTTTTCTCTTTTTTTGTGGTTTCAGTGTGCATAGGACTGTATTGATTCCGTTCTGGAAGCAGAGACTGAAGCTTGCAAGAATAGGAAGAGATATGATTGTGGTAATATTATTGACGTGTGAGATTAAAAAATATCAAAAGGTCTGATTAGGGAAAGTTTTTTAATCATCTGGTTAAGCTCCCCTTGCCCTCTGTACACCATGCTATAAGGGGGATGTGCTGGTAGGACCCCACACATTCCTTAATCTTGGCCAATTTGGGGGTGATGTGATCAGCATGACACTGGCCATTTTTACCCCTCCAGGTACACTCACTCACCTCACTTAGTACTCCGGCAGTTTGTTTCTTTATACAGCATATTTGCAGAATATACAATTAAACCTACACAAGTGTAGGCTTATACGCTGTATAAAATACACCTTATTAAAGGGTCTACCAATTTGAATGTCAAATCTTTAAAATTACCTAGAATGAAAACCACAAGTGATAATGACATACATTTTTTTTTATTTTGAAGAGCAGACAATGGCATTATGTTTTGAAGAATATGTCGTTCAAATGTCCTCCTCTGCTTCGGTCGGTGGAATGGATTCTGAATGTTCAATTATCCAGCATGTCTGCACACATATTGAATGGTATAGCCTCAATGGTTCGTTCAATGTTCCGTTTCAGGTCACGAACTGTCCGTGACTTAGTCTCATAGACCTTAGATTTGACATAACCCCATAGAAAATAATCTAGGGGGGTTAGGTCACATGATCTTGGTGGCCAGTTCACATCACCCTTTCTGGACAGAACTCCATTGTTCCATTGTTTGGCGAGGTGTGTGGCAAGTTGCACCATCCTGTTGGAAAAACACATTGTTGATGTCAAGATTTGCCAGTTTAGGCCACAAAAACTGCACCACCATATTCCTGTATCGCTCCCCATTCACAGTCACATGATTTCCATGTTGGTCCTCATTGGCCATTGGCCCAAAAACCACACCACACAGTCACTTTCTTAGGATGAAGGGGTACGTCCAAAATCACGTGCGGATTTTCATCTGCCCAAATCTTACAGTTTTGTTTGTTCTGTTGGTCGATTATGTTGACCATAAATTCCTCTGGATGCACAAAATGTCTATTGAACTGAACATGAATTTTGATAATAAATTCGAAGAATTTCTATGAGTTGTTGCATTGTGTATCTCTCCACGATAACTTGCCACAGACTACTGCACACAGATGTCACAGTTCCATCTCATCATTCCAGTCAGTGTTGCCACAAAACACTTTCAAAGTTCTGACGTCCAAATTCGTAACTTCGTTGTCCGTACTCTTCTATTTGAGGCTGGGTGAGCCCCAGAGCCACTTGATGCAGGGAGAGGGTTGGAAAAATTCAGATCTTAGTTCACCCAGCCCAGGAATCAAACTCTCCTGTGTGGCAGTCTACCTACTACACCACCGTGGCTTATATTAAAAAAAAAAGAAGAAACAAAAATTATTTTTTAATATGTTTTAAACAAATAAAATGTTTAAAACATACATCAAGAAAACAAATTTTTAAGTAGAATGGTTGATAAGGGTGGACTATGTTTCTATTCATAGTTATAAAGTATATGTACTTGATTAACTTCTTAAAATACCAACTTGTATAACTTGTAGGTTGTTTGAGAAGATTCAACTATTCCATAGTTGCCAGGCCCCACTCCCCATAGTAAGTACTTTGTTTTGTGAATGCAACAAAATACTTGGATATTAACAACAATGTACTCTTTGCAACACCTTATTTTTCCACCCTGAAAAAATTCACAAAGTCCTGAATTTGTAAATTTGGCGACATAGCACTTCAGAGCCAATATATAGTAGTCAACTTTGCAACAGTTCTTCTTTCTACATGAAAACGCTCTTGTGGATTTTTTCATTGTTTAACATTGCATGAAGTTAGAAACAGTTAAACAAAAATTGTAATTATAATTACTAGGGTTGAGAAAAATGTTTACGGTTTTTCGTTCTGAAATTGAAAAAGAGAGAAATTTATGTGCAGTTGGTTACACTGAACATGTTCACCCCCACCTGGAGAGAATTACTGTCACATTTGAATGCAAAGAGGCAAATTTCTCACGATTTTAGGTGACATTTCAGTAACAATACCTTGCACAATACCGGACGATTCTGAAAAGTGTTGTTTCCTTGATCTCTGTTGAAAAATTGTTCGGAACTCCGGCACAAGGTTGTTTACACAGAGTTTTTTGTTAGTAATCTCATGGAGCAGTTGCTTAGACAGTCTTAGGCTTAAATTCACATCTACACTCAAGCAACACTTAGGTCACTGTCCTCTAATGCTCCGTTCACAGTGAGGGGGTATCCAGACTAGCGATCAAGCTTCGCTCCCGTCAAGGTACGATCAACGTGAGTCTGGTGTTGGTTTCTTTACAGAGTACACCGATGTTGCTGTATAAGAAGCCTGCTGATTGTGCTAGGAATGATGTTTAAGAGATTTTCAATGACGGACTTGCCTGTTACAGCACTGGCATTAATTAGAAGGAAATAAAGAAGAAAGAGAATTGCAGAAACAGGGATTGATTGATATGGTTGATTTACTTAGGTTTTCTGCCAGTTTGGACTAATTGCGAGCATGAGGATTGTGATATGACGAAATGGATGAAGGGACATCACAAGGAACATCCATGCCCAGGCCGGGATTCGAATATGGAGCAGTTGGCGTTGTAGCACGCTGTGCTAAACATTCAGCCACGAATTGATTGCTTTAGTTTATTTTACTTCACTTTTTGTTCCTCTTTTGGCTAATTTGCGAAGATGAGGATGAGTGATGATATCATGAAATTGATGAATGAACACTCACAAACACCCATGTCCAGGCTGGATTCGAACCTGGGACATCTCGGCCAAGGAGGTCGGCTATTAAAATATAATACTGTTTATTGATATACTTTCGGTTTGAAATCGGCAAACTTTTATTTGCAGCTACAATGTGCAAAACTGTAAATGTCAACACTACTTTGTCGGTCTAGGTTTGGCCTCTTGTTTCATATCGACATTGTTGACCATTTCTTTTATCAGAAAGTTCCCGACACAACACGTGACAGATAAACATCAGGTTCTAAGCCTAGTTTGAAGGACCCGATTGTTACACACATCGTGTGAAAAGTTGTCTTCCTCAACTAAAGAAATGAATAATTTTGTTTAGTATTCCGTAAATGAAGAACGAGTTTGTGTAGATATCAAGAATGATTTTTTTGCCTTGGCAGGGGGTTGACCAATACCTGCTTTCCCTTTGCACACACACACACACAAATGACAATTTTGTTGTCCAGAAAAATATGACGGTCAACAGGTTAGCTTTTTGATTTAAGGATTTTAATTCATGCAAGAAAGGTCATTACAACTAGTGCTCATGGATCATATTTGTGGTTAGTCCCTATTGATTTTTTCATTGGTTATAATTGTAATTCGGTTGTTTGTCAGTTTTTTCTTAAATATCTTTTAACTAACTAACTAACTCTCTAGCCTTCTTAAACCCGAAGATTCATGGCTGCAGCAACACAGGCCTTCCATCTTTCCCTATCTTGAGTAAGTTCTATATACTCTTTTCCATCCCTACCGATTTCCCTTAGGTCCATCTCAACGTTGTCCCTCCATCTTCGCCTTGGCCTTCCTAAAGGTCTCTTACCATCACGTTTCCCAACAAGAATCCTGTAAACTCTTTCCTCTCCCATTCGCGCCACATGGCCTGCCCACCTAAGTCTTCTTGATTTAATAATTATGATAATATCTGGACATGAATACAAATTATGTAGTTCTAAATTATGTAACCTTCTCCACTCACCTGTCTCCTCATCCCTTTTAGGTCCAAAGATTTTCCTAAGGATCTTATTCTCAAATACTCTCAATTTATGTTCCTCTTTCAATGTAAGGGACCAAATTTCACATCCATATAATACTACAGGCAAAATTACTGTTTTGTATATTTTAACTTTTAGTTTCTTAGATATTAAAGGAGAAGACAAAAGTTTATGAAGAGAGAAGTAACATGCATTTCCTGAATTAAGCCTACTTTGTATTTCCTCTTTAACATAATTTTCATTTGTTAATATTACTCCTAAGTATTTGAATTTGGAAATTGGTTCAAACGAGTTGTTATCAATAATTAGATTTTGATTATTAGCTAACACTTGGTTTCGGCCTGTAAGCATATATTTAGTTTTCTCTTTGTTAACTTCCAAACCTATCTCTTTAGCAGTTTTGAAAAATATTTTAGCATTATTCTTAATTGTATTCACAACATCCCCCAGTAAGTCTACATCATCTGCATATGCTAACAACTTGAGTCACACCATTTAATTTTAGTCCTTCGTTAGTTTCTTTTACCTTCCTAACAGCACATTCTAAGGCAAAATTAAAGAGCAATGGAGATAATGCATCTCCTTGTTTTAACCCATCATGAATTGTAAATTTGTCAGACATATTAATACCCACACGAATTTACTTTCTGTTTCACTGGTGCATATTTTTATCATACTAACAAGCTTCTTAGGTATTCCAAACTCGATTAATATATTATATAATTTATCTCTTTTGACCGAATCATATTCTTTTTTGAAATCAATGAATAGCTGATGGACATTTTGATTATATTCCCACTTTTTTTCAAGTGTCTGTCTGATGTGAAAAATTTGATCTGTAGTTGATCTGTTACGTTTAAATCCACATTGATAATCACCTATAATTTCATTAGCATATGGGGTTAGTCTTGTTAAAAGAATGTTAGAAAATATGTTGTATGTTGTTGAGAGTAGAGAAATTCCACGGTAATTATTGCAGTTCATTTTATCACCTTTTTTAAACACAGGAACAATTATGGATTCTTTCCACTGTTGAGGGATTTCTTCTTTATTCCATATTAAACAAATTAATTTATGAATTTGACATATTAATGAATTTCCACCATATTTAATTAACTCAGCTGGTATTAAATCAATGCCAGGTGCTTTGTTATTCTTTAGCCTTTTAATAGCATCTTTAACTTCAGTCAAGTTAGGTTCTGGAACTAAAGGTTCTGCTGTGTGAACTTCATTCACTTCTGATTTATCTCCTACATGGACATTTAAAAGGTGATTAAAGTAGTTCTTCCATCTATTTAGAATATCGCTTGGGTCAGCTTGAAAATCACCGTCTTTATCTTTTATCAAGTTTACTTTAGGTTGCCACCCCTTTCTAAATTCATTTACACCTTTATATAAATCTCTGATATTTTTATTTTTGCTGTTTGTTTCAATTTCGTTAATTTTGCTTTTCAAGTAATCTCTTTTTTTACTTCTAAACGTGCGGTTAACTTCTCGCTTTATTCTATTATAATTGTTTGTATCATCAGAGTTATTTAACCACCTAAGTTAGCCTGATCTCTTATTTCTATTAGATTATGACATTCAATATCAAACCATGGCTTACGTTTTCTTGGTTTATGGTATCCTATACTTTCTTTAGCTGCTGATTCTATTGCATTACGTATGTGGTCCCAATTCTTATTTACGTCTGTCTCATTTATATTTTCATCATCATTTAAATCTTGCAAAACATCAAATCTATTTGACAGTTTAATTTGGTAATCTTTCTTAATTCTTTCATCAGTAAACTTTCCTGTATCAAATTTTATAACTTTTAGATTTTGTTGCTTATGATTTATCATTGAGAGTCTTTCTCTTAATTTAGCAATTACTAAATAATGGTCACTGGCACAGTCAGCACCTCTATGTGTACGGACGTCAATTATACTAGTATGCCTTCTCTTATCAATGAGAATATGATCTATCTGATTATGAGTTTTACCATCTGGAGAAGACCAGGTATATTTATGGATATCTTTATGTTTAAAAGTTGTACTTTTCACAATTAAATTCTTTGAGGTTGCAAAAGTAGTCAATCTTATACCATTATCATTACTTAATTCATGAAGACTTTCTTTACCAATCGTGGGTTTAAATGTCTCTTCTTTGCCAATCTGTGCATTACAGTCACCTAACAGAATTTTCATATCATACTGAGAAAATTTATCAAAGACCTGTTCTAACTCTATAAAAATCATCTTTAGTATTATCATCTTTATCTTCTGTTGGTGCATGTATGTTTATTAAAATAATTTTACACCACCTACCCTGTAAAACTGCATATGATATCCTATCAATAATAAATTCTACTGTTTTAAGAGCCGAGATAATTCTATTATTTATGAAAAAGCCTGTTCCAAAATTATGATTTTCAGTACCACCATAGAAAAAAGTATAATTTTTAGTTTTACAATTCCCTTCTCCTGGCCACCTAACTTCCTGGACAGCTACTACATCTAATTTATACTTAACTATCTCATTAACTGTACACTGAAATGCCCCAGGCCGGTAAAGGCTCAGAACATTCCAGGTGCCTAATTTAATATCCTTATTCCTAATGTAGATCTTATCCTTAGTCCAGGGACCTCCCAAAGTAGTCCCCACCCAGAGATCCGAACGGGGGACTATTTTACCTCCGGAATATTTTACCTTGGGAACATTCATGGCCTTATATTGCTGTTTCTTGACATGTCTTTTTACAGTGCAGAGTTGTCAGCTCTACGCCTAACCCCCAATATGAATGGAGGAACTACTACACAAGACAAACACAAACACATTAGACAGCACAATTACTACACAAGACGAACACAAACACATTAGACAGCACAACTACTACAGAAGACACACACAAACACATCACAACTATAACACAATATAAACACAAACACACCACAACTACTACACAATATAAACACAAACAAACTACACACCACAAGTACTACACAAGACAAACACAAATAAATTATACAGCACAACTACTATGCAAGACAAAACAAATAACACAATAGTAATATACAAGAATTGGATCCCCCCCTCAATTTAATTCTCAATCCTCCTCTAACTAAATTACTCGCCATAATCTAAAACCTAGAGTTGGATACTGTCCACCCCAATGATTAATTCAGATCCCCCCCGAAGAACCCACGTGTCAATTAATGACTAAAATGTAATTGTTGGATATTTGCCCCCATCCCTCGATACAACCCTTAAACACTTTCTTTTCTTCATCTAATGGATTAAATACGGTGCATTTAAGGTGTAAAATTTGCACATATATTTTGTAGAAATATATAATGTTGAATTTTATATTATTTAAAGAGGAAACCCTCCCCCCAAAAAATCTCGATGTCGAAACCTGCACCATAATCCCCCCTGTGGGCACCTCTGATATATATCTTTTAAAATATCTTTTACTCGGGTTTATGAAATTGCATAGTTTAACCGATGTTCTATGAACAGAATTAAGAGGAAAATATTTTGGGATTTTTTTACGCAATGCCCCCATCAATCAATTTTATCTATACTTGCCTTTCTCTGTGTTTCAATAGGTCTTCAGCCCGCTCATTTTCTATGCACAAAACTGGGTTACGTATCCTCTGTAACGAGGCTGAAGACTGCTACTGAACCGGACTGAATCGTGGGTTGAGGGATAGAGATGTTCACATCAACGATTAAGCTTCGGCAAAGTCAAGCTCCTCCCGCTCATGCTCCGGGTGAATATTCTTTCCACCCGATCGTGACCAGACCCCGAACCGAGCGTGATCGGAACGAACCTTGACCGAAGCGCTAGGTGTGAATGCTTCTATTTAAAAATAATTCAACAATATTTGACTGCACCGTGAGGGGAGGGTGATCTGAGCATTACTTGAGCATAGATGTGAATCAAGCTTTACTGTTATTCTTTTTCATCAAGAATGACACATCGTAGGTTCAGTCCCACTCTCTCCTGTCTTTTGTTATGTGAAGAAGACAGCTATTTACGATGTGTTGTAATAATATATA
The DNA here is from genome assembly GCF_977018435.1 of Lepisma saccharinum. Lineage (NCBI taxonomy): Eukaryota > Metazoa > Arthropoda > Insecta > Zygentoma > Lepismatidae > Lepisma > Lepisma saccharinum. The sequence goes on from NC_139231.1 coordinate 139,605,715, forward strand.
ATATAAGAACCTCGAGGAATGCTTCTGCTCATGTTTTTGGTTTTTCTCTGGCGCAATATTCACCAGTGACCACAAGCACAATGCTATTCAGTGATTGGCTGGATTTTAGGTTAGACCATTTTTTTCCCCTTTATTCAGCTCTCATAATTTATTCTATGTTATAAATATCTGTTTTAAAACAGGGTGTTCTTTGTTGTTTGTGCTCTTCACTTCAGATTAAAAGTATTTTTCATAATACATTAAAACATTTTATGCTACATTCAACGTTTCAAAACTATCTACCTTGGACTTTATGCTACTTCACATGATTCTGTGGATTCCACATGGCATCTTGTTTAATACGATTCAAATGTCTTCCGGAAATGCTGGATGTAAATTGCGTAAATATCAACGAACATTTCCCGGAATTGTAGATAAGTATTCTCGTCTGAGGCCGTTTACTTTCCAAAAAAGTCTCTGCTAAGAAGGGGTTTTGAAACCACAGCCTTCCACTCCACAAGCGAACGCAATTCCTCTACACCACACTGCTCACATTATATTAAGAACCCCGTTCGAGGGATGAAGGCATGCATATTTTTGTACTCGTGTAATGTAGGGTGATAATTTGGGAATGCTTGAATGATTGTGGCCATGGAGTAAGTTGGAAGGGAGGCGGCAGCGTACATACATTTTCCCTGCTGAGGGATAGCATCATCCACTTGATAATACAGAAAAATCAGATTTATATTTCGAAAATAACTTGAAGACCAATGCCGGTTTCTCCCCCACCAAAAATGGCTTTTCATAGTTTGTTAATATGCACTCATAAGATTTTCTATTGTTTTAATTTCACACGTTTCATATTTCAGAAGTTGATATCCCTTTCCTCTCTCTCTTTCTGCCAGTCTGCGGAAAAAAAGGATTGAAGTTTCTTGACAACCGGGGGCTGGCTCTGCTGCCTCCTTTTCGATTTCCAGATCCTACTTTCACCAAACAAGAATGAACTTCGTAACTAAACGATTGGGTGCTCAGAGCACACTATTGACAAAATGTGACAAGACACCAATAGAAATGTTCATCATTCTTCACTTTCATTGTTTTTGCTGAATATGTTTCCAATTAAAAATTCTGTGAGGAAGTTATAGACATGACATAGTGTGTGCATTGGCTTATTTAAACTGGTAGCTAGTTTTAACGTGAGCTACTTGGACAAGATGTGGTGTGTTTGTAGGTTCGATTCTCCATTGAGGCAGGATTTTTTTCAGGAGTATAGCATTGGGTGTAATGTTTATACACCGTGCTTGGAAATTTACATTGATCTCTGTATTTCAAGAGGTGAAAGGAAAGGGTAAAGAGGTCCAGCATTTCCAGAAGCCATTTCGATGGTAAGATACAATCATGTGCCACACGGATTGTGCAGAATCAAATTACGTTGAGCAAAGTCTGAGTGTGGTAGATATGAATATTGCGAATAAAACTAATAATTTGTTTAATCTGATACTTTGTGTTGAAATCAGAAAAAGTATTTTAGATACAAAACAGTGGTTGATTGACGACAATGCCTCAGGTTTTGTGTTTCTCAGATGTCGTACAATATATAAATGGTGATTAGTAGCTTTCTCACATCAGCCTTGTTCGGAATCACCATCCACTTACGTTAATTGGTGATTTGTTCTTTAGACAAATTGTAGGAAGGAGGCGATGGGATTAACAATGTTCATTACAAAGGAACGGATGTAACACATAACTGATATTAGGAATTTTAACTCACTAAACTGTCCCATCTGGAAAACAGGTAAATGCCAGGGAATTTTGCAGATTGTCTGGAATTTACGTGCAACAGAAAAAGTTGCAAAATGAACAAGCAGTTCATTTCCACTTCTGGATTCGGTTCTTGTGATTCAACTCCCAAATAAGATTCGGGTTAGAAACATGTTTCTTCGTCCTTATGATTATCACTCTTGTGCAAAATTCCTTTGAATTTCTGCAATAAATTTTCACTTTTATAATACTAGATATTAGAAAAAATATCAAAGTAAAACTTCCAGTCCAGATATCTGATTGATAACTAAAGTACATTGACAGTATGATCATAATTATCAGAAAGGTTGGTGAAGATGAGGTTATCATCTATTATTTTATAGATCTTAGTCTGGCCATTTCCTATAGAATTCCTATATGCAACAAAATTTCTTCAGATGCTGTGTACTTATAAATGTAAGCAAAAAAGCAGCATTTTCTATGACACTATAAATCCGCCAGAAAATGAAAAATTGTGTATGGTTTATGATCTTTTTCTGTTGTTTTTGTATTATGGAAATCTGTTATGGTAAAATAATGTACCTGTGTTACCTTAGCCTGAAGGCTAGATGCATTGTAGCATCCAATAAATTTGATGCCGATTGTGCTTTATTTTACTCTGAATTTTCACGTGTTCATGTGTGTGTAGAATGAAATTTGCTAAAGAAACGTTGTGAAAGTGAATATTCATAATAATTAACGGATTATATATTTAACTGAAAAACACAAGGATCAAAAGCAAAAATCATGATGATAAACATGTGTGGAAAAATGTCATTTTTGGACTGGAAAACCTGTAAATGTCAGGGAATTTCATAATCAAAAAATTGTAGCAACCCTGTGTCCCCTTAGTTACAGTTAATAATGCACTACATCAGTGTTGTTATGGCGGCTTAATATAATGGCATGTATGTTCAATTATAAATCAATATTTTAGGTGCGCAGTGAAAAGCACAAACAATAAAGATCTTAAATAACATTACCTACAGCATCCTGAATACAAACATACCATGTTAACGATGCATAGTTTACTTTAAATCCTGGCGATCAATGGAATACCATTAAATTTCTGATTAGTATTTCATCAACGAAGAAATAGAAATGTGCATCTCTCGAAGCATGCATCAAATTAATTTTACAATCATCTAATAAACTTTCATGTTATTCTTTGTACTTCCTAAACATTAAGTCTGGGGAACAGGCATTATGGCCAATCAACAGGAAAAAAAAGAAGGAACAAACAAACAAACACACACAAACACACACAAACACACATACACACACACACACACACACACACACACACACAGACACACACAGACACACACACACACACACACACACACACACACACACACAGACAGACAGACAGACAGACAGACAGACAGACAGACAGACAGACAGACAGACAGACAGACAGACAGACAGACAGACAGACAGACAGACAGACAGACAGACAGACAGACAGACAGACAGACAGACAGACAGACAGACAGACAGACAGACAGACAGACAGACAGACAGACAGACAGACAGACAGACAGACAGACAGACAGACAGACAGACAGACAGACAGACAGACAGACAGACAGACAGACAGACAGACAGACAGACAGACAGACAGACAGACAGACAGACAGACAGACAGACAGACAGACAGACAGACAGACAGACAGACAGACAGACAGACAGACAGACAGACAGACAGACAGACAGACAGACAGACAGACAGACAGACAGACAGACAGACAGACAGACAGACAGACAGACAGACAGACAGACAGACAGACAGACAGACAGACAGACAGACAGACAGACAGACAGACAGACAGACAGACAGACAGACAGACAGACAGACAGACAGACAGACAGACAGACAGACAGACAGACAGACAGACAGACAGACAGACAGACAGACAGACAGACAGACAGACAGACAGACAGACAGACAGACAGACAGACAGACAGACAGACAGACAGACAGACAGACAGACAGACAGACAGACAGACAGACAGACAGACAGACAGACAGACAGACAGACAGACAGACAGACAGACAGACAGACAGACAGACAGACAGACAGACAGACAGACAGACAGACAGACAGACAGACAGACAGACAGACAGACAGACAGACAGACAGACAGACAGACAGACAGACAGACAGACAGACAGACAGACAGACAGACAGACAGACAGACAGACAGACAGACAGACAGACAGACAGACAGACAGACAGACAGACAGACAGGGAGGGAGGGAGGGAGGAAGGAAGGATGGGATCTGAACCTGCAACCTCTCATGCTTGACAAGAAATAAGGCATGATAAAGATTCTAGCATCTTACCAATTGCTCCATAATACATTACATTACTGATGAAAAGTCCTTAGAAACATGTTGACTTTCATGGATGATCCACCTGCTTGTGTTCGAAAGACATTTTCTTCACTGGTCATGAAAGAAACCAATTTTTGAGAACTCTCTAATATTGTGCAATGTATTGTAAATCAAATGTCTTTTTAATTCCTCAGAAATTTACCTCTTTTTGCTCAAAGTTGATGATAATTTCCTCCAGGTGGGGCAAAACTCTATTCAGCGTTTCAAACCTTACATACATTTTTCTGATTTCAAATTGAGCACATAGAATCATAAAAATTCACCAAGATTCTTAACCAATTGGCTATTTCTGTTTGATTGTGTATATTATATTAGCAGTTTATATTTTCTAAAGTAATGGAATGTGCGAGATTGGAAACGTTTTACTGCATTGTTTTCCATCTAGTTCAGAGACCATCTCAAAGTTGGCTACTCTCAGCAATGCTGCCCATTTTACAAATTCTGGACTTTGAAAAATTTCTGGGCAGTTAAAGCAGAAGTTGCGAAGAGTACGTTAAATACAGAACAAAACTCTTTCATCTATATACCATTCAATCGTAGATGTGTTTTAAATACAGTGGAACCTCGATTTTACTTTTTTCAGAGGACCAAGGTGAAAAAACTTAAAATGCAGGAAAATGAAAAATTCAGAATTTTTTTTTTGACATTTTGCTCCATTAGGACCATGAAGAACGAATGTAAAATTGGGGTTCCACTGTATTTGTAATAAAACAGGTGTTTTAATTGTTTGCAACTTGATGTTTAAAACACTTTTGTTTTATGGTAGAAAAAACACAGGAGGGTAAGATAAGAGATGATTTAATATATTGAAGGTATCAAGAAATACTTGGTGCACTCACCAGGTGAAATGAAATGGCTGATATTGTCAACTTGCCTGCAATATCTTCAGACATCGAAAGATGGCTTCTGACTGCAGCGTAGCCAGGTGAAGGGTGTTGATAAGGAACACGTGCTGGATGATATGGTGCTCACATCTGTCTTTTAATGCTGATTGAGCGAATCAGAAATCAATTGAAGCTATTGCTCCACCTTAAAACAATAACAAAAATACTCCGGGTGGCTTCTTACAGCCCAACTAAAAACAATACTAAGAAAAGACATCAGACTTTTTCTATTAGTCACCTGTTTCCTCATCTCATTAATATCAAACAGACCCTCCTTATTCCCTTCTCATCATCACAACCTGAGAACACTTTGGTCCAAAACCCACCTTTGGCCTCCTGATACAACCATCTATGGTGCAACAGCTGCTGATTTATCATCACCTGCTGCACCTTACAGATTCACACTGCTGCAGATAAACTTACCCTCCAGTCCAAAGGCATCTGCCACCTCAATCTTACATGCACCCTCAATTGCCACATTTGAAGTGGCTTTTACTTCAGAGAAACTTGTACTGTCCTCAACCTCAGAATAAATAACCACAACAGCTATCATTGCTCCTCCATCTCGGATTTCACTCTTCTTCCATCATCTACGAACATCTCTTCTAGAAAGTGCTGACAAGAGAGCTTACGTGTATGTCATGCCCCCAAACAAGCCGCAAAACCCTGCGTGCGGAGGCCCGGAGACAAGTAAGCCGTTAGGGGGCCCTCAGCCATTGACATAGTAGAGAATTCGCGTATGTAAAAAATAAACATAGTTACTCAGGGGTTCTGAAAACAAATACAATATATACAGGTAAAGTTCCCTGTGCATGGCACCTTGCCATAAAGGCACATTTAGGGTATGTGGGGGTAGGGCCCCACATATTTTCGATGTCGGATATCTCGGAGGTGTGATCAGCACCATGCTCCAGCTGCCTTTACCCCCACTGTGTACCATTTGATTTGGAGCTGGGTGGGCCCTGGAGCCGCTTTATATGGGGACGAAGCTGGAAAAATTCCGTTGGACCACCCCACCCCGGTCTCCCGCATGGCAGTCAGAGTAGAATCATGAGAAAGGCAATGGTGAAGGTTTATTCAACCTACCTTTAATCAGGAAAATGTTATGGCTGCATGATTGTATCATTTTCCAGGTATAAGAAAACAGTGTCATATATGAATATATCATACTAGTTTTTGGACTTTTAACCACTGTTATTTTTTAAAGAGATTTACCTACGTTTCGGAGCCTGAATCTGCCTCCGTCTTCAGGGTAGCGTGTGGTCTGTTCGATCATATAAATGTTTGCCTTGGAAGATTATTCTTGGTGGCCTAGACTCCACCGCGTCTGTCGGTCACAAGGACCTCTATATACAAAAAGTTGCCAGGTAGGATTATCAGTGGCCCAGGCTCCACTTTGTCAGATAACCACGTCAAGGTCACGATCAAGGCTTTTGCGTGGCACCGTTAGGTTTCCACCTTGATCTCCGGGGACTGGACCGCCCCGGATTGCATGGGCCGCTGATAATCCTACCTGGCAACTTTTTGTATATAGAGGTCCTTGTGACCGACAGATGCGGTGGAGCCTAGGCCACCAAGAATAATCCTGCAAGGCAAAAATTTATAGACACCATATGATCTAACAGACCACACGCTACCCTGAAGACGGAGGCAGATTCAGCCTCCGAAATGTAGGTAAATCTCTTTAAAAAATAACAGTTGGTAAAAGTCCAAAAACTAGTATGAATAAATCACCACTGATTAGCTACAAAGAAAAATGAATATATCACATCACAATGGATGCACACAAAAACTTGGCACGCAACAGGTGGGAAATTACGCAAGATTCTGCTCTGATATCGGCGGTATCAATAATGTGGGATTATCACAGTTTGAGTGTCTTTCTTGCGCTTGTGCGTTTACTATTTCAGTATTACCTTTTTCAAACCAACAATTAATTAAAGGAAATGCATGCTGTATATTATGAATGAGTATGTGCGAGAATAGAGGAAGAAGAATGGGAATAGTGAAGTCTTCATGCTCTTGAATGAACCAGTCCATTGGAAAACAGTCATCTTTGTTTCCCTTCGGAAAAGTCGAGCAGAAGTTGAAAATATTATGTTTTCTATATGCCAAGGTTTTATATAATCAGGATTAGTATTTTTTTTTACATGTACCTGTAAACATGTGTGTGCTAATTCATACTGCATTGATGTGGCAGTTACATATTTATGGCAATGCATAACCAACGTTCAAAACAATACGTGCGCATGTGGGGGGGGGAGGGAGGTGGGGAGGTGGGAGACTTAATGGCCAGGTGACCCAAATGATTGCCCGGGACACCGCCTGCGATGGTGCCAGACCGGGGCATCCCGATTTAGTAGAGCCAAATCCTTATTTCTGATTACATAAATGTGGATATTTGTCTTATAAAGAGTTTGATTTGTGTAGAGATAAATAAATTGAAGTTACTTCTCAATGACAAATGTATATTGCAAAATCATGTAGCAATTTAAATTAAGAGACTGCTGTTATTTTGATATTACAATATACACGTTCTTTGACATTAAGGCATTGAAAAAACAAGTCTATTTGGCCGAAGGTGGAAAGTAGTGGGATCAGTGTAGAAAGTTGAGGCAGGGGGTGACAGTGTGGACAGTTGGGGTGCCAAAAATCGACCTCACCTGGATGAAAATTTTATAATCACACACACACACACACACACACACACACATACATTTTATATATATTTTATATATAATATGTGTCTGTGTGAAGGTAGGTAGGTAGAGGGGGCCTTTGGCAATATTTTGCGGGGGGGCGAAGATTTGTAGATCCAGCACTGTCATCTGGTCTCAGCCAGTGCTACTTTCTTTCCCACCCACCCCTATACTCGTGACATTTACATGACACTTATCCAACCAACACTCACCATTCAACTTTCAACCACGAGTGTGAGTGTACTGTTGTCCAATGCCTGTTCTCTGCAAACACTCTTCATCTGGGACACTACATTGAGATGCAATCTCTTCATTTTTTGCTGCTTGATGATAATGTGGCCAGACAGTGAAATATGAGTCATTACAATTTGCCAGGTGGGTGTCTCCTGTGGCATACATGTGGATAATTCCATGTCAAATCACGCAGGAGTTGACTGACCCTCATAGTTATAGATTTTGATGATATTTTGTACACAGTTTTGCTTTGCTCCAAAACCGAAACCTGGGATAGGATTCTGCTGAAATATGATTATTACATATTATATGAGGACGTTTCAAAAACTCTAGGGGGGTCCTGCATTTGAATCCCGGCTTGGGCATGGGTGTTCTTTTTGTGTGTCTTCATCAATTTCATCACATCATAACTTAGCCTTATCTTTGCAATTAGACAAAAGTGACAGTAAGAGTAAAAGTAAAGTGTCCCCCTGTGCTTTGCACCACACCATGAAGGTGCGTAGGGGGTCTGCAGTTAGGGCTGAAGGTGGGGCTGATGTGATCAGCACCATGCTCCTGGCCACCTTTACCCCCCAGAGTTTCCTCCAGGTACCCACTTTATACGATGCTGGGTGGGTGCCGGAGCTACTTGAACATGTGGAAAAAATATCTCTTCTCCCCCACTGGGGATCGAACACGGGTCTCTTAAGTGGCAGAAAAGCAAAGTAATATAAATGAAATCAATTATTGAAAATTCATTTTCCACAAACAGGAAATTTTCAATGAATGAATAAAGACACAGAAGCATACTTGAGCTTGTTGTAAAGAGGAAAGGCAGTAGCATATTATGACATGATCAGTAGATGAAAATTTGTAATGTTTGAGCACTGTTCAAATTTCAAATTTGGATGACTGAAAACACTAGCATGCAATGTAGATTGGACATTGTATTGTATGAGGGGCAGTCACATGAAAACCGAACACCCGCTACAAAGTGACAATGGAATTTGTTTTATTCAAAAGTAATTGCCACAAGTGTTGTTAAGTGTTAAGACATTTATCCCCCTGGGAGATGAGATGATCAATTCCAGTCTTGTAGAAAGAGGTAGGTCGCTGACGGATCCACAACCTCACCCACTGTTGCACTTCCTCGTCCGAATGAAACCGACATCCACAAATGTCTTTCTTCAGGTCATCAAAAATGTGGAAGTCACAAGGGGAAAGATCGGGGCTGTACGGAGGATGTTCAAGCGTTTCCCAGCCAAATGTCTGAAGCTTATCCCTCACCAGATTGGCAGTATGGGGACGGGCGTTATCATGCAAAAGGATGATTCCGTCCGACAGCATTCCAGGCATTTTGACTTAATGGCACGTCGCAGTTTCTGCAACGTGTCTGCATAGCGCTGCACATTGATTGTGGCTCCACGCTGTAGGAAGTCGACAAGCAGAGGGCCCTTGCAGTCGAAAAAGAAGCTCAGCATGACCTTACTCGTATGGACAGCCTTGGATTTCTTTGGCGGGGGAGAATCTACGTGTTTCCATTGTTGGTTTCGCTGTTTGTTCTTGGGCTCAAAATGGTGGCACCACGTTTCGTCCCCTGTGACAATACGTGAGAGAAACGCATTCTCTTCCTCGTGGTACCGCTGCAAATGACTCAGACATGCAGTCATTCTGTCAATCGTTTGTCCCTCCGTCAGTTGATGCGGAACCCACTGCGTGCAAATTTTTCGGAACTGCAGGTGATCTTTGATAATGGCATGCACAGAGCCATGACTAATGCCAACCTGCACAGAACCATGACTAATCCCAACCTGATCACAAATTTCTTCCTCTGTGATTCGTTGGTCTTCCTGGATCAGACCATCGATCTTCGCAATCACATCAGGCATAATGGCTCGATGGGCCTGTCCCGGCCGCGGATCGTCTTGCAGTGATGTGCGTCCTTCGTGGAATCTCTTCTGCCACTCGTGCACACTTGTCAAGGACATGCAGTGTTCGCCATACACTGCAGACATGCGACGATGGATTTCACGTGTTCCAGCACCCTCAGCCACCAAGAAACGAACCACCTGCCTTCCCTTCCCCCAAGATGGGAAATATTTTCTACAATAAATTTACTACAAATACATTTGAAAGTGTAAATTAAACATTACTACCCCTCCACCAGTTCTTCACTTTCTGCCATTGTTACTTTCCGTCTATTCATTTCCACATTTTGAACCTGAAGAACAGTTTTGTTTACTCATCTTGTAGCCTAAGGAAAATCAACAACTAAATATTGGCAGGCAAAGATCCTGTGCATACAACACCGTGCCATGAAGGAACATTTAGGGAATGTGGGAGTCGATCTTGACCATTTTGGGAAGTAATGTGATCAGCACCATGCTCCGGCCACCTTTACTCCACAGGTTTGCACCCAGGTACCCATTGATGTGAGGCGGGGTGAGCCCCAGAGCCACTTTATGTGGGGAAAAGGCTGGAAAAAATCCAACCTTAGATCACCCACCCCAGGAATTGAACCTGGCTCTCCTGCATGGCAGTCAGATACCCTACCGACTAGACCACCGTGGCTATAAAATATATATTTCTAAAATGGTAAAGTGTCATCCATCGTCTTCGCATGTGAAGTGAAGTTGACTTGGTGGCCTTCTTAATACCCACATGGAGGTTGCTGGAGCTTAATTAACCCTCCAAATCTCATTTCAAAATGTATCATTTTTTGTGTGTGTGTGTTTGATTTTTGGTTTTAATGTGGATATTAACAAAGTAAATATTTCATGATTTTTTTAAGAGTTCAGTATGTCCGTTATTAATAAGGTGTCACCTGTAGATGATGCTGAGCACTGAAAGTGACAAATGTTAAACTTCAGGCACTTCATTTCTATATTTTTGTCTTAATTATTTAATAGTGATGTTTCAGTGCATCCCTCCACAGTACTATTTCCAGATATGTCATTCGATTAATATTTATATATTGAATGTTTACAAAACAAGAGAAAATGCAAAGTCTTGAAGCCAGTAGCGTTGATTTGGTGCCAAAAATGGGGGGAAGTCCCCTCTAATCGCCACCAGTGCTTGAAGCTTGTATACATAATCCTGTAAAGAAACCAATATGGTTACCTTCTTACAGTTTTAATGGGATTACTTTAGTGTTCATATTTTCAATGAAGGTAGCACAAGCATGCAACTCAATCATTCAGTAGGGTGTATATTGAAGGTGTGGTGTGCTTCTCAGATGGCATAGTGATAATGTCGCCTTGCAATCAAAAGCATCCTGGATTCGATACTCTGTGGAGGCACATAGTGGTTCGGATCCTACTTCAACTGTAGGCCCAGTCCCGATTAGCTTATCTGTGCATAATGTGGACAATATCTCTGAAACGAACGGCCCGATCTCAACGAACGTTTTTTTTAAAAGAAAGCGTAATATATGTTCTATATTTAATGTTATCTTTGGTTTTTCGACAGGAGCAACCGTTAAGTAGTTGATTACGGATTTGTAAAAACATTTCGTATTTTACTAATAATTTATTAATAATCTAGGCATCTGAGAAGAAAATGTTCCACACAAACATTGTAGCGTAAACGCTAATCGTTAATTTGACATATTACACTTGTTGGTTTTCACCTTAGAATTCATATAAAACAAATTAATTACGTAGTGTGTGCATTGAATTCTTCTAGCAGCATGTGTCCTTAGTCCTATTTAATTACACGATTGTAACTGGTATTGAGTATTGAATAGTATATTATTGTTATATACATGCAATAACATTTACTAATAATCATAATAATTGTTATTAGTAATATTATTATTATTAATAATAATAGTTGTTTTTGTTGTATTAACTAGCCATGAATTTTGTTTAAATGTTACCGATGTTCATGAAAGAATGTTATTGATTGATTGATTGAAATTAAAATTTTGTATGCGTCAGCACTTAGGCTATTTTCACCCGCCATCGTATATGAGGCCAAACCCCTTACAATGTATAAAAAATCACCATGCGTGTCTCTAAAATCTCCTTACCCAGGGTTAAAACTGAGGCGGTACTGGAGCACTCAGCACATACGTATATTCCTATGAGCAAAACACAGGAGACCATACATACAACCATACAAAGGTAGCCTCCCCGATGGCTTAGTTGAACGTCGTCGCCTTGTGATCAAGGGGACCCGGGTTCGATACCCTGTGGAGGCACAAAGTGGTTCGGATGGATCCCACTTTAAACTGTAGGTCCGCTCCGGATTTTCCTATATGTGCATAACGTGTACTTAAAAATAAAATCTCAAATCAAACACCACTACAAAGGATTGTGCTGGCCGTAGGTTCAGACGCCAGAGCCTCGTTGGTCTCCAAGACTGCAGTTGCTGAGGTGAAGTACGTGGAAATGAGGTTAACATTTGGGAGTGTTCAGAAGAACATCATAACATACGTGTATACTCGTTATTAGTTACTGGTATTTTGTGGTTTCTAAAAATACCAGTTATCTGTATTTCTGTAATAAAGCTAATGAGCACAATTAATGTGAATATAATTTACGAATTATTAAAAGTTGTGAAATTCCAAGGAGGGAGAAGAAGTTACTGTATTCAATATGTTGCTCGCTCCACTCCAGCATGTCCGCTAAATTGTTTCTCCTTCGTTAAGGGAAAACTTTGCGTAAAAAGTAGAAGTATTTCAGACTTGCTCCAAAGCAACAGAAAAGATAACTTGAATTGTTTACGGAAAATGTCAAACAAAACAGAGTTATCTCTGTGGTGCCAATACGGGCGTGCATCAACGAGAACTACAAAAGTTCACGGACATCAAAACAACTACGTTTGCCACGTGTTTGGTCGATGCTCTTTACAAGTTTCGGAATGCCACAATTCAGCGGTGCCTTGCTAATTGCACCACACGAGTTCATGGCTTGTTCGCGTGCAGCACAATCGAAAAACGATCTATCGTTGCTAAGTTACGGCGACACATTCCAGGGTTGCCAATAACATTATTTTTTAAAAAGTGAGAAGTGCGCTGCGAGTTCTTCAAAAACACGCGACGCTGGTCTTTGAAATTACAGCATTATCTGGTTGTTCCCCCAAACCTTCAGAAACTCCGTGTTGTTTCGTTTTCCTAATGCTGGTTACGAAGTCGCACTCAGAGGAAATGTTTTCAGGGCAAGTGGTTCAGCTGCTGAAAAAAGCTATGGGTTCATTCCATGTCAAAGCAACGGGAAATGAGTAAATTTTTCACCTCTTCCCTCCGATTTTGAGCAGATTTGCAGTATGTGTTCCCTCATGTCTGTTCCCTAGGCATGCATGTAATTTATTTTTCGTAAAAATCGAGTAGAATCATTTTGAAAATTTCAAGTTTTTGAAAACGACTTACTTGTTTTTCCGATTATCTCTCATTCTACAGACCTCGGAAAACACTCATTTTGTAGCTCTTAAACCTGCGCATACAACGTGAAAGTCAACAATCTAAAATTTCGAAGTTTTAACCATTTTTCACAATGTTGATCATTTTGAAAAGTTTGCATCATGAGAGTAACGAATAAAATCTCAAAATATAACATAAATTCCCTTGTCTTCCTGAACATTATTAAAATGCTCAAAAAGATCTAAAAATTGCCAAAAAATGGCCTATCCCTAATCATGAGAAAAATAACCAATTACTTCATTACATTTTTATATTTTCGAGCAATCTTTCAACTTTTTTTTTAAAAAAAATATTCAAAATCATCAAATGCTTTAGCCTAGTCATAACATAATTATTTTTAACTCTGACATCAGTGAAACATGTGTATTTTGACACAGTATAATAACGACGGCCTACGTACACTGTGGATGGTGTGGATATAGGATCCCACACATTCTCGACTTCGGCCATAGTTGAGGTGATGTGATCCGCATCGTGCTCGGCCGTCTTGACCCGCCATCCACGCCCCCCCCAAAAAAACTGCTTCATGAAGGGACATCTTCGGAAAAATTCCACTCCGAGAATTGAACCCGAATTTCCCTAAGGCACTTAACGCCCTACCGACCGACGAAGTACTTTACTGAAGCGAAGACTTCCACAGAAAATGAGACAAAGTACACCTTTAAAACAAAATTTTAAAAAAATGACTTTTTATCTCGAAACACTCATTATGTGGCATAGTAAAGGGTGGCGCACGAAAAACCGGCCCGCCTGCCACGCGTGTATACCAGCTTCTGCGGGCCGGGCCGGTTTTTCGTCCGCGTAAAATTGCCAACAAGTAAACAGGCACATAAAAATATACAGTATTTCAATACTAGGTTACATTTGGTGCTGAAGATTTACTTGTCGCGTACACCACTATTTTTCAAAAAGGGGGCGGGGTCATAGTAACTTGATGAATTCACAGTAAGCTCTGTAGGTTCTAAGCAAACGCGAATATTTGGTAGAGTAGAAGGATTTATGTAAAATGCTTACACAACTTGCGATTTACATGTATGACTGACATAATTAAAAAATTCTATTGACATAATAGATGAAGAAGTTAAGATGCTAGCGTTACAAAACAAAAATATTTCCCTGTTGCTGAGTACACACAATGATAAATTCAGATTGTATTGAACATTCCTCTTTGCTGAGATGTACAGTGTACTTGATTGCTTTTCCTTACACTGATTTTGACATTTGACTTTTTTGCTATTCAGTCAAATTTTGGAGGGGCCTCCCGATGGCGCAGGTTTCCGGTTTCGATACCCGGTGGAGATCCATAGTTATTCGGATCCCACTTTAAACTGTAGGTCCAGTATCGAGTAGCTTATCTGTGCATAAAGTGAACTTTAAAAAAAAAAATCAGGCTACTACTTTTTCATCGTCTGCTCTTTAAGGTCCAAATCTAGTTTTGAACCTAGATGTATGATTACTTATACCTATGTGTTTCTTCTAAAGTACATATTAACTAAAAAATAAGAAGCCGAAGTTCATTACTTCACTGTAAAGTAAGTGCGGGATTTTACTTTTTTCATTATTTTTTTTAGTGCAAGGCTGTGTGGAATCAGTGGCATGCAAGTTTATAGTCCAAGGCCGTCTCTTTATGTGAATATACTGCTTATCATTGCATAGATGTAGCCAAGCATAGTTCACCACGTTAAATATCAGATGATCTTTTCGCCGTTGTGCACTGTGCAAGACATGAGGGAGCAACAGAAAAAAAGAACGAGACGAAAATCATGTAATGTTTTTGCAAGTGAAAGAACATCCGGAGAGCAGACACAGGCAAGGGAAGGGCCCTAAAGTCTCTTTGCCGCAATGCTCACATGATGTGTGTCACTATAGAGCATTATAGAGCTCAGGGACGGTAATGGTCACAACAGTAACTGGACCCCTAGAACGGCCAACGCCGCTGATGAGGTGATCGACGAGAGCTTGAGGGATTCGTCGCCACTCTTCACGTAGGGCAATCTCCAACTGTGGTAGAGTGGAGGGAGGAGCTGGTCTAGCTTCAATGGGTCTGCCAAGTGCATCCCAGACATGCTCAATTGGATTCAAATCTGTTGAGCACGCTGGCCACTCCATACTCTTAATTACCTCGTCCGGTAGCATGTTGTCCACCAACAGAGCTCTGTGAGGACGGGGACTATCGTCCATGGGAAGGAATCGGACATCAATTGCACCTGCGTACGGCATACCAAGACGTCTGAGGTACTCGTCCCTATATCTAAGGGATGCCATTTCGCCGAAGTAGGATTATTGCTTGTTCCACGTTTCCTCCAGATTAGGACACGTCGATCGTCAGGTTGGAGAGAACCGCGACTCATCGGGAAACAGCACCCGACTCTTGATTGATTGAATTGCTTTATTTTACTTCGCTTCTTGTGCCACTTTGGCTAATTTGCGAAGATGAGAATGAGTGATGATATGATGAAATTGATGAATGGACACTCACAAACATCCATGCCCAGGCCAGGATTCGAACCCTGGACCCCTAGCACTCGACTCTATTAGCGAATTAGCGCTACTAGTTTATGCATTTTATTATCCACTTGGAAACTTTTATCCTATTCCAAGAAACAGAGTCGCCCTGTATATTGCGAGCCCGAGGCAGCCTCACATACGAGACTTTTTCAATTTTCGTCTCTTTGCAACTTATACGCGCTTACAGTGTAACTGAAGAAACGACAAAAGGAGTGAAGGCGGGAAAAGTGATCGAAATTTATGTCCGACATGATTTCGTGGCACTTTCAGACATTTTCGTGGAGCGTGAATTATAGCGTGGTGGATGAGGTCAATTTGAATTTACACTTTATTCAGGTTAGGAATGGCAATGCTCTATATGCCCGCTATTCGACCTTGGTAATCCTTCGTCACGTTTCGGTAAGTTACACTGTCAAAGCTTATCGTTTGTTATGCATAGTTGTAATATTTTCTACTCCAATCTCTGTACATAAGGTGTTCAAGTGCATGCCAATATGGCGCTCTTTTTTCTTCTTCGTATATTTCAACTAGAATGGTGGTATTGTTTGGTCTAGTTTCACGTATGTCTTAAGCCATAGGGCCATGGCACTTTTGCAAAAGAACTTAGATTCCCTAATCAGGGTTGCTACGCGACTGGAAAACAGGGAAAAGTCAGGGAATTTGGTTGGTCAGGGAAAAGTCAGGGAATAGTCAGGGAATTTTGCATATTTTCTGGAATTTACGCGCATTTTGGAGTTACAGGAGAACCAGTTACAAAATGAACGAACGGTTCATTTCCACTTCCGAATTTAGTTCTTGTGATTCCAGTCCCCCCAAAAGATTCAGTTCAGAAACTTGTTCCTCTCATCATTATGACTTCTAGTCTGTTACGTACAAAATTATGGTTCCTTCGCATTTCAATTCTATATTTATTCACCCTCGGATGTAGGTTCTTGGATCCGTTCATTTTGCGATTCGTTCTTGTGAACCTGTTCAAGACCGGAATTTGGAGAGGCGTGAGATTTTCCTTAGAGAACACGCTACTCAAGACGAAACCTACGCACCAGCCATCCTCAGAATTTCTTGCGGCAAAAATGTTGCTTTAGCTTTGTGTGTGGTGAAGAAATGTTCTTTCTTCAAGAACACACCCGTTCTCTTTCGATACGTGAAGCGGAGCAGGTTGGTGTTCGGACAGTTCATTGGTTTTGGATCTGCAATAAAGCTTGAAGAGCAGAATTTCATGTAACTGGCTGTGGTTGACGTCACACTGGACGGTTGCGGACGCCGAGTAAAAACAAAGGGACTCACTACTTCGTTCCCCCCGTGAACCCGTTCTGTGAATTTGAATCCTTCGTTTGCGACCCGTTCAGAAGCAACCTGATCAACTAGTTCATTTGCTCGTTGTCGTAGTTTTTACATTGCAGAGATGTGTTACACCCGAGAAATTAGTGATTTTATGCAGTATCAGTGACGTCATTATTCGAATATGCACGTGTTTTGTGCATGTAGAACGAATTTATTTTTTAAAAACTGGTGCGAAATAGATGAATTAAACGTACGCTGGTCACACATCGTTGTTAGGTTAGGAATGTTGATTTCATGCCGTTAGTAATTTTAATTTTGTGAATATATGCTTTTGTGGTTAGGTTAGGAATGTCAGGTTTGGTTGTCTTAGAATTAAAATAAAGACCCTGAATGCACTCATTCCCACTAGTTTACGATACTTACTGTCGCTTGTCAACTGGAGAATACCTTGTCCGTGGGAAGCGTGTATGATTGAGTAAGGTCATTTTGAAGTTTTTATTCAACATAAATAACTTTTTCGAATCCAAATAATTTATTTTTTCATTGAATAGCATTATATTAATCACTTGGTAAATTTTCAGCTAATAACTGTGTATATTCATATTCATAATAATTAACGTGTCTGCATATTTAATTGAAAAACATGAGGTTCAAAAGCAAAACTCATGACGACAAACATGGAAAAATTTTATTTCTGGTCTGGAAAACCTGGAAAAGTCAGGGAATTTCATAATCAAAAAATCGTAGCTACCCTGCTAATAAAGTGGTGTGAAATATGGAACCTGAAACTTAATCCTCAGAAATGTACCACCATAACTTTCTCCTTAAAGAAAAATACATTTTATAGGCAATATTTCATAGAAACCAATTGCGTTCAAAGGATTGCCGCACAGAAGGACTTAGGCGTCATATTTGATGAGAAACTGTCCTTTTCTGACCACATCTCCGCAGTCACTAAGGGTTCCATGCGTATGCTGGGTCTCCTCTATCGTTTTACTGAAATAAACAACCTGTCTGCTCTCGGCACTTTTTACAAATCTTTCGTTTCACCTAAACTTGAATACTGTTCCCCGATCTGGTGTGCCCCTCAAAATTAGATGGACTAAATTCTGTTCTAAATTTCGTCCTGGCCATTGTTCGCCACCGAATTCCATCCACAAAACATTTACAAAAGTCCATCCTTCTGAAAATGCTAAATATGCATACCCCTCATGATAGACACATACTTGCAGACCATATTTTCCTCCATAAAATAACCAATGGGAACACAAGAAGTGATCGCCTTCTTCAAGAAATTCACTTTCGAGCACAAGGAGCTCCACAAGGAGCACTCAACTTTTCACGTATCAGAAACCAAGATTAAGCCTAATACAGCGTTCTCTCTTCCACAGACTGACTTCCCGGCCAATACAACACTCTACCAAACCAAGTTGATATTTTTGAAAACCAGTCACGTTTTAAAAAGCTACTGTGTAACAACATGTAATCCACTTTATCTCATATGTATGTATGCACAAACGTGTAGTATGAAGGAAAAAATTATGTATTTTAGTTTCTTATTATTATTTATTGTTACTTCCATTGTTATTTTTTGTTATTTCCATTGTTATTACATTCCAATGTAAAATGGCCAAAGCTGTATTTGGAATTCTCTGGTAAATAAATAAATAAATAATTGAATTCGATATCGAGCTACGAATAATAGGAGCAATTGTAGAAGTAACACGTTACCTTTTTAGAAGTAAAGATATTACTTCAACTTACTTTACTTGTGTTGCGTTGTTGATGCTTAGGAGATAAGTATGACATGGCTTGGTTGCTCCAAGAACATGCATGTTACCACATTTTCCACTATAATCACGATGACCGCAAAACACACGATTTTTTGTGTCCGAAAGTGCCACAACTGCAAGGGGTAGTACATCTTACAGTTAGCTTTATTTAGTGACAGTCGTTTATAATATTTGATATGCAAGGTATGTTCAATATATAACCAGAATTTTGAAATAAAACCTCAGGTAGCCCGTGAAGACGAAACTTGTGTTGTACAGACGGAATCAAATGAAATGTACTTCCCTTTTCCTACCAACTCAGAAGCGAGTTGGAAACTCTTCATTGCTCCTGTATAGATAAGAAAGTGGGGGAGGGCAGTAGCAGACAAGGCCAGCACGCAAACTTGTTTCCGGCAAGCTTTCTGTTGGAGTCTTGGCAGTTTGTGGAAGGATTTTGTGTTCCTACCACCCTCCCCCCTCCCCCTCCCTGCCTCTGCGCCTCTCTCTCTCTCTCTCTCTCTCTCTCTCTTCGTGAGGGCCAGGTCTTACCTACCTACTGCCGGCCTCACATCCACCTGCTAAGGTGGGAATTATGGGGTGACGTGTGGTCAGCAAGACAAGCCTTCAGTCGTTGTAGGTTTCCGTGACCAAGTCACGCTACTCATTTTTAGCTCCCCAATTTCCTCACGACTGTGGATGGCCAGCGGTTCCATACATAGGTCGAAATCTCGGGTTCGAATCCCGACCTGGGCATGAATGTTTGTGAGTGTTCATTTATCAATTTCATCATATCATCACTCATCCCCATCTTCGCAAATAAGCCAAAATTAGCACAAAAAGCTAAGTCAAATAAAAGCAAATTAATCAATGAAGTGTTAGGGCAGAACCATATATCACACAATTCAGGTGAAAGTGTTGTTGGTTGACGTGAATTGTTAATATGCCTAAACTCTTAAAATACTCTAATATCAGGTTTTCTGTTGCAATTATTATTTCAATTTTGAGGGCCTCCATGATCTAGTGCTTTGCATACTGCTCTATGAAACTGGAGACCCTATGTTCTATTGATTGATTGATTTGCTTTATTTTAATTCGCTTCTTGTGTCACTTTTGGCTAAACGCGACGATGAGGATGGTCGATGAAATGATGAAATTAATGAAGGGACATTCACAGTGAACACCGAATGAACACAATGCCAAGGCCGGTGATTAAGCAAGCTGTGCTAACCACTCTAACATGGAGGCCGCAATCCTTTTAATTAGGAGAAATCGTTATATGACATCGATCTAAGAACAGTTAATATTCGTCACGTCGGAGTTATTATATTTTAAATTTCGAACAATCAATTCAGAATTATTCTTAACCATTCTTTTGCCTACATCAAAACTTCCACACAATAAGATCAATTACACTAAGGACAACAGCGTTAGAGTCTATGATTTAAGGAATGATTAAGCACACGATGATGACGGAAAATAATTCACATGATTATAATGATGCATTACATCAGTGAAACATTAATTTTCGGTCATGAAGAAAAATTGAAAAACGCAGGGACACAATAACCGATTGATTGATTTATTTTATTTCACTTTTCTTCCACTTTTGGGTAATCACAAAGATAAGGATGAAAGGTGTGTTATGATGAAATTTGTGAAAGGACAACTACAAACGTAGATGGATAGGACACAGTCCAAACCCCACAGACCACTATACGGGCCTTATGTCTAGACGCCAGAACCTCGTTAGTGTGCAAAATGCACTCCATTGTCACAATGACGTAAGCATTCGTAGAATTGATTTGTATATCCTTCTTTTTTTCGAAAAACCCGAGATAAACTATTGCGCAATAATCTGTGATATGCTCATTACTTCTCAGGAACACTCGCGGCCTTCAACTAGTTTTATCCTTAAACAAAATTGCTGGTTAGGATGTTAACAGATACTTCCAAGACAATATCCAAAAAATACTGTCACATACGCAGAATGTATTTTTTTTATTTTCTCGTTTCTACTAGCCGGCCCCTGTGGCGGAGTGGTTAGCATATCGCGCTACGACGCTAGGAATCCCGGGTTCGAATCCTGGCCTGGGCATGGATGTTTCTGAGTGTCTATTCATCAATTTCATCATATCATCCCTCATTCCTATCTTCGCAAATTAGCCAAAAGTGGCACAAGAATCGAAATAAAATAAATAATCAAATCAAAATCGTTTCTACTACATCCCTGGGGAGTAAAGACGGCTGGAGCATGGTGCTGATCATATGACCTCCAAAATGGCCGGATTCGAGAATATACGGCGCCCTACTGCCACATCCCCTAAATGTGCCTTTATGGCACGGTTCTATACGCACGACGAACTTTACTTTACCTTTACTACTACTAACAATTTATGCCAGGAGTTTTTGTATTTTTGATCCTTCATTATGTCTCCATTGCTAACCTGGTTCATACCCAGTCGGGCCAGCAATTAGTCAATGCAATACAAATAAGACAAACTTAAAATGAAACAGGTGTCGTGCACGCGCAAACACACACAAATACAAGGGGGGGGGAGAGAGAGAGAGAGAGAGAGAGAGAGAGAGAGAGAGAGAGAGAGAGAGAGAGAGGGAGAGGGGTGGTGGTAGGAACACAAAATCCTTCCACAAACTGCCAAGACTCCGACAGAAAGCTTGCTTGAAACAAGTTTGCGTGCTGGCCTTGTCTGCTACTGCCCTCCCCCACTTTCTTATCTATACAGGAGCAATGAAGAGTTTCCAACTCGCTTCTCAGTTGGTAGGAAAAGGGAAGTACATTTCATTTGATCCCGTCTGTACTCGAGACCCCTGTATCTCCGAGCGAAGCTCCGTAGCACCGGGAGCGAATGATAAATCACTACATGATCATTTTTTTGTTTGTTTTTTATGCATGTTCAATATTATTGTTTTATAATACCAATGCAACTCCTTTCTTAAGCAGCTTTCAGATTAACTTACTAGAGGGCTGGGCTACGTGACTTGAAGCAGGCTTGCGGAAGGCGGATTACCGTATTTTCATACAAAGCTTAGTTTATTTTTGCGCGGATATTTTTATTATCAAGGAAGGCAGGAAATTAGAGATCGAATCATGTATTCGGCAAGCTTGAATACATTTTGAAATACGAGAAAAATTCACCACGTTGAACATTTCCCCCTCCCGCGTGTATCGGTATCTGTCTGCAGAGGCACCGTATCATGCATATTAGTCGCACATCAGTTTATTTTCCGTTTTGCCTGCAATTGTTTGTACATAAAGCCATTGAAGTGTCGCACGGAAATTTCTGCAAAGTTTGCCTACCTAGTACGCTTTCTGGCATCAAGTAAACAAGACTTCTGTTTGTTCCAACAGCTGAAACAAAGAGGAAGAACGTGAGGGAAGCAAGCACGTAAAGGGAGGGAACGTACCACAGAGTTCATAACCTTTTCTGTTTTTAAGCCACATATTGATTTTTGTTTCGTGACCTTCGCGATGGAATAACTGGGTAGCATGCGAGCAGGGGAGAAGGGGCTCGAATAGAGATAAAGGTGGTCGATTTTCCCAGACTTCGAACGAATTATGCCACCGCAAATGCCAGGACGAACTAACTTTCCCTTCCGTATTGTTGCTGGGAATAATACGAGCGAGAATGAAATGGACAAGGGAAATGCACGTTTGGTATTTGCATGGGAACATTTCTACAAACTCCAGTGACAAAAACTACACCGACGAATGCTCGCACATCTATCGTCTGCTGCAAGAAATAAATCGGTGTCACGTTGATTCTTCGGCTCCTTTACTGTCCATACACTAAGGTAGAACGTGACCTTCTGCAATGAAGTAAATTCATTAGGCTTGTTTAGAATTATCGCTGCGCGTTGACGAGATGAACTTTGTGCTCTGTGCAGTGGCTCAGCAAGCAAAGGGGGGTAGGGGGTGCGAGGGTTCTGTAAAGATACGCTTAAAATGACCCCCAAGAACTCGATCCAGATTGTATTCCCTGTACCCCACTGGCCACGCCCACGCCCAAGAGTAGAGTGGTCGGAAAAAAGTTTTTCTCGCGGATTTTTTGGTTCGCCCCCCCCCCCCCACAAGTGTTTCAAATTAGTGAAAACACATTAGTTGGCAGCATTTTTCTTGTTCCACAGCTTTCGTTTATATATCTAGTGGAAAATACAACCATTTCTAAATTTGCAATACAGCTTTTTACATGGAATTCATAGCTAGACATAAGCCACTTGTTTTGAATGGACAGTTTTTCCAGTGTGTTATATTCATATTTCAACAGGCTTTATAAATATATACATATACATAGTGTACACATCTTAACATAACTAAGATATGTTTTATATCGTTTTTGTAAATAGAATCTAATAGTCTGATAGAGTGTGTGGCCGCGGTGGCTCAGTCGGTAACGCGTCTGACTAATTGCTAAAGGTCCCGGGTTCGATCCCCGGCCGGTACAAATCCGGGAACTTTTCTAACGTTGGAAGCGGGCCCGGCCCCCACCCAGCGTCGAATAACATGGGTACCTGATCATATGACCCCCCACTCACGACCGGATGAAGAAAGTGTGGGGCGTTACCCCCACACCCCCTATACGCCTTCATGGCGTGGTGCTAAGCACAGGGGAGCACTAATTTTTATAGTCTGATAGAGTTGCCAAATTTTAAACTTGATAAAACGAAAACGCACATAATACAACTACATAATTTTGCTACATTTTTTAACACGCTTAATTAATCAAATGTACCCTCGGTGATAGTAATGTTTTGTTTTTCATTAAATCTAAAATTGCAAATGTAGGATAAAACATCTCAGCAAAAAGGATTTCTATTCTGGCTTCAAGTGTATCATGTATAATTTGACGTAATGGCTGACAAAATTAAGCTTTGTTTCAGTGTTACAAAAACACGAAAAATACGCTGGCCAAGGTAGTTTTATTCACATATAGAAAACTGTCTTGGCGGATTTAGTGTTTTTGTATTTTTCCCGCCTAGAGCACAGTGCTTTTCAATTTTCGTGAGACCGCAGCCCGGTATTTTTTTGTAAGTCTACGCCCCGATCCCAACAATTTTACTCATAAGTGCCGTTTTAAGTTTTTCAACTGTACACTTTAATTTATGCGCCCTTGAAATTAAATAGCTATTAATAAATATTGAGTTTGCTTTTGTGCACAGATAGGCTAATCTGGACGACCTACAGTTTGAAGTGGAATCCTAACCACTTTTTGTCTTCAGCGGGTATCGAACTCGCGGAGAATTCTCTTATACAGATATGTATTCAAGTATACAAACTTATCAAGATGAGTCTTGGCTGCTTACCATATTCTGAAGTTAGACGAACGATTGTCTTACACTGTATCAAGATATAAAGTTTATCATGATACGAACTTTCGCATCGCACAGAGCCTATTAAGGCAAACAGCTTTTCTCAATAATGTTTTTTTTTCTACGTGACTTCTCGTTTCGATGCCATTCATCCTCGAAAACTGAATTTTATCAACTTTGCAATTACAATAAACAATCACGTAGATATCCGAATGGTTTGTTTGAGTAAGTTGCACAGTAACGTAAATTTGTTTAGGTAAATTCTTCAAATACCAAATAAAAGTTCGAACGAGAATGCAGAAAATGCGGGAAGTACAGGGCTTTCCAATGAAGTTATTTTTGATGCTGTATTATTTAAAAATATCTAACGCGCGGGACGGGCAATTTTTCATTTTGGGGGAGGGGTGTGATTAATGTATTTTCGACATTTATTACAGACACAACATGAAAACTATATTTCTACTAAATATAACTACTCGTTAATGGAACTTGGCATTTGTTTTCCATATAGCTTCTCTAAGACTTGCCGGCCTCTGTGGCGGAGTGGTTATCACAGCGCGCTATGACGCCAGGGGTCCTGGGTTCAAATCTGTACTTGGGCATGGGTGTGTGTGAGTTGCCTTCATAGATTTCGTTACGTCATCACTCCTCATCTTCGCGATTGGCCAAAAGTGGCATAAAAGCGATGTGAAGTAAACCAAACCAAATCAATGAATCAATCAATTCTCTAAGGCTAAATTAGTTGCGCAGAAGGCAGCAGTGTGGACCGAGAGATATTGATCTTTAGACAACTAAGTCAGCTTCTTATAACTTCCCCACGTTGCTAGGCAAAAAACCTCATCTGAAGTTTACTCTGAAAGATTTGTTACCAATCTTCGAAACTTTATTAAGAAACTTTAGTAAATGTTCCAATTTCTCATTCAGTTAGTTAGTTCCAGAACTGGCCACAGCCACCGCGCATTTTCATTCTGTACATATAGTACGAGGCTACAGTTACACTAAATGTATCTGTTTCTTGTCAAACACAGCAGTCGCAGGGAAACATACTTTAAGTATGGTTTAGTTTCCATAACGCGTGGAAGTGACTGGACGAGACTCTAGGAAACTGCAGTCTTGTAATTAAATCTCCGGCATAGCTGACGATAGACGTACAGATCTTGTCTGTCACATACGAATTTTGGTTGGAATCAGTGGCGTAGCGTGATTGTATGAAAGGTGTAAGACTTCCTTAGATAAACCTGACCTGAATATTGGATAAAGAAAACCCAAAGATATTTTAACTAAATAGAATCTGTTTGAATCTAAGTCATGTATGGGCATACTCAATTTCAAACACAAATGCACACACTCTATGTTAACAATAATAGCATATGTATTACTTAATGAAAATTCTCATTTATACTGTAACTCGATCCGACGATCCTTTAGTCTGAACACCTCAATCACGTCGTCGTAGAATCGGGAGTTTCTGGTCAATGTCTTTAGCAGCTCAATGGATACGCATATCGGTCCCAAGTCTGATTTCCTTGCCTAAGTCTGTGTTCTGCGTTGAAATGTATGAATCCTCTTCAGTGCAGAGAACGACCTTTCCACCGACGAGCTTGAAGCAGGAACAGTGAGGAACAATTCTGTTAGTTTGTACACTTGTTCAACAGCTTCATTCAAATGGGTAGTACGCAAGTTGCAAGTACTCATGAAGTTCAAACACACTCTTTACTCGATATTCGGCTTCAGAATAAATTACCTGAAGCTCAACTTTCAACTGGTAGCAATTGACAAATTTCGCATACAGCTTAGTTAAAGACACAAACTCTTCTTCTGGAAAGGTCATGTCATATTTTTACTCTTATTATTCTTTTTCTTTCACTAACAAAACATTTGTGGGAAATGCGTAGGATACAATTTGCAAGTGCATTCGAGAATATTACTCATTATCATGGTTACGATATTTGAGCACATTTTGAAAAGCATATCAAGCAACTTAGTGAAAGGAAAAGGTAAAAAAAATAATAATCTGTAAATCATAACGCTAAGTATTACGCGTATGCTTTTAACATTACGGGCAACTGGGATGCACGCGCCGAACTTTGCGGGCGCTGCCGGATCTAGGATTACCAGACATTTTTCTTTTATATTTAACTTCGTTGCTTCTAATGAAGGTAATATCCAACATTAAACCATCTCTTTGTGAACTTAATAGTTAGTTTACACATTTAAAATGACACCCGTTTTGTTAGCTACACCTCCCGTCAAGCATTGTTGAAACAACACGGGAGTCGATTTTCTTGGTTCTCTTCCGACCGTGGCAAACATGAGTCAGACGCAGCGGGGACAGAAATTCTCGCCAGTTAGCACCCACTGGTATTGCGCCTTACAGTGCGTGAGAATCGGGGCGCCTTGTCATTGGTTGAGAAGATACTACGTAAGCAAACACACCCGCCATGGGCGAGTCCAAATCATTTCTCCCATTCACCCACACGTAAGTCCTCTCAAGAAGCCTTACAGAGAAACAACTCGAATCAAAACAAGTCCTCAATTGTTTCGTTAAAAGTTGTATTTGCAGTTGATATTGCTATGTGTGTTCAAGCGATAAATATGGGAATGAAATAAGTTTTCTTCAATAATTTCAACTTGTTGCCCCCTCCATGTAGGACTGCCTTGACGGGGCGAGGGGGCTTAGTAGGGAGGCCAATTTCATCTCATCATTTCACCCATTCTTCATATCCATATCTCACGTTTTTCACCATTCCATCACGTCATTCATCTCCATATCTTTGACCTCCCTATTAAGTAAGGTAGGGAGGTCATTTTCATCTCATCATTTCACTCATTCTTCACATCCATATCTCACGCTTTCACCATTCCATCACGTCATTCATCTCCATATCTTTGACCTCCCTATAACTAAGGGTCCTGCTAGAGGAGACAACCTCGATAAAAAACCCCTATCCCAAGGTGTGAGTTGCACGTGCCGATGGGACAGTGTTGGCTGCAGAGGTAGGTGCAGTCGCGAACGTGGCCTCGGGGATTTCGGTTTGGTCCTCGAGTAGCCTCCATTTTTGGGGGTAGGCCTTCCTCGGCATAGAGGGCATGTCGAGGCGACAATTTATGGACCCTCCACAATAACATAATTTTGTATATGGGTACAAAAAACAACTCAAACGGGGGGAAACCCCCAAAACGAGCGCGGCCTTCGAGCCCGCTTCAGTTAGTGGAAAAGACAAGTAACGTGCCACGTTATCTTGTGATAAGTATAGTGCAGAAGACCGAGAGTAACGATGAATCTGCAACAACCAAGAAACATGGAGCTGCTACATTAAAGGACTTGTCACCATTTCTGATCAAGAAACAGCTCGACTACGCCGCTGGTTCAGATGTACCAGAAATAAAAAAGCTGCGAAACGGGAGTCTACTGATCCAGACCAGCACAGATCGCCAGACCAACAACCTTTTAAAGCTACGATCTTTGGGAGACTTTCCTGTTAATGTTGAACCTCACCGTCAACTTAACAGTAGTAGAGGTGTGATTCGCCACTGGGATCTGCTAAATGCTGAGGAGGAAGAGATTCTTGAAGCACTCTCAGACCAACATGTGACCGCAGTGCAGCGAATAAAGACTCGTAAGTCCGGAGAACTAGTACCAACTGCTTCACTCATAGTGACGTTTCAAACGACCACTCTCCCAGCTATTGTACGGGCTGGATATTTGAGACTCAAAGTCCGTCCGTACATCCCTAACCCGATGCGGTGTTTCAAATGCCAGCACTTTGGGCACACCCAGCCTTCCTGCAAGGCCACTACTGCCCTTTGTGGTAAGTGTAGTAAGCCTGATCATGGGACCGAACCTTGTTCTTCTGGTCCCAAATGCATTAACTGCCAAGGCGAGCACCCAGTCTGGCATCGTGACTGCCCCTCTTTCCAACAAGAGAAGAAAATCAGAGAGTTGGTCGTCACAGAGAAAATATCTGCTGGTGAAGCAAAACAACGTCTCCGTGACAGTATACGCACCACTTTACCTGTGCCATTCGCTACAGTTGCTGCAGCTGCTCTTACCCGTCGCAGTGTAGGGGTACAAACCAGCGACGTGTCCACGCAAACAACAACGCTTCCCGTTGTAGCTCGACCTGCTTCGAGGAAACCAGCAACCACTCCTCGCTCCACAGAGAAGAAGTTCAAGCAGGTACACAGCAAAGAATACTTCCTGAAATCCAGTAGCTCTCCAGTGAGGGTGGCATCGACCACCCTGAAACTTAAAGCGCAGCTGAAAGCTGCCCGGCGGGCGCTAAAAGCACCCGCCCCCACTCCTCCTTCATCCCCTTCGCCCTCTGTGTCCTTACCCGAGGACATGATACAGGACGAAGCCGCGGATGAAGAATTTATCAAGGTGACAGGGCCTAGAAACAGAGTACGCCTCAAAAGGTAACTATAATACCTCCAGCTATGGCTTATTGTCTCCAATGGAACCTTAACGGTTTCCGTACACATCTCGAGGAACTGCAAATCTTAATATCTGAATTTGACCCTGCCATTATATGTCTCCAAGAGACACATTTTCGTCCAAATGGATCAGTGATTCTAAACGGATACACGCTTTACCGCACCGACAAGCTTCCTGAGGGTCGTCGTGCACACGGTGGTGTTGCAAATCGGTGTTCGAGATACCATCCACTCAACACCAATCTTTCTCACCACCCCCCTCCAAGCTGTCGCCGTGCGGGTCCATCTACCACAGCCAATATCTGTGTGCTGTGTCTACATCACAAGGGAGGAGCGATTCTCTCTTGAGGACCTCCATTATATATTCGAACATCTTCCGTCTCCTGTAGTTCTTTTGGGCGATTTTAATTCCTACCATTGTTTGTGGGGCTCCGTTCGTACAGAGCCCCGGGGTCAAATTGTAGATAAATTCCGTGAGGCATCAGGTTTAACGTTGCTGAATGATGGAACTCCCACATATTTCAGTCCTTCTTCTGGCACATACTCTGCGTTGGACTTGTCCTTTTGCAGTCCCAGCCTTGCTCCTACCACATCTTGGAGCGTTCATCCTGATCTCTGTGGGAGTGATCACTTCCCTCTCATTCTTACCTTCGAACATCTTCAGCAATCACGTGAACAACACCCTCACTGGAATCTCAGTCGGGCCGACTGGGAAGCTTTCGAGCGTGCAGTAGACCTTGAAGTCGATCTTGCGTCGACTCTACCACCAATCGACGCCTTAGATGTCTTTGTGTCAGGAGTGCATGATGCTGCACGCACCTCCATTCCACATCCCAGTGGACCTGCGAGGCGACGCCCAGTCCCCTGGTGGACTGCGGAGATCGGTGCAGCCATCAAGGACCGCAATCATGCTCTCGATCGATTTAATAGGAACCACACTGCCGCAAACCTCGAGCAGTTCCGCATTAAACGTGCCCGTGCCCGTCAGCTCATTCGAGCCAGTAGAAGGCGTGCTGGGTCCAATACGTGTCTTCTCTGACGAAGCAGGCTTCGTCGAAAGCCGTTTGGACCAAAGTACGTCGCATCCAGGGGGGTGCATCTACTCCTCTGAGCGCTCTGGAGCACGATGGGACGTTGTACACAGATTCCGGAGACATAGCTAATATCTTGGCCACGCAGTTTTCTGGTGCGTCTAGCTCTGTAAATTATGAACCACGTTTCCGCCGTGAGAAGGACCGTCAGGAACGACGCCGTCTAGTTTTTCGAAGTCATAACACCGAGCCATACAACTCTCCATTCACTGAACGGGAGTTCGATCAGGCACTTCGAGATTCTAAGAATACAGCTCCTGGAGTGGACAAGATCCAGTATGAGATGCTTCGTCATCTGCCCATTGGAGCAAGAAATTTCCTTTTGGCGGTATTCAACAGGCTTTGGTTGGAGGACTCTTTCCCCACTTCCTGGAAAGAAGCAATTATCGTTCCCATCCTGAAGCCAGGTAAACAACGCACCGCAGCCTCGAGTTATAGGCCTATTGCCTTAACTAGCTGTGTGTGCAAGTTGATGGAACGCATGATCAACAAGCGTCTCACCTGGTTTTTGGAGCAAAACTGCTTGATAAGTAATTTTCAATGTGGTTTTCGCTCCAACCGTTCCACACTGGACCATCTGGTTCAGTTTGAAACACATTCAGGATGCATTTCTCAACAAGGAACATTTAGTTGCAGTTTTCTTTGACCTCCAAAAAGCATATGACACAACGTGGCGTTTTGGCATCCTAAAGCAGCTCCATTCTTGGGGCGTGCGTGGCCATATGGCGTACTTTATTAAAAACTTTTTATCTGATCGTTTTTTCCGCGTACGTGTTGGGAACTCCTTTTCGGATCTTCACGAACAAGAGAACGGTGTCCCACAGGGCAGCGTATTAAGTGTGACTCTGTTTGCTATAGCAGTGAACAGTGTTATGGCAAGCATTGTTGCCCCTGTACATGGTCTTTTGTATGTAGAAGACCTCACGATCTTTTGTCGCTCACGGAATCTCGCGTCAGCTTCTCGTCAACTCCAACTGACGATAAACCGTTTGGTTGAGTGGTCCTCCCAAACAGGTTTCACCTTCTCATCCGAGAAATCCGTGTGTGTTCACTTTTGTCGTCAACGTACATGTCATTTCGAACCTGACCTGTACATGGGGAAATCTCCCCTGTGCTTCGTGAATGAGGTCCGCTTCCTGGGCCTCATTTTCGATAAGAAATTAACAGGGCTACCTCACCTTCGCCAGTTAAAGTTCTCTTGTCTTCGAGTTCTCAACCTTTTACGTGTTTTATCCCATACTTCCTGGGGTGCTGATAGGACGGTACTGCTTCGATTGTATCGTGCACTCATCAGGTCGAAGCTTGATTATGGATGTGTTGTGTATTCTTCTGCCCGCCCATCTAGACTTCGCATCCTAGACACCGTCCACCATGCTGGTATACGTGTGTGCTCTGGTGCTTTTCGGACCAGCCCTATCGCCAGTTTGTACGTAGAGGCATCTGAGCCGTCGCTGTCTCTGCGAAGACAGCGGCTGGTAATGAACTACTTCTTCCATCTTCGCTCGATGCCTTCACATCCCTCATTTCACACCATCTCAGACGTGAATAGGCTGGCAAGGTATCGGCTCCGCCCTAGTGCCACAAGACCATTTGGTGTTCGTGCAGACGAGATCCTGTCAGCACTTGGTGTTAACAGTGATCTTCCTGGCGTCTCTCCACTCATTCCGCCTCTCCCTACCTGGGAGTTTCCTGCACCTTCTATCGATTTTTCTCTGACTGCCCTTCCAAAGTCAGAGACACCAATGGTTGTTTACCAGCAAAGGTTTTTAGAACTTCGTGCGAATCACCCCAATTTTAATGTGTTTTACACGGATGGGTCCAAGACAGTCGAATCTGTTGGTTGCGCCTTCGTCCTAGACTCTGAAAGTTCCAGTTTCTCGCTACATCCTGCCTGTTCCATCTATACGGCAGAGTTGTACGCCATTCTAAAGGCACTGGATTTTGCAGATGTCAACGGTCTGAAGAAGGTCCTGGTGTGCTGTGATTCGACCAGCGTGTTACAGTCTCTGGATTCGCCGTATTCCCGGCATCCAGTAGCGCAACGCATATTCAGACGGCTTGTGTCCTTATCTGCCAACACGGATGTACACTTCTGTTGGGTCCCTAGCCACGTGGGCATCCAGGGGAACGAAGCAGCTGATGCTGCCGCCAAGTCTGCTGATGCAGATGGCGACGTTCTCGTCCACCTTTTGCCAGCTAGCGACCTGCAGAATGTGTTCCGTTCTCGCCTTCTTGACACTTGGCAGACCGAGTGGGATGTGGAAACGGGGAACAAGCTTCACGCTGTGAAGCCCACCATAGGTGTTTGGCGTTCCTCGTCTCGTCCCTCTCGGCGAGAAGACGTTATTCTTACCCGCCTGCGTATAGGACACAGCCGTCTCACGCATGGTCACCTACTGCAAGGGCTTGACCCTCCGTTGTGTCGTACTTGTAATGTTATTTTAAGCATCCGACACATTCTCGTTGAATGTGTCGATCTTGCTTACCTCCGGCAGACTTTTAACCTTTCGGGCTGTTTGTCATCCCTCTTGGGTGATGACAGCAGTATTTTAACAAATGTTTTTAGTTTTTTGCGAAGAGCTGGACTCTTCCACCGTCTGTAAGGAGGTTTTTAGTTTATTCTGACTTTTTAATGTGTTGTGTTGACTCGTGCAGGTCTTTTTACAACCTGCACTTTTAGTTTTTCCCAAAGGGCTATTTACACCCCTTTTTTAGTTTTGTCAGAAGTTTAGATAAGGGGATGTTTCCCCGTATACACGGAAGGGTGCAAAATGGCCTTAAGTGCCGACGCACCCAAAACATTTTAAATCAATCAATCAATCAATTTCAACTTGTAAGGTGGACTTACAAGCCTTACGTGGGCACTACGCCGCTGGTTGGAATGCATGGCCTCTTCGGACCGTTGCTTAGCAAATTGCTCAGAAAAAGCTGTATGATATCCGAGGTGTTGGTATTGTATTTGTAACTGACCAAGTGTAGGTGATTGTCTGACGTTCGATCAAGTTGACGTCTCAGCGGTCCGTATGAGTTTTACCTGACAGACCGCGGCGAGGGTAAGACGTGAAACCCCCATCGTCGTAGCCGTGCAAAAAAGTAAGAAAATAGCCCAATAATGAGAGAAAAATGTGAAATTACTAGGTAAAATATTTTTTCTCATGCTAGGAAATGTGATTGGCCTCCATACAAAATAGTACTCATGCAAAAGCGTCTTAACATGCGTATTCCTAATTGTTCGTAAAATTTCGAAGAATTACATAATTATTTACCTTCAAGCAAATAGGTGCGAAAATTGCTACAAATAAGAAACTGTTGATTCTGAATACTGCGACTTCATTATTTTACACGAAGAAATTTTAAATTTGGAGACCCTGATTAGGTCTGATGTATACGGACACCACGTTGACGTCTGAACTGCCGCTTTTTGGTCGGCCGTTAGCAAGAATGTAAACTAATGGCATGACTCCTTGCTCGCTCACTCACTCACTCACTCTCTCTCTCTCTCTCTCTCTCTCTCTCTCTCTGTCTCTGTGTGTGTGTCTCTCTCTCTCTATTCACGATACTCACCAGAGAGCGACCCTTTCACTTGTTCGAGGGTCCACTAAATTTACAAATACGGTACATTCTCGGTCAGAGCATGAAACATCACAAACTCCTTATTTCTTAATAATGTGCACGGAAAACATCATTAATTGACAGCATATGGGATTTTATTCTTCACAGCAATTAAAAAAATATTTTGAAGAATACTATACGTCATAATTGTATGTGAATACAAATGCAATATATTAATAGCGAAATAAAAAAATCTACATGCACTGGAGATCAATTTAAAAGCTTGTGAGACAATTCTTTTCAAGGAACTGAAAGTGCATTTGTCCAATGTGTATGGAATATCAACATTTTTGAATCGCTACAATTCTGTAAAATTACATTTTGAAGTGAATCCGGCGGCATTTAATCATTAACTAATAACGCTAACATAACGTGGAAAAAATTTATTTGCAGAAAATAATTACAATATTCAACTATCAAAAAATCTTACAAATAACAAAGTGCAACATTCTTCAACATACGTAATTACATTCAATGTATAAATATAACAATGTGTATAAATGTATTCAGCATTACAAATTTTGTTCAATGCGAACTAACCTACTTGATTGTCTGTAAATTGCATACATGCATCCCGTGTTGTACGCCATGCTTTCCATACATGCGCCAATGAAATAAATCGAAATTTGTATACAAACCCTTACAATAATTGACTTCTCGATTCTCTTTTTCGATGCAGTTTGTTGAAACAATAATTTCCTTCGATAACTTACAGGTACATAAAACAAACATATTCAAAGAAAAGTCTATGCGGGTTTATCATATCTTGTTTCCAAGCGTGCATGCTTTCAGTAATCATTACTTATTTTTTTCTAAATAAAATAAAAATAAGAAATTATTGATGTCGTTTGATTATATACTACTAGGAGGGGAGACCAAGGACACTTGATCAACATTATTCCTTAGGTTTGAATTCCACTTGTTGATTCCTTATCCTAAAGTAATAATACTTTTACCTTTCATCTGTGAATGATCGATACCCGGAAGGTTGCTGTTTGAGCTCATGATACAACAAATATGCGACCCTAGCTCCCTTGATGTGAAGGCAAAATGTAAAAGTATATTTGTGGAGGCACTTTCTTGAACATGTCTAAATAGAGTTTTTTTATTTACTTTTTTGACCATGTCTAAATACAGTTTTTTTTTACAGCACGTGATAAAGACCCATGGAAAATTATTTCTAGATTTATACGAAATCAAATCAATATGTAACAAAGTTTTTTCTTGTTCTTGAGAAAAGAAATGACTAGTTTTTCTTCGTTACCTTTACCTATTAGTAGGTAGTAGGCATTGTGTTAAAAATTGTCGAACCTTGCAATTTATTAGATTCTAGGCGATGATTATCACAGACGAGGTTTCTTAAAAGTGCAGTGACTTTTAGTTTGTTAGCAAGGGAAGTCACGTTTATTCAAGTATTCGTAATCTTGTATATTTTGATTCTTCTGGTAGTTTCTTTTAACATTAACAGCATGGCACAATGGTTTTCTACGACGATCGAATAACACTACAATTTAATCAAAAGAAACTTGATATCCAAACAATTAGTTTATTGGTTAGAGAATTACAGTTTAAATCTGAGCCATTGATGGATTTCCACACATCCTTTATCCTGCTAGGACTGAGTTCGTGAACAGTGACCAAAGGAAGATAATTACATGGGTGGTCAAAGAACGGTCTGTTGATTCGAAAACCAGGCTCGTGTTTTAAGTGAATACCTAGCTTTTGAAAAGCCACTAAACCTGTCAAAAACACATCCTCCAATGGCACCATTGGTGTTTTCAAAGAAGTTTTATATAGTAGGTCAACAATATTTCCTGACAAAATATAAGCCGTCCCCGATAAAAAGGGTGGGTAAGTTTGTTCTGAATAGAAATGAGAAGGCAGAAACCATTTTGATTTGGGATCACGGATGGGTTTAACTCTGTCGTGCAAGAAGCCTCTTATTTCAGACTTAGAAGCACCTGTGAAGCTTAGACGTTTCCTCATTGCTTTTATATTTATAAACATATCATCGTCTGTTTTTAAAACGTAGTTCAATTTTGGACAAGTTCGCGAGGCCCACTTTAGCATAAACACAGTCTTTATAGTAAGATTGAGATAGGAATCAACAAAGTTTTCCACGATTATATCTTGATGTTCTTCAGCTTCAGTCTTGACTTTCTCCTGGGAAAAGGAAGTGACAGTTAATAAGTGCAGTGAATATTAAACAGTTGTTAATTAGTGTTAGTCGAAACATTTATTTGCAAATTACGCTCTCTGGTTTAATAATTTAATAATATATATACGTATATGCACCACGCGGGAGACGCGGGTTCGATTCCTGGAGTAAAGCGGACTTGGGCTCACCCAAAATCTAATCAATTTGTGCTTGGGGCAGCCTTTAGGGTTGACCTCTTGTGCTTTCTTAATTTATCAGCACAATTTGTTATAAATATTTGGCTAACGATATAGTGAAAAATAACAACTGGATCAAATATTTAGGAGTACCCAAGTGCCAAAACAACGTGACTATGTTGGCCCGTGCTTTTAAAAATGCATTGCGAGGTGCAAAATACGAAACTGCTTACCTTCACCTTAGCCTCGTCATTTAGCCCCAGGAAGAACAAGAGTCGAGTGTCTGCATGTGAAATGGCTTCTTTGCCCCAAGTTTCTCGTATGGCCTCGCGTGCTTTGAAATTCTTCGGTGCCGAAGTTACTGCTATAAGAAATAAAGCATTGCTCTGACAAATATTGTGTTGGTCTACGAGGGTCGTGAATTCGTTTGGCATGACGTATTCGGAGATGTTGCGGGTGTGGATCCTGGAAAAGCGCTTCGTGCCATCATCAGACATCAGGATGAACGAATAATACAGCATGAAGGTTACTAGCAGCAGTATGGCCAGAACGTTTCGTTGCAGAGGCACACATAACTTGCAACCTGTAAAAACAAATAAAAAAAATAAACACGCTGGATATAACTACACTCATGCTCATAAATTAAGGATAATAGAGGTTTTGGTGCCCCACGATACAGCACTGAAACAAACTAGTTGTGGTAGCACAGACACATGTTGAACACACAAGAAAGACATCCACATATCCTGTTTAACCCTGTTTATTGCAGAAAACGTGAGAAAAACTAAAGAGCGCACATATGATACAAAGGAAGGGAGATTGTAAAATGTTCTTCCACAGTTCTTTGAGCATGTGCACAGGTTTCAGTATGGAATGTGATGCCCCTGCACATTGACACATGCAGTACAACGGCTTGGCATACTCTGGAGGAGGTTGTCGAGCAGCTGTTGGGGCATGGCCTCCCATTCTTGCACCAGTGCCTGTCGGAACTCCTGAAGAGTCCGAGGAGGTGGAAGACGTGCGGCGATACGTCGGCGTAGAGCTTCCCAAGCATGTTCGATTGGGTTGAGGTCGGGGGAATAGGCAGGCCACTTAATTCGTAAGATGTCCTCTGTTTGAAGGTACTCCTCCACAATAGCAGCTCCGTGTGGCCTGGCATTGTCATCCATCAGGAGGAACTTAGGACCGACTGCACCTTTGAAAAGACTAACGTAGTCTTGCAGAATAACATCCCGGTGCACCTGACCTGTTACAGTACTTCTGTCAAAGATAATGCAAGGGTGTACGTGAACCCAAAATAATGCCACCCTACACCATGACACCACCATCTCCATACTAGTCCCTTTCGACAATGTTACCGGGTCGGTATCTGGTTCCTGGTTCACGCCAGATGGTTACACGACGAGAATCATTGTTGAGACTATACCTGGACTCGTCAGTGAAGAGTACATGAAACCATTCTTCCATTGTCCATGTCCTGTGTTCTCTACACCAGTTGTTACGGGCTACTCTGTGACCATGTGACAGTGGAATGCAAATTTCAGGCCTCGTGGCGAATAAACCGTGCCTGTTGAGTCGTCTGTACACAGTGTGTCTGGAAACAACTGTTCCAGTGGCAGCTGCAAGGTCTCTAGCAAGGCCCCCGGCAGTTCTTCTTCAGTGTCTCCGGGCACTTACGGTGATATACCTGTCTTCTCGTGGTGTTGTACACTGTGGATGTCCACTGCTGTAGCGCCGAGACACGTTTCCAGTCTGTTGGAATCGTTGCCATAATTGTGAGATGACACTTTGTGGCACATGGAGCATCTGTGACACGACCTGCTGTCTTTGGCCCGCCTCTAGCCGTCCAAGTATCCTTCCCCTCATTACATCATCAATATGTGTTCGTTGAGCCATTTCACCCACACACACACACACTCACCATTTGCACAACCGAACATAACTGCACACTTCCTACAGGCACTATACTCTGGTCAGCAGTTTCGTTCCTGTGAGTCATTTGTCTGCTTACAGCGCCACCACACACTGGATCAAGGTCATAGTCAACACAGGTTCTTTGGTACAGTACCCGGACATCATTTCAAGCTGCAACGTGCACATCAAACATTTCTTTGTACAAGATTCAGCATTATCCTTAATTTATGATCATGAGTGTATATCAAGTTATGGTCATTTTCCTGCTACTATAAAATGAGTACACACTTCTTTGTCAATATACCTACAATGACGGAAATTCGTTACGTAATTCATTTATCTTTATAGTAAATCTTTATAGTAATGTATCAATTAGAGGAAATGGACTTCTGACTTCACTATAAATAAGAATAATAGATTTTCCAATCGATTTACCAAACTGCTTTCAGCTCATGCCTACTGTGACAATCAAATGTTAAACATGCGAAGGAAATGACACCGAATGCATAGGAACAGTTATCACGATAGTAATCAAGTTTCTAAAATTTGCATACTGTAGATCCAGAAAGTTCCCGGAATCGGCCCATTGTAATTCAGTTTGAAGTGTTGTATCTAATCATCTTGTGCTGCATTGCAGCAAGTGGGGATTGGGTCGCATCGCTCAAATAGAAAATACGCACTTGATGTAATGGGAGTGAGGGGGAGGGAGTCTAGCAACGGTCGGAACCGGAAGTGAATTGTTGAGTGAATACTCAACCCAAATATCCAAATATCCCAACCTCTTGAACACGGCCTGAGTGCTAAGTATGTGCATAGGAAGCGAAAACAAAACTATTCGTCGGGAGGACACCTAAAATCCGGAAATGCCATTATGACAGACGCAGTCTTCACTCACCGACGCTTCCTTCCAGATGGAACGAAAATGTTACTTACTGTCGTGCATCGTCCACTAAGAATGAAAATGTTACGTCCAATTTGTGAATTTTTCAGGAATGGTCCTAAATTGGCTCAACCAAAATATCTCCGCTGGTTTACAGTTTGGTGATGGAACACTGGCATTCTCAGGGGAGGATAACTTATCTCTACATTTCGGGAAGTTTTTGAATCGATGTCTTCTTTTTCTGTATTTGGATTTTAGAAACTGACAATCACTTGATGCTGTAATCTGCATAGGAAAGCGGTTATTTTGCAATGGGTAAAATAATTCTTCTCGGCAAATGGAGATGCCTCGTGACACGGTGCAAGAAAGGTAATTATGAAACTGGACGGACGAGTGGTTCCGGTACTTCATAAACACTCTTTCTAGGGATGGCCAAACGGATCCGGATCCGAAAGTTCCAGATCTGGATCCAGATACGAAAATTCCGAATCCGAGAGTTTCGTATCTCAACTCCATTATAATATTACCACACCTTAAAAGGTATTATGATCTTCGATTACAAAAAAAATAATAAAAAAAATCATTAGTTAGTCCTACTGTGGCTGATCACATCACCCCCACTCACGACCGGATCAAGAAAGTGTGGGGCGTTACCCCCACACCACCTATACGCCTTCATGGCGTAGTGCTATGCACAGGGGAGCACTTTACCTTTTACCTTTTTAGTTAGTCCTACAAGATTTTTTCCAAGTGTTGTTCCTAAAATACTTTGCTACGCATCGGGTAACCACTCGTGCACAAAAATAATCTTGTTTAACATAAAATGTCAGAGGTGATTTTGTAAATGCCATTGAAACAAATATGTATTCATTCGAATGTATTGGAAATGGAAACACACATAAATGTGAGACATTCAATTCCAGGATGAAACCTGTAACACACATTTAACAAGATAGAAATTATATACAAAAATTATACAATTGTTCTACAGTTACAGCTTCAAAAATTAAAATAAAACATTATAATATATGCAGTGAACATAAGTGTATTAATTACAAATCGCGCACACACAGGGTGCTTCTAAAGGTAGGGTACAAACGAAAACCACAGATACCTCCTATGAAATAGAGACGAAAATGCCCCTTCCACTTTGCCGAGAGATGCCTCCGTGAGGAGCTAGACAACGCCGAAAACGTGTGAAAATGAACTTCACACCGCTGTACAGCCAGTACCAGTGAAGATAGAAAGGCGGAACAAAAGAAGTCAAAAGGAACACCAAAGTCGCCCATCCGAAAAACACCAGGCGGCAGCTGCGCAATGCATGCGCATGGGGTTCCACAAAGGAAATAGGAGTGTCACGCAAGACAAGTGAAGGGAAAGGGTAGTGATCGACAACAGTAGGGACAAAAGAAGCAATGAAGCATGATGTAACAATTGCACAGCGGGAAAAAAAACACCATGACTGAAGCAGTGCAGTCGAGAAAAGTAGTGCGAGGTTGCAGAACCACGGGAGGACGACGTAGGACGAAGAAACACACCGATAATGCAAGCAAAGTGGTCCGTGACACTCAACAGGCAACAGACGCGTACATGGTTCGGGGCAGAAATGGCGGCGCTGGCGGTGCAGCGCATGGGGAGTCCCCAAACACAGTGTAGACACACCTCAGTAAGAACAAAGCACGGTGCAACAAAAGAGAAAGAGGACCGGACGGGGAATGGTACCTGCCAAGGAGACGACAAATGTGGGACGGGGGGATTCCCCGTAGCAGCACCGAGGGGATGTCACACAGAGGTCGTGCGCTAGCAGGACAAACACAGCAACTACGGGCACAGGAGGTTATTGCCAATGAAAGGTGCACGTACAGATAGGACCACGTTCCTCGTACAGACGTTGTTACAAACGTCGTGATGGGGCCCAATCAGCCTCTTAGAAATGAAGCTGGAGGCACATCGCTGGGTGGGAGGGGGCGAAAGGCTGCTGGAGTGTCGTACGGACCCCACCAGTCCACTTTGCTTGCATTCTCGGTGTGTTTCTTGCTTCTTTTGTCCCTACTGTTGTCGATCGCTACCCTTTCCCTTCACTTGTCTTGCGTGACACTCCTATTTCCTTTGTGGAACCCCATGCGCATGCGTTGCGCAGCTGCCGCCTGGTGTTTTTCGGATGGGCGACTTCGGTGTTCCTTTTGACTTCTTTTGTTCCGCCTTTCTATCTTCACTGGTACTGGCTGTACAGCGGTGTGAAGTTCAATTTCACACGTTTTCGGCGTTGTCTAGCTCCTCACGAAGGCATCTCTCGGCAAAGTGGAAGGGGCACTTTCGTCTCTTTTTCATGGGAGGTTGGGAGGTATCTGTGGTTTTCGTTTGTACCCTACCTCTAGAATCACCCTGTA
Organism: Lepisma saccharinum; assembly: GCF_977018435.1. NCBI lineage: Eukaryota > Metazoa > Arthropoda > Insecta > Zygentoma > Lepismatidae > Lepisma > Lepisma saccharinum. The sequence continues at coordinate 139,646,657 of NC_139231.1, forward strand.
TATATATATATATATATATATATATATATATATATATATATATATATATATACACACACACACACAGAGGGTGTTACTAAAGTTCGTTTCCAACGCTTAGGACGTGATTCTACAAGTGAAAATAAACACAAAAGTTCATGTGACTGACGAAATGCCGAAAACGGCACCCATTTGGAGTTATTGAAGTGGGAAAATTATGTTTACAAGCAAATAGTGGCACAACGGCCAACCATATGACCGCGGCAAAGGGTGTTCCACAAAGAAATGCGGCATGCTGTATTCAAAGAAGCACATGGCAGATGTGTGAAGTTGATGCTCAAGGGATTCCCCAAAGGAAGCGAATGGGTCTGTTGAAGTCATGGGGGTAGGGAAGGGTTTAGCGAGATGTGTTATCCACGGAAAGTGATATGTGGAGACTGACAACTAAGAAGAAAGCTAATATCCGTAGTGGACATCAGCATTACGTAGAAAAACAAAGATGGTGGTGGTGCTGCGCTAAGTTGCATATGTGTCGACATGTTCACTGTGTGCAGAGTGGAGGTGCCGAGGGAACCACATCACAGACGATGTTCAAACTGTCTACCATTAACTTCCACGCAGAGATGACAACACCGAATCAACGATTGTCTAGTGCGAGCAAACAACACTGCTGTGTGTGCTATCGTCGCTGCGACGACTTAATGCGTGCAACGAGATCCTCGGCTGACACGACAGGTGTTTCGTATACGAGGCGTTTCATCTCTCCCCATAGAAAGAAGTCCAGGGGAGTAATGTCCGGCGATCTTGCTGGCGATGGGCGTTCCACAAAGAAATGCGGCATGCTCTATTCAAAAAAGCACATGGCAGATATGTGAAGTTGCGGTGTTAAATGCGGTCAGGGATCGTCCTGACACCAGTACGCACGATATAGCCAGTGCCCAACACACCTCACATGTTAATGTGTGGGGCGTCCTATCCGAAGAGGGGCCGTTTGAACATCGTCTGTGATGTGGTTCCCTCGGCACCTCCACTCTGCACACAGTGAACATGTCGACACATGCAACTTAGCGCAGCACCACCACCATCTTTGTTTTTCTACGTAATGCTGATGTCCACTACGGATATTAGCTTTCTTCTTAGTTGTCAGTCTCCACATATCACTTTCCGTGGATAACACATCTCGCTAAACCCTTCCCTACCCCCATGACTTCAACAGACCCATTCGCTTCCTTTGGGAATCCCTGAGCATCAACTTCACACATCTGCCATGTGCTTTTTTTTAATAGAGCATGCCGCATTTCTTTGTGGACCGCCCTTCGCCGCGGTCATATGGTTGGCCGTTGTGCCACTATTTGCTTGTAAACTTAATTTTCCTTCTTTTTCCCACTTCAATAACTCCAAATGGGTGCCGTTTTCGGCATTTCGTCACATGAACTTTTGTGTTTATTTTCACTTGTAGAATCGCCTAAGCGTTGGAAACGAACTTTAGTAAAACACACAGACACATATATATATATATATTAGCAGGTAACAGTATGTTATAAACACATTCTTACTTTCCAAAGAAGCGCTCATGTGGGATGGCCAAACGAATCCGGATCCGAAAATTCCGGATCCACAGATCCGGATCCGGAACAAGAAATTTCGGATCCTAAGGATCCGGGTCTGGCCATCCCTACAGCTGCCTTCCACTTTTTTGATTTAATGGTAAATCGCTGCTCTCGGCCGGGATAAGCGGTATATTTAAGAAACGACGCTCCGGAAACCTCACAAGTACATGGGAATGGCTTCTAAAGCTGCACCGGGATTGTGAGGGCAACTTGGAAGGTCCACTAAGCACACCCGACTGGCGGATACGCAGCCAGTATAATTCTCTTTGGAGTGTTCTGTTGCGATTTTCTCTTCATTTTCGTATAATCATCCTCATAGTCGCAGTTAACCAAAAGTGTAAATAAAAGTGACGTAGAAAACGCGAAATACGAATTTGAAGCTGCTTGGTGTGCATACCTTCGCAGCGTGCGTGGTCCCGGACCTATATTACAGGTCGCATGGAAGAGGACCCAGCGCGACCTTGCCAAACCTTTGCGAAGGTATACTGGGACCACAGGCAAAAGGACCTGCGCAGAACCGCGTGTTCTGTGCGTCGTACTTGCGCGTGAGGGGGCTCGCGTTGAACAGATGCAGGGGAAGGTTCGCGAATGCTTTTGGCCGAAGGTTCTTTTGTTTGTGGTTGCTCTATAGTGCGCTCGTACCTCGCATGTGTAACTTAAAAATCATCTTCCAGGTGAGTTTTGGATAGGTTTCCGAGCTTCGATAACAAACGTTAAGGATGACTTCACCTCTCAAGCTCGAAATTGTTTCAGAACTCCCTTGTCGATAACTCGAGAGAATCTGTATGTTAATGTTTTATACCAGTATACTCTCGTTTCTTTTTCTTCCAGGGCCTGCCCGATGGCGCAGTGGTAGCGTCGTCGCCTTGTAATCGGGGTCCCGGGTTCGATACCCGGTGGAGGCACATAGTGGTGTATGTCCAGTCGCGATTAACTGTGCATAAAGTTGACTTAAAACACCAAATAAATAAATAAATAAATCAATCAATAAAGTTCACAATATGTGCCATACTATCGATTTGTGTTTAGTGTAGAAGTGAGTTAATATGCCTTGTGGTCACCCCACACAACGGCGTGTACTGTACAACTGGCTGAAAAGATTTCCCAGCGGTACTTGGTGTATGGACTCCCATTCTTGGACCAAAGTTCCCTAACCTCTTTGGTGGGTCTCAGAGGTACCCAGCACAAGTCCGAATGTATCCTATGCATTTTCGATAGGGTTTAAATCAGGCGAACGATCAGGCCATTCCAAGCGATCGATGTTCTCTTTTCAATTGTATGCAGGCGGGGGACTTTATAGCAAATACTTTGAAATTTGTACCAACTGAACCCCAAAAAAGCCTGACAATGTTGGAGGAAGGCATGAAGAGCTAGTGGAGGAGCGTACGTTAGCCTAACGCAGCCACTCCATACAACGATGTTACCTGGACTGTGCCTACTGCCACCTTCCAGATGAAAACACGCCGTCAATCACTCTGAAGAAAAACCTAGATGGTAACACTGTTAAGCCTTGTTTCTATGTTAATAAAACATTAAAATGCTGGCCAAGGCAAATTTTATAGTATAAAAAATATAGATAAAAACGTAACGTTTCCAACAAGGTCTTCTTCAGACGAATATTCCCCAAAAATCTTTTTTTAAATTGTGAATATTCGTCTAAGGTGGAAACGTTACGTTTTTATCTATATTTTTGATACTATAAATAGATATTGGAGTAAAAATGCACAGCCGCGCTGTTGCCTGGTCCAATTGTGATATTTTTTGCACGACGCAAAACGGATATTTCTGTGGCCAGCAGTAGGGATGTGCAGGACGGGAAATATCTGAATCCCGGCTTTCGGGACGGAATAAAATTTACAATTTCCGGACCAAGTCAGGAAATTTTCGGGACGAGAAATATTCAAAATTTCCCGACAGTGTTGAAAATTTGAATTCTACACGACATTTTCCTGATTTTGCATTTCTGGAATAAGAACTAACAATTTCTGAGAAGTTTCAGGCACTTACAATGCAGAAAACATCGGGAATTAACCACTTTTAAAGATCAGCATTGGAATTTCCCGACTATTCGATGGAATTATTTCCCGAAGTTGTGATCGGGACGGTATTTTTTTCCCCCCGACCCCGGTACTGACTTTTTTGGATCCCGCACACCCCTAGCCAGCAGCCATCTGGCAGGTCCCCCTTGATGCAATCGACTGTACATCGTGAATGTGGGCTGCTCTCGGGTCTTCAGCGAGTTTATCGACTGTACTTTTAAGTTCCGAGTGCCAGGAACGCACATGCAGGGGATGTGAGGGCAGGACTACATACATACTCGATCTCTGCTCAGCACCACGCTTCGGCCGCCTTTACCCCCAGGGTTGGTCCCAGATACTCTTTTATTTGAGGCTGGATGAACTCCATAGCACTTTATGCAGGAACAATGCCGGAAAAATTTCAACCTTGTATCACCCACCCGGAGAATCGAATCCGGATCTCCCGCGGCTCCGTCGAATGGCATTTTGGGACAAGTAACGATCCTCTTGTGGTGTTGCAATACGTGGCCATCCGGTGCTGAAAGATATGCTGACATTTTCACAGTCTTGGAACCTCTGCCAGACCGTGGACGTTGGAATGTGCTCAAATAAGTGAAAGTTGATTAGCAACCTTTTAAAAGGCAACTTTTGTCATTGATTTCTTCCCGTTGGGCTTTCTGTCAGTTTTCAGTGTGCTCTTCCGGACAGGATTTTTCTCACAAATTTATCCAACTGTACCAAATGCATTTTCCGAAATGTTAACGTTCTTAGGCTCGGCTGGACTTTTGGTCGACGCCAGCGCAGCTGCTTTCGACTTTTCCTCTCGTTCGGAGAAAACTTTACGAAAATTGCAAAATTAGAAAAATTACCTAATATCCTCAGAGTTCCTCCTAGAACATTCACGTGAATTTTAGTGGTTTGCTTACGCTGTTGCGTAGATAGTCTCAGTAGTTCCGTGGCTACGTAAGTCTATTAAACTATTGACAATATCTAGATTTTTCAAACGTTGGAATATCATAACGATTTTTCGAAAGGAGAGGAAAATTCGAAAACAAATGTTCTGGCGTCGGCCAAGGATCCAGCTGAGCCTTCATCTCTGTACTTACGTCTTGACGCCAACCGTTGGAACAGCAACAGCATTGAAGAGAAGTTGTTTTACATCTGGCGGCATCTGGAATGGTACAAAGAATTAATGCACAATTATTATTCCGGTTGTGTGTTCGTTCTTAAAAGGCAGTCTAGATGGTCGAGCGCGTTGAATAGTTTACTAGGAATCTCACCACCGAAGGTTTCGGGCGCGAGTTCTTTTGTTAGTGAATTGTAATGTTATGTAACTCACATTGCCGCGATTACCCTAAATCGGAAGAAAAGTGACACAATATAAGAAAAATGTAGGCCTAAACACAAAGTATGTATCTATCAGCAACTAGTTTATATTCTTACATAGAAAAGCAAATATGATGCCATTTCGTTAACAAAACTTCGTATTGACAGTTGCTCAGGCCTCGTCAGGAAGAACTATTCATCCCTGTTTTGGCCACAATACAGTGGCATGTGTAGTTTTTTCTTCTACCGCAACCGAAGATTCATTGTGCATTTACTATGTATTGCGTTCTTATTTCCTGATCTCTCTTGACATATTTTTAATATAATTCCCTCCACTTTTTTCATTTACATGTTTGCTTCAACCCAGATGAAGAATACCATCTTAAAATACTGCAGTTACGACTTAATTTTGCAAGTGGTTAAAGTTTGTTTTTTAATGAACGTGCTTCGTTCGTTTCAAATAAGCTGTGGATCTTGGTAGAGCCGTTCACATTGTGAGAAAGTACGAAAATAGACATCATGATAATATCTTGTTTGCACGCAACAGGTGGAAATTACATGTATGCTCTTGCAATTTTGACATTAGGTGTAAGAATAGATATAAAAGTATGTATTCATTATCTAGCGTGTAAAGATCGCTAAAATTTGTATTAAAGCAACTGCCCTGGCAAGGAAATCAGTGCCAAATAGATAAACAATTGAATATTTATTAAATAAAAAGAAAAAAATGCAGTAGCTCAGTCGTTAGGGCGTCTGACTACCGTGCGAAGACCCGGGGTCGTTCCCCGGCGGGGGAGAACAGAGATTTTTCCCACCTGTTCTAGCGGCTCCAGCGCCCACCCAGCGTCGTATAAAGTGGGTACCTGGAGGAAACTCTGCGGGTTAAAGGCGGCCAGGGGCGTGGTGCTGATCACATCACCCCCGCCTTCGGCCGTGATCAAGAAAGTGTGGGGCCCTAACCCCACAAAAAACGTATAATAGAACCAAGAGGAGAAGAAGAAAAAAAGCAAGAGGAAGGGAAAGAAAAATATCGAGAGAAAAGCAACAGAGGAAGAAAACACAAACAGTAGAAAGGAGAAAAATGATATAAGAAATAATCAATTGGAGAAAGAAGCAAGAAGAAATAATTCTAGAACTGGGATAGGAAGAGATAATGATGCAATTAAAATAAAGGTGGAAGAAGTGCATAATTTTTCCTTTCAGCTGACCTACTCTGGGGCCAACGTTGGGGCCAATGGCGCTCAGAGCATGTTGCAAAGTGGAGAAGGAAAACATGTAAGGTATTACTCGACCCTTGTTTCCATCTTCATGCGTCTTCAAGCTAAATGTAATAAAAAAGACTACCGGAGATCGTCAATGAGTCAGGAGAGGTTAAATAATCTCACAATATTGTCAATTTAAAATAAAGTGCAAAAATGGTATACTTTGATAGGATAATTGACGATTTTGCTCCAGAAAGCAAGAAAAGTTAAATTCTAATTATTTTCTTTGAGAAATCAGTCTGGGTTTTATAAATATTTTGAAAAGTAAAAGTGATCCCCTGAACACGGCCGAAGTTGGGGTTGATGTGATTAGCAACACGCCCCTGGCCGGTGGAGACGCATTGCGCAGTGGTTCAGATTCTACTTTAAAGTGCAGGTTCGGTCCGGAGTAGCCCATCTGTGCATAAATGAACTCAAAAACTCGCTCATAACACGGTGCAATGAACGTGGGATACCTTAACCTATTTTAAACAACACATTCGGATTGAATATTTCGTCAGCACTTTGTAGTTCCCACACATTTGTTTTTCGATCCTCTCACGCCTTCCAACAGTGATCTGGGAAGCACAGACAGTCAGCAAAGGAGAAGTGTCCTTGAGGAACTTGCGCAATCAAGTTTCGTCATAGAGTGGTCGGGCAGAAAACGCCTTTGGAGGATACATTTCATTCAGCTGTTATAGTTGTGATTCACTGTACTGTCTCCCCCCCCCCCCCTCCGTCGTGCTACCTTCCTCGTTTGTTCATTCGTGCAGGTTTAATTCACAAATGCGTTTGGCAGCAGAAGGGAAATTACCACGAAACAAGCTGAGGAGCTTTTTTTTCTTAACAGAGTTTGTAGTAGTTCTCTTTTTAGCAATGAACAAATCGACAGTATTATGCTAAATGGGCGCCAACGATTTCCGAGTTTCACACGCACAGTCCAAATATTAGAAAAAATCAATTCGTAACGGGCTTGGAAAGAAACAAACGTACACATCACTTTCAAGCTTAATCCTAAACCTGTATTGATTATACGAACAAGATTTTTTTTTGTTTTCTTTTGAACAAGATATGCGCAGCTATGGACATAATCTTAATTACAATAAAATGTTGGAGCCTCCCGATAGCGCAGTGGTAGCGTCCTCGCCTTGTAATCAAGAGGTCCCGGTTCGATACCCGGTGGAAGTACCTACATAGTGGTTCGGATCCCACTTTAAACTGTAGGTCCAGTCCCGATTAGCCTTCCTGTGCATAAAGTGGGCTTAAAACATCAGTCCAATCCTCCCGATAGCGAAGTACTAAACTCACATTGCTATCAGGTGGTTCCGGATTCACAGGGGCGCGAGGTTATGTCATGTCGTTGTCATATTGAGGGCCGAATGTTATGTACTGGTGTGAGACTATTATTATTATTTACAATAGGCAAAAGCGTTTATCTTACTCTCAAAGAGACTCCTCATGTATTTTCCTGTACTACTGTTCTTTCTTCAGAATTGTTGTTCGTGTGTTTCAAGTGGTCTGTTTGTGTTTTTCGATAAATGTTTGTAGCTCAGTATCAGTTATTGTATGTTTTCCTTTGCACTGTTGAAACACGATTTTGTTGTTCGCTTACGTGTTCTTCCTGTTTTCTTCAAGTCGCATTGGAACAAAACTTGCAGTTGCTTTGGAGTATCATCAGGTCGTTCTCGGGAAATTATTTAACGCGAGTTGAATCGGTGACCGAAGTTTCCTTGTTAATTCGTTCTATTTGTTCCAGCAGACGTACCATTTCAGACTTTCTCAAAGACTGTTGCGAAGAGGCAAAATATCGTGAAGAAATGTTATAGTTCGTTGTTGGGGAGGCAGTGCGGCCCAAAGAATTTTTAACTGTGAAGTTGCTGTACACTTAGCGTTTTGTCCTGACACCACAGCATCTGGGCAGACGAAAAGTAGGCTATGTTTTATGTAAAAGGAACGCATGTAAAAAGAGGGAGTAACAAAGCAACGGAACATTTTCAGAAAAGTGAAGCAGTCCAAAAACAGCGAGTTGATAATTACATGAAAGTGACAACATGATTTCGTATTTATTGTGTTATTTTCTTTTTCAAATTGCAGAACTTTATGTTGCACAGTACCATTTTTTTTTATTTTACCCAACGCACACAAACTGAATACTCAACAGTTGTTGTCATCTATACAACGTATTTGACATTTGATTAATAAGTGAATTTTGTTCCTCGGTTGGTTGTAATCAAAGGGATAGCGGGTTCGATAACCGATGGAAGCACATAGTGGTTCGGATCCGACTTTAAACTGTAGGTCCAGTCCCGATTAGCCTATATGTGCATAAAGTGGACTGAAAACAATGGATGTCAATCTAAAATTGTACATTTCAGTCACGGTCATTTATGTTAATTATTATGATAGTGTTGCAGGAATATGGTAACTTCAAATTGAAGGATTTTTTTAGAGGGAGTGAGCAACACTATTAGATGTGGGAAAATATATCGACCCCTATCCGTGGAAAAATAAATGCCTTGCCTAGCTTGCCTCTCCATGGAAAAAATCTCCAGTCGTCCATATATGACATTTGTCTCCCTTGAACAAGCTGTTATTTTAAAATTTCCAAATGTCGTTGTGCTAAAATCAGGCAAAAAGCAAGTCGCTATTCTTCAGTTTCATTAGCATATTATCAAAGGTGCCTACTAAAATATGATTTAGGGACTAAAACTTCCATGTACATTTCATGTTTTCTTTATTTTCAACGTCGCACCCCTAAATGATTAATCCTGGCGCCGCCGCTGCGGATTCAGTTCCCGGTGGAAGCATTGCACAGCAGTTTAGATTTCTCTTTAACGTGCATAAGTCCTATCAGGACAAAGTGGACCTATTAATAAAATTACGCAAAGTTACAAAGTACAAGTGCGTTTCAAACCATGGAAATATACTCCGCATAGCGAAAGTACACACAAAAAATAACACCAATAAGCTAAATGCAGAACTACCCGATGGCTAGTGGTAATGTCGTCGCCTTGTTATGAAGGGGTCCAGGGTTCGATACTCGATAGTGGTTCGGATCTCACGTTAAACTGTAGGCCCAGTCCCGATTGGGCTATCTGTACATAAAGTGGAGACAAATTAAAAAACGCAGAGTTTGTGGGCAGTGTGCAAGCAAAGGAGCTTCTCATTTCTGGATATCAGACACCGAAGTGGAAGTAGTTAGTTTTTGCGTCCAACTTGTGTGCGCAATTGAGTTTGTATTTCGCAGTGCAGATCCTGAATATCAGTAACAAAGTAATTACCTGTTCCTGTAAATGTCACCAAGCCCTGCGAGTATTTTTACTGCTTCTGAACACACCATTCACAAGTTACCGCACCGCGTGCCAGAGCCGAGCCGCGCTGACTGCTCACTCAATTGCTGCTGGTCTACAAAGTGCCGTGACGACACCAATCCCAAAGCGGAGGTCACGTGACGTTTCTCGTTACTGGCCAAGAAGAACGTAGCGAGATTGAGGCTTCGAGACCACGTAGGATTGAGAGAATACGGAATGTACCCAAGCGTACAGCGTTGCCAGACGTAGCACACTGTTTTACCTATTCACACGCCACAAAAAAAAAAAAGCTAATTTAATGCAATAAAGGAAACAGAATTGAAGGTTAAAACGATAGAGCGGCTCCCCGTGGCGGAGTGGTCAGCGTAAGTCGTTGCAACGCAGGGTGTCGCGCTTCGAACAACTTAACTATCATCGTGTCTTTTCTTCACACTTTGTGAAAAACCTACATTAGCGATACAGCTCTATTTCAAATCTATGCGCCCTGTAGAATAAAACCCGAAGTTACAATCTGGAATTGCAAGCCTGCTGTGGAACAAAATTTTCAGTTGTAACGCAATTGAATTTCTCGTGGCCCCCAGCATTCTACCGAGAGAGTACATGCATCGCTCGATTCTCTGCGTTGAAGCCGAGAGACTCCAATTTCAGAGGCGCCGCCTGAAATGGGTTCACGGAGCACACAAATCCCCAACCGAAAACGGAAAATTTTCAATTTGTTTTCGTAGCGTCATAGCCTTGTAATCAAGGGGTCCCGGGTTCGATACCCGGTGGAGGCACAAGTTGTTGGGATCCCACTTTAAACTGTAGGTCAAGTCCCGATTAGCCTTACTGTGCATAAAGTGGACTTAAAACACCAATTCAATTCAATAAACAATTTTCCAATACATTTCACCAAAAATTAAGACCGCGAACCTACTCAATAACTCCATTTCAAATAGTTGTCGCACACCCAAAACCTTGCATGGCTAAGGTTTTAAGTTCTAAAACACTATCGCAAAAATGATCAGATTTACACTTACGTCGATAGTTAAAATGTATTGCTTAAACCTTTAGATAATGGACATGAGTCAAAACGAAAGAAGACAAAAGACACACTTCTACAGATAAGCTTTAAAACAATAATTTTTAAGTATCGCGAGTTGTAATTCTCATCATGAAATTTGAGCATTGCCAGAGATTTACGAATGAAATATAGGGAAGCTGCTGTGAAATTAAAATAGCTATTAAAAAAATCACATATTCGACGGTATCGTGATTAGCTAAAATTAGAGCGGGGATTAATTCTTAGGAGCAAGAAAGGTAATTTTCAAAACTAAAATAAAGAGAAAAGTAATTGTTTATTGATTTGGTTTTCTTCCACTTTTAGCTAATCGCTAAGATGAGGATGAGTAATGACATGATGAAACTGATGAAGGGACTGGCTGAGATTCGAACCCTGGAGCCCTAGCATTGTAGGACGCTGTGCTAACCACTGCCACGGAGTTCGGCGAGGGGAAAAGTAAGGAATTTCAATAATTTAAATTTGCAAAAGATTGATTAATTGATTTGTTGTTTTAAGTCCACTTTATGCACAGGAAGGCTAATCGGGACTGGACCTACAGTTTAAAGTGGGATCCGAACCAAATTTGCAGAATACATTTTGCAATGTAATTTTCCATGTTTTAAGGGAGTCTTCACGGCGACAGAGAGGGGGGGGGGGTGTTAAGCAGACACAATAAATTAAAATTGGCCTGTATTTTGTAAATGTACTTTCGCTAAGCACTCATGCAGAGTGTCTACACGATGCGCTACAAATACAAGGTCCCAGGTTCGTATCCTCGATAAAACACACGCTGTTATATTCGTACTTTTATGTTGCTTTTCTTCGACATTTGGCAAAGGCACTGGAAGAAAAAGGAAAATAAATCTTAGCTTCGATTCTTGGCTAAAATTTCGCCTTTTGTATCTCGATTAACCAATGTCACTTAGGTTCAGTGCTCTCTTCTCTGCGATGGTGATCAGTAATTGCTTTCTCTGTGTGTTTGTAGCCCACTCGGTCTGAGGGAGGGGTGTAAATTTTATCTGATTTCAGGCTGGCTGTGAACACCCAAGGATTTACTTCACGCGACACCACTGAGGATCAAATTTCTTGGCGTGGAATTTACGATAAAACTTTTGAATTTTGAATTTGAATTAATTTTTTTTGGGTGCGTCAGCACTGAGGCTATTTTGCACCCGTCACACTATACGGGGTCCAGCCCCTTATCATAAAAATAAAAGTGTGTCTGAAAACTAAAATGTCCTTACCTTGGTTAAAAGCTGAGGCTAAAAAGGGCGCTCAGCACAAATAAGGACAAAACACAGGACGACACAGAATTATACTGGCCATAGGGCCAGTCCCCAGAGCCTCGTTAGTCTGCAGTCCAGGGTGTACTAAATGGAAGTGAGGTTGACTATTGGGTGCACTACGTGGAAGGAGCACTCCTTACACCCCATGATGGAACTAATTTGAGGAAAGATGACAAGAGGAGGCTAGACCGTGGCGGATGAACTTGTGCCGGTCGGCATAAACCCTTTCGTGTAAGACAAACCCGCAGCTAAAATAGAAATCAAGATATAGGTATACTTTTATTTTTACTTCCTTATATTCCATAGAAGGGACGTTTGCAGATTTTTTCGGATTTTACTACTATGCCAGTGTGCCAAGAAGTTTCAAGTGTGTACGGCTTCCATCCAAGTATTGTATCTGCAGTTTGCGGACAAAAAAAGCAAGCTAATATCGCCCATAACAGTAGCGAGTGCAGGAATGAGCATCTCTCGTATGAAATTAATCAAGACGTATTTGAGAACTAAAGTGTCTTCTTTTTTATATAATTTTTAAGAAATGCACACGCAGGGTCGTATTGGAAGGAGGATTCCTCCTCATGTTTCTTCATCCCTCCCCTAGTTGCTAATTTTTGGCTCAGGCGGGGGGAGCATGTATGTAATTTACATAATACCCAGATTTACTGAAAAATTACCCTCACTGTTAAATTGGAACATGATCACTGTTTGTCTAGAAATAAAAAAAAGACAATGTAATAAATTACTTCTAGAAGCAAAAAATTATTGCAAGATTTTTATTCGACAAGTTTGTCTTTTTTTAACTCTTAAAAGTAAAAGTGTTCAAAAATAAATGTAGCCTACATTAAATTTCAAGCTTTATTTTTATGTACCAAGTATATTTCTTCCTTATTTACAGTGTTTCTGCCTACCTGGCTAGCAGTGCTGCAATGCAAATTGTTTATTCTTCCTTCCATGCACTGTGTAATGAGAGAATGTTAGATGTTAGCAATGTGCGCATTTAGCATATCAATTGAAACAGCATTCACACAAAAGTAACCTATTTTGTCCAGTGCAGACTAATTTATTTGAGGGTGCCTTAGGGGTAGTTTCAGTTGACTATCTAAACAGTTTTCAAAGGCGCCTACTTGAAATATATTTGGGGGGGTAAGGTTGCCATAAACTCGTATATATATGTAATAATAACATAATATAATAAGATTGCCTTTATTTAAAGTGGGCATGTTTCATGCCGCTCTTACAACAAACCCTTGTCAAATATATATATTACAATTCCCTCTTTACAAGTAGTGGGAAATACAATATAACCAGCACCACTTACAAGTGTAGAAAGTATGAACCCCCCTCAGGCAGATTTGTTTACACTTAAAACTAGCTCAACATGCCCATATGAGCTTTTTGCTCAAGTGTGGAACCCTGTCTAATCCAAGATTTTTGTAAAAATGCCTTCTGGAATTTCTCAGAAAGTATGAACCCCCCTCAGATTGATGTGCCTATACTTACAAAAGGCACTTCTGTGGGATTGTTGTCCATAAATTTGTCAAAAATATGCCCCTTTTGATATTTTTTTTTTGGCCACACTTAAAACTAGGCCAGGACACACCCACACACACACATATTTACTTCCGGTCTAAGTTCAATTGGGCACCAGGCTCAACTTGTATATCTAGTATTAAAATAATATAATTCTTCTAGAATTGCTCCGTGACTCTCTCATTTCTTACATCATAAACATATGATTTTTCTCCTATGAGAATAACACTACATATAGTGTCATCAGGTAAAGCTTCATGGAATTCACAGATAATTTTAATGTTTGTCCTGTCATTCACCACAACTTGTTTCCTTTTTGAAGCATTGATTACAAACATGGGTCTCTGTGCTTTGAATTCATCTGGTGTGTAATACATATCAGTATTGCCTGTAGTGACTCTCTTGAAAGCCGAAAATGCCTCATATAATTTAAGGAAATCATTCTTGGACATGTCTAAATTGTAATTTTCTCTAGGAAATACCTCATTTCTGCCATTTTTAAGATATATGTTCTTGATGTTGCAGCTATCAAATTTACTTGAATTTTTTTCCTGATTGTTGTGTCTTCCAGTCTGAAACAATACCACTACAAAATCAGGCATGTCAAATTGTATGCTGGAGAATGAATTTGTGGCATCAAATTCATAATAAGAACCAGTTGCGGGCTTCTGTACACATTGATATGTATAAAATTGCAGAGGAATCTGTGGATTTTTTATTATATCTGCTTTGTATTTAAGAGCATAACTGGCCTCATATTCAACAACAGGGATTCTTAACTCCATAGTCTGAATAATGCATTTGCCTGCATCTGGTAGGGTATTAGGCAGAGCTTCTCCTGTAGGGTTTATTGCACTGTACCTCATCAAGGCATTATTATCATTGGCAGCTCTTCTAAATGTAATTCTTAACCCACCCTTCCACATAATTTCTTTGTAATCTGAGAAGAATCCAGGCAATAGGCGCATAGGGAACAGCACTGTGTGGTTTTTAGATAAAATCTTATCACCAGCCTCAAATCCACCGATTTTGTAGTATGAAGCCTCGGTTTTGGATAATTTTAATGTGGCCAAAGCTGTGGAGGTAATGCCGGGATAATCCACTCTGTTTATAACAACGCCATGTTTTCTGATCTCAATTTCAGAGAATAGATGTGGCACAAAATTGTCAACAAGTCTTATATTTGAATTTGCCGTATATTCTGTTCCATCGAGCTTTACAACATCAAATTTGATGTATAAATCAGCTCTGTGGGGGTGTATAAATCCATCCCCTACATCAAGATCAACCTCAATCTCTGTGTTGGGTTGATTTAAATTTGCAAATGTCCTCCTGTTTGGGGGGAATGATTGTAGCTCATAACTCTCAATATTTTCCATTTTCTTCTTGTATGTATTTTTATTTAAATGTTAATCTCTATGATTGCAGTTGTTGTGGCTCCAGCAAAATCAACTAATTCTTCTTTTTCATTAGTGACCATCAATTCAATATAATCTATTCTATTATGGCACACAGGAAAATATAATGTTGGGGATGGATTGTAGATGATGGGCTCCATAAATTCAGAATTAGGTTTGAATGTTGCAATGATGCCAGTTTGTTTATGAGTGCCTATGCCATTTGATTTGGTGATCATACCCTCAGCCACATTACAGTGAATATTCAGAGTCTCTATGGCTAAGAATTTAGGTATATTCATAGCAGTGTGTTTGATGCCTGGTTCAAGTTTTGTATTGTTCTCAAAGCCTAACAGCTCTCCTATAGTACCCAGATCCACTGTTTCTGTAGCAGATACAATCTCTACTCTGTGAGTGACAGAATTTTGAGTTAATACTACAATTCTGGGTAATTGAGCATTTAGAGTGGAGAGATTATATTGCCCTGGAGTGATGACAATTTTTTCATCCCCTACTGCAATTGTGTTGTTGTGGTGTGTAATATTGGGGATTAGGTACATGCCATAAAATGCCCTGAGAGCTATTGTTTTGGGATACACTATTTCATCATGCAATTTGAGTTTCAATATTGAATTTTGGCTGGTGAGATGAAATACCCCCATGATGTTTCAGATACCACAAGGCTTTTTGAAAATCTTCAATTGATGGTTTATTTATTTGAGACATATATCTAAGAACAGATAAACACAAATGTCCGCAATTAACATCTTTGAAATTTTGAACACGGGCATTATTGTAATAAAGATTAGATGAATTTAAATATTTTATTAAATTTTCAGGTGGAACACCTCCAAATGAATCAAACACAAATGCCTCATCTTTTAAATATTTAAGATAACAGATCCAGTGAGTGCCCTGATTTTTTAACTTATCCAAATTAACAATGCCACACTCTTTGTTGAGTGGTTGTTCTGGTAGAGAATCAGACATGTACACACCTCTAAAATATTTGATGCCCAGTGGCTTGATTAAAGCTTCAATATCTTGGTTTGTAAGCGGCTCTTGTTTTTTTTAAACTTATTCATGGCTCTCTTAACACCTTTGCCCTGTTTCTCCATTGCCAGGTTATGGCGCTTCAATTCATCTAATTCTGCCCTATTCTTTTTGGCATCTATTACTGTTTTTGCTATGGCGGCTGATCCCCCAGCCAAGCTCCCCACAGCCCCAAGAGCAGCTAAGATGGCAGGGATGGTAAATATGAATCCCCCCACATGTGATTTTTTTCTTGATTGCTGTAATTTTTTTAATTGGGGGGTACTAAGTAACAATTTCATACCATGCCCCTTTGCAATACAAGAATTTTTTTTCTTGCGCTGCTTTTTGGTCAAAAGACTGTCAATAGTTTTAAGAGATTTGAGACCTGCATAAGGTATTTGATACATAACACCCTTGGCCTTCATTGTAGGTTTATTATATACATATTCACAACCCCCACCCCAGTTTTTGTTTGGTGCTCATAGCTATGGTGGTTCCCAATGCTGCTATTTTTTCACTCAAAGAAGCATCTTTGCTTACAAATCTGCCAAATGCAGCCTCTTCTAATTTCTTGTCTGCAACATGTCTCTTGTCAAGATCAGAATGTGTGTTGTATGCAATATCATGGTCTCTACAAGCAGCATCTAAGGGATTAACACCAGGATCCCCTCTGTTTAATCTATGATCCAGTTTTGTGCCTGGACCACAATACTGATAACCTGGAATATGTAATTCAAATGGCAGCTTGTTTATAATGTCATTAACAAGGCCCCGACCCTCAGAAATATTCCAAAATTTAGGTGGTAGAGTATTAATAATTTTTATGAGATATCCAATCCCCTTAGTGTCATTCACTATAAAATTAGACAATTTGGTGCTTATCATGTCCATAATTCCAACCTTTTCATTGTAAAAATTGTTGTTGCCAGCATTTTCCTCCCCAGCTATCACCAATAACCTATCTACAAGTTTCCTGACATCATCAACCCAGACAAATTCTTTAGGCAGGGTGTTGTATTGTTTGATTCCACTGCCAGTCTTGATTTGTGACCATATGGGCTTGATTAAATTGTTGTATTTTGCCCCACTGCTAGACTTGACTCTTTTTTGTGTGGGATCATTGTTCTGGTATAGAGCATCTGATTTTATTAATATTTCCTTGTAATCCTCATAATCCTGATCTGTATAGCTGCCAGGCCTTTTCCTAGTCATCAGTTCCCACAATCCAGGTGTGCCGGTGTACTTAACAAAAGCACCTTTTTCTCCAAGTCGAGATTCTGAATATACAATTATATCATCTCCCATAAATGTTACTCTGAAATTGCCAATTCTATGTATGATGCTACCATCAAGCTCTGTGTCGGCATATAAGCCAAACACCTCATCTTTATTGTCTTTAGGTGTGGTTAAATATTTTTGAACAAGAAGACCCAATTCAATAGGATCCTGACTAGCCTCAATTCTTCTAGGAGCAATAGGACTAGGTGTATGAATACTGGAAAGTGGGGTGAATGGATAATCTAATATGTTCCTTGCAGCTACAGGTACAAGCTCTGTGATCAAGTTTTGATTTTGCTCTGTAACAGTTTTGATATTCTTACCTAAATTATTAATAGCATCAATTACAGGCTGTTCTGTTTGTTTGTGTTTTTCATAAATTCCTCGGTTCTCTGATTTCCATCCCTTAAATCTTTTTACAAGATAATCTCTTAATTTAAGATCATCAATTATTGGCCTTTTCATGGTTATTTATTTATGTTTCAATGTCTAGAAAATTGTTAATTTTATTTCTGTATTTGCCACTATTGGGTGTTCTTGTCATATCAATTGTGACAAACCCATAACTGTCCTGGTTCCAGCACTTGCTGCAAAACTTGGAAAAATCATTGTAGCTCAAGTCCCCACCTACATATTCATCATGTATGTGTTTGAGGTTGGTATGATCTTGATGAAACACACATATAAAATTGCTATTGTCTCGGATCAGCTGCTTGGGTATTTTTGAAAAAGTCTGTGCCAGGTAGAAGCAATCAATGTTTTTGTGCCGGCCCTGTGTAAAGAAATTTCTAACCTTGTTTTGATTATCCAGTATAATGTCATCAAACACAACAACAGAATTATCGAGACATTCATCAAGTGGCTTAACATCTGGTTCAAAAGTGGCAATATCCAATCCATCATATAGCTTCATCAGCTGCTGATATTTTAATTGTTCCAAGCTCTTAGAGAAGATATACAAGTGCCTGTTTTTCCTGTCTAACCAGTTGGGTGCCAATAAAAAATTATCAACCATTAGTGTAGTTTTACCACAAGCAGATGGCCCAACAATAAGACACCTAATATTATCAGGTAGCAATTTGCCATTTCTCTTATTCTGTTGTTCAGGTTCTGGCAGCCTTTTTATAACATCCCAGGTGCTCATATTATTATTTTGTTTGCATCGATCCAGCTGTGTTCTGGAAGTCCTAGCCATTTGACAAGTAACTTGTTGCCTTTTCTGCGGATGATTTTTTCTATGAGATATGTGTCAGGCTGTTTAGTTTTGCTGAGCTCTTGTTCATAGAACCTGCCTTTGAGAATTTCTCCTCGGTGATCCTTTATTATATATGTGTTAAGGGTCCCGGGTTTAACTTGAACCACTGTAAATAATTCAGTGCTCCAGTTTCTTGTAAAGCCTCTCTTGAATAAGTGCTTATATTTGCTGATTCTTACTTGATCACCCACCCTGTATTTGGCCTTTCTTGTTGTTGGCTGATATTTAGGATAATAAACAGTGCTGATCAATTTTTGCTCATCAGATGAAGTTACTTCAGAGGGTTTCATGTTGATTGTGGAATGGACAGAGTTGTTATATTTATGTAGAAGTTCTGGAAGAATATTAATCCATTTATAATTACCTTGGAGGGTAAATTGTTTATACATAAGATTTTTTAAGGTTCTGTTGAATCTCTCTACAATTGAGGCCTTGAGGTCACTGTAACTCGAATAATGTTTTATTGCCTGGCTTTTAATAAATTGTTGAAACACTGAATTATAAAATTCTTTGCCATTATCTGTTTGCAAATAGCGCGGGGATCTTCCACTCTGATTGATAATTGTTCTCAAAGCTTCTGTAACACATGCCCCAGTCTTGGATTTGAGTGGCACAGCCCAGGCAAATTTTGAAAATGTGTCTATTACAGTGAGTAGATACTTGTGGCCCTTGTTGATTTTGTCTAAGTTTTTCAACTGTCCACTTGCCATTTCAATCAAGTCGCTTTGCCATAAATCATCTATGCTTTTTGTGACTACTGGGAGTCTCTTAAAATTATGTCGGGCTTGTCTGTGTAATTCATCAACAATAATTTTTCTAGACATAATATGTAAACAAGAATATTGCAACTATGGGGTGTTCAGCAGCTGATACTGCAGGATTTTCTAAATATAATTTGTCTCCAATTTGTATTTTAAATTCCAGAGTGCCATCATCTTCAGTATAGGCTGTTTCCAATGTATTGGGATCTGTAAAATCCTCCAATTCTACACTGGTGATTTTCACTTTGTTATCAGCATTTGTTATTGATAAGGTAGGGTAGTGGTGTGCCTGTGGCTGTAGCCAATATTTGATCTTGATTGGTCTCAATGTGCCCCCAACAAAAAACTGATAATAAAATTGTGCAGGGGACAGCATATATATTTTGCCACCTGGTGTAAATGGAGAATCATATTCTTTGTTGGGGATGCTGTACAATTCAAGAATTACTGTATGTTTAGGATTTTCAATTATGCCTGTTATTTCCTTTTCTGCTGTGAGCAATCTGCTTGTTACAGATTCAAGGTGCTCATTGATGGTTCTAACAACATCATCATGGCCTGGCTTGATTTTTATGTCCACAACAAGTTTCTTGTATTGTTGCACAATTTCTTGGAGCTGGGTGGCAAAAACAGACAGAACATTTGCTTGATTGGATTCCATGGTCCCTAGCTGTTGCTTGATATTAGCTACAATTTGTTGCAAATTTTCAACAATTGCCAATTTTGAATTTTGAGCAGTAAGATCATGGACCTGTCTTCTGATATCCTCAAACGGGGCATGCAATTCATTAATATGTTGATTGGTTGGTAGAGTGGCCACTGTCTGAGTGAGATGTTTGATCTCTGCCTGGATATTCTTGATATCTTCTGTTTTCAATATCCTATTCACTGCCCTCTTAATATTTTTAAGTTCCTGTGATGTAGGCAAATTTGACACTGTATTTTGCAAAAATTCAAGTGCCAATTTCACAGTGTTTAATTCAGATGCATCGGCCACATTTTGCATAGCATTTTGGAGCAGGGCTATATCTGCCTGAGAGGGTGTGGATTGTTGTAAAATTTCAAGTTTTGTTTGAATATCATCAATCAAGTGATGAAAATGAGATAGTTCAGATTCAGTGTTGAGGTTTTCAAGCTTTGTGATTTGTTGCTGGACACTGACAAGGGTATCTACAATACCGGGCAATCTGGATTCTAGTACATTTGCCAAATCACTTTGCACTGCTGCTATTGTACCTTCAAGATGGGTTATGGAACTTTGAATTTTTCCAAAATCTTCATATGTTTCAAGTTGCAACTTAATATTTGCCACACTCCGAGTTATTGCATTCAAAGCATCAGAAGATGGCAAATTGTTCATAAAATTTTCAAGTGTCTCAATTTTTTCTTTAACCTCGGCTATGGCATTGTTCAGAGGGTCCAGATTAGGTATTTGGAGTGACTGAATCTGTTCTTTTAGAGTGGAAATCACTAGATCAAAATCTTCTTGTGATTTTATGCTTTTGACAATTGTTTGGAGCTGTGCCTGGACATTATTTATTTGCTCTTCCAATTGCTGTTTCAATTGCTCAGAATTGGTGGCCTGGGTCTTAAATTTGGCTTGAAGAGCTGCAACAGCTTCTTCCAAACTTTGAAAATTATCCAATGTAGCCAGGTCAGTATATTTCTGAAGCAACAATTTGAGTTCAGAATCAATTTTAAGAAGAGGGTCCATGCATTGTGATTGCAAATTTGTAATTTCTAATTGAAGACTGGCATTGAGTGTGGTTTGTAAAGCTTGTAAATCACTTCTTAATTTCTTGACTCTGACATCAAGCATCAAAATCTCATCACTGTGATCTTCATGTCTTGTATGGCCAAGAATATCATTAGGCATTTTGTTTAGTAGTTATTTATTATAGAGTATCTGATTCTTAATTCTATAAAAAAGGGTATAAGCTTATCATAGGATCCAGGGACCTCAATATATAAGCAGTCACCAGCAGAAACAGTATAAACAGTGCCAGAAACCATGTTTGAGTGCTTAATTCTGTAAATATTTCTCCCTACTGAAATTTTAACATCACCCTCAGGGGTTGTAATAAATTGCAATTGCCCACCTACAGGTAATTGGTAATGATTTAAATTATTGTTAAATATGTACAATATTTTGCCTGTTTCATCATCAACATCTGTAAATATGCTGTTCAGATGAATAATTAAGAAACCACTCAGTTTAGACAGCATATCAGAAGAGGGTTGTGGTGTTGGCAGCTCCATAATAGCCTGTTTTTTGAACCCAAATAAGTTCATAGGCATGTTTATTTATTTCAAATCATGCTCTGTGCTTGTGCATTGATTGCCATTTTTCAAATCACAATGACCCCATGGTAAAGTATGAATGCCACATGATAAAATGCATCTCTTATCATCATGTGGGTCCAGAGCCACTTTTCTTACAACATTTGAAGTCAATAAGTGATCCACACTCTGAATTCTGGATTCTGATGTTTTGATTAAATTCTGGGATTTGAGGCAATTTTTATAATCCTCAAATTTAAGCTCTTTTTCCACAGCTACTTTGCCAATACCCTTGGCCTTTTTAGCAGCAACACCACTACATGTTTTAAAACTGTACATCTTGGCACTTAACCCAGCAAATTCCACAATAACATCACCAAGTGTCTCATCTTTTAACTTGCCGGGCACTTTTTTGTTGTGGGGTTGAATATTCAAATGGCCTGGCAATTCACTGGTATCAAAATATTTAAACAATTCAGGCTGTGCCATATCTTGATAAACATCTTCTGTTTTAATATCAAGAATAAAACTATCCGTGTCCATGTACATCAATTTTATATTATCACCATAAAAAGGTTTCAACACATCATAATACAATATTAACATATGTAATTTGGCCAATTCCAATATTGCAGCCCCTACATAAATAGGTTTATCAAACTTAATCTTTGTTTTTTTCATGTTGAAAAGTGCCATATTTTCATCATAAATTCTTCTATAATTGAAATTAGGCTTTGCAACCAATTTTTTGCTCAGGCTGGGGTCAGTAATTATTTTAACATCGGTATGTTTTCTGACATTTTCAATTGTTTTGCCATATACAGAATTGACCATCAATTTAAACAAGGCCTTATCAAATTGGCTCTTTGCAGATGTTCGAAGCTCCGTGTTTGTATCAATGTATGGTTTCAACCATTCTGAGTGCCTGAACCTCAAAACTTTGCCAATTTTGGTCACTTGAACACCATGTTTCATCAGGAACTGGAGGTTTTTGTAATATATGACATAACCCTGTTTTGGCTCCAGTGTCATCATCAATTTCCTCTGTTTAGAGCCAGGTGAGCACTGAACCTCGGGAATTGGGGGCAGATCAGAAAATTTGTTGTGTAAATGATCTGGAATTGTCAGATCAACCTCTAAGAATAGGCCATAATTACTATCATCAAAGTCCTGAAGATCTTCAATATTGAAATCTTCAACCCATTCAAGCCCTGCATATGGCAGTTTTTGCATCATGGCATGACCATAGAGGCTATTTGCATCTACATACACTATATAATTTGATGGCCGTGCTGGATCATAATCAGGAATATATTTGTTATTTGCTTTGATGGCCGTGCTGGATCATAATCAGGAATATATTTGTTATTTGCTCTGGCATATCTCTGAGAACATTGCACCATCCCCCCTCTTATACCTTCCTCCATAAACAGATACATGTTCTGATCTTGGATCAGATCCAATGGCATTTTGGTGTTTAAAAACATTGCATCCCATGCTAGGCCTGGGGCACTGTAAAAATACACTGGATCCAGTTCATAATTTTGCATAGAAGATTTTCTGAATGCCTGCAGTATATCAGCTAAGAGGGTCACATCAAGTTTCAAATAAGCCATGTGATAATCACCAAATGTCTGGCATTTTAAATTGTTCCACATCAACTGGGCATGATGATAATCATCATCAGTGATTCCAGATCCTCTGATTTTGCTGTAAAACTGTTCTTTTGGTGGCAAAGAACATTCATCAAATTTAGAAAAATCTGTAACATAATCATATGGATATACACCCTTCCGCCTAATTAATTTCAGGTCCTGATTTGGAAACAATGCACGTGTGATTTTGAATTGATCATCAGATAATTGAGTGGCCAGTGTAGCCAGGCTAGCAGATAAAATTCTGTAAGAATCAAGAAATCTTATGTGAATAGGAACACCATTAACTTTAATTATTTTGCTAATAGATATATATTTCTCATCATTTTCAGCTAAAATATTTAAATTCTGCTTGTCAAACCCCTCATATCTGATCAAATGATGGAAATCATAATTGGATGCTCCATGGCAAAATATGGGGACAAATCTTGGTCTCTTGATCTTAATATTACAGCTATTACACAGGGCCATTAAGAATTTACCATCTGTATGAGAATGGTGTTTCACCTTGATATTTGTATCTGAAAATTCAGAATCACATACCGGGCATTTTTCTGCATTGTTGAAATCTTCAATCTGTTTCTCTGTTAAAGGCAACATGGGTTTTGATTTTAATAAAATATTAGATGCTATGTCACGGCACTCATTTTCTATTTTATGTGCAAATATTTTGATGGCATCTGGTCCCATGTATGAATATTCTTTACTAACAACACCATCCTGTACAACCACATAACAAAAGCTGGAAGGTTCATGTAGCTGGTATGGTGTAATTGAAGATTCTTCAGGATCTGGATTGCAGGATGCAAGAGATTTGAGGATTGATTCAAAATCACAGACAATATATGCTGGGTGTTCCAACAAGGCTTCAAACTTTTTGAATTTGCAATTCTCACTTGGCATTGGCATCACCATATGAACAGGTTTATGATTGCCACAATATTTCAGATGCTCAATTAACTTGTTTTTTGCAATTTCTGCATTTACTTCCCGAACCCCCTTCACTATTTTTTGACCATCAAATACACATAAACATCTTCTGCACAACTTGAATATTGTATTGGATTTGTCTAGTTGTGTTCTCACTAAAGCTTCAAGATTATGTATCAGAGTGTAATGATATGTGCCATCCCCTTCAATTAAGAGCAGATCAATCGGAACAGCAGAATCATCATCAAATGTACTGATTCTGAGAGGTTCTATCGAGCAATTGCCAGTGGAGCAAATAAATACATTAATAGATAATTGTTTGCCATTAATATCCCGGGCCTTTTTTTCAAATTTATCAATATTCTGTACAGACATTGGATATTCTAAACCCTCCATTGCATCGTCAAAATCATGTTCATGTTGTTTGTAATAATTTATTCTCTGAGGATTTCTTGAAACTGGAAACAAAGCAGCTAATATACACCACAAAAAGCATTTCTGGTCGGTATTTTTTATATTAACCACGGCTCTTCTGTTTTTAATATTATCAGGTAATGGCAAATATGTAGAACCTTGTAATGGGCTGAATTCAGAAATATTAACATATAACCTGTGTGGAGAGCCGCATAGGCTCCATCCAGACTCTTTTGCTGCAAATTCAGAGTGTTTAATGTTCAATTGATCTATCAACCTGCTTATTATTGTGTCTGAATTTGCATTTGAATATACAGGTACAGTTGCTGTTATGTGGGGCTGTATAAATTTTGTGCCATTTGGTTTCTTATATTGAGTATACAATTTGAGAGACAGCTTATAAGAGCCATTTTGTGCATTTAGAATTGCCTGCACATCAGGTTTTTTACTGTTCAAAAAATTCTTAATGCCACATCTTGGCTCTGATACAAACCGATAATCCCTAAGTTGGGCATTAAAACTGCTATGGATAGGTGCATAGCATAGCTGCTTTGCAGGTCCAGCATTAACAGGTGCTTCATGCTTCCTTTTCAGACCAGATGTGGATGGTTGTGGGGGCAATGTTGATGACTGTGCAGAGCAAGTGCCTTTATGTTTATATGTGAAATATTGCATGTTATATTTTCTATTGCATTTGGGGCATATTTTTGTGGGAGTTCTGTATTTGTCTGGGTCACAAATCTTTTGGTGCTTGGCCCAATTGGGGCTGGATATATTCTTATTGCATTGATTACAATATTTTTGACTTGGCATTTTTGTTGTTGTTTATTATATACAATTTCCTGGGATTCAAATCAAAATTCTATACTGGATAAAAATATCAGTTGGGTTCAGTACTGTGCTTTGTGTGTGTGTATGTGTGTATGTGTGTGTGTGTTAATATTTTTGGCTTTGGTATTTATATAAAATTTCTTGGGGTTCAAATCAAAACTCTATACTGGATAAAAAATATCAGTTGGGTTCAGTGCAGACAAAAAAACTGCATAGCTCTATGTCAATTAGTTCTTGAGATATTGTATTTAGGAACCACTTTGGCAGGAATAGAACTGCCCGGGCAGGGAATATTGATCCCACAACTCCTCGGGGCGGGAATCTGAGGAACTGCCCCGAGTATTGATCCGTGCAGTGGAACTGGCCGTGCCGCAGCTCCTCGGGGCGGGAATCTGAGGAACTGCCCCGAGTATTGATCCGTGCAGTGGAACTGGCCGCGCCGCAGCTCCACGGTGTGGGAATCTGAGGAACTGCCCCGAGTATTGATCCGTGCAGTGGAACTGGCCGTGCCACAGGCCCTTTTTCCCCCCTTTCCCTCTTTTTGCCAAAAAATTGGCTTTTATGGTATCAATGTATATTGTTTCTATGACCTTACTTGGGTTATTCCGCCAAATTATATGCTTCAATTCTCCTATACTTTGGTGGAGCCTGTTCAGGTTCTGCCCCCCACTTGTGGGTTCCACTGCCGATCCAGCAATGGTGAAGAATCTGCACTGTGCCCTGGCTTTTATAGTTTTGTCGGACCAATCAAAACCTTGCTTTCAAAATTTCTGTTTATTAATTGTCCAATCTTGTTTATTCTTGTCCTGTCTTGTTGAATTTTGTTTGGACTGGTCCTAACCTGTAATATTGTGTCCTGTCTTGTTGAATTTTGTTTGGACTGGTCCTAACCTGTAATATTGTGTCCTGTCTTGTTGAATCTTGTCTATTCTTGTCCTGTCTTGTTGAATTTTGTTTGGACTGGTCCTAACCTGTAATATTGTGTCCTGTCTTGTTGAATTTTGTTTGGACTGGTCCTAACCTGTAATATTGTGTCCTGTCTTGTTGAATCTTGTTTGGACTGGTCCTAACCTGTAATATTGTGTCCTGTCTTGTTGAATCTTGTCTATTCTTGTTCTGTCTTGTTGAATTTTGTTTGGACTGGTCCTAACCTGTAATATTGTGTCCTGTCTTGTTGAATTTTGTTTGGACTGGTCCTAACCTGTAATATTGTGTCCTGTCTTGTTGAATCTTGTTTGGACTGGTCCTAACCTGTAATATTGTGTCCTGTCTTGTTGAATCTTGTCTATTCTTGTTCTGTATTGTTGAATTTTGTCTATTCTTGTTCTGTCTTGTTGAATTTTGTTTAGACTGGTCCTAACCTGTAATATTGTGTCCTGTCTTGTTGAATCTTGTCTATTCTTGTCCTGTCTTGTTGAATTTTGTTTGGACTGGTCCTAACCTGTAATATTGTGTTCTGTCTTGTTGAATCTTGTCTATTCTTGTCCTGTCTTGTTGAATTTTGTTTGGACTGGTCCTGTCTTGTTGAATTTTGTTTATTCTAAGTTACACTGTATAAGCAGAAATAGTAAATATGTGTGGGTGGGTGTGCATGGCTCATATGAGTATTTTTGGCCTAGTTTTAAGTGTGGCCAAAAAAAAATATCAAGAGGGGCATATTTTTGACAAATTTATGGACAACAATCCCACAGAAGTGCCTTTTGTAAGTATAGGCACATCAATCTGAGGGGGGTTCATACTTTCTGAGAAATTCCAGAAGGCATTTTTACAAAAATCTTGGATTAGACAGGGTTCCACACTTGAGCAAAATGCTCATATGGGCATGTTGAGCTAGTTTTAAGTGTAAACAAATCTGCCTGAGGGGGGTTCATACTTTCTACACTTGTAAGTGGTGCTCATCCTATATACTTTCCCACTACTTTTACATTTTCTGAAAATCGCTGTTACAGTAGAAAAAATATAGAAAAATAACATATATACTTATAATGTAAACAATTAATATACTGAAGATACATTTATATCCATTTTAACATGTTTTCCATTCTTCCTGTAAGGGGGCAATTTGGTCATGTAAATATTTAGGTTCTTTATTGTTCAATAACAACAATGCCTAACACTTTCTCCTATTTTTCATGTTTAACCAACTAAGTTCCTGTAAGTACGGGAAAATATGTTATCTTCTTTTGACATTCAGTATAAATCCTACACAACTGTTTTGAAGTTTCTGTAGCTTGTAATTTAAGTTATTGTTGTTTATAAATTTTTTGGGGGAAGCATAATCAATTTTTGGCATTACAAGTGTGTTGACCAGGTGAGTTTTTGTTTCTTTGCTTAACATGTGCTTGAGTGAAAAAAGTGATTTTAGTTTCGCTACGAAGTTTTTAACTTTTTGTGTGACGTGAGAACCACAGTGCAGATTCTGATTCTTGTTCAATATTATGCCAGGGTTGTATGCTGTTTCTACTTTCTCTATTCTTGAATTATTCAGTGTAGGGAGGGGGAGTTTTAATTTTTCTATCTGCCTCTCTGTGTGAATTTTGGGGGAAGAAAGTGTCTTGCCCCCTCTAAAGTCGATGGGTATGACAATTTTAGTTTAATTGTAACTTCATGTTCCCTTTTCACAGCCTTTTCACAGAAACTATTAGATGTAATGAAAATAAACAATTAAAAATGAACATTGGTACAGGATAACCAACTCTAACAAATGTAATACTAATACAATACAATGTAATGTACAGTATTGTATATTGTAATACACTGTGCATTACTTCATAAAATATATTGTACCTGATCACTTGATAGTTAATTCCATGTGTTATATAATTTTAAATTGTAGATTACCAGCGTTCAGATGCATTCAATATCTGAAAATTGATATCTTTTATATATTTTAGTCATTGGAAGTCCATTGAGAGAGTTAATGCAATGCTTCATTGTGATTTTCAAATTTGTGTTACAAACCTTTATGCGGCATTGTCTTCCATAAATAAGCAAATATTATGCTCAAAACAGATATGTATAAAGTAGTTACATTATGCAATAAGAATACTGAGAAAAGATCCAACACAAAAGTAACAATTTTGAAGAAAAATTCAGTATTTAAGTTATTACAAATTCCAAGTAAACTAGAACAAAACCAGTGGCGCAACCACAGGGGGCACAGGTCATTGCCCCCCCCCCAATGTTGGGCTGAAATTAGTTCTGGGTGGGGCAAACACTGATGGCCAAGTGTACCTGCAGGGGGCAATACCACCTGCAACTTCAAATTGTATGCAAATAAAAATACCGTTCGTAAAATTTTCTTGCTCGCTTCGCTCACAATACCTAATTTTCTTAGTCTTACGAAGTTCAGAACCGTAGCTAGGGGGCGGCGGGAGCCGGCCCTGAGTGCCGAACGATCTCAGTGAAAATCAGTTGTAAGATTGATCGATTGATTTTTGGTTTTAAGTCCACTTTACGCACAGAAAGGCTAATCGGGACTGGACGTACAGTTTAAAGTGGTATCCGAACCACTGTGCCATGTGCCTCCACGTATCGAACCTGGGACCCCTTGATCACAAGGCAACGATGTTACCACTCCACCATCGGGGAGGCACAAAAGTTGTAAAAGAGAGAATGCATTGGCAATCCGTGAAATTATTTGCACCCTATTAAATCAATATTGATTACAGCCTGCAAAAATATTTGGTTCAAAAATTTGAAAGAGTGAAATAAGACTTGTCTTAATTGATTTTGTTTTAAATGCATGAACAATTCTTTGGAGGAAAGGGAACGTGCACATTTGAGAGACAATTTATGTAATTTTCCTGTTAGTTTATTGTGAGATGGATGAATTTGATGTGTAATGTATTTAAATAATATATGATGTATATAATATGTATTAGAGAAACTTTCAATACGTACAAAATTTAGTGACCATGTCTAGGGTTACCAGATCGCTGTAAGGGAAATGTAGGACATGTTGTCCCAAAATGTAGGACATTAAGTCAAAATGTAGGACACAAAAGATTCTCAATAATTAATACATATTTCTATAGAACACGTTAGAAGTAGTTGTAAAATGACACTTTTCAGTTTTAAAAAATGAATTCTTAATGAATTTTTAAATGCAAAATTTCAAAACTTGCAATCATACTAATCAATACATGATTTAAGTGATACTTCTCAGAGGAGACATTTTTTTATCAAAATTTCATGTTTAGTCAAACTATATTTATATTAGAGTGGACAGTCGAACTCTTTGAAATTATAGGGACCAGTACCAAACATTTTACAGACTTTATGAAAAAAATAATTTCTCTTGTGAGTCTGTTGTGTTGATTGTAATGAAAGAACTCTCTAAATATTTGAATTATGACCTGTAATGGCAAACAAATATTCAGCAATTACCATAATTTCAAATGGTTCCAGAAGTTTCATCTTGGGAAGTTTTTAGGGTACTAGTTTACTATCCTTCGGACAGATTTCTTCATTTCTACAGAAGAAACTACTTACCGTAATAAGTTCCTGTAGTATTGTCGAACATCGGGAAGGTGTTTTGCGTGAAATTCAGGTAAGTTTTCCGTATCCTGGAAACTGATTTCTTCAAATTTAAAAATTTTGGGCTCATTTGGGGGCAGGTGACTCCGGCCAATTTCTAACATGTCTTTAACAGGGAGTTTATAGAAAAAGCCGGGGAGCCGGAGCGGAGCGGAGATGGGGTCGTGTTAGTGGTTGGGGGCGGTAGGTCAATTACCCCAGGGGCGGAGCTCAGAATCGCTGGGAAATTTGGACTCAAAAATTTCAAACGAAAATAATTTTTTACTTTAAATTTCCCACCGATTTCGGGATGGATAGCCCCAAAAACCATTCACGGAATGTTCCGCGAAGCAGATGGGTAAGTACGAATGTCAAAAATTGACGAAACTCAGAAGTTATAGGTGTCCGAAGGATAGTAAACATTTACCGTTTTTAGATCAATATCAGGGTGTCTACCAAAATAATACATCCAGAATTCTTGACTTTTCTAGACCTTTTTTCCCCGTTTTTCTTAACTTTTATTTATTCGACCCCTACTTAGGTAAAGTTGGAAATTAGTAATTAAGAAAATAAATATTTATTTAATGAAAACCCCTACCAAAGGGCCAGTTAAGATAAAAACTGAAGCTGAATTTGAGAAGAGAATTAGATCTGCTCTCTCGTATTAATGTATCCTGAACTGTGTTTGGCAGCAAGCGAGGCTTTGGCGTCTGGACTCTCAGCCAGTATAATCTTATGTGGGGCTTGTATCGGTTGTCGCTATATGTTTGTGATTATCCCTTTATCCATCTTATCATAAAAACCATTCATCCTCATCTTCGCGATTAGCCAAAGAGACAGAAAAAGTGAAGTAAAATAAACTAAATCAACCAATCAGTCATTATGATAGCAAGAATTCTTGACCACAAGAATAATTTGTTGCCTTTTTATTGACTCTCTTGATCTATTTGTTGATTTCTTTTCTTTTTCTTGACTTCCAGGATTTTCTTGACTGGCAGATACTCTGAATAACTTTGCTCTCTAAACCCCTGCTTTAAAATCAATTTATATTGAATATTGAGTAAGAATAGACAACACCTTGTTCCATCAGTATAAACCCTAAGGCAAGAAATTCTGCTCAGGCATTGAACAGTGGCGTTATCAGAAAGTGGTCCCAAAACTTTGTTCATTAATTGCTTCCATTTTCCCGTTTGATTAATACCAGGACAACTTTTTTTATTTTTGGGCAATGACTGAATCAAAATAAATTTCACTATTGAGATTTTAGACAGTCCATAGACTTGTAACTTGCATGATTTTTTTCTGTTACGTATTTTCCTAATTAATATTATATGTAGGACATTTATAATATTTTTCAAATTCCTCCCGGACGCCGGACATAAGGCTAAAATGTAGGACATGTCCGGAAAATCCGGACGTCTGGTAACCCTAACCATGTCGCTCCATGTGAAACATAAATCGTGCATAAAAGTTATACATGTTAATGTAAAAAGGAATTACAGGGTGGCTCAATAAGTCACTTAACACCCCCAGTACAAGGTCACTGCAGCACGCAACATGGAAATGGTGATGACCAATCGTTATCAGGCCAAGGGGGAACCACATTGACGCCACCCACACGGTCGGCTGCCATCTTGATGTCCGCCATCTTGAATTCAACTTCAGAATTTTAAATGGGAAGGGGGTCGTGCGACATATCAAAATGGGCTAGAATTTCACGAGAAATGCAATGGTGAAGGTTTTTTCGACGTATCTTTAACCAGTAAAACGTTATGACTGAATTCTTGTACCAATTTGCTCTTTTTCGAGGTGTTAGAAAAATGCCTTAAAATTTGTTTAGCGCTTCGGTAATGCATCGAGATCAAAGTGACGTCTGTGGAGAGACGTTCGCATGCCATTGCACATTATTTTAATCGGATACATCCACGAAGAGCTGCGCATTATGAATGGTTGTCACGAACAATTACAGTGTGACGCTTACATTGAATGAAAAGTTATGAAAAATTTGATGTATTCTTCTCTGTATTAATGCCATGGATGGCTAAATTACGTTTTCTACCCATTCTGCGTATAGATCATGTTATTCAATATACCATCTTGTCTGATTATATCAGGCTTATATATTTGGATCTTCAGTTATTACCTTGGCAAAATCTCATTCAAATATAAAAAAGTTACTGTTTTTTGTCACATTTATGGTGCAAAATGGCCATATGCACCAATTCACCCATAAATTTTAATTCATTCAATCTGTTTATCACTTTCCTCATTCTAATACTACTCTTATTATACTTAATAATATAATAATACTTATTATTATTATTATTATTATTATTATTATTATTATTATTATTATTATTGTGTCCTTTCTTCCATTGCAGTGTCATCTATAGGGTTTTCTGTTGTGCTGAGTCTAGGTTTCTGGGGATTTATTTTATTCCTCATATATGTGGTGCTTGTCGATTGTATAGGAGTTGGACTTCTCATAGCAACTTTATTTTGGTAAGTTATAATTATATAAATTTCTTATTAGAAAAATAAAACAGAAAATTGTACACCTAATTGTATCTTTGAATAAAGCATCCAGAAGATGTAATTTGTAAGTGAAATTGTTTTGGTAATTTCATTCCTAATATATATATATAATAAATTCAGTATTAAATTATAAAAATATTTCTTCTGCATGTTGACTGCACCAAGTATGTTTTCCAGAGTTTTCCTGTGATAAGTTTTAAAGTGTTCCATCTTGAAATATGTGACTGGTCGTAGAGATTTTGTAAATCATGTGACTTCATTGTGACACATTATTATTTTGTAAATTCCTTACTTCTATTTCTTTTCAACAGTCTCATTTCCTTCAGCTTTATATTGCAACTCTTTTTTGTAGAGTAGCTGTTTCATGTCGTTCTTTAATTTCTCTTAATTTGTGAGACCTAAAATTCTTTTCAAATGTACCACTGTCTATATCTTTACACTTGCAACCTTCTACATCAAAATGTTCTTTTTCTTTTTGGATCTAGATATTGAGACACTTTCAGTGCACAAAATTATGTTATTTGTGTGTTATTGTTCAACTTCTGGTGCATGTCCAATTTTGACCTGAGCATTTGTTAGATTCCACTAATTGTTAACTGCACGATTTGATTTTTTGATTTGATTTGATTTAGTTTATTTTACTTCGCGTTTTGTGCCTCTTGGCTAATTTGCGAAGATGGGGATGAGTGATGAAATGATGAAATTGATGAATGGACATTCACAAACAACCAAGCACGACCGGGATTCGAACCCGGGACCCTTGGCATCGCAGCGCAATGTGCTAACCACTGGGCCAAAAGCCCGGGCGTTAACTGCACGAAATGACACCTTAATTTAGATGTTATTTCTGCTTTGTGAGAATGTGTTTTGTGTTCTCCGCATTCATAGAAATACTTCTCCGCAAGAGAATTTGTTTTTCAACCTGCTTATGCAGAGGCTGAGGGGTGGCTACTGATGGGAAATACTCTGGCCTATACATTAATAAAGCATTATGAGACAGTACATAGTGATGTGGGTCCCACTTTTTAAATGATACATCCTTTGCTGATTAGCCTTTTTGCATAGTAAATGCTAAAAAATAGAATCCTTCACATCCAAATATATGTATATCCATGTTGACAAATTCTAATTGTCGTTTGATAATACCAGCCTATGTCATCCATTGTTGCTTCATTATTTCATGACCAATGAAGTGACTTTGCAACCTGAACATTATGACAGTGTCATTGATGAAAACAAGAACTGTGCAGTTATAGTGGTTGCACAATATGTACTAACTGATAGTGCTTAAACATAATTTATACCTATCAAGAGGCATTTAATTCTAAGATTGTTTTCATTGTGATTCAAGTCAAGATTTTCTTATTGTGCTATTTAAATGTGTGATGATTGCTGGCTTATCTTTTTTCCCCAGGTTTATTAGCAACAAATATTTGATTAAACCCACATGTCGAGATCAGGATGTGGAGTGGGGATATGCATTTGATGTGCACTTGAATGCCTTTTTCCCCCTTCTGATTATTCTACATGTTTTTCAGCTATTCTTTTATCATGGTGAGTGTAGTTTATTTTATTGTCTTTCATGCACGTAAACTTTTGCAAGATGATAAAGTAGATAAGGGAAGAATTTTGACAAAAGATGCAAAATCATATAATAGTTATTTTTACCATTTTTTATTTTTCTTGCGATGTTTCGTCCTGGTTTCCTTGAACTTTTTCAAGCTTACACCAAGATAAACACACACATAACACACAACCTTACATGGCTAGTCACTCTACACTTCTAAGGAATGTGTAGTTTGTACCCCCATTAAAAATAACTGTATTATATTATTGTGCATCTACAAGAAGTGGTTATGTGAACTTTTAAGAAGAACATACATTTTGACAAAAGTTACTCTTATGCAGAGAGTTGTGTGTGTGTAATGTCAGGAAATAAGTTCATAATATGAGTGTGGTTTTAAGTGCACTTTATGCACACTAAGGCTACTCTGGATTGGACCTACAGTTTAAAGTGGGATAAAAACCACTATGTGTCTCCACCGGGTATCAAATGTGAGACCTCTCGATTACAAGGTGACTACGCCATCAGGGAGCTTCAGTCTCATTGTTGAACAACCCAGTTGTGGCTAACACAACCCAGCATTAACACGTTGTCAAGGGAAATCGAGATGTTTTGAGAGGACCACGTCACTGCCCTTTTCATAGCTCTGTCATTACAGAACCATGTTAGAAGTGAAATTTCATTGCACCTAAGGCCAGCCGTACACCAAACCTGATGACGTGACACAATGTGAAGAGTCATCCTTGTCGCAAACCATCTCATGGAAACTTTAATCATCAGCTCTTTTGAGCAACCACACACCAGGCGAAACATTTGACTTGAGTCACCTTGCGATGGGTTGCGACAAAACAATGAAGGTTTGTGGAATTTTGTCTTGCATGGAGACAGCTTGAGACAAAATGCTCTGTGCATGCTCAAATGTCACTTCTTGCCATTTTTTTTAATGATGCAGCACTTCCTATATAGTTTCACAGGTTACTTAGCACAATTTTCGCTATTGTGCTAGCTCCAGTATGAAAGTAGTAATGAAGGGAATGAAATTGCTGTACCATCTAGAATGTAACAACAGTACTTCATAATATCAATTTTTATCTTGAAGGTTCGCATAACCACTTTTTGTACATGCAAAATAATCGCACAGTTATTTTTAGTGGTTTTTATTTGATTTTATCTGTGACGTTTCGTTCTGGTTTCCCAACTTTTTCAAGCTGCACATACAACAACACAACCTCACATGGCTAGTCACTCATCACTAATAAGGAATGAATGTGTGTCCTTATTTCCTCCTAGGTAAACTGCTTTTTCCACCTTGCAGGTGTCATAGCTGGCTGTTTCACCCCCTCCCCTTCATCCTGTAACCTACTCTTCTTGTCTTCCCTCCCCTCCTCCTTCTGGTGGCACTGACCTTCCCTTTCTTCTTGAACTGATCTGGTAAGGTGAAATCTTCGATTCTTGTGCAGAAAATTAAAAGTGGCTCTGGAAACTTGACCAACTTGTTCTCCACATGCTTTTTTATTAGTTCTACACATTTTATTCCAATTTCCCCTTTGTTTTTGTTAATTTTCTCTCCCCTGTTTATGCATATGTGCTTTGTCTCTGCCACTTTCCTCTCTATTTCATTTTCCTTCTTATCCTTCATTTTTACTTTCTTAATCCTGTGCCCATTTGTCAACATATGCTCACTCAATGCTGTTCTTGGATCTTCCTCTTTAATGTCTCTCCTATGTTCTTTAATTCTTTCGTTGATGCTTCCCCTGTCTCTCCTATGTACTTGCTTGTACATCTACCACATTCTACTTCATATACCCCTCCCATTGCCAATTCATCACTCTCCTTCTCTCCTTTGTATTAATTAAACTATTTGTTGATGCTCTTTGGTGGCTTGAAGGCTGCTCTTAGACCATATTTTGCATAGATGTCCCTTATATTTTTCTCCATCTTTCTTCTGAATGGCACACTCACATACTTCTTCTCGTCCTGTACATCCTTATTTTCTTCTTCTTTTTCCTTATTGTTTCTCCCTTTTTCCAAATTACTTCTCTGTTCTTCTTATGATGTGAATTATATCCCCTGCTTTGTATCCATTTTCCTGTGCTGCCTCCATTATCCACTTCATTTCTCTGTCATAGCTTGCTTTGTTGTTGCATAATCTCGTTTCTCTCCGTACAAAATTCTCCCAAATGTTGTCTTTGGTTCTCCTTTCATGTGCAGATTCCTTGTGGATATACTTTGTCCCCGCTAACTTGTTATGGTACAAACTCATATTTGGGGCGTGTGCGACTTACTCACATATATATATTAGAAGTACAATATAAAAAATATATATACACTTTGGAATACTTACGTTTCCTTCTTGAGTATCTGTTTGGCGAAAAACAACGTTTCGGGATCCTGCTGTTCCCTTCTTCAGGTTTTCGTCTAGGCCAGCACGATCACCACATAGCCACGTCAATTAAGGCAAGGATTGATGTAGAAGGTAAAACAGGTTAAAAAGGATAAAAAGTTGACTCAATATCAACTGACCCCATACACGTAAAACCTTCATGTTCTAATACTAACTTTAAAAACTCCAAATCTAAAAAATGTCATAAAAACTTTTCACATGAAACACGTTAAAAACCCCTACACATTTCTCCTTTACGAAGTATGCGTCGAACTGATACGTCTTTTCGTGGAATGCCAGAAGTTGCTCGGCTGTTGCCCTCTCCCACTTTTCCCTCCCCCCTCACCGTTAATCGTACTACGTCATATCTATTTCGAAATCTTTAACCTTGAGGGCTGTAGGATGCCAAGAACTGGATTGTCCTAGCACGTGATTGACGAAGGACACGAAATTTAGAAAAGAGAGATAGTTTGGATCGATGAGCAGGAATGTATATGAATCGGCATTCATTTGTAAAGATAGGAACAATAAGTTAAACAGAGATGACATGAACGTCAATGAATTGTGGATTAGAATGTTTAAGAGATGGGATATAAGTAAGGAAAAGATTGGTTTCCAAGTCACTCCAGCCGTGATCGACGCGGCCCTCGAGGTTAAAGATTTCGAAATAGATATGACATAGTACAATTGACGGTGAGGGGGGAGCGAAAAGTGGGAAAGGGCAACAGCCGAGGAACTTCCGGCATTCCACGAGAAGACGTATCAATTCGATGCATACTTCGTAACGGAGTAATGTGCAGGGGTTTTTAACGTGTTTTGTGTGAAAAGTTTTTATGACATTTTTTTTAGATTTGGAGTTTTTAAAGTTAGTATTAGAACATGAAGGTTTTACGTGTACGGGGTCAGTTGATATTGAGAAAACGTTTTATCCTTTTTAACCTGTTTTACCTGCTACCTCAATCCTTGCCTTCATTGACGCGACTATGTGGTGATCATGCTGGCCTAGACGAAAACCTGAAGAAGGGAACAGCAGGATCCTGAAACGTTGTTTTTCACAAAACAGACAGTCACGAAACGTAAGTATTCCAAAGTATATATATTTTTATATTGTATTTTTAATATATTTTTATGGTACACCCCGGTTTCAATTCCTTTTCCTTTTTCTTCAATGGATATATCCAGGTAGTTAATTTTTCCATTATCCATTTCTTCTTTTGTATACTTTATTCTTTCATGACCTTCATTCAATAAATCTAAACATTTCTTCTGTTGTTTCTTTGCTTTTTGCTATGAAGATTACATCATCCACGTATCTCTTGAACAGTATCACCCATTGCTCTCTTCTCTATCCAATGTATACATATATTGGCTAACAAATATGATAAGGGGTTCCCCATAGCTAATCCTTCCTTCTATTTAAATACCAGAACGAAACATCGCAGATAAAATCAAATGAAAACCACTAAAAATAACTGTTTTAAGATTATTTTGCAAGTACTTCATAAGATGTGATTGTTTTCAGGCACATCTGAAACTAATTTCTGTATAAACATTTGTCTGATAATAATGGGTACATTTATTGAGTGCATCCAGCAGCGTGTAACTCAAAACACAACAAATGATATGCACATGTTACAACTGTCTCTTCATCAGTCGCCATGTTGACTGAGGATCCTTTTCATTCATTTCGTTTTGAAAATGACTCATCTTGATGTGTTGTGCCACATCTTGTCAGATCCGCTGTGTGGCTGACCTCAGAAAGCACTGCATTAAAGAAGCAAGAAAGGTGAGTAAAACTCAAACTCCATGTCTCTGGAATAATGGTGGCAGACAAAAAGTCATACAGTGCTACCTCGGAATCAACTGGGATATAATGTAGAAAAATATTAGCAGTGGAGACCAGGCCTGTATCCAGGATTTTTTTGAGGGGGGGGGGGCAAGCCCGAAACCTTGGATAT
Source organism: Lepisma saccharinum (assembly GCF_977018435.1). NCBI lineage: Eukaryota > Metazoa > Arthropoda > Insecta > Zygentoma > Lepismatidae > Lepisma > Lepisma saccharinum. The sequence goes on from NC_139231.1 coordinate 139,684,791, forward strand.
ATATATAAATTATTATCATGTAATATATGTCAATTATTAATTAATATCATTAACTAATTTATTTATTTATTTATATATATTTATAAACATATATAAAGAAATTAATTTGCTACATTTATAAACTAGCAAATTAATTCCTTTCAAGGACTGGTTCAAAATGTCAAGAAATAAGAAGATAAGTGAAATGTTTTAATAAATGTTAGATATTATTTAATTATTGCTTTTTATTAAAAATGATAATTAAATTTTCATACTTTTATTGTGTTATGTTTTTATAATGGTGTAAATCTATTAATGCTCTCTCGAAAGGAAATATTTCCTTATCAGAGTTGTAGCTAGAGATTGTAGCACCCAGGACAAGAATTATTTTCGCACCACCCTACCTAGACATTGTTGAAATTTTATGTACGTACTCTTTTCTGCTTAATCCAATGAAAAAAAAACTTAGCATTTAAGAAATGTGGCTAATAAAAGGACAGTCGGTTGTGCATCCCACACCATCTTCATTGAAGCAGTGTGTGTTATTGTTCACATCTACAAAATCGATTGCAAATTAAAGATAACTAGGTGGAGGGACAAGAAATGAGAAACTTTAAGAAGACATTAGTTTCCTATTATTTAACATGTAAATGCTATGTTTCATTCCCGACGAACAGGAAGTAAGAAATAGAGGAGAAGTGACAGGTCAGTCTAATTTCTATGTTTGAGGGTCCTAGGGTGACAATGACAACCACAATAGAGCCAGCCAGCTATGGTTCCATTTGTTACTAGTCCAATTTGATATAATTTTAAAATCTTATCTGTCACTGTAGAAGTACGTTTTTACCTCATGCTTTTACCAGCCAGAGAGAGAGATATGGCGAACTGTCCCAACCAAATTGGAACATTTAGTAGCTTCACATAAATGGTTATAAAACTATAATTACTAAGTATAGTAGACTGCAGACTTCTTAAGTCTGTCTCTCTCCAGAGACAACCCATTCATTTATACAAGAAGAGAATCTAAATTCTTGCAATATCTTAAGAATTATCCATGTCATTTTTGTAGGTTTGCATCAAAATATTTCATGGCTCGGGGGGGGGGGGGGGGGGGCACTAAGAAAATTGTATGTACTTCGCACACTTTTGGTTTTAGCACAATGATTCTATTGTTGCAGGGCATTCAGTGATATATAGAATTATTTATTCCTTTGCCAAATACACGTTGAATTGTTATGATCAGATTTTTGAGATGGCTGCCTTGGATATACTATTCTTAAAAGATGTCACCGGAGTAGAGCGTTTGTAAGTGTTACTACATGGGCAGTACATTGTCAAGTGAAATGAAATGACCAAACTTCGTAATTTGATAGTAAAGAAGTAGAGAGGAAATAACTGCAAGTACAAACAATGTTCCTTTGCATGGTCTAATTAGGCGCAAACAAGGATGAGTCAAGGTTTAATTTTTTTTTCTGGAAATGTTAATTTTTATACTTCATGTTTTTTTTTCTTAAAATATTCTGACAACAGTAATACAAGGTACATTCAATATATAACAGGAAAAGTTGTATAAAAAATCGAAAATATGACCATGTTTGGTGTTTCTTTGTTATTTTGTGGTGGCATCCTAGAACTATTAACAGATGGGCCTGGCACGCCTGCCTCGTGAACGGGGTGCTAGGAATCAGCACAAAACAAGATGGTGGCACCCTTGCAGGTTTGCACCAACTTGGAGCAGCGAAGTGTCATTAGATTTCTGTTAGCTGAAGGGTTGAAACCAATCGAAATTCACCGTCAGATGGCAGTGCAATATGGTGAAAGCTGTTTGAGTTGAACACAAGTGTACGAGTGGGCAGAGAAGTTCAAACAGGGTGTAACAAGTGTTCAAGATTCGCCACGTCCAGGATGCTCTGTCTCTGCAGTCACGGAGAACAACATTGAGAGAGTTGACGAGTTAATACGGGAAAACAGGCGTATTAAGGTGAGTGAGATTGCATCAAAGATGAACGTTAGTGTCGGATCAGCCCACCATATTGTTCATGACGTACTGATGTTCAAGAAAGTGTGTGCGAGGTGGGTTCCAAAACATTTGACACCAGAAATGAAAGACAGGCGAATGGATATGTGCGGGGAGCTTTTGCGACAGTACGAGGCTGAAGGGGAGGCATTTTTTCACCGTATTGTCACGGGAGATAAAAGTTGGGCAAATTTTTACAAACCTGAACGAAAGCGGGCTACAATGCAGTGGCGACATTCTTCATCTCCAAGACCCAAGAAGGTGCGAGCTGAAAGAAGTCCTGGTAAGGTTATGTTGACTGTTTTGGGATCATAAGGGAACAATTCTTGAACATTACATGCCTAGAGGTCAAAATGTAAACAGTGTGACATACGCAAACCGCATGCGTAAAAATTTGAAACCAGCAATTTTGAAGAATCGATGTGGTCTGGTGTTCAGTGCCATCCTGTTACTGCATGACAACGCGATACCACACACTGCTAGATTCACATTAGCTACCATCAATGACCTAAAGTTCATCTGCTTACCCTACCCCCCATATTCCCTGGATCTGGCACCTTCAGATTAACACATTTTTGGCTCACTTAAAGATGATCTTAGTGGCTCAAGGTTCGAGGACGATGAGGAAGTCCAGGCAGCAGTGCATGACTGGTTACGCACATGCCCAAAAGAATTCTTTGCACGTGGAATTGGGAGGCTTGTGGAGAGCTGGCGCAGGTGCATTGAACTTGAGGGGGACTATGTTGAATAATTATCATGTGTTGTATTCCATTCGAATAGTAGATTCTATAAAAAAAATATTTCCGGTTATTTATTGAATGTACCTTGTATTTGCTCAGTGAGTGGTCTTTTGTGACTTACAATTGTATATAGCCCTATTATAGAACTGATATTGGAAATAAGTGGCAACATTGCATAAGCCTTTTTATAAAAATAAGAACAAAATTTCTGAATGGTTTTCAACTAGACTTTACACATTTTTTTTTTTATTCATGTTAGTTTATTGTGAGGGCACAATCCTTCCTTTATGTTGTTCTTCTGACTGCTCTTCTTGAGAGGTAGGATGTCAAAATTTCACTTCAGAAATTAAACAAACTTCACCTCTGTGATGAATATTTTTTTTTATGTATAATTGCATTATTTCAAAATTAAACACTTTAAAATTCACGTCAATACTTTTTTAAACAGATTTGATGCCCTATGAGTTTCTTTATCAGAACTTCTACTGTATACTTTTGAGGAGAATAACTATAAATGTCATATTCCATTGGAGAAAGTCATTGTTGATGTTCAGACATCATATGTTCCTGCTTCTTGTTACATTCTTTCTAAAGTTTCACTATAGTGCAAGGGTGCCTGTTTCTATGCCACTTTCAAGATTCCAAAAATAGACAATCTATTGGAAATGTCATCTTCAAAGGATTGCCACTGAAATATATAAAAAGGTGTATTTATGTTTCCCATTCCAGTGGCTCAAGATATCTGGCAATCAAACCAGAGGTATGGCAACACTTTCTAGATGTGCCTTTTTTATGACTATGCTATTCAAGAGAGGATTTCACATTGTTGTAAATTGGGCTTCCATCACACAATACAAGGAATTGACTTTAGCCTTTTAAATAACTTGGCTAATAATTAACATGCCATTACAGCTATATTCTGCAATAATAAATCCTTTGGAAAAAATTTCCTCACCCTAAAACCATTTTTAAGCTCTTGGACAATAGTAAATCAACCATGGTTTGGTTTAATTTCATAGATACTGTATGTGATTCACCTTAAGTGTCCGTAAGATCTATCTTTATCTGCAACATATCTTAAATAAAATAATGGTAAATGGAAATTTTAGAAGCACACTTGATCTCTCTCTCTCTTTACCGTAGTGTATAACAGAAAATCTGAAGTTGATACATTTAAGATGATCAATTACAATCTATAAATGTCCAATACAAGAACACAGCACTTGATTAATATTGCAAATAGAAAGGATAGCAGAAAAAATATTTGCAGGCATACATTATTCCATTGTATCAGCGTAGATCATCATCTGAATAGAAGGATTTTTAACTTTTGTGTTGGTGGATGGATGCAGAGGAATCTTGGGTGTACCAGAAGAATGAGCAAGTTTTTGGACTTCTAGAGGGAGGGATTATATCACAAGAAGGCTAAGGAGCTGAAGTGGATTCATTATGTTGGTTGTTGAAAATTGTTCGCTTCCAGACCCCACTTGCTTCCATGTTTTTTTCTGACAATTTTCTTCAGTTTGTTTTACGAGCCTACTTTATTAATATACCTGGGAATATTAATACAAAAATAATTCTAATTAGTGTGCTAAAATTTGTACTCTAAATGTGAAAATCTTCTTATTTCCAGTGTTAATTAGTCAGGAGTGGTTTGCCTCAAGACTGTTTGGAAACTCTCTGTGGCTCATAGCACTTGGATACTATATTTATATAACATTCCTTGGCTATAGCTGTAAGTATATTTTTGTTTTATGCCTTGGTTAGTGAACAATTTAGGTTTCCTTATCAGTATGTTGTGTCTTGACTAAGTAAGAACACTCGTATTCAATGTAATGGTAATGATATTATTTTGTGTTCATGGATAATGTAATGTGTATGTGAATTTTTCAGTTGTAATTATCATGCATTGGCACAGTGTAAATAATGAACTGACAGCTGATAAGTGTTAAGTGATTATATTTCATGCTGAATACTGAACATTCTTTTTTTTTAAGTTTGATTTGATAATGTAAGTTGGGCATTGAAATTGTTGTTACTGTTAATTCTCATGATGTATCAAATATGAACCAACATGTGTGCATGTGTGTTTGTGTGCATTAGTGTTAAATTCCCTCTATACACACACACAACAATACACACAAAACTTTATTGCTCGTCATTCCTTGAAATGTCACTCTTCCATTTTTGAGACACACAACAAACAACCACTTCATGAAAAACTGCACTAACAATAACATGTTGCTGCTTGCAACTTGTACTAATGGTCAATGAGATGTTTATCTTGCCTTCCACTGACTGGTGAGCCTGCAGCATTGCAAATCTCGTTGCTTTATTCACAGACTGGTTTTGCTTCCCAGGCATACTTGCAGTTGGAGAAATCACCTAAAAATTGGAAGGTTGCATACCAAAACACTTCAAAGTCATCATGGCAATCCTTAGAATCTAGATGTCAACATGAAATTTTAAACTTGTCTTTTTGAAGCAACGATGCAACATAATTTTGCTATTACAAGTCAAATGTAGATTTCTTTTTTGTTTTTCAATCCACCCATCTTCTCGGCTGCTATTGGTAAAGTACTGATTAAACTATCCGATCCCTAATTTTTATTCAGCTCATGCCCATGCCTAATACTCATGCCGATAGTGAATGCTAATTTCAATTTTCTCTCTGCCAGTAATGTTATAATGGCATTATATAAATCAAATAATGCTTTCTTTGAAATAGTTATTTCAATGTTTTGTGTCCTCGACATCTCATCTTGAGCACCATTCATCATGCTGATATTCAGCATTCCATACCACCCCTCACACATTTACAGGCTGTCTATCGCCCACATCCATTGCAATCTTTTTTTGTTTTTACTTAGGTTTCATTTTGAATTTAGTGTTGCAATCCCTCTTTTACCAGGGATCTGAGGTCACAGGGATGCAACAATGACACATTTAGGTAGAGCTTAAATATACTTGTGGTTGAACCTGCTCCGACTGAGAGAAAGGAGATATGGATGATTGAATTTAGGTTTCTTGTCCAAATGCTTCTTGCTGACCGTATTGTGACTGATGCCAAGGTTCGATACCGTGACCCTCGGCTCACTTTTCCGAGCAATCCCGCATGAATGGCTGCAAGGCGTATGCAGACGTAAACTTCGTACACCGTTGTTGTAGTTCAGTTCAATGTAAAGTGAATGAGTAAAATGAGAGAAATGAGAGCGAGCTTGCTTTTATAATCTTTTGCCTCGAAAGGTTATTACACCTTTCGAACATGCTGGATCATGTTAGATCCACGTATTTACCTCTCAGTCAAAGCTCTGAGGAAATAACGATGCGTGCACATCAGCGGCGTAGTGCCCACGTAAGGCTTGTAAGTCCACCTTACAAGTTGAAATTATTGAAGAAAACTTATTTCATTCCCGTATTTATCGCTTGAACACACACAGAAATATCGGACTGCAAGTAGAACTTTTAACGAAATATTTGAGGACTTGTTTTGATTCGAGTTGTCTCTCTGTAAGGCTTCTTCAGAGGACTTACGTGTAGGTGAATGGAAGAAATGATTTGGACTCGCCCATGGCGGGTGTGTTTGCTTACGTAGTATCTTCTCAACCAATGACAGGGCACCCCGATTCTGAGCCAGATGTAATGCGCATTACCAGTGGGTGATAACTGGCGAGAATATCTGTCCCCAGGCAGGCGAAGCTTACGTTGGCATGGTTGCCGCTGCGTATGACTCATATGCTTGCCACGGTCGGAAGAGAACAAGGAAATTCGACTCCCGTGTTTTTTCAACAATGCTTGACGGGAGGTGTAACAAAACGGGTGTCATTTTTAATGTGTAAACTAACTATTAAGTTCACAAACGAGATGGTTTAATGTTAGATATTACCTCCATTAGAAGCAGCGAAGTTAACGATAAAAGAGGAATGAATATCTGGCAATCCTAGATCCGGCAGCGCTCGCAAAGTTTGGCGCGTGCATCCCAGTTACCCGTAATGTTAAAGCATGCACGTAATACTTAGCGTTATGATTTACAGAATTTTTTTTTACCTTTTCCTTTCACTAAGTTGCTTCATATGTTTTTCAAAATGTGCGCAAATATCGTAACCATGATAATGAGTAATATTCTCGAATGCATTTGCAAATTGTATTCTACGCATTTCCCACAATAAGAATAAAAATATGACATGACCTTTCCAGAAGAAGAGTTTGTGTCCTAAACTAAGCTGTATGCAAGTTCAATTGCTACCAGTTGAAAGTTGAGCTACAGGAAATTTATTCTGAAGCCGAATATCGAGTAAAGAGTGTGTTTGAACTTCATGAGTACTTGCGTACTACCCATTTGAATGAAGCTGTTGAACAAGTGTACAAACTAACAGAATTGTTCCTCACTGTTCCTGCCTCAAGCTCGTCGGTGGAAAGGTCGTTTTCTGCACTGAAGAGGATTCATATATTTCAACGCAGCACACAGACTCAGGCAAGGAAATCTGACTTGGGACTGATATCCATTGAAAAGGAGCTGCCAAAGACATTGACCAGAAACTCCCGATTCTACGACGACGTGATAGAGGTTTTCAGACTAAAGGATCATCGGATCGGGTTACAGTATAAATGAGAATTTTCATTAAGTAATACATATGCTATTATTGTTAACATAGAGTGTGTGCATTTTGTGTTTGAAATTGAGTATGCCCATACATGGCCTAGATTCAAATAGATTCTATTTAGTTAAAATGTTTTTGGGTTTTCTTTATCCAATATTCAGGTCAGGTTTATCTAAGGAGGCCTTACACCTTTCATAGAATCACGCTACGCCACTGGTGCACATCCTTGAGATTTCTCTGCGGTCGGACAATTCCAGTTAATGAACAAGCACAAAAGAATCTCTTGACGAGGTTTTCTCGTTCTTTCAATCACCATATCTCTACATTAGAGTATTCTACTTACTGTTGCTTAGAATCTACTGACGTGATTTGGCTTACGAGCTCTGGGTTTACAGTACCAGACAGACCAGTCACTCGTAAGTCTTAAGTTAGTAAATAAACAATAGACTAAACAAATTAGTAGACACAATGTAGAAACACCAAATAAGGAGAACGTATACCTGCTTCTTTTACTCTTATATTTAAAAACAAATTATCTTATGCACTTTCACATTAAACTTAATTGTTCAGGGTGGACTTTACACTTCGAAATATTTCAACTTTTCTGTTCTTCTTCTTCATATCTCGGAGAGGGTGGTGAGGGTTTACGGTGGTAGAAATCACATCCAATAACCTCTCTAAAGAAGTTCCTCGTACGTGTATTTTCGTGATTTACACCATGTGCCACATGTTTGGAGAGTCTTTTCGCTATGACATGAGCAAACTATCGACAATCGAAAGAGTTTTAACTTCATGAGTCCTACTCTTCTGTCTTTTTGAACTGAACAACTGCGGGAATCAACCGTCACGAGGGTCAATCTTCTGTGTCTGGAGCTGGACTCTTGTCAACTGTGGGAATTAACCATCATGAGGGTCACACTTCTCTCTGTGGAGCTGGACTGTACACGTTCTTTTCCATCACTGAAGCCACTGCTGCACGAAGATTGTAATTGGATTTAAAAAATCATGCCACTGTATGTCCGCCAATGGCAAGAGCCTAGCAACAGCTCCTGGTTCGACACGAAGTAATTCACCATTGCTAGGAGCATTGCTCAACACTTGAAACTAAAATACGCTGCTTCAAACCAAACATCCTTCCATTCTGTGCCTAATTCTATGCCTTTTGGTGTGCATGCAGATCTACCTTGCATCTGTCCACCCTTTTCTTCACTTCCAACCTGGGAATCTCCTGCACCTTGCATCAACTTCGTGCCATTGGTAGAATACCAGCAGAGATTTTTAAACCTTCAATCCAAGTATCTTAATGTTATCATATTTTATGAAGAAAGAAACTGGTAATTTTATGAAAAAGAAAAGGGTAAAGAAGAACAAACTTTGCACTGTCAAGTCGGGCATTGTTGCCTGATGTTCCTTGTACCAACCCTCCCAGAGGAAAGGCATCTCAACTCGACTTTGCATTGCACACTGTTTTTCTCATGTATCAACACTAACATTATTAACGTTAACATAATTAAGCCTTGTTTCCATATTAAATACACTAAAGTTGCCAACCAAGGCAGTTTATTCCAGACTCTTGCTAATCTTGACCTGTCAATCACCTTTCAGTGATGGTGATATGCATGTAAATTCCTTGAGAGAAATCGTCCATGATAAGGACTGTCAACATAATGTGTTTTTGTGTGTCTAGACACCCTGCTATGTGTATAAATACTTTGTCTATGTATTCCATCATTTTAGTTTAGTATTTCATCTGGGGAAGACCCTGTTAGATGGTAGAAACGGAACATGTAAAGTGCTTTAAATTCTTAATAATCTGCCTTGGTTAGCAACTTTAGTGTATTTAACTAACATTATATTCAACGTGCTACATCGTTTTAAATTAGCACACATTCTGGTTGAGTGTATTAACACTTAAATGCCAAGACTGCTTTGGTGGTATTTGTGCCAAAGGTGAGTGCATTTTCAGTGCAAAATTTGAAATTCCGTAACATTTGAAATATAATTTATCTCAATCCACTTGTTTTCTCTAGTGGTGGAAGAAGAAGATAGTCAAAAAGCTCATTATTTTTTTTATGATTTTTCAACTTCAGGTGGCCCCCATTGCAGCAATGCCACAAACCTCAAAAGAATTAAGCACTTGTTGTTGATCCTTTTGGAGCAAAAACTGTTTGCCAAATAATTGGAACATGCCTCGTGTACACAAAACTTAACACAAATATTGCTATACCCAGCATTTCTATAAATCTCATGTTCAGCTAGTCCGAGAAGAATATTGAGAATATAAATAAGTTTAGGACAAAATATGTTGATTATCTCTAATATACAGAATGTTGTTCAGAATATATCCTAACCACTTTCTGACACCACTGCCATCTGTGGGATTGAGCTAGGGTGAGGGTGCAGTTGTTGTTATCAGTGTGTATCACAGCTTGCAGGTGTGGGAGTGTTGTGTGTGTAGCTGTCAAATGGCACCAAAAGTGAACCATTATTGAGAAGGGTATGTCATGCCACTTTTCCATGCACATTTGTCACATGACCAAACAGTAAAGCAGTGTCGGGAGAATCGTTTAATGGTTGGGAAAACCTATGTGAAAGAGATAGTGTTCCGGTGCACACAATGCATTCCCGGTGGTAAACATTCACCCACAAGAGTCACCCGCAAAAGGACACCAGTGAAAGTTTTGTGCACCATGTCCTCCTGTACCACGTCTCCAAACTTTTGTGGGGCCCAGAAGGAGGACTGTAGTCACAATGGCTAATCATACATTTACCTTACTGGCAGTGCTTACATTCGGTGATTACACCGTAACACTGATGGCAAGGGGCATAGCAACTTCGTTCATTACCGCTGGGACATTTTGCAAGTGGTTACATGGTTGTCACCAGACTCTTGTGCGGTATATATGGTGGGCAGAAATGTGAAGGTGAATGCTACCTACCTTCAGTCATCTATTATGACCTCATCTTCTAGACAGACATCTTTCCTTTGTATGGAGAGGGCACTCAACAGGTGCACATTCATATGGACAAGGCCTCAAGCCATACTGCCCGAACATCCCTTCTCTTTTTTCAGGAACATTAGGGGTCCTGGGTTCGAATCCTGGCCTGGGCATGGATTCATCATATCATCACTCATCCTCATCTTCGCAAATTAGCCAAAAGTGGCACAAGAAGCGAAGTGAAATAAAGCAAATCAATCAATCGATCAATCTTTTATCTGGAGATGGAGCTGGGAACGGATCCGTGTTATCCCATTTCATGACAGGCCCTCATGCCAGTCCTACGGATTTCTGTGCATTTGGACTTGTGAAACGATGTCTGAAATATCGCCATCCACGCACCCTCCCCGGTCTTTGGAAAGCCTGCAGGGAGGAATAGGATAGGATTTCCATGCCTGTTCTCCAACGTAGTTTGCTACAATGGAAAGTCTGATATGGGGTAATAGTCTGGTGGTCTGATAGAACAACTGGTGGTGGCAGCATGGCATTCCATGAGGTCAGTACACTTTGAGAGTCGTTCAGATATATCCTGAACAACCTTCTGTATCTGCTATCTGTGTGTGAACTTCTTCACAGTATGAATATTCTCAATCATTAAATGTACAGTTGCAGATAAAAATGTGCTTAATACATCCAATATTTGTCTTTTCACAGGCTTGCCTATTTTGCATCGAACACATGTCCTCCTCTACCCACTGACTGTAATATTCATTATATATGTTACTACATTGGCCATAGGTTGGAATGTCAGCCAAAGTGTAATGGATTTCTACACATATCGAGTGTTGTGAAAGTGAAAACTAATGCAGTATTAAGTGATATTGAACAGTAATACAGATATCATTGTGCATTAAGAAACATGTGCTGAGGCTGCAAATGTCATCAAAGAATTTGCATAGATTTTCTTTTGAAGAGCTAAGGACAGCATATAAGTTCACCAATAATGTGATGGTAATGTGTATGTACATACAAAATTATGTATATATGCACTTATTATTTGTCTCAAGATTTTCTTTTTATGAAATGTGACATGATATCAAGAACTTACATAAGATGTTCAATCCCCCCCTCCCCCCCCCTGCAATTTGTATGCAGAACATCTTTATGATTCATAACATTGTGATTTCAGTTTTCATGTAATGCTAATTTCTGTTCACTCTATATTTTGCCATGTAATGTGAAATAATATTGCTAAATATAAATATAAAACTTGAATGAAAACAATGTGTATTGTCCAATGCTTGTTTTCATTTTCAAGGTATCTTGTGAGATATTGTCTGAAGTATGTGTCAGGGTGGCTACTCATCAGGAATTCCTTGAATTCCAGGAATTATGCATGAATTATTAGCTCCAGGAATTATGTGTGAATTCTGCTTGAATTTTTCTGCATAGACATGAAAAATTGTAATTTTTATTAATACAAATCCCATTGAATTTATACATATTTATTAATGCTCTGATTCAAGTTTTTTACATTTTAGCTATTATTTTTATCGAGGGAGGAAAAGAAAAGAAATCTGAGTGGAAAATAAAACCGAATTCTCTCAATCTCTTTGATTTGTTAGTGTCCTTTGCAAAACAATCTATGTCATATAGGGAAGATTATTGCAAGATAAGATATTTGGTTAGGTAAATTTCAAATTCTTGTACAATGAACAAACAATTTTTCGTAGAATATCGTGTAACATTTGTAACTTGTGTTTGTAGATGTATTTTCAGTCTTATTATGCGAAATGGCAAATGTAAACTCTGCTCTTTAAATTACATATTTATCATATGTAAAATATGTATGCATGTATACCGTTCAATTGAATATTATTAGAATTTTTTGATACTTTGGAATCTCACAGAACCTTTATATTGTTAATATAGGTCCAGCCCCGATTAGCCTTTCTGTGCATAAAGTGGACTTAAAACAACAATTCAATCAATAAATATTGTTAATATATTTGTGTGTGTGTGTGTGTGGGTGGGTGGGTGAGTTGTGAGAGGCTGAAATAGAGAAAACATATCCTTGTATACCCTTGAATTTTTGGAAAGTTCGCCTTGAAAAGCAGGAATTATACTTGAATTTTATGACAATACTAGAGTGGCCACCCTGTGTGTTGAACCTTCCCTGGTGATGAAGTAAGGGGCTCTTTTAGGTTAATTGCCATGTAAGTGAATTATTGAGATGTTGATGTGGTGCATTTTCACAAGGGACTGACGGGTTGCACTGTTCCAGGCATGTTCACAGAGGCAGTTGTAGCTGCACAAAAAGTTACATGGTTTCTGTTGTTCAAGATACATTCATTTACCATACTCTTTACTTATAAAACAACACACCAGTATTGCAAAGAACACTGACAAGCTCTGAATTGAGGTTAGGTGCTTCAATACAACGAATAAGCATAATGAAACAACACTTGTTATTTTGTTTATAAATAAGCTCGTTAACTATTTATGCACAAGAATTGTCATTTACCCCTTCAATGAGAGGATGTGATTTATTTCTTCACTAGCATGACAATATTTGTCTTGATGTTATGCACAGACAGTTCTCAAGATGTGTGTTGGTCAGTCAGTAGGAGATTCCTCAACTTTGATTTCACATAGGAATAGATAATACCAAATAGAGATCAGACGATCTCACATATTTGGAATGAAACTCAGTCATATTCACATTAGTAATTCATTATTACAATGTAATTTGTTAAGTATCATTTGTATGTTGCCTGGAGTATCTTCAACATCTACACTGAAAGGGGTGGAGAATATCTTAAACAGGTTGTTATGCAAGGTGGATTGATTTAAACCACTTTAAAGAAATAATTTATAGAATCATGTACACTTCGCAACATCTTATTTGACCGCCCTCAAAAATTTCAAAGTCTGGAATCGTAAATTTGGCAGCATAGCGCTTCAGAGCCAACTAAAAGTAGCCAACTTTGCAACATTTCTTCTTCCTAAATGGAAACGCTCTTGTGATTTTTTGTTCATTCTTTCACATTCCATGAAGTTAAGATACCCTAAATCAGTAATACAATACATGAGTAGGCAAAAAAATCTTAAGTAGAAATAGGAATGTTGAAAATATTTCACGATTCCTCGCTCTGAATTTGAAAAGAGGTAAATTTATGTGCATATTGAAACACTGAACAGGTTCTCATCCACTTGGAAAGAATTGCCGTCACATTTGAATGCAAGGAGGCAAATTTCTGATGATTTTATACAAAATTTTTAGGAAAGATACCTTGCACAACACCAAACGATTCTGCAAAGTGTGTGTCTTCCTTGGTTCTTGGCGAAAAGTGGTTAGAAACTCCGGCACAAGGTTTCTTCAACTGAGATCAACGTGCTTTACTGAGCTTTTCGTTAGAAATCTCCCGGAGTAGTTGGTTAGATAACAGCACTTTTAATTTTTTACTGTTTTCGTCAAGATAGAAACATCGTAGGTTCAAATCCCACCCTTTCCTGATTATTTTTTCTTTTTATTTACCGAATACGAAGTGTTGTAATAATGTAATATAAGATTATATGATATTACTGTAAATATTTATGGGATAAATACTCAGTGGCAGCGATTGAGTTCCAAAACTGATGGGGCAAGGTGTCAAAACTTGGGGGGGGGGGGTCCCTTGGGAGATAAGGATTAGCATATAGGGGGGGCAACTGTTTAGAACTGTTCGATATTGTGCAGGGTATTGTAAATAAAATGCCACATAAACTCCTCAGAAACTTGCCTCTTTCTACTCAAACTTGATGGCGATTTGCTCCAGGTGGAGAAAACCCCTGTTCAGTGTTTCAAACCTATGTGATTTCAAGTCGAGCACGCAGAATTGTTACAATTCCGCAAGATTCTCATTCTAATTCTTATTTCAATTTACTGTTTCTGTTTCAGCATGTATTATATTAACGATTTATAGTTTATAAGTTCATGGAATGTGCGAAATTGGAAACCTTTCTCCGCAGCGTTTTTTGTCTAGTTGAATGACGAACTCAAAGTTGGCTACTCTCAGCTGGCGCTGAAGTGCAATGTTGCTAAGTTTACGAATTCAAGACTTAGAATTCTTTCGGGGCGGTCAATTAACATGTTGGGAAGAGTACATAAGGATTTGTAGATATCCGAATCACTTTTGGTTAAAGTACATTAATCTTGTGATCATCTAATGGTGCTTATTAGGCTCTAAGAAAGGAAACAGAATATATGTACTAATGGGGTGAAGCACATACAAATGGAAATGTAATATGTAAACTGCAAACACACTGAAATTCTCTTGATTTAAAATTCAATAATTTTAATAGGCAAAAATAGCAACGTAATCTAACCATAAATAGTGTCTTTATCATTAAACTGTAAATAAACATGGAAGTTGACATTTTATAACCTATGATTTTAAAAAATGCCAAAATTCAGCTACAAAGATTATAAAAAATATTTTAAGTTACAATTATATAGTACATCCAGAATGTTTTATTTTCACTGGAATTAAAGTTACTGAAATTATAGTTTCATTAACACACTCAACAACATAGTATCGGAAAGAGAAAAATGTATGTTTACATATATTTTTTATTTGCTTTAATCAAACTGTTCCAAGTGTTTTACAGGGCCGTTTACCAGAAAAGCCTTTCTAATAAAGAAAACATATCTATGTGTATGGTGCCAAAATCCATACCAGCAATTTTAAACATGTATTTTCTTTAAATAAAAAAATAAATATTTAAATACAAGGGCTATTCAGAAATCAACTTCCGATTGGCTCGTAAAAAGCAATACATAATCCCAGCGACATGGCGCATTCGCAGTAGCCAGGAGTAATGTGTAATCGCACTCCACACACAAAGCAAATGGACTGCGGTTGTGTGTCGAGTGCGATTATACATTCCTACACATTTTACAAGCCAATCGGAAGTTGATTTCTGAATAGCCCTCATAAAAAAATCAACAAAACTGATCTTTATCCACCCTGTTGTTATGTTACCTGAAGCCTTGAAATCTTGTGGTGATTTCAGATCAAATGCTGAGACAGTTTCAGCATGCTTCTCACTTTTTGACCCACCACATGTCACTACTCTGGTAAGTGTGTGAACTTCCCATTTTTTGGCTGATACTTCTACAAACATAGTTTGGATTCGAAAGCAAGAAAAAAAGTGGAACTGTGGCTGATGAGACGTTGGAAGCAGAGGGCAAGTGATGATAGCCACAATAATGACTCTGTGAGCGCTGCAGTATAATGTAGCCACATCAAATCAGTTTCGGCCACTGGATCCCATTGTTTTAATTTATTTCATTAAAGGCTTTAACGGGCTGTTAAAACAAAGCCATTGGGCCACATGCAGCCTGCTGGTTGGAAACCACTGCTTTCTCATTTCGTTTGTACATTAATCTGAGTGCTCTCTTTTGAAGCCTTAGTATTCTGCCGGTATTGTTATAAGATGCTCCACCCCATGCTATAATGTCATAAGGGGGCAGCAGTGCTCAAAGGGGGGAAACATGGAGTGATGCTTTCCCCCCAGGTAAGAAAATTATCATAAAGAATCTCCACCACTAGGATAATTTGCATATGCACTTAATCATCTGTCTTTCATGATACCCTTCGACCATGTTTAACCCATCCGCTTACCTAGTCGTCGAATCGACGGCCTGACTTGACGTTCGCTTCCCATACCTAGTCGTCGAATCGACGGGTTCCCGATTTTCATCATGTAGTTCCTTTTTCATTCAATAGATGGCAGAGGTTGTATGATCTTTCAAATCTATGACGTGTATGTTTGTGCTGCTAAGTTTTTCATACCATTTCAAGCGTGTTTTGTTCAGTAATTTCTCATGTAAACAAACCTTCATTTGTTACGTCTTGCAAACATGTTGCATAAGAATGTTGTAGATGATTCTGCGATTGAAAAGTTGCTTTTCGATAGCGATGAAAAGGAAAATGTGGATTTTGGAAGGGGAGATGAACACGGGGGTTCATTTTATGTTAGTGAAATTGAAGAATGTAGTGAAAGTGAGGAAGAGGTGGCTGTGGCAGGAAAAATATAAAAGGTTGAGGAATGGAAATGGAAAGCAACGATGTGTGTGATCAAATTTATTAGGTGAGTTTCTAATTATCTTTCAAGTAAACTGCATACGTGTATACTTATTACTATACTTCCACTTCAATATATAAAATTTTCACGTAAATTGCTTGGATAGTTTAAACAATATTTGACATCTTGTCTTGCTGTGCAACCTTCACAGGAGATAGCCAAATTTAAATGGTATTTCATGGCAAAAAAATTGGCATTTAAATGGTAAGCGGATGGGTTAATGCTATAATTTCACTTGTCGAATTAACTAACTAACTAACTCTCTAGCCTTCTTAAACCCGAAGGTTCATGGCTGCAGCAACACAGGCCTTCCATCTTTCCCTATCTTGAGCAAGATCTATATACTCTTTTCCATCCCTACCAATTTCCCTTAGGTCCATCTCAACGTTGTCCCTCCATCTTGGTCTTCCTACAGGTCTCTTACCATCAGGTTTCCCAACAAGAATCCTGTAAACTCCTCTTTCCTCTCCCATTCGTGCCAAATGGCCTGCCCACCTAAGTCTTCTTGATTTAATTATTCTAATAATATCTGGACATGAATATAAATTATGTAGTTCTAAATTATGTAACCTTCTCCACTCACCTGTCTCCTCATCCCTTTTAGGTCCAAAGATTTTACTAAGGATCTTATTTTCAAATACTCTCAATTTATGTTCCTCTTTCAATGTAAGGGACCATGTTTCACATCCATATAATACTACAGGCAAAATTACTGTTTTGTATATTTTAACTTTTAGTTTTTTAGATATTAATCGAGAAGACAAAAGTTTATGAAGAGTGAAGTAACATGCATTTCCTGAATTAAGCCTACTTTTTATTTCCTCTTTAATATAATTTTCATTTGTTAATATTACTCCTAAGTATTTGAATTTGGAAACTGGTTCAAACGAGTTGTTATCAATAATTAGATTTTGATTATTACCTAACACTTGGTTTCGGCCTGTAAGCATATATTTAGTTTTCTCTTTGTTAACTTCCAAACCTATCTCTTTAGCAGTTTTGAAAAATATTTTAGCATTATTCTTAATTGTATTCACATCATCCCCCAGTAAGTCGACATCATCTGCATATGCTAACAACTGAGTCACACCATTTAATTTTAGTCCTTCTTTAGTTTCTTTTACCTTCCTAACAGCATATTCTAAGGCAAAATTAAAGAGCAATGGAGATAATGCATCTCCTTGTTTTAACCCATCATGAATTGTAAATTTGTCAGACATATTAATACCCACACGAATTTTACTTTCTGTTTCACTGGTGCATATTTTTATCATACTAACAAGCTTCTTAGGTATTCCAAACTCGACTAATATATTATATAATTTATCTCTTTTGACCGAATATATTCTTTTTTGAAATCAATGAATAGCTGATGAATATTTTGATTATATTCCCACTTTTTTTCAAGTGTCTGTCTGATGTGAAAAATCTGATCTGTAGTGAGATCTGTTACATTTAAATCCACATTGATAATCACCTATAATTAATTAGCATATGGGGTTAGTCTTGTTAAAAGAATGTTAGACAATATTTTGTATGTTGTTGAGAGTAGAGAAATTCCACGGTAATTATTGCAGTTCATTTTATCACCTTTTTTAAACACAGGAACAATTATGGATTCTTTCCACTGTTGAGGGATTTCTTCTTTATTCCATATGAAACAAATTAATTTATGGATTTGACATATTAATGAATTTCCACCATATTTAATTAACTCAGCTTTGTTATTCTTTAGCCTTTTAATAGCATCTTTAACTTCAGTCAAGTTAGGTCCTGGAACTAAAGGTTCTGCTGTGTCTACTTCATTTACTTCTGATTTATCTCCTACATGGACATTTAAAAGGTCATTAAAGTAGTTCTTCCATCTATTTAGAATATCGCTTGGGTCAGCTAGAAAATCACCGTCTTTATCTTTTATCAAGTTTACTTTAGGTTGCCACCCCTTTCTAAACTCATTTACACCTTTATATAAATCTCTGATATTTTTATTTTTGCTGTTTGTTTCAATTTTGTTAATTTTGCTTTTCAAGTAATCTCTTTTTTTACTTCTAAACGTGCGGTTAACTTCTCGCTTTATTCTATTATAATTGTTTAGATTTGTATCATCAGAGTTATCTAACCACCTAAGTCTAGCCTGATTTCTTATTTCTATTAGATTATGACATTCATTATCAAACCATGGCTTACTTTTTCTTGGTTTATGGTATCCTATACTTTCTTTAGCTGCTGATTCTATTGCATTACATATGTGCTCCCAATTCTTATTTACGTCTGTTTCATTTATATTTTCATCATCATTTAAATCCTGCAAAACATCAAATCTATTTGACAGTTTAATTTGGTAATCTTTCTTAATTCTTTCATCAGTAAACTTTCCTGTATCAAATTTTATAACTTTTAGATTTTGTTACTAAATAATGGTCACTGGCACAGTCAGCACCTCTATGTGTACGAACCTCAATTATACTAGTATGCCTTCTCTTATCAATGAGAATATGATCTATCTGATTATGAGTTTTACCACCTGGAGAAGACCAGGTATATTTATGGATATCTTTATGTTTAAAAGTGGTACTTTTCACAATTAAATTCTTTGAGGTTTCAAAAGTAATCAATCTTATACCATTATCATTACTTAATTCATGAAGACTTTCTTTACCAATCGTGGGTTTAAATATGTCTTCTTTGCCAATCTGTGCATTACAGTCACCTAACAGAATTTTCATATCATACTGAGAAAATTTATCAAAGACCCTGTAAAACTGCATATGATATCCTATCATTAATAAATTCAACTGTTTTAAGAGCC
Organism: Lepisma saccharinum; assembly: GCF_977018435.1. NCBI lineage: Eukaryota > Metazoa > Arthropoda > Insecta > Zygentoma > Lepismatidae > Lepisma > Lepisma saccharinum. The sequence continues at coordinate 139,704,005 of NC_139231.1, forward strand.
GAGATAATTCTATTATTTATGAAAAAGCCTGTTCCAAAATTATGATTTTCAGTACCACCATAGAAAAAAGTATAATTTTTAGTTTTACAATTCCCTTCTCCTGGCCACCTAACTTCCTGGACAGCTACTACATCTAATTTATACTTCACTATCTCATGAACTGTACACTGAAATGCCCCAGGCCGGTAAAGGCTTGGAACATTCCAGGTGCCTAATTTAATATCCTTATTCCTAATGTAGATCTTATCCTTAGTCCAGGGACCTCCCAAAGTAGTCCCCACCCGGAGATCCGAACGGGGGACTATTTTACCTCCGGAATATTTTACCTTGGGAACATTCATGGCCTTATATTGCTGTTTCTTGACATGTCTTTTTACAGTGCAGAGTTGTCAGCTCTACGCCTAACCCCCAATATGAATGGAGGAACTACTACACAAGACAAACACAAACACATTAGACAGCACAATTACTACACAAGACAAACACAAACACATTAGACAGCACAACTACTATACAAGACACACACAAACACATCACAACTATAACACAATATAAACACAAACACATCACAACTATAACACAATATAAACACAAACACATCACAACTACTACACATTATACCTAGTCGTATCATAAATACTGACAGAAAGTTTATTTATTTATTTATTATTTATTTATTTATTAATGCCTTGTTTTAAATGGCGGAGTTAAGGCCGTACAAAGCCTTTTCTTCCACTCAACCATACATTTAAAATTATACATTATTATATTATACACAAAGTACACTAAGTCATTTCACATAGGTCCACACACACACATTATACTCATACACACAAGTCTTAAAACCCTGAATATAACACACAAAATACAAAATATATAATACACAAAAAACTAAATATGGAATGAAAGAATGCAAAATTTAAAATTGTATTTAAGTAACTGCAAGGTATTTTAAGAGTTCGTTCACTTGCACATGCTTTTTAGTCTGCTTGACAGGGGAAGATCTAACGACTACTCTGAAGAGAGTGGCGAACACGTCTGCTAAAGGAACCGACGGAGCTTACTGCTCTAGTGCTTTCTGGCAGCTGATTCCATAGTCTTACAGCCGATACGGAGAAAGAGTTGGAGAAGAAGTTTGATCTGTGGACGGGGATAGAGAGAACTGAGGAGCTGCGTGATCTGGTGTCGCGATCGTGAAATTCGTGAAGAAATTGGAAGCGAGAGAGGAGATTGGAAGGTGACTTGAGGTTGAGAACTTTGTAAAGTAAAATCAGAGTGTGCAGCGTTCGTCTTTCTTGCATACGTAGCCACCCCAATTTGAGAAAATAAGGTGATAGGTGGTCCCAATATTTTAAATTAAAAATGTATCGTACGCAGGCATTTTGAACACTCTGCAGACGTCTAGCTGACTCACCTGTTAAGCCGGAATACGCTACGTCACAATAATCTAAATGGCATAAAACTAGGGACTGACATAGTTTGGCCTTGATAGAGGTGGGGAGGAACTTGCCCATGCGTCTTATAGAATACAGAGATGCGAAAGCTTTTCTACACGCCGAACTTGTGTGATGTGACCATGATAAATTTCCGTCTAATACAATTCCCAGATCTTTAACAGTTTGGTTAAATGGAATGTGAGTCGAATCTACAAGAATGGAAGGCGGAATGTTAAGATCTACGTAACGTTTCAGTTTATCGGAAGCAATCAAAATTGCTTGTGTTTTATTAGGGTTAATATACATGCCATTGTCTAGCGACCAGTTAACAATCCTCTCTATATCTTCATTAACCTTTGAAATACCATCGTTTAACATTACTGGGGGTGCAGAATAGTACAACTGGAGGTCATCGGCATACAGGTGATAACGGCAGTGTTTCAAGATATTTGGTAGGTCATTAATGTATAAAGAAAATAATAAAGGGCCGAGTACACTTCCTTGCGGAACACCACAAGTAATCTCAGATAGCGCCGAGCACTTGCCATCATAAACCACCCTTTGTTTACGTCCAGTTAAGTAGGATTTGACCCAGTCGGTTGCAGAGGTGGTGAAATTAAAAAATGATTTTAGCTTGGAAACGAGAATATCATGGTCGAGTGACTGGAAAGCTTTCGTGTAGTCCAATAAAACTAAAACTGTCGCCTGTCTGCAGTCCATAGCTTGTCTGACGTCGTCGGTTATGTGAGTCATGGCGGTGCTAGTGCTGTGATTAGGTCTAAATCCCGACTGAAACGGAGCCAGAACTTCATTTGTATGTCGGCTGATTTGGTCGTGAGCAATGTATTCTAATGCTTTCGATAGCGCGGGAAGAATACTGGTAGGTCGGAAATTGTCAATGGAAGTGGCGGGGTCAGTCTTGGCGAGAGGAAGAACGTGTGCTATTTTCCACTTATCTGGAAAAATACCAGAGCGCAGAGAAAGATTAAAAATGTCAGTGATGTATGGCAATACATGAGGTAAAATCAGCTTTATTAGTCGCAATGGGAGGTTGTCGGCTCCTTCAGAACCAGATTTGATCCGACCGATTGCAGTTGCAACTTGGAACTCATAGACTGGGTTAAAATTGAACTCTATCATTTCTGTTTTGTGGTTTGCTATAGCTCTAATAGTAACATTTTTAGCATCGTTATTCATTGAATTAGAGAGAGAGAAATGCGTATTTAATTCATCAAGGGACGAAACACGAGTAGGATCTACGTTACGTTTCTCTCCTAGCCCTAGATTTCTTAAGTTATTCCACAACATTCGGGGGTTGCCTTGCATGTTTAATAATTCGTAAGAGAGCCTTCTCTTTGCGTTGCGCACGGCCTGATTACATCGATTTCTCAACACGCGGTAGTTATTAAAACTGTTTAAAGTATTTGGAGATTTGAGGCGCTTGTCAGATTTAAACCTGCGGTGAGCCGAATCGCGCTCCGCCATAATTGCGAGAATGCTGTCGGTCATCCAGGGGGAAGCAGGCCGCGTGACGCGTTTTTTCTTGAGTGGAGCATGTTTGTCGAAAAGGTGTAAGATTAGACTATTTAATTCATTAAGCTTATCGTTAATATCAGTGAAGCTGTTTATTGAATTCCATGGGGTTCTTGTAGCATCTTCGTTTAGTGAAGCGGGGTTAATTTTCTTTAAATCGCGGTATTCAATTATGTTTGGCTTGGATTTCGGAACATTGAGCGAGTAAGCAACGTAAATAAGATCGTGGAACGAGAGACCGCAGGCGCTCGTTTGTCCATGTTTGGTGATTCGAGAGCAGTCTCCTGTTAAGATGACATCTAGCCAAGAATGCGATGTAGCCGTGTGGAAGGTAGGATCGAGCTTCAAAATATTTAGATTGTAAGAAGAGATAGCAGCGCGGAATTTATTTACTTCGGGTTTGTCAGTTTCTAAATGAAAGTTCAGATCGCCCAGTAATAATACATGCGAGTACATGGGAATGAGTTTAGCCAGTTCCTCCTCACAATTTACAAAGCACGTTCCAGGTGGACGGTACGCAACAGCCAGCAGTAGCTTCTGTTTGTTGATGGTAAGTTCCAGGAAAAGATATTCTGTCATTCGTGCGTAGTTATGTGTCGAAGTATGTGAAGTATTTCCAGATATCTGGGGATTGGGGGGGGGGAGGCATGTACTCCCACTGCGGGCATCCTTGAAGTTTTGGATTGTATTAAAAAACATAAATTTGGTGTTATTGTGTGAGATTAGGTATTATGTCAGTTGGTTTATAGCTTTCTGGGTTCCATACCTTCCAGCAAGCTTAGTTGTGTTGTCTGCGTAGGTGATGATTCTTGTGGTTTGGTATATCATTTATGTATAGAAGTATAGAATAGACAGCAAGTTTCCCACATCCTATGCTACTTGTTACTATCCATATGCTGTATAGGCCCCTTCTTGATAACTGGGTTAGGTTAAGTTCTATCCTAATCCAACCTAACCTACCATGAGCAGCTAGCGACAGCTATAGCAACTTGGAGATATATCCTAACAGCACGAAACGTGACCGGCCTAACCTACTAATTTATGTACCTAATAGAAAAAATAAACATGCAAAGAGGTTGGGTTTAAGGTTAGGTTTAGTCAGTGGCCTATCATGATGAAGGTTATTTCCTGTTGTGCTTATTTTTGGGCTGACATGGTTAGTGATTTATCCACACACATCGACCCCCCCATTTTTTCGGAACACTTCCCTGGAATTTTTCACCAAATAAAAAATTCTGGATAAATCCCTGGGATTGGTGTTTTCTTTGCTAGGCTGTGTATCTTCTACATTTCAACTGATAATTAAGTCAGTCTTATTCCTATCACAATGACTAACGTAACAATAAAAAATATGCAAAGTTAGATAAAATGAATAATAATAATAATAAAGAAACGAAAACAGAAGGAAACAAAGAAGTGCTGAATACTTTTTACAACCGCATAACCAAGTATCAGCTTCGTACCCTGAATCACAAAATCGGCGCACTTTATTTTTCTTTTCTGTTACTATGCCTGCTAGAGAAGTTGGCAGCAAAATCCTTGCCGGACAACGGCGTCTTCAACAAGTTATGCACCCCACCGCACAATCACACTAATTTTATTCCATAATGCACTTCACTATCACACCACAGCACAGGGCCGACAGTCCGCTTTCAATAGATGGAATTCCTAAAAGCATTACCTCGACAACAAGAACGGGGAAACAAAAAAGAAACCAGATCCAAAATTGATCACTGTTCACTGTGAGGGGAATATCCCTTTTGGATATAAATAAATTCCCTATATTTAGTAAAAAAAAAATACAATATTAATTATAAAAGAAATGCTCACTAATTGTAGGGACAAATCCAGAAATTTCTATCAAAGGACATGTAAGTGCTTTCTTAGGATATTGTAAAAGCAAATCTAGCACCTAAAAGACCATAAACAGGCTTTTCGAACGCTGTTCGAAGTGTGTTTGAATCACAGACTACGTAATTAATAATATTTGGTTCACATTTGACATGAGATTTGTAAAATTTGTTCAATCTTCAGCTTTCATTAACATTTATTTATTTATTTATTTTTGCACTTTTTAGCTCAATTATTACCAGCTGAGTTCATACATAAACGGAAAACAGAGATCTTAATATTTCTGATGTTTATGCTCTCCTACAAGCTAAAAACAGAAAGAAGAATTTAGCACATCAATGTGTATCTAGTTTTCCTGTATCCCGCTCATTTTTAGGTTTCTCCTTTTCCCCCTTCCTGTTAGATTTTTGCTTCAGAATTCTCTGTTCCTGGAAAAAACCTCCTTGAAGCACCACCGGCTCAAATTTCCTTTGCAGTCAACCATTCATACCTGACAACGTTGGAGCCCATCCTCTTGCAGGACCTGTCTCTCGCTGGCGCGTATTCAGTGAAGCCAACCCAAGCATAACGGTGCTAAATCTCGCACAAGTTTAAAAAGTTGTTTGTAAGTTGGGGATATAAATAAAACAAGAGGGCCACTTTTCGTTGTGGTTGAATTTTCTCAAACTTTTCACGTATAACGTCGAACCCATGCCGTTGGTTGAACCATTCGAATTTATATTTATGTTTTGTTATAAATTAATATTAATAATATGAAAATCACAGAACAATTTAGTAGTATGTAGCATAATTTCGGAGTTTAAACGACACCATGGATGTCCAGAAGGAGCAAGGCAAGAAGACACTTCCTGAAAAATGAATGTCAACCATTTTCACACATACAATTTCATTTCAGTCACATCAAATTGTTAATTACTGTAAGGGCGTTGCAGATATTTTGAGAAGGGAAATATACCTAGTTTACCCCAACCCCTGAAAAAAAAAAATATTTTGTTTAATCCTCCCTGGTGGAAAGAAATACTGCGGACGTCCATGAACAACACTTTTTCTAAACATGAGGTTTGCAACGCTGCTGTAAGCCTGTGGCCGTAGGTTTACAAACCTATGGTTTAGCCCACTCTTCTCCCTATATTCCTTGCTCTTCTCCATCCAGATACGGTAGGCACTGCACCTTCGCAGTCAGAAATTTGTAAGGCAACATTCAGAGGGCTTACAACTTTCTGCAAGCAGAAGGCGGGAGTTCCCATGTGGCCCCTGGTGCTGAAGTGTTGCAATCTAACAAATAGGATCTCGAAGACTGGTATCGGGCCGAGTTGAAATATGAAGTTTTTACGAATTTTGACATATAATTACATACATTTTACTAGAATTAATAAAGTGTAAGCCCGACTTACACGGCTTACATGGACGCTCCGCGCCTGGGTTTAGTACTGTAAGCATATTTTGCACAGCAGACAACAAATATGTAATGTCACAATCAGTGGTGTGGGGTGCTAAATCAGGCAGGGGAACAGGTAAATTCCAAATGGAGGGTTCAGAATTAACATAAGTTCACTGCAGTTGTTCTAATATATATTTTCAGATGAAAACATGAATACTTACAGTACAGGAGTAATCGTGAATAAACCATGTTCAAAATCTACAATATGAAAGTCATTTTTTGACATGAGTAAGATTTTAGAGTTTATAATTTTTTTTATATTCACACCTTTGATAGCACTAAAGCATTTTTCACATGTACATTTGATCAGACATAGCAGTGAAAACTTAATGCAAATTATACACTACAATTGTACACATGCAAAACTAAACTATAAATTAACTATGTTTGGTACAGAATGCAATTTCTGGTTCCACTAGTAGGGCTCAACTGTAGGACTCAAACATCTCTCGACCAGCACTGATGGTCACACCGAGTTCAAAGTTTGGACACACTTTCAAAGTGTTTTGTATCGTGCTGTTTATGTTTTTTGTGTTGTTTTTAAAAATAATGTTGCCAGCATGTGACATAGAAAGTTATTTTTTAATGTCGTGTCAAATGTTTTATTGCTCCCCTCAATAGCTGTGAATTTAAAGTGCAGACAACTTAAGCAAGTAGCCATTTTATTATAGGGACATTCCATGTGAAATCAACACATGAAGAGTAGGGATGGCCAGATCCGGATCCAGTTGGTTCCGGATCCTAAAATTTTTCGGATCCGGAATTTTCAGATCCGGATCCAAAACTTTCGGATCCGGATCCAGTACTTTCAGATCCGGATCCAGTACTTTCAGATCTGGATCCAGTACTTTCGGATGTGTTATAAACACATTCTTACTTTCCAAAGAAGCGCATGTGGGATGGCAAAACGGATCCGGATCCGAAAGTTTATACACACACCTGCCAAGTTTTATGGGAATCGGAGGGGAACACAGGGGTCAGATCCCCAGTTCAATTTGTCCTCATCTTGACATTTGAGTGGGTTTTGCCGCGTAAAACCGTTTTTTTAGCTGAAACAAAAAAAACACGTATTTCTTCCTTTGGGCCATACTATACACCTGCCAAGTTTCATGGAAATTGGAGGGGGACACAGAGGTCAAGTGCCCACTTACATTTGTCCTCATATTGACATTTGAAGGGGGTTGCCCCCTAAAACAGTTTTTTAGCCGAAACAAAGAAACACGTATTTCTTCCTTTGGGCCCGTTTATACACACACCTGCCAAGTATCATGGAAATCGGGGGGGGGGGGGAAACAGGGGTCAGATCCTCACTTCAATTTGTCCTCATTTTGACATTTGAGGGGGCTTTGCCCCCTAAAACAGTTTTTTAGCTGAAACAAAAAAACAGTTATTTCTTCCATTGGGCCCCACTATACACCTGCCAAGTTTCATGGAAATCGGAGGGGGACACTTAGATAACCTCCCTTGTTAGTCTTACACTTTGTAATTATATAACACTGCATATATTATAATGTTTTATTTTAATTTGTAAAACTGTAACTAGAAAAATTGTATAATTTTTGTATAACACATTTATGTGTGTTTCCATTTCCAATACATTCGAATGGATACATATTCGTTTCAATGGCATTTACAAAATCACCTCTGACATTTTATGTTAAACAAGTAAGACTATTTTTGTGCACGAGTGTGTTATCCGATGCGTAGCAAGTATTTTAGGAACAACACTTGAAAACAATTATTGTAGGACTAACTAATGAGAAATTTCTTTGTAATCGAAGATCATACCTTTTAAGGTGTGGTAATATTATAATGGGATTGAGATACGAAACTCTCGGATGTGGATCCGGATTTTCGGTTCAGGAACTTACGGATCCGGATCCAGATCCGTAACTTTTGGATCCGGATCCGTTTGGCCATCCCTAGTGAAGAGGCACTTTTCAACCTCACATATTTTGATTCATTTGAAATTTGGCATACTGAAAGGGCCACTTGAGGTAGGAAAATATGCAAAGTTGCAGATCCATATCTTTTGTATTTTCGACATTACAGTATTGCAAACTCTGCAATTTTGACCATTTTTTCAAACATCTTGTTAACTTTAAATTGCAATATTTCGGCAATCAGGGCACCTATAGAGGTGATTCGGACGGCGTTCGAAAGGTCTTGGACTCTTACACACGAGATATTGCATATCCATGTGAGGGTAAAGAAACAATTGAAGGTGGTGTAAAGACAATTTTGGTAGCCATTTTCTCAAAAATGGGTCTTCTAATTTTTCTAAAAAAAAATTATGTCATACATACACTATTACTCAATAACTGTACAAAATTTGGAAATGGGATGCCAATGGGATCCGGAGTTATGTTAGATTTAGGGTAGGTTCGAGTAGGTTAGGTAATGCATTATAACATATTTTGATAGACAAATTCCTAATATTCAAAAGTAAAAGTCTATAACAGAAATGAAATACAATATTGTTTGAATTAACGTACATGAATCTAATGTTTAAATTTGCAGTTGTTATAAATACAGTGATTCACATGTAATGGGCATGTGTAAAGATTCTTAACAGTGATGATCAAACATATATATTATGACTGTAATGTTTCTTATTATAAGATATATAAATGATAACTGGTAAATTCCCCGTGCATATAGCACTGTGCCATGAAGGCACATTTAGGTAGGGGATGTGGGGGTAGGGCCATTTTGGAGGCACCATGCTCTGGCCACCTTTACCCTCCAGGGTTGCCCCGAGGTACCCATTGATTTGAGGCCTGGTGAAACGTCAGAGCTGCTTTATGCGGGGACAAGGCCAGAAAAATTCCAATATTAGGTCACCCACCGTAGCTCAGAACAAATAACTGCCTGCTGTAAAATTTCATTTTTTGACTTAAAATGAGGTGTGACAATTTCGCACCAGGCATGCATTTATTTCAATATCGTCTGAATGTGCACTAATACTAAAGAAAATCTCCGTATAATTTGAGAGTATGAATTTCTTCCCATGTTGCAAGTGGAAGCGGTTTTTAAAGTTGATTATTAAGGTAGATACCGTGTTTGAAAAATATGATGAATAAGTATTTACAGAATCCCATGTATTCCTTATGGAGAAACAACTTCAAATTCAAGTTGCGACTAAACAAATGGGAGTCTATACTCTTTCTAGTGAAAATATTATCTTCAATGGATCCTCTACCCGATCATATGGCTTTTTTTTTTCGGGCATCTGTGACGAGTACAATAGTTACAATGTTGTGTTATGTTGAGTTATGGTGAGTTTGTAATGTGAATTTATGAACGTACGTGTTGTGTTATGTTGAGTTATGATGAGTTTGTAATGTGAATTTATGAATGTACGTGTTGTGTTATGATGAGTTTGTAATGTGAATTTATGAACGTACATGTTCAAAATGAAACAAATGACTATCGAATATAGTAAACAGTTTGTAAAAAGTTATATACCATATCTAAGTTATGAATACAAGAAATAGTAATATTGGAATCTAGTTTTATGTTGATACAAATGTGTAGGTTTCAATAATTTGGCGACCCAGTTTCCAGGATTCGAATTAGTAAGTGTTTAGCTATACGTTTTTCTTAATAATATAGTTAAATAATGACAGATAAAGGGAAAAGATCAACACGAAAAGGACAAACTATTGATGAAAGCTTGATTTCTGACAATGCGGAAATCAATGTTGAAAATTTGGGTTGTTGTAAGGATCCAGATAAGAATGCTAAGTGTATAACTTGTCGCAAATGTGGAAAGTTATATGACCATAAATGTCTACAGTTTGCAGCGTTACATTCCAGTAATTCTGATACATTTGATCAGTACTTGTGCAAAGTATGCGATCCGATGTTTAGCCAGCATGGGACTGAACACAATAAAGATACTAATTTCAATGCATTATTGGAGACAATAATTCATAAAATGGATGACGTTCAGTTGCAGTTTACAGAAAGTCAAGAGCAGATGAAACAGCAGCTTACAGACAGCCAAGCGCAGATGAAACAGCAGCTTACAGACACCCAAGAGCAGATGAAACAACAGCTTACAGACAGCCAAGAGCATATGAAACAGCAACTCACTGATCAAATGAAAAAGTTTTCTGAAAGTCAGGAGTTAATAACAGCGACTCTTTCAGAAAGTTTCAATCAGTCTCTTGTTACGTTTCGCGCTGAACTCCGAGAAGAAATAAAACAAGTGGCTGATGCTTGCAAAATAAATACTAACGCCCTTAAAAATGAGGTTAAAGAGGAATTAAGTGGTGTGCAGTCTAATATAGAATCACTTATTGCAAAGACTTCTTCTCATCAGGAACATCTCGCCGAACTAAAGTCACAAGCGGAAGAACAAGCCTGCAATATAAGTGCTGTTAAAATTACACTAAATGAACAACAAGTATCTATTTCTCGCTTAGATGAGATTGGTGTAATTAAAACTAAAATAGGGCACATTAGTACTACAAAAGTGTTAGCTCCTGAGAATGATAATGCACCAACCGTTGATAAAATATCTTATGTGTCTGAAGCCAATCAAGTCAATGGCAATTCTCAAACTGCACAAATTACTCCAATAACAGCTTTAACTAGAAACCATGTTAAGAGAAAGAAGAAATTTGTTTCTTTTAAAGGCAAAAATACAAACGCAACTTCATCCGATACAGATGTAACAGATTTTGGGAGTGAAGATTCGAATACTACGCATGTAAAGCAAATGTACAAGGGCAAGAGAACAAAGAGAAGCAGATTAGTTAGGGAGCATTATCAGGCCATCAATAATGTTAATTCTAAACAGTGTTCAAGTACTTCTTTCACTAATTCATATGTCACACGAGATATATGTGATTGTGATAACTCGTTACAAGGGCAATTTAACACCGGTTCTGTTCACAACTCGCCTGACAATTGCACTGGCAATGTCCATGCTTGTTTCCCGGACTGTTCAACAAATGCTACGACTACGGATTCTATTAACTGTAGCATTCATACCAATTCCTGCCCATTAACAGTTTGCAGAAATAGTTGTGTGTTAGACAATAATTCTGAACGAATTAATGCTACATATAATCGCAGCAGAGGTTTTGGTACTGCCAGATGTAATGTACACTTCATAAGTCCGAATAATCAGGATAGCACAGTAGTAACTACAGTACCGTTTGACCCAATGACACCTCGTCTTCAGAATTTGATGACTTCGTTGAATAACCGTCCTCCACAAGCAATAGTAACTGGCTGTAACGAGACTATGCAACGCATATTAAAAGTGAGTGACTTGAACCTACTCCCAAATTCGGGGGAAATTTAGAGAAACAAAGTCCTAGAGACTATATTAATCAGTTAGTTTCAACATTCAATCTAATGGGAGTTCCGGAGGAATACAGGCTGAATAGTATATATAAGTGTTTTTACGGCAAGGCATTGTTATGGTATAATTCTCATAAGAAGAGATTTTCATGTTTTCAGGATTTTGTAGGAAAGTTTTTGCATCATTATGCTTCTGAACAAGTAGTACAAGCACAATTAGCAGCTCTACGAACAAGAAAATATGATCCTAATGTTGATGAAAACTTAGCTACTTTTGCATTGAAACTCTATTCTGCCTATTCAAATTTGGAAGACGACCCATCTGAATCTGATATGATTCAGTTAGTGTTGCGACAAATACCGAGAAATGTGTCAGAATATGTGTCATGTCATGACATACCAAGTATGGACAGACTGATATCTATTTTAGACAGAATTGATTTGGTTCATTCGGGAAAAGACAAATCTTTTAGAGTTCCAGAGGACCAGGAAGAATTTATGAGAAGAAATAAGACAACCAAATTTCTGAACAACAAATCCAAACAATCATCCAATGTTGGACAAGTTTCTGTCAAAACGCAAGATTTTCGTAAGACCAGAAATTTTACATCTTCCTGAAATACCGAACCTACAACAATTGGTGCAAGTAGAATTTCGAGCAACGTTCAGCAATCAAATCCATGCTCAAATCAACAGATCCAAAATATTTTACGAACGGATGAAGGCTTTTCATCTCCGAATAGTGTTCAACCAAATACACAAAGTGGTTATAACAAACGTCCAGTAAGGAACCAACGGGGTAGATGTAATTGGAACACAGTACGAAGCAACACTGAACAATCTAAACAACAATCTCAACCTTCTTTAACTGAACCGTGGTTAAGGCCTTTGCAGAGTATGCAGGTGAATCCATCTGTACCTTTACCTCAGTGGAATGCAAATAATTTAAATTCCATGGTGCAATATCCTACTCAACCGTGGATATTCTCTCCCTGGACTACATCATTTACTTCTTGCAGTACTACAGTAACTCAGCTAAGTATATATCCAGCGAATAACTCTTTATGGTATGGCAATAATTCCAATTTGTTACCACAACCCGGGACTAGCAGTAACGTGACCCAAAGTCAAGTACCTTCGAGTAGTGGACTGTGCAATTTAACAGGAACAACTGCTAATACAAGTGAACACTCATCCTTAAACATGTAAGGCAGAGTAATGAGCTCCGGTTCCTCTGTCCAGTTAATTACAAGGAGCATATTCATCACTATACTCCAACATCAATTGAAGATAATGTCAATTTTCATAGCAACACATCTATTGTTCCCAACCATTCGGAAAAGGAAGTTCTTACTATAAACTTTGTACTCGATTGGTATGAAGCTGAACCAGAATGGGTAATGGACGATGACGGTGTTCTTGTTTCAAACAGAAGAGTTATTATGTTGCCAGGTCAAATTTGTGATTTAACCATTAACTGTATTATTGATTGTGGGAGTCAAGCAAATTTAATGGATTATGCAACTTGGTTAAAATTGAAAACTATTATTCCTACTGCTAGGTTAGATTCAGTGGATAATGTTAAATTATTTTCTTTTGCTGGTGACAAAAGATTTAGAGTTATTGGTTCTAAGAATATTAGTTTAATAATAGATTCAGAGCACTTTCATATAGAGTTATATGTTATTAAGCAGTTACATGCTGAAGTAATATTAGGATTGCCATTTCTTTGGCGCTTCGGAGCAATAATTGATTTCAAGAAGCAAAATATCACATTATCAAGTGATAAGGGAGTTCAATCTAATTATGTTTTGGAAACGACTGACACATTCCCTTCATGTTCTCTTCAAAGTAACTTTGTAACATTTTATAAGAATTCTGAGGAAGAAGAGGATGAAAACTACTTAGCATCAGAAACCCATCTTAAAGCTACTTTAGCTGATAATAGTTTGCTGATTGCTACTGATGAAATGTATGATTTATTTTTTAACTTATTGTTAAGTTTCAGAACATTGTTTTCTGATAAACCAAGGCAAGCTAAAGTAGAGCCTTACAATATTAAATTAAATACAACAGAAACAATTGCGGCTCCCATATATCCTATACGTATAGCTCGAAGAGATGATTTGGAGAAGGAACTCACTAAATGGAAGTCTTGGGGAGTCATTCAAGAATCGGCTTCACCTTATTTAAATCCGCTACATATAGTACCAAAAGCTGGCGGACAGTGGCGGCCAGTGGTTGTTTTCGTCGTTTAAATAAACATGTGATATCTCCTCTAGTTCGTGTGGAACCGATTAATGAACTACTTCAGAGATTCCAAGGAGGTACAGTGTTTTCAACCTTGGATTTATCGTTGGGTTATTTCCAAATTCCACTTACAGAGTGCTCTTACAAGTATACAGCATTGTCATACAGAGGCCGACAGTACGTGTCTAAATTCTTGCCGTTTGGCATAACGTCAGCTATATCTGTTTTTGTTGAAAGAATGAATCAGATTTTTAATCCATCTACAAGTTCGTTCCTCATCTGTTACATAGATGATCTTCTTATATTTTCACCTGATTTGTCTTCTCATTATGAGCAATTGAAATATGTGCTAGAGACACTAAATAAGGTAAATATGTCTGTAAAATTGTCTAATTGCAGGTTCATTAGGACTGAAATTAAATTTCTAGGACATATAATATCTGGCACGGAAATAAAAGTAGATCCGGAGAGCGATAAGGCAATCTCCGAATTTCCAGTTCCAAAATGTAAGAAGGATGTTCGTCGTTTTCTGGGTTTGGCTTACTGGAGGAGAAAATTTGTGCGAAATTTTGCAACTGCTGCAGCTCCTTTGTATCAATTACTGAAAGGAAACTCAAACTGGTGCTGGACGGAAGATCATCAGCAGTCCTTTAATAACCTAAAGAAATTAATCCTATCATCTTCATCATTAGGACAACCTGATTTTAATAAGGAATTCTGTATTAATGTTGATGGTTCTAAGATCGGCGTAGGAGCAGTACTTTGGCAACCTGATGAAGATGGAAATGTAAATGTCATTCAGTATGTCAGTTGCACTTTGAAAGGAGTTGAAACCACGTACAGTACACATGAAATAGAATGCCTTGCTATTCTTTATGCCGTGGAAAAGTTTACAGTGTATATTACTGGAAGGCATTTTACAATCTACAGTGACCACAAATCGTTGTGCTGGCTTGAATCAGTAAGGGCACTGAACCCTAGATTGAACCGATGGGCACTTAAGCTACAATCATACAACTTTACAATTGAACATGTATCTGGTTCTCAAAATCCAGTTGCTGATACGTTAAGTCGTTATCCAATTAGTAAATCACCAGTGACTACGATTAAAGAAATGTACGTAAATCACGTAATCTCTGATATAGAACCCAATTTCTGACGAAGTGCACAAGATAAAGATCTGCTTTGTTCGTCGTTAAGAAGAAAATTGGAGTCTCAAGAAGTAAATGTGATAATTAAAAGGAAGTATTCCGTTCATGATGGCATACTATTTTTCAAACCTTATGTAGATGATGATTGGAAGATAATAGTTCCTAGTGCTTTAATTGGAGATGTTTTGTATAAACAGCATGATTTAAAGGTACATTTCGGCTATTTTAAAATTTATGATTTTTGTAAAAGGTTTTATTATTGGCCTAAAATGCGTAAAAGTATTAAGGACTATTTAAGAAACTGTCTTTCATGTGCAAGGGATAAGCAATGCACCTTTAAAATTTCAAAGGAAGAATTACATGTGTATTCAACCAAACGTCACTACTTGCTTTCAGCCGACTTAATTGGTCCATTACCTTTGTCTAAAGGTTTCCAACATATATTAGTCATTGTAGATGTAATGAGTAAATTTGTGATGGTTTATTGTCTTCGACGTGCAACCTCAAAGGAAATAATTAACAAGTTTGGAATTTACTTTAATCATTATCCAAAGTGTAAGGTAATTCTCACCGACAATGGTTCGCAATTTAAGTCAACTGAACTTAAAAGTTATTTGGATTCTGTGAGTGTTAAACATGTGTTAACTTCACCATATGCACCTTTTGCCAATCCTGTCGAACGTTACAATAAAGAGCTGGTGAGACTATTGAGAATGTTTTGTAAGTATAACCATAAACTTTGGTTTAATTATTGAATAATTCAAAATCGGAAACAACCGGTTTCACACCATCTGAACTTTTTATGCATGTTGATTATCACGATGAAATAATAGACAAAATAAGTTGGCCAAATGACTTGAAACATTTACCCTGGAAGACAAAGTGTATAATGGCTGTATATATACATATAAAAAAAAGGATTAAAGGGGATTTTAATGAACCTAAGCATCTGATAAAATCTGGTGACCTGGTTCTTGTTAGAAACCATCTTAAAAGCAAAGCTATTAGTGATAGCATTCACAAATTTTTCAGCTTGTATGTTGGTCTTTATCAAGTCAAGGAAGTTAAGAATAACCAAGCACATTTAATATCATTGTCAACGCCAGCAAAGGAACAAAAGCAGAACTTAACAAATCTTAAACTTTTTAATTGTACAGAAGAAACGAGAAGAGAGCTATTGAAAGCAAAAAATGAGTAACCCAAATGATTTTTGTGTATAATGTTGTGTTTATTTTCTGTGTTCTCAATGAAATATTTGTGTATATTTATGAAAGTCATAAATTTTGCTTCTTTGTATAAAGAGAATATGACAAAGAAAATTGCCTAAATTATGTATGAATGGCATGAGTAGATAGTAATTGTATCTTCTACGCCACCCCTGATTTTTTGACTAAGAAAATCGCACCAAAACCTCAAAAACCCACTTTCTCTCCACGTTCCGCGCCTCATTTATTGCGCTGACGATGTTTCACAGTGCAGAAAAGCCGGTACGAGAAAAAACACTTTCTCATCCTTGAAGTACGAATGCACCTTATCGTAATTTTTTTCTAAGTCCGGGCCAATGTTTATATATCGCGAGCTTTGTAAACCTCTCGCGAACGATGTGCCACACACACACATATGCGCGTGCGTGCCTCTCATTATTTCCGTATTGTGACGCAAGCAAACAAACAAAATAATAATTGTTTTTTTTTTTAGGATTCCTGGCCCCTATAACCCCGCCAGGGTGCGTGGTGCCCAACCCAAAAGGTTCTAACGGCTGCGGTTGTAGATAACCACACCTCTGTAGAGTTTCACGTGTTTTTTTTCTCAAACTTCCATGAAACTCTACAGAGGACCTCCGTAATGCATGCAACGTGTACTAACGACTCTAGTGTTATTTGATGTTGTATTTTTTATATAGAGTTTATTGTGAGATAGATAAAAAATTATGTTTATTATAATATTTTCTTGATGAAGATGGAGAATGTGTGTGTGTTACAAATAAAGTTGCATGCTTTTTTCTAGTGTGTATGTATATGTGTTTTGATGTTCGACAGCATCTGAAACGATAAAGTAAAAAAAAAAGAATTTTATTGTTAATTTTCTCATGTAAAAACAACAAAATTTTGTGCAAATTCTGATTGTCTAGTGCTATAGTGCAAACTGATGAAAAAAATATTGTAACTGATAGGATGAAAAAGATATTGTAACTGATCTGAACTGGTGAAATTCGTATTATCATTGTGCTAGTACAAATTCTTATTGTAACTGATTGTGCAAGAAAAAATGTTAAACCTGTTAAAACTGCTCTGTGACCCTCTCGTTCTTCACATCATGGATGAAGGACTTCTCTGCGACCAGGATGACGCTGCATAGAGTATCCTCGGGCAACGGACTGTTGAACTCGCAGACGACCTTGATGTTGGTGCGATCGTTGACCACCACCTGCTTCCTCTTCGTGGTGTTGATGGCGGACATGGGTCTGTGGGTTCATGATTCGCTGGGCGTGTAGTACATGTCCACGTTTCCCTCGGTCACGCGCTTGTAAGCCGTGTAAGCTTCGTAAAGTTTTAGGTAATCATCTTTGGTCATGTCGAGGTTGTAATTTTCGCGCGGGAACACTTCGTTCCTACCATTCTTGAGATAAACGTTCTTGATCTTGCAGTCGTCGAATTTGCTGGAATCTTTTTCCTGATTCTTATCGCGCCCGGTCTGAAAGAGCACTACGACGAAATCTGGCATGTCGAACTGTATGTTGTTGAACTCCGTCGTCACGTCGAATTCCATGTGACTTCTGCACGCACTGGTAACCGTGAAAGTGAATCGGCACCTGTGGACTTTTCAAGATCTCCGCTTTGTACTTGAGGGCGTAGTTCGTTTCGTATTCCACGATCGGCATTCTCAACTCCATGCTCCGGATGACGCATTTGGCTGCTTCGGGTAAAGTGTTGGCTATCGGCGTGCCGTCTGCGTTCAAGTTGGTGTATCGCATCAGTGCGTCGTTGTCGTTGGCTGCTCTTCGAAATGTGATTCTCAGTCCTCCCTTCCACATGATCTCCTTGTAGTCCGAGAAGAATCCCGGAAGCAGACGCATGGGAAAGAGCACCGTGTGACTTCTCGTCGATATTTTCGTCCCCGCTTCGAAACCTCCCGCCTGATAGTATGCTGCGTCCGTTTTGGATAATTTCAATGTTCCCACTGCCGTCGACGTGATGCCTGGATAATCGATTCTGTCGATGACGGTGTTGTGTTTCCTCACCTCCACCTGCGAGAACAGGTGAGGCACGAAGTTGTCCACGAGTATCAAATTTGCCGCTACTGGGGGGAACGCTTCTCCGCTTTCTTTCTTCACCACGTCGAATTGAAGGTAAAATTCCGCTCTGTGAGGATGAACGAACCCGTCGCCTACGTCCACGTCGTATTCGATCTCCCGGTTCGCTTCGTTCAAATTGGCGAACGTGCGACGGTTGGGAGGGAAAGATTGCAATTCGTAACTTTCGATTTGCTCCATTTTCACTATGTGTGTTATTTATTATACGTTGATCTCCACGACGGCCGTGGTCGTTGCACCTGCGAAATCCACCACCTCTCCTTTCTCGTTCGTCACCACCAACTCTATGTTGTTTATGCGGTTGCGACATACTGGAAAATAGATCGGCGAAGAGGGTGTGTAGATGATCGGTTCCATGAATTCGGAACTGGGTTTGAACGTGGCTATGATTCCCGTCTGCTTGTGACTTCCCAACAATCCGTCCGAGGATTTCGTGATCATGCCTTCCGCCACGTTGCAGTGTACGTTCAAAGTTTCGATGGCCAAGAATTTAGGAATGTTTGCTGCCGTGTGCTTGATGCCAGCTTCGAGTTTTGGGTGATTGTTCTCGAAACCTAAAAGTTCTCCTATGGTGCCCAGATCCACGGTCTCCGTCGCGGACACGATTTCCACTCTGTGCGTGACCGAATTTTGAGAAAGGTACGTGCCTTTGGGTAATTGAGCTTGCAAAGTAGAAATATTGTATTGACCTGGCGTGACGACGATATGTTCGCTTCCGACGCTAATTTTGTTGTTGTGCTGCGTGACGTTAGGTATGAGGTACATGCTATAGAATGCACGCAGAGCTATGGATTTAGGATAGACGATGTCGTCGTGCAGTGTGAGTTTCAAGATCGAAGATTCGCCCGTGAGATGGAACACGCCCATCGTGATGCTGTTTTAGGTTCCACAATGCTTTCTGGAAATCTTCCACCTGTGGCTTATTTATTTTAGAGAAACGCGAGCATGGAGAGACAGAGATGACCGCAGTTCACGTCTCCGAAATTTTGAATGCGTTCGTCGTTGTAGTATTTAGGATTGTTCGTTTTCAGATAATGAACTAAATTTGTAGGTGGAACACCTCCGAAAGAATCGAAAACGAATGCTTTATCATTTTTGTGGTAACATATCCAATGCGTGCCTGGATGTTCTTGACTGTCCAAGTTGACTACGCCACATTCTCTTCATTTAACGGTTGAAGGTAACGAGTCGGACATGAAAACGCCTCTGAAGTGTTTGATTCGTAATGGTTTGATCAGAGATTCAATGTCTCGGTTGGTGAGTGCTGTTTCTTTTTTTAAACTTCCTCATCACGCCCTTCCCCCCTTTCTTCTCCATGGCCAGATTATGACGTTTCTGTTCTTCCAATTCCGCCTTGTTCTTCTTCGAGTCGATGACGGTTTTCGCGATGGCGGCACTTCCGCCGGCCAAACTTCCAACGGCCCCCAATGCTGCCAGGATGGCCGGGATGCTGAATATGAAACCTCCGATCTTTTGCTGTTTCCGCGAACGCTGCAATCTTTTCAATTGAGGTGTGCTGAGAAGTAATTTCATTCCGTGTCCTTTCGTCAAGCAAGAACGTTTCTTCTCGCGTTGTTTCTTGGTGAGTAAGCCATCCAGGGCACCTAGATTTTTCAGATTGGAGTATGGTATCTGGTACACGACACCCTTGGGCTTCATTTTTTGATGCTATATGTTATCTGGGAAAGAGAACAACTTTTTTTTCCGTTAGGTTTACCGGTGTGTGTGTTATTTATATCGTCTCACTCAGAATAGGTGGCGATGTGTTATTTATATATATGTATTCTGGGAAAGAAAAAAAGTTTTTGCTTCGCCTAATGCTATCATGTGGTTTACAAGATCGACAGTTTCAATGTTCGACGCGTACCAGTCTTCGGTAAATCTTCTTCTCCCCTGCCTCCACTCGTGCAGCTCGTCTAACCTATCATCAATTTTTTTTTGTTTGCGGCTCGAAAGAGAGTCTCTGGGGATCGGAACATTTTTTTCATTCCGCTTATTTCTCGGAGGTGATCCATTAAAATCATTTTGCACGGTGAACGAAATTCTGGCGTTACTTTACACAAGTCTATGAGTTTAGTTACATCCCCGTCGAACGTGAACGTAAATATTTTGTGCAACACTTCGGGAGGAAGTTGAGTTATACAAGTTGTCATTTTTTTTCATGGTGTTATTTATATATATATTCCGGGGGTGGGTGTCTGTGATTAAACAAATTCTATTACGTGCTTTGTTTTCTTACCAAGAAGTTCCTTTGTCCCCTTGTACACGATTTGAGTTTTGTTCTCGATTAAAATAGCTAGCTTCTCGTCGGATAACATGATAGCGTATCGATCTGGTAAAAATAGACTGTATTGTCCGTTGAGCAACAGACGCACCTTGGGACCATACTGGGTAGAAACAATTGAACCGGAAGTTATCGTGTAAGGTTTGTCCACTTCCAATTCCTGAATTTTTACATATTCGACTGATGAATTTAGCATTTGTTTTAATGCTTGGGCGTCTAGTGATTGTTTACTCATTTTATTTTTATTATAAGATGACAAACACAACTGGAGTTTTTTTTCACGTAGTGTTATTTATATACCGAAGAAAATTTTTCACGGTTCGAGAATTTTTTTTATTTATACACCCCATCCAAATTTTTGTTTCGTGTTCATGGCGATGGTGGTGCCCAGTGCTGCAACTCTTTCACCCAAAGAAGCGTCTCTGCTGACGAATCTTTCGAAAGCGGCATGCTCCAATTTCTTGTCTGCTTCGTGACGTGCATCCAGATCGGTGCGAGTGTTGTTGTAAGCGATGTCGTGATCTTTGCATGCCGCATCCAACGGATTCACACCCTTGTCTCCTCTCTCCAATCTTTTCTCGAGTTTGGTACCCGGTCCGCAGTACTGGTAGCCAGGTAAATGCATCTCGAAAGGTAACTTGTTGATGACGTCGTTCACGAGTCCCTTTCCTTCGGCCACGTTCCAGAATCTCGGAGGCAGCGTGTTGATGATTTTGATCAGGTAACCTATGCCCTTGTCGTCGTTCACGATGAAGTTGGAAAGTTTCGTGCTGATCATGTCCACGATGCCAACCTTCTCGTTGTAGAAATTACGATTGCCTGCATTTTCTTCACCGGCTATCACCAACAATCGGTCCACGAGCTTCCTCACGTCGTCCACCCAAACGAATTCTTTGGGTAACGTGTTGTAGCGTTTGACGCCGCTTCCACTCTTCACCTCGTTCCATATCGGTTTGATGAGATTCCTGTACTTCTCACCGCTGCTCGATTTCACCCTATTCTGCGAGGCATCGTTGTTCTGGTACATGGCATCCGTCATGATTAGAATTTCCCTGTAACTCTGGTAATCTTCGTCCGTGTAATCTTTCGGCTGCTTTTTGGCAACGAGTTCCCACAGTCCCACCGTACCTGGATACCTGGTCAAACTATTCTTATCGCCTAAATTAACTTTAATGTCGTTGCCTTCGAAGGTGACTTTCGATTTTCCAATCTTCCACACGACACCCTCGTTGGTTTCCATGCTCGGATACAATCCGAACACTTCATCCTTGTCGAATTTCCCCGTGCTCAGGTAGTCTCGTGCCAAAGGTCTCAACTCGATTTTATCCGAAGACGACGACGTGCTACCTATGGCTTGACGTCGTGGTACGTCCTTCAGTTCGAACGGCGTCGAAGGAATGCTCGAAATGGGCGTGGGTACAATGTAACTTTTAGCTGCAAGTGGTACGAGTTCGTTGATCAAATTTTTATTTTGTTCCGTGACACTTTTAATTTCTTTACCTAGACCGCTGATGGCATCGATCACAGGTTGATCTTGACGCTTCTTCTCTTCGTAGGATCCGCGATTCTCGGATTTCCAACCTTTGAAGCGTTTCACTAGATATTCACGCAACTTGAGATTGTCCTGTTGTTGAAATTGACGTTTTGACATTTTTCTATATACGTTGAAACGTTGCTGAAACGTCGAATTCTCAGCCTATACGTTCGGTTCTCGTAGTTTTCTTGCTGTCACCCGCTTGAGACTATCCACTTTTTCTAACACTCAATTTTTGTTGTAATGGTTATTTTATATATGCTTGTCAGACGTTTGAAAAAAAGTTTTTTCAAATTTTATTTTTTAGATTCTCGACCTTTGATTTTTTTTGGATTTTTTTCTTCTTGTTGCAAATCTGAAATTGTCCTCTTGTTAGCCTTTGAGACGTCTAGATAAACGTTTATTTTATTCCTATATTTTCCATGGTTTGCTTTTCGAGTCATGTCAATGGTCACGAATCCGAAATCACCTTGGTTCCAACAGTGGGAGCAGAATTTAGAAAATAGATTGTAATTCATGTCAGCCCCTACGTAATCATCATGTGCGTGTTTTAAATTGGTGTGGTCTTGTCGAAACAAGCAAATAAAATTAGCATTATCGCGTAGCAGTTGTTTCGGAACCTTTGAAAAAGTTTGTGCCAGGTAGAAACAATCTAATCCTTTGTGACGTTCTCGAGTGAAAAAATTACGAATCTCGTTTTGATTTTCCAAGATCATGTAGTCGAACACCACAACGGAATTCTCGAGACAATCGTCCAGTGGAATGATTTCAGATGCGAAAGTTGCAATGCCCAGTCCCTCGTACAGTTTCATAAGTTGCTGGTATTTCGGTTGTTCGAGACTTTTCGAAAATACGTAGAGGTGTCTGTTTTCCCAGTCTAACCAATTGGGTGCGAGGATAAAATTATCAATGAACAGTGTCGTCTTTCCGCACCCCGAAGGTCCTACGATCAGACATCGTATGCTATCGGGGAGCAATTCGCCGTTCCTTTTTTTCGTTTGATTTTCCGAATCAGGTAAACGTTTCACAACATTCCACGTACTCATAGAATCACTTCGTTCGAATCGATCCAACTTGTTTCCGGAAGTCCCAGCCATTTCACCAAAAGTTTGTCACCTCTCTTACGCAAAACTTTTTCGATAAGGTACGTGTCGGGGTATTTAGTTTTCGAGAGTTCCTCCTCGTAGAAGCGCCCCAATAAAATTTCAGCGCCACTGTCCTTTATTATATACGTGTGACGGTTCCCGGGTAAAACTCGAACGACGGTAAAAAGTTCCGTGCTCCAGTTTCGTGTGAAACCCCTGTCGAACGTTCGCTTCAATTTACTGATCCTCACCTGGTCTCCAATTTTGTATTTAGGTCTTTTTGTCGTGGGTGTGTACTTTGGACAGTAAACGCTAGAAATTAAACGCTGCTCGTCGGACTTCGTAACGTCAGCTGGCTTCATGCCTATCGTTCTGTGCCGTGTGTGATTATAGTTGTTAACGAGTTCTGGAAGAATGGTGACCCACTTGTAGCTTCCCTGAAGCGTAAAGCGTGACCACATGCGCGATTTCAGAGTGCGATTAAATCTTTCCACGATGCTGGCTTTGACGTCACTGAAGGTCGAGTAATGTTGAACGTCGTGTTTCCGAATAAACTTTTGGAATACGGCATTGTAGAATTCCTCCCCCTTGTCCGTGTGCAGAAACCGAGGTCGTCTGCCGCTTTCGCGAAAAAATAATTTGAATGCTTCCGTGACGCATGTTCCTGTTTTCGCCTTCAAAGGTAGAGCCCATGCGAATTTCGAAAATGTGTCTATGACGGTGAGGAGGTACTTGTTGCCCTTGTTCAATTTATGTACATTTTTTAACTTGCCGCTACTCATCTCCACGAGGTCACTTTCCCAGAGGTCATCGATGCCCTTGGTTACCACCGCTAAACGTTCGTAGTTGCGGCGTGCAGGTTTATGCAATTCTTGGACGATGGCTTGCCTAGACATTTTTTTTTTAGAGATTACGTTTGAAGAGAAGCACGAGCGTGATGGGATTCAAAGAGGGTGGCACCTCGCTCGTGTTTTGAATGATCAGCTTATCGCCGGCACTCACGTCGAAAACGGTAAGATCTTCGTCTTCGTGTATTTCATATATGTTGTGCGTTTCGTTCCAACGTGCCAGAGGAATGTTTCCTGCTTTCTGGACACTACGATTCGATATCAAGGTCATGGTGGGAACGCCATTTTTTTTGCCGTGAGACCAGTACGAAAATTCGTTTATCTGAATCGTGCCATCGAGGAGAAACTTGTAATACGGATGATAAGGATGTAACATTTACAGTTTGTTACCTTCGACGAACGTGGAGATTCTCTGTTGATTGGGTACGCTGTTGATTTCGATGGCTTGCAAGGTGAACAATTTGGCGATTTTAGTGTCGACGCTGAGCAGATTACTGTGAACGTGTCCAAGTTTATTTTCAATGGGCAACAAATGCTCGACTATGGTATCCGTTATGGCAGAAAATGACGGTTTGATTTTCACTTCCACGTTCAACTGCTTGTAGTTTTCGTTCAGTTCTTGCAACTTGGCACCGAAAGAGGCCAGCGTCGATTCCTGCGTGGATTCCAACACTCCAACTTGATCTCTGATGTTGACGACAATGTTCTGAAGGTTCTCAACTTGATTCAATTTCGAGCTTTTCTCGGTAAGATCGTTCACGATGCTTCGCATCTCGGTAAACTGCGTGTGAAGATCCGCGACGCTCTGCGAAGTGGGCAACGTCGACACCAGCGAAGTAATTTCATCTCGAATCTGTTCCACGTTTGCCGTTTCCGTTTCTAGTCGTTTCAGCATTCGAGATATGTTCCTTTTCAAAGCGTGTAATTCTTTGGAGGTGGGGAGATTGGCCACCGTACTTTCGAGATCGCTCAATGAACTTTTGATGTCGCTCGAATCGGATAATGCCGTCACCGCCGTTTTCAATTTTTCCAAATCTTCCTTCGAAGGCACGCTCGTCCGTAACGATTCCAAGTCACCCTGTATGTTGTCCAGTACGTGATGAAAATGAGCAAGGTTCGATTCGACGTTCAAATTTTCTAAATATTCGATCTTCTGCTGAACCGTGCTTAACGTGTCCTGAATACTCGTCAACGCACTTGCTTCAGCGTGAATATTTTTAATTTCTTCGTTGATCAACTCCAGAGACGCCTGAAGCGTAGCGATGGTGGTTTGAATGTGTTCGAAATCTTGATAAGCCTGCAATTGAATTTTTATGTTCGCAACGCTTTTACCCATGACCTGCAGTTCGTCTGACGATGGTAGGTTCGTCATTGTATCTTCCAAAGTCTGTAACTTGGATTTAATTTCTTCCAACGTGCTGGTGAATTCTTCTTGTAATTTAGAAACGACGACATGCAAGCGTTCTACATCGATTTCATTCACAACGGTTTGAAGTTCAGAGAAATTCTTTTCGATTGCGGAAGTTCGTTCTTCGATTTCGAGTTTCAATTTTTCCAAATCTTCTTTTTTCGATTGAAATTGCTGTAATTTGGCCAAATCATTTTGAAGCGAATCCACGCTCAACTGTATATTTTGAACGTTGTCGTAAGAAGGTACGTCAACATAATTTTTTATGAGCGTTTTCAGTTCGGAATCGATTTTCAGAATGGGGTCGAGACATTGCGTTTGGAGCGTAGCGATTTCCGACTCTAAACTTTTGTTTAAGGTCTCCTGCAAAGCGATCAAATCGTTCCTCAACTTTTTAATTCGAATATCCAACATGAGAATCTCTTCTGCGTGGTCTACACGCTTGGTGTTGCCGAAAATGTCGTTAGGCATTTTGTTAACGGTTATTTATAATAGGATAGACGATTCGTAATTCTACGAAGAGAGGAATGAGTTTGTCGTAATCTCCGAGGAGTTCCACGTAAAGACAATCTCCTGCTGAATCATCGTACGCCATGTTAGAAAGCACCTTGTCGTGCTTCATTCGAAAAATGTTCTTGCCGCTAGAAATTTTAATATTTCGCCCTTCGTTCTCCGGATTCACGGTGATTTGAAGTTTCCCGTCGATCGGAATTTCGTAAAAATGTAAATTGTTATTGAAGACGTAAAACATCTTGCCCACATCATCATCCAATTTCGTCCAAATACTGTTGAGGTGAACGATCAACAGACCGTTGAGTTTGGATAACATGGAAGGTAAGAGGTTATTGGAATTTGGTGGTGCAGTTTCCATGATGGTCTGTTTTCGGAAACCAAAAAGATTCATTGTCCTTGTTAGTTATTTAAATTTTCTATATGGTGTGCCCTCCTTGTAGATCGAATAAAAAAAAGAGAAGATTTTCCTCTGCAGCGATGCAATTCAAAAGGCTCGAACACGTAATTATGTCATTAGATCATGATGAAGAAGAAAAAAGTAAGAGTTGAATTTAATGAGCCTCGTTTAGAGCGAGCTTAACGACATAATAACAACTTCCAACTTTTCATCGCCCGAGAGCTTACTCTTCTCTTTTCCTCCGTATGTTTTTTGAAGAATGGCAAAAGACAGCGGACTTCATGGCTATGCGGTTACAGTTAACACACGTCACATTTATCGCTTCCATTGCAGTGGCCCCACTCTCTCGTGTGGATTTGACAATCGAGAACACGTAACTTGTTGTCTCTGGCATCCAATGCTACCTTGGTTACGCGCGTCGTATATAGTTCGTGTAATTTATTTGCAATGCGATGATCGGTGCTAAGTTTTCTTTTACCTTGAAACAGGCATTCTTTGTAGTCTTTCATGCTAAATTTACTGGTACTTATTTTTCCCACCCCTTTCGCTTTCTTGATATCTTTTTCTTCTGCAATCTTGACGCAGTACATTTTGGCACGAAGCCCCGCAAATTCGCTGATGTACTTCCCGCCAACTTCGTCTTTGAACTTTCCTATGGTCATTTTATTTTCTGTCGAATGCAAGTGATGGCCTGATGGTAAGTTGCTAAAATCAAAAAGATGCTTCATCGAACTCAGATCATGTTCGAGGCTTGGTGTTTGGATTAGAAAAACGAGGCTATCCGTGTCAATGTAACATATTTCAATGTTATCTCCATAAAAGGGTTGAAACTGATTGTAGTACGATTGGTACATGTGCAATTTAGAGAGTTCAAGGACGGTGGCACCTATGGCAATCGGCTTGTTGAGCATCACTTGCTGCTTGTTCTTCTCGACGAATATCAGATTCTCGTCGAAAATGGTGAAATTTTTGAAGTAGGGGGACGCGACAATCTTCTCGAATTTCTTTTCGTCCGTGACCAACGTTGCGTCGATGTAATTGCGCACGTTCTCCATCGTCTTGCCGTAGATGGCGTTGTTGAATAGTTTGTACAGATCCTTGTCTGCAGGCGATGTTGATTGCGCTCTGCGTTGCGTGTTCTCGGCTATGTAGGGTTCGAGCCACTTGCTCTGTCGGAACTTTAATCCTCTATGTACTTTCTTCAGCTGCAAGCCGTGACTCACGTAAAATTGGAGGAGTCGGTAGTGCAGAACGTAATTCCGCTTCTTCTCCATGGTTAGTATTAGTTTTGGCTCCGATCCTCCTCCAGGTGGCTTCTCTTTGGTGGGGGCCAGGGCCAATCCGTGATGTTTCTCGTGAAGCGTTTCGGGATAATCGAGATCCACTTCCAAGAAACAGCCCCATTCGTTATTTTCGCTCCAGTTGAGAAAATCCTCGCAGGAGAGTTCCTCTTCGGTCATCCACTCGTAGTCGCTGATGGGAAGACACTGGGACATGGAATGGCCATACAAGTTGTTGACATCCCAGTAGACAATGTAGGTGTTGGGCTTCGATGCATCGTAACCAGGCGTATGAGGATTGTTTGCGAGAGCATGGCGCCGGGGACATTGGACGATGCCACCACGTATCGCACTCTCCATGAAGGCATACTGTTCTTTCTCTGCGATGAGCCCCAGTTCCACGTTGGTGTATTTCATCATAGATTCCCAAGTCAATCCCGGTGTCGTGAAGAAATACGCAGGATCCAACTTGTAGATCGAGATGCATCTCTTGCGAAACGATTCGAAAATATCCATGAGAAGTGTCACGTCTAATTTAAGATAGAGATCGTGATAATCACGAAAAGTTTGGCAATTGAAGGCCGTCCACACACTACGAGCGTGTTCGTAGTCCTCATCGGAACAGACGTCCTCCGTGAGATGAGAATAAAATGCCTCCCGGGGTGGAAGTTCCGTCTCGTCAAATTTGTCGAAATCGTTGACGTACTCGTAGGGGTAGACGCCCTTGCGACGCAACAGATTCAAATTCTCATCTCCCGAAAACATTTGCTTGGTGGCCACAAGATCTTCGTCGCCAAGTTGAGATGCAAGGGTGGCGAGGCTGGAGGACAGGAAATTGTAAGAGTCCAGGATTCTAACTTCCACACTTCCTCCTTCTTCGAGAGGGATCCACACTCTTACTGCAATATACTTCTCGCTCGTTCTAGGGATGATGCTGATTCGAGTCGTGATATTGTACAACTCTTTGATGAACAGATGCGTATCATATTTTTCCGTGTAATGCAGAAACACGGCAACAAAATGCGACTCCTTAATTTTAAGATTGCAGGAATTACAGATGGTGTTCAGGAATAATCCATTCTGATGGTCATGGTGTACGACCTTGTGATTTTCGGGGGTGAAAACCTGGTTACACTCCGCGCATCTTGTCGCCGTGTCATGTCTCCGTTGTTGTTCCGTTGTCAGAGCAGGTGGAGAAACGTAAGAGCCTTTCCGGCTGGGTGCAAGTTCTCTTGCGCATTCCGCTATCTTCTTAACAAATTTTTTTGCCGCATCAGGTCCACAATACAAGATGACATCATTTAATTTTTCTCCGTAAATGGAGAAACTGCAAGGCTCGTGGTGAAAAATTTGCTTTGTGCTTGAGGTAGAGGGATCAGGGTTGCAAGACGTCATGGGAACTTGGAAGCTTTCAAAGTCGGCATAAAGAACGACGGGATGGTGAAGAAGAGCCTGGTGTTTCTGAAATTTCATCTTGGTTCCGGGTTCCGGCATGACATCTTCGGGTTCTGCATTCACGGAGCCAAAACACTTGTGCTGTTCTTTCATCTTCTTTCCCACGCGAAAAATTCTCAAACACCGATCGCAAATTTCAATCTTATTGCAATGCTTGCTCATCTGTCTTCCGAGTAATCGAGAAAAAATCCGTATCAAACTGTAACGGCCATCTACAAGCAAGAGTCGAATTACATTATTCTGACTTCTCGCAGGTCTTAACACACGAATGTTGCCGCAATCGGCAACCCCAAACACAGAAATATCAATATTTTCTCCTTTTATTTCTCGATATTGTTTTATAAAATGATCTATGTTGTTCAGGGGCACAGGATAGGAAATTCCTCGCATGACATTCATGTATTTCCTCTCGTATCGTCTGTAATTAGACAGGCGTTGGGGTTTATCATTATTAGCTGGGTGTAATGCGGCGATGACAGACCATAAGAAACTCTTCTGATCTTTACTTTCTATGTTTAACACGGCTTTTTTTTTAATGTCTGGTGCAGCATTTTTTGTTTTTGTTTTTTGATCGCTGCGTAAGGCTTTGAAATTGCACACTCGAAGCTGTAACATGTGGCTGCGACCGCAAAGACTCCATCCACTTCCTCGACCTTCAAACGCTTCTTGTTTTTCTCCCAGATGCTCAAAAAGCCGTGTCACAATTTCGTCAAGATCGTCGTGATTGCCCTCATGTAAGCCTTCGCACCCTACGTAAAAGCTGAAAGTGCTTGTCTCGGACGAGACAACTTTCTCATACAGCAGGGTCAAGACGAGATGAATTTTAACTGCAACATTAACGAGGCAATCCCGTAATTTATCAACTACCAGAGATTTCACATTGTCGAGGAACGTGGTCGAGTCACACTTTTCGTCACTTCCAGATTTATGTGTCATGATGCGTGCACTTTTATTCAAAGCACCGCCTTCATGCGCATCAATGCGAGATTTCTTTGCCGGGGGGACATCATGTTCCGGTAGACGACATTTTTTCAAATGCTTCGAGATGTTCGAAATGGAAATCAACTTCCCGCAGTTGCGACATGCCATCATTTTCCCGCAAAGACCGGAGGGGCCTGGTTGCGATTCCATTTTTTCTCTGTTATTTATATACAGAGAATTTTTTTTGAGGGTTGGTGGTGGTAGGGGAAAGCGCACTGAAACAGAAGGAAAAAAAATAGATCAAAAAAAAATGCTAGACATTTTTCCTTCCACAAGTGCATATATATATATTAGACGCGAACAGTGTGTGCACTGTTGTAGGAGGTGTGTGTCAATTTTTATGACTCCTCTGAATATGTGTGTGTGTCAGACGCAAAACAAAATAAATATATCATGAAAAAAACCACTTGAAAAACAACTTACCTTTCAAGAGAGATAGAGAGACTTAAAAAAAAAAACTTGTAGCTCACTAAAACTTCCACGATGATATATATGTATACTGCCAGACAAACAATTAAGAATACTGAACTGCCACGATTGACGTTCACCTTTCAAGAGAGATAGAGAGACTTCAAAAAAACTTGTAGCTCACTAAAACTTCCACGATGATATATATGTATACTATCAGACAAACAATTAAGAATACTGAACTGCCACGATTGACGTTCACTATGATAATGATGTACAAAAAGAGAAACTGGTGCGTTATATAGGAACCCCCACCCCACGCGACCCCTTGGTTAAAACACAATAAGCGCTATAGTCAATAAACCCCTGTTGACCGATTCACTCATGCATGTGTGTGTGTGTGTGTGTGTGTGTGTGTGTGTGTGTGTGTGTGTGTGTGTGTGTGTGTGTGTGTGTGTGTTACCCTGGTACAACAAACAATGCTATACTTTTTTTTTCAACAAAATACTTTTTTGATGCGCGCAATATCCTGGGGGACAAATGGCAATGAACGGGTAAGTACCCCCCCGTTGACAGTTCCACCCATGCATGTTGTCATGGTATTCGATCATTTTCCCTCGTCAGGGTGTGGTGTGGTTTTAAAATCCAGAACAATAAAATTGACGAGCGTTTTTTTTTTGTTTCGATCCCAAAGGGTTTGGTCAAACTCTAATTGCGTGAGAAACGGGTGGCCCCGCTCTGCGAGAACCAGCACGAAACTCAACCATGCCTGAAACGAAGCGTCCACCTGTTTTCGTGCTTATGATTCCATAAAAATAATTCGTGGTACCAGTACGCGAAAAGGTTGGAAAATTCCACGTGCAACAATGCAGCTTTTTTTTTTGGTCGAGCATAATGTGGATAGGTAATCTTCCAAAGCGGATGTTGCTGTGCTCGCTTCCGCCGCCTCCGCCTCTGATTCTATTGTTATCGGGGATGTGGTGGATTCTTCGTTCATGACGGTGGAGGCTGAAAAAATAGAATCTCTTCGGGTGGAAGAGGATGCAAGCTGAATGGGTTAGGGGAGGAGTTGCCGTTGTTGCGGCGGCGACGGGGAGGGGGTTGTCGAAGCGGGTAGCATGGGCAGTACGGCAATTATTTCTTGGGATTGTAGTTCCCTCGAAAAAATAACATTGTTCCCCAATCGAGCACACACGCTTGCAAGAAAGACAAAAAGCTTGCGAGCGAAATTGCGAATCGTTCCAATATGCAGGTTCGGAGCAGAAAAAGCAAGTGAGGTTTCGAAGCCACGAACGTTCGATTTCCGCATCACCTGCACATATCGCCTCTAAAATTGCGTCGTTCAACGACGATAGTTTCGGAAACGCTTGCAAGAGATGCTTCGCACGTTGTACGAAAACAATTCCATCTTGGACGAAATTTTTCGGGTTCTTGCCGTGCAAGCTCCGGAATGGTTAATGTTTGGGGTGATGCTCTCAACGAATCGAAAACCGAATTCAATTTTTCTCTCCCACACTCTCGAGCGACATTCGATATTTTGGAATTCTTTCTCGAACGTTTTGCAGAAAATTTGGATCGTTTGAAAGCGCGTTTGGTCCGTGATGAAGACGTTACGTTGAGCGATGGAACACAATTTCTCTATAGGGGTTGAAAGATTCGTTCGACCAAGCGTCGCTATCCACGCAAGCATCAAAAATTGCATAAATGCTTTTGGGGGGGCTTCGCACAGGATTATCGATTTGTTTTTCATGGAATAATCTACGTAAGATTCCAGCATCGAGAACGAACAACGTTGATTAAATTTCTGGCAGCATTCGCAATACAAATGCAAACTAGTGACGATTTCGCCACCACCACGCACCCTGGCGGGGTTATAGGGGCCAGGAATCCTAAAAAAAAACAATTATTATTATTTTGTTTGTTTGCTTGCGTCACAATACGGAAATAATGAGAGGCACGCACGCGCATATGTGTGTGTGTGGCACATCGTTCGCGAGAGGTTTACAAAGCTCGCGATATATAAACATTGGCCCGAGTAGATGGTATCCCAGCCAAGGACGGTCGCTGCATGGGTGGTCTTTAATTTGCACGTACTTATAACTAATTTGCACGGGTTTTAATTAATTCGCACGTACTTAGAATTCATTTGCAAGTACTTAGAATACTTTACATTTATGTATTTGCATGTTTATAACTTTTTATGAATATATATTTATTTATTTTATGAAAAATATGTATATAGAAGGTAATTAGAGGTACTAAACGCTATGCATATGGTTTTATATTCATTACTGCAAAGTATGTAATGTATAAAATGTTAATATTAATGTTTATAGTATTGAAAATAAGTTTTCTATGGTTTATGAACCGCTATGAACGGTGGTAATGGGTGTAGGTACAGGTCCAATTACGATAGGAGACGGTCCCGGTATTTGAACCCGCGATATGTAATATTATTAATTAGTACTATGTAATAATTGCATTATATTATGAAACACTGTGGTGCAACACGCTAGACGGAATACTGTCTCAGAATTTCGACTCCGCTCTGATGCCAGACAGAGAGAATGAATTAATATTCAGCGCAGGTAGACGAGAAAGGAATTTGGGGAGTGTGCGTTCAAGGTCAAATGACGTCACAACGTCAGCACAAAGAACGATCCTGATTGACCAATCAGAGAACGCGTCGGTAGGTTTTCAGAACCGGTTTTTTCAAGGTTAACCAGTACGCAAGAACAGGAGAAAGGTATGCAATAATGTAGCGCAGGGGAGGGATTCAACCAGACAACAAAGGATGTCTGGAAATGCTGAGCAAGGGTCAAATTTTTTGAAACGGTGCGTCGCTTGCATGCTACGACATGTTTCTGTCAAAGTATGCCAAGGTTACCGAGAACACTAGAACAAAGGATGATGGGAAGAAGTTCAAGGTGAACTAGTACGCAAGAACAGGAGAAAGGTATGCAATGCCGTAGGGCAGGGGAGGGATTCAACCAGACAACAAAGAATGTCTGAGAATGCGCAGCAATGGTCAAATCTCTGAAGCTATGCGTCGCTTGTAGAATCGGTTTCCGCCGCCAATTAATATTCCGCTCAGGGTTGCCCTAAGGCACAGGACGCTTTAGCGAGGTTTTTGGATACCCAATTAGATTGGAGCGAGAACTTTACTTTGAACAAGGAGAACGAAGCGTAAGGGTTTTATATCTGTACTAGGAAGAAGGGAGAGCTATCAGGGACGGGGCCTACAGTTTTCACTATTTGCTTTTATCACGGAGTATCGAACCTAGGACCCTTTGATTATTGATTTAGGTAATAAATGTATGTTACTGTGTGCTATTTAACTTAATTTTGAGTTTATTTTTTACCAAACTTTGACTTTATGTCAAATCTTTTACAAGTTTTTATGTATTTTTACCAAAATAACACTATTTATACTATTCAGGCAACATTTTTTCATTAATTTTGGATTCACAAAGACATTTTTTCAACTTTTAACCTATTATTTTACAACTTGATATTAATTTTTTACAAAAATAACACTATTTGTACTATTCAGGAAAGACTTTTAGTTACATTTTCGACACACTAAGTGTGTGTTCTCAACTTCTATCTGTTTATTAGGCTTATTATTACTCAAATAACACTATTTATACTATTCAGGCAACAATTTTTATTAAATTTTGGACTCGCAAAGACATTTTTTCAACTTTTAATTTATTATTTTACAAATTTATGTTAATTTTTTACCAAA
This sequence comes from Lepisma saccharinum, assembly GCF_977018435.1. Lineage (NCBI taxonomy): Eukaryota > Metazoa > Arthropoda > Insecta > Zygentoma > Lepismatidae > Lepisma > Lepisma saccharinum. Next base: position 139,738,237 of record NC_139231.1, read on the forward strand.
ATAACACTATTTATACTGTTCAGGCAACATTTTTTATTAAATTTTGGACTCTCAAAGATATTTTTACAACTTTTTAACTTATTATTTTACAATTTTATACCTATTTTTAACCTAAATAACACTATTTATACTATTAAGGAAAGATTTTTAGTTATATTTTCGACACACAAAGTGTGTGTTCTCAACTTTTATCTGTTTATTTCACAAGTTTAGGCTTATTTTTACCAAAATAACACAATTCAATCTGTTCAGGAAAGACTTTTAGTTACATTTTCGACACACTAAGTGTGTGTTTTCAACTTCTATCTGTTTATTTCACAAGTCTAGGCTTATTTTTACCAAAATAACACAATTCAATCTGTTCAGGAAAGACTTTTAGTTACATTTTCGACACACTAAGTGTGTGTTTTCAACTTCTATCTGTTTATTAGGCTTATTATTACTCAAATAACACAATTTCAGCTGTTCAGGCAACATTTTTTATTAAATTTTGGACTCACAAAGACATTTTTTTCAACTTTTAACCTATTATTTTACAACTTTGTTAATCTTTTACCAAAATAACACAATTTCATCTGTTCAGGAAATACTTTTTATTACATTTTGGACATACACACACACACACACACACACACACACACACACACACACCCACAGAAAGAGAGAGAGAGAGAGAGAGAGAGAGAGAGAGAGAGAGAGATATTTTCCAAGTTTACAGGATTATTCTCCACGTTTACTCAAATAACACAATTTAAATATGTTTTGAATTAAATTTTGTACACACGAAGTGTGTTTCGTCAAGTTTTACCCTTTTATTTTTTCAAGTTTAGGCTTGTTATTACTCAAATAACAACGAAAGTTTGTTTATTTTAGAGTTTGCTGAGTATTTTGTTACTGTTGTACTAGGTAAAAGTTTTCTAAATATATCAGATAGGGCTCTGTATATTTTTGTTTTTGCTATTTTGGAGATGATGCGATCAGCACCACTCTCCATCTGCTTTTTTATTTTATGTACCCTAATATTATTTTGAGGCTTAGAGAATTCTAGAGCCTATTTATGCAGGAGAGAGGGCTTGAAAATTTTGATCTCAGATAACCACAACTATTTGTCAGAGTATTTTAAACGATATTTTATACTTATTATGTGCCACTAGAATATCTAAGCTTGCTTAATTTTAATGCCTGTAACGCTGTTATTGTATTTCTAGCTAAGGCTTATTGGATAAAGTACACGAAATGTTTAACATTTCGACTATTTGACAAATTTTTTTAGTGTAACGAAAATTATTGTGTGTCTATAAAGACTGAAATCCCTTTACCGAGGGGTCCATAACTGGACGCTTACCAACATTGTTTCTTTTCTTTTTTAAATATAACCATTTATCAATATATTGACAATTCACAGGACAAGACGAAGTTCAAAGACAACTGACTATATGGACCATAGGTCCACTTGCTAAACTTTTTTCTATGCTAGAAGAATAATTTAGCCTTATAGCCTTTTTCAAGGTATTTTTGAAGTATTACTGGTGTTTTGGGTGCATCAACACTTGGGTTATTTCCATTTGGTTTATTATACGAGGCTACAATCACTATCTGAACACTGAAATCCTCAGATTGAAACTTAAAGCTCAGGCTGTAACTAGGGACTTAGTATGTATATCGATAATTTATAGGACAACACGAACCTTACAAAGGATTATGGGTGACGTAGTACCAGACGCCAGAGCTTTGTTAATCTGCAATAAGCACTTACAGCTAATATTACGAGGAAATGAGGTTGATTTTTTACTGTTTCACAAGAATGCTATCTTTTATACAGCCAATATTTGCTTTTTCAAGTAACTACATGTACCAGAAGTACTTACAGGCCAACTCTAACTAGACTTCGACTTATTTTATATCAGGTGCTAAATTTATAAAGAACTATGATTGTGTATATTTCTGAGGAAGTACGCAAAAGCAGATTACCCGATTAAAGTATCTGAAAAACAGATTTTTCTATGTAAGTATATTTTAATGATTGGATTATTTAACAGATCAAACGGGAAGACTGCAAAATTCATTAAATGTAGTTCTATAGTATAGGTGGTTTCAGAGATATAAAAAAAAACAAATATAAGATTTCGCTTTTTTTTTTTTTTTTGCTTCTGAGGCTAATTGCGACGCTAAGGGTAAATGGCGAGGAAATGTAACCGGAGGAGAAACACTCTCAAAATTTATGGGCTGCATGTAAGTTAATACCACAGAGATATTACAGTAGGTGTAGGTTCTACCACCAGAACATTTCTATTATAATAATACTGGTTATGCTGTACTGTTAGCTAAAGATGCTGATATTTGAGAAACTTAAAAGCTTACTTACGACTTAGTGTTGCACAAGATCCGATGACAAAATTTAAAAATTTTAATCGCCCAGACAGGGACTCGAACCCTGGACAGATAGGTTAAAAGCCTAACGCTATACCAACTAAGCTATCTGGGCACAAGGTATTCTTTTCTTGAAAAGTTAGTTATGTTAAGAAATATATTGAAACATTTGAGAACACTCTTGGTCTGGTTCGACAGAGAAGGAGACAACATTTCCAAATTTTTTACAGACTGGGTGTATTTTTCCACTATAGAGGCCTTCACTATACGTTATTCGAAACGCTAAAGTTCAGCTAGCTTCCAAAATTGAGGTAAAGATTGTGTTTGGCGAGATCAACAAGTTACAATTATATCCAGTTACGGACAAATAAAGCTAAAACTCTTAGATTTACTGTACTAGCCAAGTTTTAGTAACATTTTCTTCACTATAGTACAAATACCAAAGAAATAGGTATATTTTATTTATAATTTGACAAAATGTACTAGTATTTAATTCACGAAGTTAGGTAAAAAGCAGTATTTTTAAAAAAAATATTGTTACTGCCTTTAAATTTTATGATATTTAGCCACTAACATCTGGTTTACACTGTTTGGCATCCTTTAACTAGGAAAAGAAGGAATTATTTGTTTAGTATTTTTACTACTTTATATTTATTTAAGAAAACAATTCTACAGTTTAACTTAATTTTAACAAATTGTTACTAATTTATTATCAAAGTTATGTTATTTAGAGTGTATGAAGGCGTATAAAGTTAATATTTGTACTTATCAGTTCTACTAACAATTATATTTTACACACAAAAGATAATGTTTACAGTTAAATTACTTGAATCAGAGAATAATATTTTACAGTAATTGATTCATTCAGCACTAGTCAGTACTTTTATGCATCAGAAAGTTTTCTTAATTTTCTATTACGCATGCTATTTTGGGCTATTCTTAAAATGTATTTCTAGGGCAAACTGGATTAATTTTCTGCTTATAATGCACAATGCATTGTACATTTGTTATATTCTCTACTTACAATCCAAATATTATGCTTATTTAATGTATAACTAACTAACTCTCTAGCCTTCTTAAACCCGAATGTTCATGGCTGCAGCAACACATGCCTTTCATCTGTCCCTGTCCTGAGCAAGATCTATATACTCCTTTCCTTCCTTACCAATTTCCTTTAGGTCCATCTCTACATTATCCCTCCATCTTTGTTTTGGTCTTCCTATTGGTCTTTTACCATCAGGTTTCCCAACAAGAATCCTGTATACTCTTCTTTCCTCTCCCATTCGTACCACATGATCTACACACCTAAGTCTTCTTGATTTAATTATTCTAATAATATCTGGACATGAATACAAATTATGTACTTCTAAATTATGTAACCTTCTCCACTCATGTGTCTTCTCATCTGTTTTAGGCCCAAATATTTTCCTAAGGATTTTATTTTCAAATACTCTCAATTTATGTTCCTTTTTCAATGTAAGGGACCACGTTTATTTACTGTATTTAACTTTTATTTTTTGTAATTAACAAAAATTAAAAGCTTATACTGTAGTTATTATATCTTTTTCTATCAGCTTATTTTGAAATCAATATTATTAGGTATAGTCTTTGATTTATAACTATATTGCTTTTTTTTATCAATTTATCTAAGAGTACACACAGACAAACACATCTGTTCACACTTTTATGTACATAGATATGCCTTTTTTCAATATTTTAGTATGAAGATTGCACTTTAGCTATTTAAGCAAGTGTAGGAAAGGTAGGATTTCTGAGAATTTCTTGCAGGATTTTGTTGTCCAAGTATAGATGAGAACTGAGCTGGGAGACTGTTTTGAACCTTTTCGTGAGAGTTTGCATGTGAACTGTATGCAAATTGAGCACTATTGACTGTGCATGCTTCTAAGTTTTGATGTTATTTTACATCAAGTCTGTGAGACTGTAGAGAGTTTTCCCTTTTCAAGTAGTTTTTATTGATTGTATTTGTATATGTTTTGGGGACTTAGCAGTTTTATGTTATGAGGCAGTTTGTTGTAGAATATTTTTACCTGATGGTATGATATATTGAGTGTCTGCTGTTTTACTTGTAATTACTTTTTCTTTTTGTGTTGTGTATTTGACTATATTTTGTCCAAGTTCGTAGTATTTAGAATAATTGTTATTGACTTGTAGGGAGTAATAATCCTTTGCAAGATGCCCTATACTTTAGTCTGAACTTTATTCTTAGTGTTCACTTTTGAAGCCTTAGTATTCTGGTAGTATTATTAATGTAGAGGTAAATTAGGCTGAAATGTAGGCATTTTTCTGATAAAATTATACTCACTTAGTTGTTTCAGCAGGTAGAAGTTGCATGATGGTTTACTGCTGATGATGTTAATTTGCTCTTCTTATGTACTACGCATGATGTAGCTTACTTGAGTAATTGGAATTTCCTACTGAAAAAAGGATTGCTTGTCTATTTTATTCTATGTTGTTAAGTTTGTCCATAAGCAAGCCATGTTTTTACTCTATCCTATGCCTTGGAAGAATCTAGATATATTGTGTTTGCAGTTTTATGTTTCTCTAAGGTTTCAGCTATGTAGTTTTTTTAAACTGTGCTATGGGTGTGACTATTGATTTCTCTTTCTGGATGCCATGTTGGTTTCTGTGTATTCCTCTTGCTGCTTGAATTTGACTTAGGTTGTTTGCTTTTTTTCTTAGATCTTTATTTGTTTATTTGTTCAGTATTTTTTTTTTTGAATTTTAATTATTTTAATTTTACATTATCTAACACATTTTTTTAACAACAAAAGAATTTACTCTAGTATAAAAACTTCTACTAACAAAAATGTACTATTATAACTTTTAATTTTAGAAAATTGTATTTTTAAAACTTTAACTTTGAAAAATTGATTTTCAATTACTTTAAATTTACATTAACTAACAAATTTTACATTAACAACAAAATAATTTGCCCTAGTATAAAAACTTCTACTAACAAAAATATACTATTATAACTTTTAATTTTAGAAAATTGTATTTTTAAAACTTTAACTTTGAAAAATTGAATTTTAACACACTTTGACTTTAACAATGTACTTTGATTTTTTTATGTAAAAAAATATTAAAAAATAAAAAATACTGAACAAATAAACAAATAAAGATCTAAGAAAAAAAGCAAACAACCTAAGTCAAATTCAAGCAGCAAGAGGAATACACAGAAACCAACATGGCATCCAGAAAGAGAAATCAATAGTCACACCCATAGCACAGTTTAAAAAAACTACATAGCTGAAACCTTAGAGAAACATAAAACTGCAAACACAATATATCTAGATTCTTCCAAGGCATAGGATAGAGTAAAAACATGGCTTGCTTATGGACAAACTTAACAACATAGAATAAAATAGACAAGCAATCCTTTTTTCAGTAGGAAATTCCAATTACTCAAGTAAGCTACATCATGCGTAGTACATAAGAAGAGCAAATTAACATCATCAGCAGTAAACCATCATGCAACTTCTACCTGCTGAAACAACTAAGTGAGTATAATTTTATCAGAAAAATGCCTACATTTCAGCCTAATTTACCTCTACATTAATAATACTACCAGAATACTAAGGCTTCAAAAGTGAACACTAAGAATAAAGTTCAGACTAAAGTATAGGGCATCTTGCAAAGGATTATTACTCCCTACAAGTCAATAACAATTATTCTAAATACTACGAACTTGGACAAAATATAGTCAAATACACAACACAAAAAGAAAAATAATTACAAGTAAAACAGCAGACACTCAATATATCATACCATCAGGTAAAAATATTCTACAACAAACTGCCTCATAACATAAAACTGCTAAGTCCCCAAAACATATACAAATACAATCAATAAAAACTACTTGAAAAGGGAAAACTCTCTACAGTCTCACAGACTTGATGTAAAATAACATCAAAACTTAGAAGCATGCACAGTCAATAGTGCTCAATTTGCATACAGTTCACATGCAAACTCTCACGAAAAGGTTCAAAACAGTCTCCCAGCTCAGTTCTCATCTATACTTGGACAACAAAATCCTGCAAGAAATTCTCAGAAATCCTACCTTTCCTACACTTGCTTAAATAGCTAAAGTGCAATCTTCATACTAAAATATTGAAAAAAGGCATATCTATGTACATAAAAGTGTGAACAGATGTGTTTGTCTGTGTGTACTCTTAGATAAATTGATAAAAAAAAGCAATATAGTTATAAATCAAAGACTATACCTAATAATATTGATTTCAAAATAAGCTGATAGAAAAAGATATAATAACTACAGTATAAGCTTTTAATTTTTGTTAATTACAAAAAATAAAAGTTAAATACAGTAAATAAACGTGGTCCCTTACATTGAAAAAGGAACATAAATTGAGAGTATTTGAAAATAAAATCCTTAGGAAAATATTTGGGCCTAAAACAGATGAGAAGACACATGAGTGGAGAAGGTTACATAATTTAGAAGTACATAATTTGTATTCATGTCCAGATATTATTAGAATAATTAAATCAAGAAGACTTAGGTGTGTAGATCATGTGGTACGAATGGGAGAGGAAAGAAGAGTATACAGGATTCTTGTTGGGAAACCTGATGGTAAAAGACCAATAGGAAGACCAAAACAAAGATGGAGGGATAATGTAGAGATGGACCTAAAGGAAATTGGTAAGGAAGGAAAGGAGTATATAGATCTTGCTCAGGACAGGGACAGATGAAAGGCATGTGTTGCTGCAGCCATGAACATTCGGGTTTAAGAAGGCTAGAGAGTTAGTTAGTTATACATTAAATAAGCATAATATTTGGATTGTAAGTAGAGAATATAACAAATGTACAATGCATTGTGCATTATAAGCAGAAAATTAATCCAGTTTGCCCTAGAAATACATTTTAAGAATAGCCCAAAATAGCATGCGTAATAGAAAATTAAGAAAACTTTCTGATGCATAAAAGTACTGACTAGTGCTGAATGAATCAATTACTGTAAAATATTATTCTCTGATTCAAGTAATTTAACTGTAAACATTATCTTTTGTGTGTAAAATATAATTGTTAGTAGAACTGATAAGTACAAATATTAACTTTATACGCCTTCATACACTCTAAATAACATAACTTTGATAATAAATTAGTAACAATTTGTTAAAATTAAGTTAAACTGTAGAATTGTTTTCTTAAATAAATATAAAGTAGTAAAAATACTAAACAAATAATTCCTTCTTTTCCTAGTTAAAGGATGCCAAACAGTGTAAACCAGATGTTAGTGGCTAAATATCATAAAATTTAAAGGCAGTAACAATATTTTTTTTAAAAATACTGCTTTTTACCTAACTTCGTGAATTAAATACTAGTACATTTTGTCAAATTATAAATAAAATATACCTATTTCTTTGGTATTTGTACTATAGTGAAGAAAATGTTACTAAAACTTGGCTAGTACAGTAAATCTAAGAGTTTTAGCTTTATTTGTCCGTAACTGGATATAATTGTAACTTGTTGATCTCGCCAAACACAATCTTTACCTCAATTTTGGAAGCTAGCTGAACTTTAGCGTTTCGAATAACGTATAGTGAAGGCCTCTATAGTGGAAAAATACACCCAGTCTGTAAAAAATTTGGAAATGTTGTCTCCTTCTCTGTCGAACCAGACCAAGAGTGTTCTCAAATGTTTCAATATATTTCTTAACATAACTAACTTTTCAAGAAAAGAATACCTTGTGCCCAGATAGCTTAGTTGGTATAGCGTTAGGCTTTTAACCTATCTGTCCAGGGTTCGAGTCCCTGTCTGGGCGATTAAAATTTTTAAATTTTGTCATCGGATCTTGTGCAACACTAAGTCGTAAGTAAGCTTTTAAGTTTCTCAAATATCAGCATCTTTAGCTAACAGTACAGCATAACCAGTATTATTATAATAGAAATGTTCTGGTGGTAGAACCTACACCTACTGTAATATCTCTGTGGTATTAACTTACATGCAGCCCATAAATTTTGAGAGTGTTTCTCCTCCGGTTACATTTCCTCGCCATTTACCCTTAGCGTCGCAATTAGCCTCAGAAGCAAAAAAAAAAAAAAAAGCGAAATCTTATATTTGTTTTTTTTTATATCTCTGAAACCACCTATACTATAGAACTACATTTAATGAATTTTGCAGTCTTCCCGTTTGATCTGTTAAATAATCCAATCATTAAAATATACTTACATAGAAAAATCTGTTTTTCAGATACTTTAATCGGGTAATCTGCTTTTGCGTACTTCCTCAGAAATATACACAATCATAGTTCTTTATAAATTTAGCACCTGATATAAAATAAGTCGAAGTCTAGTTAGAGTTGGCCTGTAAGTACTTCTGGTACATGTAGTTACTTGAAAAAGCAAATATTGGCTGTATAAAAGATAGCATTCTTGTGAAACAGTAAAAAATCAACCTCATTTCCTCGTAATATTAGCTGTAAGTGCTTATTGCAGATTAACAAAGCTCTGGCGTCTGGTACTACGTCACCCATAATCCTTTGTAAGGTTCGTGTTGTCCTATAAATTATCGATATACATACTAAGTCCCTAGTTACAGCCTGAGCTTTAAGTTTCAATCTGAGGATTTCAGTGTTCAGATAGTGATTGTAGCCTCGTATAATAAACCAAATGGAAATAACCCAAGTGTTGATGCACCCAAAACACCAGTAATACTTCAAAAATACCTTGAAAAAGGCTATAAGGCTAAATTATTCTTCTAGCATAGAAAAAAGTTTAGCAAGTGGACCTATGGTCCATATAGTCAGTTGTCTTTGAACTTCGTCTTGTCCTGTGAATTGTCAATATATTGATAAATGGTTATATTTAAAAAAGAAAAGAAACAATGTTGGTAAGCGTCCAGTTATGGACCCCTCGGTAAAGGGATTTCAGTCTTTATAGACACACAATAATTTTCGTTACACTAAAAAAATTTGTCAAATAGTCGAAATGTTAAACATTTCGTGTACTTTATCCAATAAGCCTTAGCTAGAAATACAATAACAGCGTTACAGGCATTAAAATTAAGCAAGCTTAGATATTCTAGTGGCACATAATAAGTATAAAATATCGTTTAAAATACTCTGACAAATAGTTGTGGTTATCTGAGATCAAAATTTTCAAGCCCTCTCTCCTGCATAAATAGGCTCTAGAATTCTCTAAGCCTCAAAATAATATTAGGGTACATAAAATAAAAAAGCAGATGGAGAGTGGTGCTGATCGCATCATCTCCAAAATAGCAAAAACAAAAATATACAGAGCCCTATCTGATATATTTAGAAAACTTTTACCTAGTACAACAGTAACAAAATACTCAGCAAACTCTAAAATAAACAAACTTTCGTTGTTATTTGAGTAATAACAAGCCTAAACTTGAAAAAATAAAAGGGTAAAACTTGACGAAACACACTTCGTGTGTACAAAATTTAATTCAAAACACATTTAAATTGTGTTATTTGAGTAAACGTGGAGAATAATCCTGTAAACTTGGAAAATATCTCTCTCTCTCTCTCTCTCTCTCTCTCTCTCTCTCTCTCTCTCTTTCTGTGGGTGTGTGTGTGTGTGTGTGTGTATGTCCAAAATGTAATAAAAAGTATTTCCTGAACAGATGAAATTGTGTTATTTTGGTAAAAGATTAACAAAGTTGTAAAATAATAGGTTAAAAGTTGAAAAAAATGTCTTTGTGAGTCCAAAATTTAATAAAAAATGTTGCCTGAACAGCTGAAATTGTGTTATTTGAGTAATAATAAGCCTAATAAACAGATAGAAGTTGAAAACACACACTTAGTGTGTCGAAAATGTAACTAAAAGTCTTTCCTGAACAGATTGAATTGTGTTATTTTGGTAAAAATAAGCCTAGACTTGTGAAATAAACAGATAGAAGTTGAAAACACACACTTAGTGTGTCGAAAATGTAACTAAAAGTCTTTCCTGAACAGATTGAATTGTGTTATTTTGGTAAAAATAAGCCTAAACTTGTGAAATAAACAGATAAAAGTTGAGAACACACACTTTGTGTGTCGAAAATATAACTAAAAATCTTTCCTTAATAGTATAAATAGTGTTATTTAGGTTAAAAATAGGTATAAAATTGTAAAATAATAAGTTAAAAAGTTGTAAAAATATCTTTGAGAGTCCAAAATTTAATAGAAAATGTTGCCTGAACAGTATAAATAGTGTTATTTTGGTAAAAAATTAACATAAATTTGTAAAATAATAAATTAAAAGTTGAAAAAATGTCTTTGCGAGTCCAAAATTTAATAAAAATTGTTGCCTGAATAGTATAAATAGTGTTATTTGAGTAATAATAAGCCTAATAAACAGATAGAAGTTGAGAACACACACTTAGTGTGTCGAAAATGTAACTAAAAGTCTTTCCTGAATAGTACAAATAGTGTTATTTTTGTAAAAAATTAATATCAAGTTGTAAAATAATAGGTTAAAAGTTGAAAAAATGTCTTTGTGAATCCAAAATTAATGAAAAAATGTTGCCTGAATAGTATAAATAGTGTTATTTTGGTAAAAATACATAAAAACTTGTAAAAGATTTAACATAAAGTCAAAGTTTGGTAAAAAATAAACTCAAAATTAAGTTAAATAGCACACAGTAACATACATTTATTACCTAAATCAATAATCAAAGGGTCCTAGGTTCGATACTCCGTGATAAAAGCAAATAGTGAAAACTGTAGGCCCTGTCCCTGATAGCTCTCCCTTCTTCCTAGTACAGATATAAAACCCTTACGCTTCGTTCTCCTTGTTCAAAGTAAAGTTCTCGCTCCAATCTAATTGGGTATCCAAAAACCTCGCTAAAGCGTCCTGTGCCTTAGGGCAACCCTGAGCGGAATATTAATTGGCGGCGGAAACCGATTCTACAAGCGACGCATAGCTTCAGAGATTTGACCATTGCTGCGCATTCTCAGACATTCTTTGTTGTCTGGTTGAATCCCTCCCCTGCCCTACGGCATTGCATACCTTTCTCCTGTTCTTGCGTACTAGTTCACCTTGAACTTCTTCCCATCATCCTTTGTTCTAGTGTTCTCGGTAACCTTGGCATACTTTGACAGAAACATGTCGTAGCATGCAAGCGACGCACCGTTTCAAAAAATTTGACCCTTGCTCAGCATTTCCAGACATCCTTTGTTGTCTGGTTGAATCCCTCCCCTGCGCTACATTATTGCATACCTTTCTCCTGTTCTTGCGTACTGGTTAACCTTGAAAAAACCGGTTCTGAAAACCTACCGACGCGTTCTCTGATTGGTCAATCAGGATCGTTCTTTGTGCTGACGTTGTGACGTCATTTGACCTTGAACGCACACTCCCCAAATTCCTTTCTCGTCTACCTGCGCTGAATATTAATTCATTCTCTCTGTCTGGCATCAGAGCGGAGTCGAAATTCTGAGACAGTATTCCGTCTAGCGTGTTGCACCACAGTGTTTCATAATATAATGCAATTATTACATAGTACTAATTAATAATATTACATATCGCGGGTTCAAATACCGGGACCGTCTCCTATCGTAATTGGACCTGTACCTACACCCATTACCACCGTTCATAGCGGTTCATAAACCATAGAAAACTTATTTTCAATACTATAAACATTAATATTAACATTTTATACATTACATACTTTGCAGTAATGAATATAAAACCATATGCATAGCGTTTAGTACCTCTAATTACCTTCTATATACATATTTTTCATAAAATAAATAAATATATATTCATAAAAAGTTATAAACATGCAAATACATAAATGTAAAGTATTCTAAGTACTTGCAAATGAATTCTAAGTACGTGCGAATTAATTAAAACCCGTGCAAATTAGTTATAAGTACGTGCAAATTAAAGACCACCCATGCAGCGACCGTCCTTGGCTGGGATACCATCTACTGGCCCGGACTTAGAAAAAAATTACGATAAGGTGCATTCGTACTTCAAGGATGAGAAAGTGTTTTTTCTCGTACCGGCTTTTCTGCGCTGTGAAACATCGTCAGCGCAATAAATGAGGCGCGGAACGTGGAGAGAAAGTGAGTTTTTGAGGTTTTGGTGCGATTTTCTTAGAGGTCAAAAAATCAGGGGTGGCGTAGAAGATACAATTACTATCTACTGGCATGCTTGAACGCAAATTTTGTATTGCGTTAGTGTTTGTAGAAAGCACTGTGTAATCGTGCCCATTTTATTGTAAATTTTCTTCTTGTTCGTCAATTTAATGTATATTGATAATTAGAGCCCGGAAGTTTGGCAAAATGCCTCTTTTCATCTACTGCATATATTGATACAATTTTTCCGGATATATGTTTCTTATGTTGTTTCGAATGTTTTAGAAGCCTTTTCATTTTGCCTATTTTGCCTATTTGGGACCCCACTGCCTATTTTTAATTATAATGCCTTTTTTTGCCTTTTTCAATGAAATTTGACCATTTTTTTAAAAAAAAAGTGTATATATATTATTTTTCTCCCAAGAAACGTTGTTGGCATTTATTTTTCTTCCGTCTATTATGTGAATAATTTTCGCCTTATTTAAGTAATATTGAACTCATGCATGTTTCAACATTGCTGAAGGAGAAAAGTCTGAGAAAAATGTATTTCATGCTCAGTTAGGATATTGCCTTTCGGTTAACATTTCTTGTGCATGATTGAGTGCTGAAGTGGACAGGTTGATTTCGAACACAAAGAAGATATTTCTGAAATCTCCCTTTCGAAACCGAAAATTTAAGGAAGTTGCATCTGAGCTTAGTTTACCTCCGCAACCAGTCTTGACCAGATGGGGAACCTGGATATCAGCAGCTATATATTATGCTAACAACTTTGAAAAATTCAGTGAGGTGATAGATGCTCTTCCAGAAAATGAAGCGGCTTCAATTCGTGAAGTGAAAAAACTCCTGTGCTATTGAAGTTTATTTTTGCACATTATGGTGCATTGTCAGAGACAATTACAGTTATAGCATCCATGAAAATCTACGAGGAATCTATGCAGCAGATGATGGAAGTGCCAGGAGAAAAGGGGTCAGCTGTTGCGGAAAAGTGCAAATGGGTAGTGAGTGCAAATGAGGACTTGAAACAATTGAAAACAATTTGTGATATTCTAAAAGGTGAAAATGCTGTTACCAAAATGAGTCCAGCTACATTAGCTTGTTTTATGTATGCTCCAATAACTTCTGTCGAAGTAGAAAGATCATTTTCTATTATGAAAAACATTCTCTCTGACAGACTACATGTCTTCTCCAGATGGTAAAACTCATAATCAGATAGATCATATTCTCATTGATAAGAGAAGACATACTAGTATAATTGACGTTCGTACACATAGAGGTGCTGACTGTGCCAGTGACCATTATTTAGTAATTGCTAAATTAAGAGAAAGACTCTCAGTGTTAAATCATAAGCAACAAAATCTAAAAGTTATAAAATTTGATACAGGAAAGTTTACTGATGAAAGAATTAAGCAAGATTACCAAATTAAACTGTCAAATAGATTTGATGTTTTGCAGGATTTAAATGATGATGAAAATATAAATGAAACAGACATAAATAAGAATTGGGAGCACATATGTAATGCAATAGAATCAGCAGCTAAAGAAAGTATAGGATACCATAAACCGAGAAAAAGTAAGCCATGGTTTGATAATGAATGTCATAATCTAATAGAAATAAGAAATCAGGCTAGACTTAGGTGGTTAAATAACTGTGATGATACAAATCTAAACAATTATAATAGAATAAAGCGAGAAGTTAACCGCACGTTTAGAAGTAGAAAAAGAGATTACTTGAAAAGCAAAATTAACGAAATTGAAACAAAAATAAAAATATCAGAGATTTATATAAAGGTGTAAATGAGTTTAGAAAGGGGTGGCAACCTAAAGTAAACTTGATAAAAGATAAAGATGGTGATTTTCTAGCTGACCCAAGCGATATTCTAAATAGATGGAAGAATTACTTTAATGACCTTTTAAATGTCCATGTAGGAGATAAATCAGAAGTGAATGAAGTACACACAGCAGAACCTTTAGTTCCAGAACCTAACTTGACTGAAGTTAAAGATGCTATTAAAAGGCTAAAGAATAACAAAGCACCTGGCATTGATTTAATACCAGCTGAGTTAATTAAATATGGTGGAAGTTCGTTAATATGTCAAATTCATAAATTAATTTGTTTAATATGGAATAAAGAAGAAATCCCTCAACAGTGGAAAGAATCCATAATTGTTCCTGTGTTTAAAAAAGGTGATAAAATGAACTGCAATAATTACCGTGGAATTTCTCTACTCTCAACAACATATAAAATATTATCTAACATTATTTTAACAAGACTAACCCCATATTCTAATGAAATTATAGGTGATTATCAATGTGGATTTAAACGTAACAGATCAACTACAGATCAAATTTTTCACATCAGACAGACACTTGAAAAAAAGTGGGAATATAATCAAAATGTCCATCAGCTATTCATTGATTTCAAAAAAGCATATGATTCGGTCAGAAGAGATAAATTATATAATATATTAGTAGAGTTTGGAATACCTAAGAAGCTTGTTAGTATGATAAAAGTATGCACCAGTGAAACAGAAAGTAAAATTCGTGTGGGTATTAATATGTCTGACAAATTTACAATTCATGATGGGTTAAAACAAGGAGATGCATTATCTCCATTGCTCTTTAATTTTGCCTTAGAATATGCTGTTAGGAAGGTAAAAGAAACTAAAGAAGGACTAAAATTAAATGGTGTGACTCAGTTGTTAGCATATGCAGATGATGTAGACTTACTGGGGGATGATGTGAATACAATTAAGAATAATGCTAAAATATTTTTCAAAACTGCTAAAGAGATAGGTTTGGAAGTTAACAAAGAGAAAACTAAATATATGCTTACAGGCCGAAACCAAATGTTAGGTAATAATCAAAATCTAATTATTGGTAACAACTCGTTTGAACCAGTTTCAAAATTCAAATACTTAGGAGTAATATTAACAAATGAAAATTATATTAAAGACGAAATAAAAAGTAGGCTTAATTCAGGAAATGCATGTTACTTCTCTATTCATAAACTTTTGTCTTCTCGTTTAATATCTAAGAAACTAAAAGTTAAAATATACAAAACCGTAATTTTGCCTGTAGTATTATATGGATGTGAAACTTGGTCCCTTACATTGAAAGAGGAACATAAATTGAGAGTATTTGAAAATAAGATCCTTAGGAAAATCTTTGGACCTAAAAGGGATGAGGAGACAGGTGAGTGGATTCACATTGTATTCATGTCCAGATATTATTAGAATAATTAAATCAAGAAGACTTAGGTGGGCAGGCCATGTGGCACGAATGGGAAAGGAAAGAGGAGTTTACAGGATACTTGTTGGGAAACCTGATGGTAAGAGAACTGTAGGAAGGCCAAGACGAAAATGGAGGGACAACGTAGAGATGGACCTAAGGGAAATCGGTAGGGATGGAAAAGAGTATATAGATCTTGCTCAAGATAGGGAAAGATGGAAGGCCTGTGTTGCTGCAGCCATGAACCTTCGGGTTTAAGAAGGCTAGAGAGTTAGTTAGTTAGCTGACAGACTACAATCAATGAATGTTGAGAACTTTAAAAAACACCTTGTAGTTATATGCAATCAAGACGGAGAAAATTGAAATGCTCTTTCCAATGTAGATTTTAACATGTTGCCAGAAATTATAGATAAAAGTAAGCGACTTCCAAATGTGCCTTTTTTCGGTTTATTTTGCCTTTTTTCCCCATTTTTAGTGCCTATTATCCACATTATAAATGCCTTTTTGCCTGCCTATTTTAACGAAAATAAATGCCTGAACTTCCGGGCTCTATTGATAATTGTCTCACGCAGAAAATGTTTCCTAAGAGAGGGGATTATATTGTGACGAGCACAGTAGTTACAATGTTGTGTTATGATGAGTTTGTAATGTGAATTTATGAACGTACGTGTTGTGTTATGTTGAGTTATGATGAGTTTGTAATGTGAATTTATGAACATACATGTTCAAAATGAAACAAATGACTATCGAATATAGTAAACAGTTTGTACAAAGTTATGTACTATATCTAAGTTCTGAATACAAGAAATATTAATATTGGAATCTAGTTTTATGTTGATACAAATGTGTATGTTTCACATCGGAAGTTTGATATTCTCAAGAAAACTAATAAAATAATTCCCCCATAAGTTTAATGCATTTTTCCTTGCCCCCTACGCCTATTCTGCCAGTGTTGCCAAACCTGATGCACATAAAAGCTAAATTTCACCTTAAATTGAGCTGAAGTTGACTTTCAAGGAGCTAGATTTAGGAAGGCTGGATAAAGTGCCTCCCATGGTAATTTTAGTAGTCAAGGGGTGGTGGGGCACTGCTATAACCGGTAACTTCAAAATGATGACAATCTGTTCTTAGTTTTCACCAATGATGTACTATGTATGGCTGGATAACTAACTCCGCAATGGTCGCGGGTGAAGCCACTCATGCGTGCAACCATGTACGTCAGGAAGAGTTGGACCCTCCATTGGCAGCTATGCTTACGAATGTTAATTTCGAGTTTTTTTACAGTTTTTGTGTTGGGAAGAATGTTGTAACGATGAAAAATGAATTTGTAACACATCGTGAGTTGCTTTTATGCAATGAAATTCATTCACTGCTATTAAATTAATGGAAAGTCAGGCAAAAATACTTCGCATACCATGTAAAGTGTATATTTTTTTTTACAGAAAGTAAGCAGAAAGATTATAATTAAGAGGCTAAATGAACCCCTGGCTTAATGCAATGTAAACAAGGACGTATTTAGGGGGTTCCGACCCCCCCCCCTGAAAACTTATCGAGCACTAAAAATAATTAAATTGTGCTTGTTTACCACCCGTTTATTTATTTCCACTAAACTTACTGGAAGGCAAGGATAATATTGTGATCATATGGCTTTGTATGGCAGAACCAAAGAGATTTATGCATACTACTATGTATAATAATGTGAATATATTCACGAACTTTACATTTCGTTAATTGGATCTAACAAAGGTTTCTTTTGCTTTTCAATGCTTCCATTCTGTATCTTTTTTTTAAAAAATATTCCATTCTTTATCTTATTGTTGCCAGAAAAGTTGCTTATTACATAAATTTTGTCGATCGTAACTATGCACTCGCTAGATTGTGAATACAAGCTGTTACATCTCTATTCTTAAATCTATTCTTTTTATCTATACAATATAATAAGAACAATACAATATTCATTTATTTACACATAATTATGAGTAAACCTACGTGTATAAATAATATTAACATATAGTTTTAAATATTATTATTATTTCTGAATAACTTGGTTCAGATTAGGGCTTCCCGATGGCGCAGTGGTAACATTGTCACCTTGTAATCAAGGGACCCCGGATTCGATACCTGGAGGAGGCACATAGTGGTTCGGATCCAACTTTAAACTGTAGGTCCAGTCCCAATTACCCTTACTATGCATAAAGTGGACTTAAAACACGAACTCAACTTGGTTCAGACCCTCACCCTCTGAAATATGTTTCTGGATATGTGCCTGAACATAAAATATACCATTCAGTTCGTTTAATTTATTAATAAATAATAATAGAAACGTTTGTAATGTTAACGGGTTTTGTACATTTAAATTCTTTGAAATTGCACAAAATACATGTTAATTGGACATTTTCCAAAGGAGAAAACCTCCCTTGATTTTTTTAAAGAAGTTTTGACAGACAATTCCAGGAAGTTTTCAAATTGCGCAGCAGCTATGAAAAATGTTACCACATTTATTTCTCTTGCATTTTGTTTGATAAGTTAACCGACTTTTCCAGGGGCTATCAATCTGCATAGCAGTTATGAAAGAAATATGTAGCCATGAAAAAAATCCATGCCATGATTTAAAAAGAAATGCTTGTTTACCTTGCCTTTTTTATAAGAAGTAACAGACAATTCTAGGGGTTTTCAAACTGAAGTAACAGACAATTCCAGGGGTTTTCAAACTGTTTTGAGGTTACACACAAAAAACCTTGATTTCAAGTGAAGTATAGTTTTTCTTGTATGTACGCATTGCTTGCATTATAGAATTATTTTCTTGTAGTTTACGGTTATTACAAGCATAAGAAAACAGTTTTTCTTTGTGACGTTTCAGGAGAACACACGCTCCTTTCATCAGACATTTATTTTCATTTTGACTAAAGATACAGTTATAACAATGGTTAGTAATTTTTAAACAAAAAGAATCCGTTATATTCATTATTTATTAATAATTCATTAAATTATTCATCTATTACGGGGAGAGAGGTACGTACATTCCAGAAATATCAAATCAAGATTCAAACAACACTTCAGAGAATCAGATTTTTGAGAAGATGCAAGTTAAACAATATAGTGCCAAATTTTTTGAAGTGGAAAGTTAGAACTCGTAATACCTACACCAGTGAATTTAAAGGCAAGCTACAAATGTTAATGATAGGACGACTAATGAGGGACTCGTACTCAGAATTAGACAACCTTTCTCGAAAAACATATGATCTCCACATCACATTGTCAAATTCTTTGCATCCTCTCATATGGGATAAAGTAAACAGAGCTACACAACAAGTTGTAGAACACTACAGCAAGCTTTCAGAAAGGAGACTTGATAGGAAATTCTACCAGCTAATTCAAGAAGAACAAGTTACACACAACAACAATGAAAGAAGAGAAGCAGTTAATGTCACTGGTAAAATAGAAACTAAGAACATTGACAACAGATTATTTATAAATCTTACGGATATTGAGGTACCTGATGAGTATATACAAATTTTTCAATTCGGAATGAAATTTGCAGTTGGTAGTGCTTATATACACAAAGAAGATTTTGTGATTTCAATAGAAAAAGCACTGAATTTCTTAGATGATGAGGAGGAAAAGAGAAAATTACGAAGTCTCACACATGATGCTCTTGATGAACGGTTAAGTTTTGAATACAACAGAAGAAATAACAGAGGTCCAAAATACACAGAACGGGAGAAAGAGCATATAAGGTTGGGGAAAAAAGTTCATGGCTTCAAGATCTGGTTGAAAGAAAACAACATTTTCTTAATAAAATCAGACAAGGAAAATAAACCTGTCCTTATCCGAATTAAGGACTATAAAGAAAAAATGGAAGAATGTTTCAAAGTAAACAATTTCACAGAAACCTCTCGAAACCCTATAAATAAAATAATAAATGAGGTAAAGAAAGTAATTGAAAGCAGTATCACGATACCAAGAGAAATGAAGAAAAAACTCATTGTCAAAAATTCAACCCTGCCGATTGCCTTTGGACTACCAAAAACTCACAAACCAGGAACTCCAATACGACCCATCATTGCAACTTTCACACATCCTGCATACAAACTATCCAAATATTTAGTTGAAAGACTCGCTATAATTAAACAACAAACACCATTCAGTGTTAAAAATGCATATGAAGTGAAACAGAAACTAAAAAATATTGTTTGGAATAATGAGTATCTTATTGCAAGTTTTGATGTTGAAAATTTATATCCAAGTGTCCCAATAGAAGGTGCCACAGATGCATTACACAGATGGCTTATTGAGATGAAAGTTAACCCAGTAGAATCATGGGAAATGGTTCGATGGTTTACTGTATGTGCAAATTACAATTACTTTATATTTGATGGCAAAATCTATCAGCAAAGTAATGGTCTATCAATGGGAAACCCAGTATCCGGAATCATCTCCAGCATTTTCCTTCATTACATAGAATCTCCAATTGTTAATGCAATAGGTGCGGATATCAAACTCTACATCAGATATGTAGATGATGTGCTAATTATTGCTAAAAATGATAACACCATCATGGACGTATTTAAATTGTTAAATGAATCACATCGTCGCATAAAATTCACTTGTGAACCCATGAATAACAATGTAATTTCTTTCCTTGATCTGCAAATTAAGACAACTGACTCAACAATTCAAACATCAGTCCATAGAAAAAAATTAGCGGGTGAAAAATACATCCATACCAATTCAGAACATTCACGTATAACAATGGATAACATATTTTTAAATTTTTTCCTGAGAGCACAAAGACTCTGTTCTAATAATGAGGATATCAAAAATGAAGAAGAAAGGCTTTTTAATATAGCAAAAGAAAATGGCTTTCACACTAACAGAATAAACCAAATCAAAAAACAAGTAGCAAGAAAACTAAAGGAAAAGAGAAGTACAGACAAAGATGAAAAATCTGTTGAAAAGAAATTTGTGTGCATTCCATTCCACAAGGGATTCTCACATAAAATTGCAAAAATTTTCAGAAGTTTTGATTTCAAAATTGTTTTTAAATCACCAAGAAGTTTGGAAGGTACATTTAATGAATTCAAAATGAGAAACTCTCTACCAGATGCGGAAACCACAGGAATATATAATATAAGTTGTTCATGTTCAAAGGATTATGTGGGACAAACAGCAAGGAAAATGGCAATAAGATGGCACGAACATGATTTGGACATTATAAATCTAAACCCAAGAACAGGTTTGTCAACTCATATCATCGAAGAGAAACATTTGATTAAAAAGAGAAGGGTTTTAAAAAGATTAACGGGAAACACAGAGTTGAATGTCTGGGAAGCTTCGTTCATTGCAGAAGAACACTGGAATAAATTAAATAATGAAAATGGTAACGTAGATCCAGTATGGAGTTTTCTTTTTCACAAATGGAGTAAGCCACCATCTTTGAAATTTAATGTAACAGAAAACATCAAAAGACTTTGTGAAAACAATGATGAATTTGAATTGCCTGATGATATTTTGGATTCATAATTTAAAAAGTCTCAAATAAAAATACAACAGACTGCTTTTTTCACAGTTAAGTTGCTATATTACAACAATGTAACATTGACAACATTCATTATATAACGGATTCTTTTTGTTTAAAAATTACTAACCATTGTTATAACTGTATCTTTAGTCAAAATGAAAATAAATGTCTGATGAAAGGAGCGTGTGTTCTCCTGAAACGTCACAAAGAAAAACTGTTTTCTTATGCTTGTAATAACCGTAAACTACAAGAAAATAATTCAAGTGAAGTGTATTGGGAAATATTAATACCTCCATAGCATATACGTGGCTTGTCCCCAGAGGCCGCAACTTCATATAAATATTTGGGAAAGGAGGGAGGCAAGATTGGCAATATTTTTTCTACGCATAATGTATATACTTCTTGAGGAATTGAGGGGGGTAGAAAGTGCCTCACCCTCCTAAGTCAGTGCCTATGTTTGTCCTGCGAATAATATAAAAATATGTAGAGCGAAACACGCATTCTCACATTTCTAGTAACATATCCATAAAATAGTTACATATTTCACAGTAGAAATGTAGGTACACAATTATAAAATACCTATCTATAAAAGGAAACATCCGACCCTGGCTTTTCCAGGGTTATGCAGTTAAATGCACTGCAAGCAATAACCATAATTATGGCTACCGCACATACAGCCAACGGATTCTTGCCGTACACGGAGACCTCCTGTGTGGCTTCACTCGTCCGCAGCGAGTCAGCTATCTAGCTATTTATATATCATTGGTTTTCACCATGTAGATCTGATGGCATCACCCCTCTCAATAATTCACCGATGGTCGTATCGTATGAAATAGAAAATAAGGGATTACTGGATAACAATATTGTCATATTCACCTCAGCCACAGCACTATATAAAAGTAACTGGAGAGGTAAGAGGGGGTGGGGCGATGCAGCCAATATAATAATATCACGTCACGTGCAAAATGTATGCTCATGGCAAAAGTTGGTCTATGTGGGCCAGGGCTAGTGATGGCATCATAGTGGGGCAGGTGTCACAGTTCACAGCCAAACGAGTACACGAAAGAGCCACATCTGGCTCCAAAAGAGCTAAGTTGGCAACAGTGCTTCCCAGCTGCCTCACAGAGAAGGACCTTGGGGAAAATCTCACTCTTCCTCTTCAGTAGATACGAAGGGGTATCGTAAAGTTTTGACAATCACCCTGTTCTAAACGAGCTAGAATTGATGTTTTATATTGAGGGACTTAGAACTTCTCTACATAGTAACCATCCATAGCCACACATTTCTCCCATCGTTTTTTGACCTTCCAAAGGCCCTCGTTGTAGAACTCCCTGGATTGCGACGAAAACCATTGCTGAACCTCTTTAATGACGTCATCTGTGGTGTCAAATCGCGGACCCCGCAACGCGTTTTCATTTCAGGGAATAAGAAAAAGTCACTTGGTGTGAGATCGGGAGAATAGGGTGGATGCGGCAAGATTTCATAGCCACATTGCCTTTCCTTCTCGATCGCAACTTGCGAAAAGTGAGAGGGTGCATTATCGGCCAGGAGACGAACACCTTTTGTGAGCATGCCACGCCGTTTTTCTTTCAGAGCACCTCGCAACTTATCCAGAAGTGTGCAGTAGTGGTCGCCAGTGATGGACTGACCCTTCGCAAGGTAGTCTGTGAATACGACTCCACGACAATCCAAGAAAACTGAGAACATGACCTTCCCTGCCGACTTCTGCACCTTTGCCTTCTTGGAGGGGGGGAATGGGAGTGCTTCCCCTCCTTGCTCATGGTTTTGGTTTCTGGATCATACTGGTAGACCCAAAATTGGTCCATGGTTACCAGACGACCAAAGAAATCATCTTCATCCTGCTCCAAAAGGGTCAACATCCGCCTCGAAAGTTCGCACCGTGTGTGTTTTTGAAAAGGAGTCAGCAAGCCTGGAACCCAGCGTGCAGACACCTTTGTCATGTGCAATTCTTCGTGAATTATTTTTGACACATTACCATAACTAAGCCCCGTTTCGTTCATTATGGTTTGGATGGTTGCACGTCGATCTTCCAGGATAAGACACTCCACTTTCTTCACATTGACAGCATCGTCTGTGCATGACGGTCTCCCACTTCTTGGCTCGTCTGTCAGTGACATGTGTCCAGTTTGGAAATTCCTTTTCCACCCCGCAATAGCCTCATATGATGGGCAGTCATCACCATAGACAGCTTTCATTTCATCATGGATCTGCCGGACATTATTCCCCTTCAAATGCAGGAACTTTATCACACTTCGGGCTTCAATTTTATCCATCTCACACTTTCCTCTTAACTCATGCGATTTCTGAAAAAAAAACAACCAAAAAACACAATCACTTGGTTTTTGCACAATTAGCTACATAGGGTTTCATAAGTTTACTGACAAAAAATCACGCTTATAGCTAAAAAACTTCATGGTGATTGTCAAAACTTTACGATACCCCCTTGTAGTCAGGACCTTGTTGACTACTCCCCATCCCTCCAACACACACTTGTACCAAAAACTATATATGACATATTTACCTAGTTTTAAGCATATTTATGACAAGAATATAAACCTTGCTTATTGCATAGTTGTACACTTATTTCGATGATCATCATAAGTTAATGGATGCAACAACAATTTTTTGATTATGCACTATCTTGAGAATAATTTGTCAAACTCTTTCTGACAACATACTTTGTAGTAGTAAACTGACCAAGTTGTTAGCCATGTATTTTCATGAGAGTTGCTATACAACTATGCAAGAACAGAAATTGTCTTCCGGTAGTAAGTTTCCATATCATATTATCTAAACAATGTTGGATTTTTAGTGCCAACATGATAATACCAGAAATATATACTTCAATTCCAGGCAGAAGTGCTTTGTATTGTTTGTATTATCACCACCGACATATGTTCCTCTGTTCTGCAACGCTTACAAGCAACAATGTGTCGCTTTCTAAACTTTCTTGCAGTTAGAAGAAAACAAATGTCGTTATTTCTTATATGCTCAGCTCCAATTTAAACCTTAATTATACTGAAAACCAAACTCAAACAAGCACTATATTTTCTTCTGGGGGTTTCATCATTTCTCATGGTGTTTTTTAACTCCACTGCAGATGCTTAGAATAACCATTCACTTTATTTCACTCAGAAAACACACACAATACATGAAGGTCATACATGCAATATGAATTTTATTACATTACAAAATGACACACACACACTGTATAATACAGATTTCTCGCAATAGCTGAATCCTCCACAGGTAACAACACTGAATATAACTACGAGAAACAAGAGTACATCCAATGGAATACAAATATGAGTGAAATACAAAATCACTATAAAAAAACTGCAGTACAAATTTACGTAATGGCTACACTGCAAAATAAATAAATACCAGAAAATGAGGAAAGAGCTGACACAAGCAGAATGAGAAATGGTGAAACATTGCTACATGAAATGAAGGGCCAAGTTCTGATTGTATAATTCCGAATGTATAATGGAGCACAGGCATTTCTTACATGGTTTCATTTCTAATTGTGTCAACACATACCAGTGCTTCAGTATCTTATTGATTGCTTACTGACTGTTTTCTGGAGAACGATTTTTCCAGCTTCCACAAGCTCCATTCGAATCGAAATTTCTACAGTAACTAACGTTTAGTGAAGCTCTTAACTCTGCTAATTAGTTTCGCCAAGCTTCCAACTTACTCCTACAAGTACTTGCGATAAATCATTAAACATTCGGAAGTGTTACCAAGCGAGTGGTTGTTTGAGCAAAATTAGTTTTCTTTTTTAGAACCGAGCTGATACTGATGTCTATGTATCCGTTGGAATTCATTCACATGCAGGGTCTGTGGTCCGCATGGCACTTCAGCAGAAATATGCAAACTTCAAGTTTTGAATTTACCTTGAATCTTTAGATGCAAAGTGCAGCTTGTTGTTCATTGCTTTGATTTGTAGTTTTATTTGTCGTTTTTAAGTCCACTTTATGCACAGAAAGGCTAATCGGAACTGGACCTACATTTTAAAGTGGAATCTGAACTACTGTGCCTCCACCTGGTATCGAACCCTTGATTACAAGGTAACGACCTTACCACTTCACCATTGGGGAGGCCCTGTTGTGCATTGCAAAAGCAATAACGGTGCACAGGTTAATTTGCTGGTGGTTCTACTACAGAATATCAGTATCTGCCAAATTTTCATATTGATCCATCTCTAATTTAAAGCAAAACTGTGGTCAATAGAAGACTAATAATTTACAGAGGAATACTTACACATTGATCAATATTTAGAATAACGTTTTATTGTTACAGTCTTCAAGCATGACTATTGGTGGGAATTTGTAAGACTATAAGTATCATTACTGGTATTGCTTCAACCTTAGTTTCTTTATGGTTGAAACTGGAAAAATAAAGCAATGCGAAACATTATGAAGAAAGTGTGGATGTGTTCAATTGATCCTAACTCCCCAATGCCGATGGATCTGGAGAATCCACCTATTGCCTTTGTAAAAATATCCCATATCTAGAGACCGGATTTTAAAGGGAAGTCCTTTTTTATTTTTCAACAGGGATCATGGAATAACACCAGTGTTGATAATTATCTTCCACCAACAAGATTACATGGTTTTGACTTCCCTTTTTCAGCCCACATTCCAATTTTTCTCCATTTAAAGACATTTTCCTTTCTGGTTCCTTCATTGACTAGTTTTTCAGCCTACATTCCTTTTCTTCCCTCTTTTTAAAAAACATCTCCCTTGGTCCCTTTGACAAGATATCAAATATTTTGTAGGACTATTTTTCCTAAACAATACATTCAACAATTGTCCATTTGGTGCAGTTTAGAGGAAAGAAAGAACAAGCGCCTTCTACTTTACGTTCCCTCCGTGAGTGTTGGGAGCATGTTGCAGCGATTGTTGAAACAATGTGATCTGGGCTTAAGGAGCAACAAAGTGGCACACCTGTTGGGTTGTGCTAGATTTACTTTTATTGCTAAGTCTTTTAGAATAGTTTTAGTTTAACTGTGTGACAGTGACGACAGTACCGAGTGTCAGTGAAATGGCAAAGCCAAGTATAAGTGACAGTAAGCTATGGAATGTGGTAAGCTGTTGCAAGGAATATTTCATTGAAATGGATGGTAAGGTTATTTACTGTACATTCAAAAAAAGGAAATTAAAAAGGACTATAGTTTATCTTTGCACTCTAATAAAAATATTTTAAATGAAACTGTAGTCCTTTCCCCCCCTTTTTTGTCCTTTTTAGAGGAAATTTCCCCCTTTAAAATCCAGTCTCTACCTATAACATTTCCTACCCCTCAGCAGTAGGGGTGCAAGGAGTAATCTCTAAAGTGTACACCTCCCTTTCATGTATTACACCCTGGAGTGTATTTGTTTGCAGGTTAATGAGGCACTAGCAGCTGACCACAAAGGATAACCCTTCCTGGGGCTTGTATTTGTCATACATATGTATTGGTGATTGCCACTTCCTTCATCTCGTATGCATCAACACAATTAGCCAGGCAGAAAAGTGATGTAATATAAACTAAATCAATGTAGATGACAATGACTGCTGAAATGATTAACAAAAACAATTAAGCATTTATGTCTTAACCACAAATCAACACAAACTATTCTTAAACTTGGAAAAAGAAAGATGAAAACAGACCAAGCTGTTGGTTATTTTGAACAATGTTTCCCCAACAATAATATAAAGGTGTAGGCAATAAGGTTGAATTGATACCAGTGGCCGCGGTGGCTCAGACAGTCTCGCGCGAACTGCGGGAGGAGGAAGTTGGATCGGTGCTCTCTCCCGTAGCTTGTAGTTGAGACAGCGCGCGTGTATTACGTAATCGTCCAGTCAAACAAAACTGAAGTCTTGAAAATGGCCATCAAGCGAGTGAACACGTTGAAATTGAACTTTAGAGAAGTGAGATATAAGCCAACGTCAAATGAACTACATCGCTGGATAAGTACGAAATTGAAACTGAAACCAGAACAGGTTGTAAGTATAGAAGTAGACTATTATCGAAAATGTGTTTTTGTGAAATTATTGTCTAAAGTAACGGGTGAACAGTTATTACGCGAGTCGAAAGGAGTGTATATGTATAATGACGATGACGGCGAACATGAAGTGATAATGACGTGGGCAGATGAAAATCATGTGATAGTGCGGCTGCATGTCGTGCCGAGTGAAATGTCAGATGAAGCAATATATTCTGTACTAACTAACTACAGACAGGTGATATTCCTTGATGACGAAACGTATTCGAAAGACCACATATACCCAGTGAGAACCGGAAGAAAATTAGTGAAGATGAACTTGTCCCGTGCGATACCTTCATTTGTTACGATCAGTGGCGGCCGATACTGGGTCACGTACAATGGTCAAGAGCGTACGTGTTCCTACTGTGACACGGTCGATCACTTCTTTAACCAATGCCCTAGTCGCCAGAGGCCAACAGCACGCACAAGTGATAACTCGTACGCAGGGAGAGTGCGACCCGCCCCATTCAACCTCAACAGTGCTGAAGAAGTGATACACAATGATCGGACAGTACTTCCAGCCCCAATAACCAAGACGCAAACTGAATCAACCGTAGATGCCAGTTCCGATACAATACAGGATGTCCCTTTAACACCGACTGAAGAAAACAGCACCTTGCCTAGTGTCGATCCCATGGAGGTTCCAGTATCTGCCAATGACGAGACTACAATCATGCCGCTAAGTATCCATACCACGCATATGACTCCTGTGGAAACCATCGAGAACTCACCACCAGTAGATGCAGATTCTTCGCAGACGACAAACATGGACCTGACTCTAGAACCCCCATCATTGCCGACCCCATCTTCACCCATACTGGGAAAGAAGAAGAGGAAGAAGCAACGTAGCACGGACCAGAATCACACCCACCCGGCGAAGAAAACGAACGAACAGCGTTCACCATCGCCAGTGAAGTATACCCTGACCCCAATTGTGCCCAACCCTTTGGAAACACCCCCCAACCCCACGATGACGACCACTCTAAATACCGATTCTTCAGGAAACCTGTAAGTACATGCAATGTTTTGGTTGTTTATATCATTAGTGTGTTATATGATGGCTCCCGTGTATCATTTTGCCACACTAAATCTGAACAAACTATCCTCTACAGTCAAACACCATGCCTTGACTGATTATATAAAGCAAAGTGCTCTCGATCTTCTTTTCCTTCAAGAGGTCGGTACAGACGATTTTACATGTGGCCACGACTACACTATATATAATAATTTCACATACAACGCCACAGGTACTGCCATTTTGGTACGACAAGGTATACCTGTTAACAAAACCTTCCTGCATCCCTCTGGGCGAATTACGTGCGTCGAAATAGGTAAAATCTGGTTTTGTAATATCTATGCGCCTTCAGGATCAGTGGCCCGCGAGGCACGAAACACTTTCTATGCAACAGAAGTGGCAACAGCTTTAGGGGCAACCACCAACATATTGTCCTTGCTGGGGATTTTAACTGTGTGTTACGACGACAAGATCAATATCCAGGGTTTAACTCATCCCTTAGTCTCTCTACCCTGGTCGAGGCCTTTCACCTATAAGATGTCTGGGAAACCAAGCACCCACAACTGGAAGAATTCACCTTCATACGTCCAGACTCGGCCAGTCGATTAGACCGTTTCTATGTAAGTGCGAACTTATTACCCAAAGTGTCATCTGTAAAGATTTTTCCCACTTGCTTCACCGACCACCTCAGTGTGCAACTAGACATGGCAATGAACGCCAAAACTGCAGTTCGGGGACGGGGATACTGGAAACTTAATAGTCGGGTTCTCCAAGATGAACAATTTCGAACAGCCTTCAAACAAAAGTGGAAGGGATGGGAAAATATGAGCAGGCGCCAAACTGATATCATCACATGGTGGGACACGTTCCTGAAGCCGTCAATCAAGCATTTTTGTATAGCATACACACGTATGATGCACACGGATTTCCATAAGAAATACAACTTCTATTATCGCGTACTCCACGATTTGACGAAACAACTCATACGGGGCGATCCAGTCCTGCATGAACTGAAACGCATACAATCGGTCCTACTGAGGATGCACCACGAGCGAATGGCAGGTTTCATGGTGAGAAGTCGTCTCCCAACAATTGACCCCCAAGAACAAGCCAGTATTGCCCATGTAAGCGCAGAACAGCGAAGTGGGAAAAGGAAACTCATAACGAGATTGCAACAAGGTAAGTACACAACCCTCGGACATTCGTGCATGCCTATATGAACACTTTGCAGCACAATTTAAGGCACCCCAGGCGGAAGAAGAACACGTGACATGCCCCGATATCCCCACGCTATCAGGGGAAGATGAAGCCATCTTAAACCAACCGTTCACTAAGGAAGAAGTGGAAGCGGCCATCCAACAAGCTCAAAAAGGAAAAACCCCGGGCATAGACGGACTACCGATTGAGTTATTTCAAACATTTTGGCCTACCATGGCAGACCTGCTTATGCGGTGGCTCAATGCCTGTTTTGCGCAGAAGAAGTTAGGTCGTACAAGCTCGACAGGGGTCATGGTCTTAATCCCGAAAGTGATACATCCCTTAACACCTGAACATTATCGCCCCATCACTTTGTTATGTGCCGATTATAAAATATTGGCACGAATATTAACGCGCCGACTACAACACTATGCAGCTACCCTACTAGGCCCTCATCAATTTGTGCACGGAACTAATGGCAATATAACTACCGTTCTCACTAGCATACGAGACATCGTTACTGTAATGAATGAAGCCCCTGACTCGGAAGCAGCTCTAGTAGCCCTGGACTTCAAAGGAGCATTTGACTCATTGTATCATCATTATCTATTTCGGCATTTAACTCAGGTTGGATGCGGAGAATCCTTCGTAGAAGCGATAAAGAGCCTATACACCCAGGCTCGGGTACATTTGTGTGTAAATGGAACATTATCCTCGGCGTTTGTTCTTCAGCGCTCTGTTAGGCAAGGTTGCCCCTTTTCACTCCTCGCCTTCTGTACAGCTCTTAGTCCCTTCCTACACCAAATAAATCAACGACTACAAGGAATACAAGCGTATGGCATGACCTACCGAGTTTTTGCATACGCCGACGATGTCACAGTGGCGGTGCGTGATCATCAGGATTATGTTAACCTAATGGAAATCTTGGAACAATTACGAGTAAACACAGGCTTGTGTCTCAACCTGAGAAAATCAAAAATACTACCCTTGGGGACAATTTCATGGAACTGGACAGAATCTGTCCCAATGACCGTGACGGACGTATTGAAAGTACTCGGGATCTACTTCTCGAGAAATCTGGTCGAGACTTCCAACCACACATTTCAAACCATAGTGCCCAAAATACAAGCAGTATTGCATTTCAACCGACTCCGCCAACTGTCACTAAGCGCTAGAATCAAATATGTTAACACTTATGCACTCTCGAAACTATGGTATGTGGCGCAAATACTACCCGTGCCTACCCAAACAGCTGCGAGAATCCGGAGAATGATCACACGCTTTCTCTGGCACGGTCACCTGTTCCATGTAGCTCATAACACACTATGCCTACCATCTCGCCTTGGAGGACTAAACCTGCTGAGTATCGACCGACAAGCGCAAGCCTTATTTTTGCACCGCCATATCACCATGATAGTCCAGCATCAAGATAGCATTACGGCTCGTGTGCTACGCTCCATGCTGGATGAAGTGGAACTATGTGCCCCAATTTACCCAGGTGTTATACCCACTACATTTCTCTATTTACGAACAACCATAGTGGAAATTTGTTACTTGTTGATGCTCCTTCCAAGTGTGGATCCTTCTGATATAACAGTCAAATCTCTATTAAAAATGCTGCAAACCCGGACGAAACATATTCCGCGTATTGTCCCATTATTCCCCAGTGTGCGCTGGAATATCGTGTGGAGAAACAGCCGCGACCCACCTCCCCAATCGAGTGCGCTCCATATGGTACTTAACTGTACACGATGCTATCGTCACTAGAGTACGATTGCAGAGATACCTTATGGCAGACAACTCCCATTGTACCAAATGTGCACAGGACGACACCTTAGTGCATCGACTGACGACATGTGTGACGGTCGTGGAACATTGGAAACACCTTAAGAAGTTACTTGGAATCATATGCCGCCGCTCCCCGAACGACTTCACTGTGAACCATTTATTAACTCCAGAGTTTCAGTATTTTCCTCTCACAAGAACACGTGCAGTGCAATTTCTCATAGGACATTACGTCTATTATGTGCTTGGCAACCAACCTCATGTACAAAAACTGTCATTCAAATTCTATGCCAATGAACAATATTATCACAATGATCAGATAACCTGTAAAGCCTTGTATGCAAATTTCCTACATGTGATACTTTGAAATTGACGTCCAAATGT
This sequence comes from Lepisma saccharinum, assembly GCF_977018435.1. Classification (NCBI taxonomy): domain Eukaryota; kingdom Metazoa; phylum Arthropoda; class Insecta; order Zygentoma; family Lepismatidae; genus Lepisma; species Lepisma saccharinum. The sequence goes on from NC_139231.1 coordinate 139,769,848, forward strand.
AAAATTTGTGTAAGTAGTAGCTAATTTCAATAAAGAAAATTTAAAAAGAAAAAAAAAGTCGGTAACGCGTCTGACTGCCATGCTCAAGGTCCCGGGTTCGATCCCCAGCCGGTTCAAATCCGGGAACTTTTCTAATGATGGAAGCGGCCCCGGTGCCCACCCAGCGTTGAATAACATGGGTACCTGGGGGAAACCCTGGGGGGTAAAGGCGGTCAGGGGCGTGATGCTGATCACATCACCCTCACTCATGACCGGATCAAGAAAGTGTGGGGTGTTACCCCCACATCCCCTATACGCCTTCATGTCGTGGTGCTAAGCACAGGGGAACACTTTACCTTTTTTTTACCAGTGAAAACTTATAAACTGAAATTAAATCACCGATATCAGCGGATACCTTTCTCAAGTATACAAAAATGCCATGCGACACATTCTCCATCTTGGTCATTTTGGCTCCGGCCTCCTTTGCCTCCCCCCCTCCCCTCAGGTACCCATTGATTTGAGGCTGGGTGAGCCCCATAACCACATTATGTGGGGATAAGGCTGAAAAAATTCCAACCTGAGATCACCCACTCCAGTAATCAAACCCAGATTTCCTGTATGGCAGCCAGACATCCTACAGACTAGACTACTGAAGCTCATAAACACACACCTTGTAACAAATTATAATACATATGACTTGAAAGCCTCAGACATTTCTTGTCCATCTGTGTCTAGCGTTCGCTGATGACTTTTCGAACTTTTCAAAGAATTGGAAAAAGATATTAAAGTGTGCTGGCTATCAAATATGACTTCAATTTAACTGAGTCTAGTTTGAGTGTCCTCTTAATTCACAATGCATAGGTGATGTCAGAAACTTTAAATAACGCCACTACTCACAAGCAAACGGAAGCTCAATGGATGATGGCTTCTCTATCAAACCAGCTTCCACTTCAGGGAGTCCTTGGAGATCCAGCTCTGGAAACATGGTCCTGGAAAAAAGGAACAGTTTTACCTACACATTTCGAAAATAACACTTTTATTTTAAGTATTATGGATAGATTCGTTGTGGTATAGCAATAGACATATGTTAACACTCGTACTACTCTAAACTATATTACCATTTGTCTTAGGATTCAGGAAATAAATACCTATTTGTGAGAAAGTAACTTGTGAAAAAAAATAGTAGGCAATGCAAAGCGACCTTGGCCTTGTTTTCAAGCTTTGTAGCTGTCTTTAAAACCCATCACCTCTGTAAACTCACATTGCAAAACCTATTTTAGAGATTAATATTCAATGGATTAGCGATGTGCGCTGAATGTGGCAACACTGCATGCACTGTCCACACCACATTCAGTGTCAGCCTGCTGATTCAACAGTTCAATGCACGTGGCCCTTCTTATAATGATAAAAAATTGAAGGCATACTTGAAGAAAATAGGGTTACCATAGATTAATGCAGAATTCAAAACAAAATGTTGATGTTTCATTTTTCTCTAGGTGTACTAGTTAATTTTAAATTAGTCCAAACTTAAGTATACATGGTTTTGAATCTGACAGTAGATCTCCTATGATGGGATGAAGATAATTTTCACAGTGAAATGTGCCACAAAACATGCACAGTTGGGTTAGTCATTCTACGTGAAATCACCCAATTGAAAGACTAAAAATTGCTTCATAGTCATGGATTTGCTTTCCATTTATTTTGCTGATACATACAGCTCACCGCTCAGGAGATGATCCCAAACAGAAGTGGAGTGACGTAGCAACAGGCAACTCCACTATTAGGGTTGGGGGAGTGCACCCTGAGTGAGAAACTCGTGAGGGCTCGCTGTAACCCTTGCAGCAACGCAAATAGTTTAGGGTTACCAGACATCCTCTTTTAGCTGGACAAAACCTCTTTTTTGGGTCCTAAAAATGGTCTGAGTGGGTTTCTAGGAAAATTTGGAAATATCCTCTTTTCTGGGATAAGGACAACTGCTTAACTTCAACATTAGTAACAAAATATTATTTGTAAATAATTGATAATATTGTTTCAGTTTTCAATATCAAAGTAAAGATGTTTTGATTTCAAAGGATTTGTGACATTTACAGCAGCTCGTGACGAGCATCAAGTTTCTAAGAATATGCAATATGCCGCAGCTTACTTTGATTTGAGTTTCATGACAGAATTCAGAAATAAACAGTAATTTTTAACTGCTGTACTCTTAATTGTTACACAGTAGTGGAAATGTGAAGTTTTGTCGATCAGGGATCTGAATCATTCCGAAACGCAAATGTGTTTTTAGTGACACTTTTTAGGCACAAATATTTGAAAATTTGAAGATTTTTAGAAGTTGAGTGGATGAACGAACATATATGCCATATCTCTGAAACTATGTGGAATATTGTGATGATTTTAGTATTGTTGAAGAGGAGAAGGACAGTCCTAACAGAAAATAACTGTGTTACCATTGTTACCTGCACAGAAAGCAGAAAAATCTTTAAAGAAAGTAATATGTTGTGATGAAAAAAACACTCTACTTCTGGTAATTGTTTGATTGGAAATCCCAGGTTTAACCACAATGATAATTGTTACACAGCATAATCAGTACATATTTAAGATAATATTTAAAAATCAGAAAGGTAATATTGTACATAATAAAAATATCACAGGCTTTAATATTCAATGTATGAACCATTGTTTCTACTGGCACACAGTCATATTTTTGACAAATAGCCCTGAAACACAGTAGATCATAAATATGCCTTCCACTGCAACCCTGATTTCTTGACCCCACGACCACAAAAACCTCAAAAACTCACTTTCTCTCCACGTTCCGCGCCTCATTTATTGCGCTGACGATGTTTCACGGCGCAGAAAAGCAGTGATGAGTGAAATTCACTCTCTCATCCTCTCATCCTTCAAGGATGAATGCACCTTATCGTAATTTTCCAAGTCCGGGGCCAATGTTTATATATATCGTGACCTTTGTAAACCTCTGTCTCGGGGGAACACGATGTGCCACACGCGCGCGCGTGCCTCTCATTATTTCCGTATTGTGACGCAAACAAACAAATAAATAATTGTTGTTTTTTAGGATTCCTGGCCCCTATAACCTCGCCAGGGTGCGTGGTGCCCAACCAAAAAAAGTAAAAGGTTCTAACGGCTGCGGTTAGATAACCACATACCTCTGTAGAGTTTCACGTGTTTCTTTTTCTCAAAAATCCTATGGGACACCTCTGTTTATCAAAAATTCGAGATATTTGCAATTTAAAGCAGGACTTGGAAAATTTTCGATTGATGAAAAAAATTGGTTCCATGACGACCTATGTTTATTTTGGTATGGGAGGACCGAGGACACCGAAACTCGACCGACGCACTAAACCCGACCTCTCTACGACTATTCGTTCAAAAGTTACGAGTGATCAAAGTTTTTGGGAGGGGGTGGGCTAACTTCTTACCCCTTGACCCCAGGACCACCAAAACTTGGTATACGTATTCTACACCTCCAAAATCGACAGGGGGCATCTAACGATGCCGTATGGGGGTGTTTTTCGATATATTTTTTCGATAACTCTTACCATTTTCGAGATATTTGCAATTTAAGATTTTTTTAACGCTGGACTTAGAAAATTTTCGGAATATTTTTTTTTGTTCCATGACGACCTATGTTTATTTTGGTATGGGAGGACAGAGGACACCTAGACGATGCTAATGCAAGAAATCCCAGCTCTCTATGATCATCCTTTCGAAAGTTACGAGCGATGAAAAAAATATTTTGGCAATTGGCCCACCCTTGACCCAGGACCTCTAAAAACTTTGTACACGTACTCTGCATCACCAATATCGACAAAAGGGTCAACGGGGAGGATTTTTGCACTATCTCTCTCTCTCTCTCTCACTGTTTTTCGAGACATTTGCAATTTAACGCTGGTCTTGGAAAATTTTTCGACAGAGGGGTCAAATTTGGTTCCATGACAACCTATGTTTATTTTGTTATGGGAGGACAGAGGACACCGAGACTCGACCGACGCACTAAACCCGACCTTTCTACAACTATTTGTTCGAAAGTTACGAGTGATTAAAGTTTTGGAGAGTGGGTTAACTTCTTACCCCTTGACCCCAGGACCACCAAAACTTGGTACACGTATTCTCCACCTCCAAAATCGACAGGGGGGTAGCTTCGCTACCGGGATGGGGGTGTTTTTCGATATATTTTTTCGATAACTCTTACCATTTTCGAGATATTTGCAATTTAAGATTTTTTTAACGCTGTGGACTTAGAAAATTTTCGATTGATGAAAAAAAATTGCTTCCATGACGACCTATGTTTATTTTGGTATGGGAGGAGAGAGGGCACCGAGACTCGACCGACACACTAAACCCGACAGGTGGGATGCTTTGTTTTGGCGCAATCCTTTGACCTACTTTTGAAATGACTTACGACATTTTCCTATAAGGCTGCCTCCTCTTACGATGTTTTCCTGTAAGGCAGAGATCGTCTGTCAATGGACCCTCAGTGTAATCTACTACGACCTAATACTAACTTTCTTTTTACGTTTCATTGCAGTGACGAACTAAAAGAGCAGGAAAAAAAGGCTCTGAAAGGTGAGTGTCAAAAAAACGTACTTTCAAGTATGTATGCTCCAGTAATGTAACTTTCTAAAAACATGTGCCGTCCACGTTTCTATATCGTGAGGCGTTTCTGCGATGATGGTTTTTATATGCGGTTGTGAATGAAGTTCTATACTCTTAGAAGCAATAATGCTGTAACGCGGAAGAAAGGATATAGGATTCTTGCAGTGATATGGCTGCATCAAAACAACTGGTTTTTTTTATTCACCAGTTCCATGTGTTTCTGCGGTGATGTGATTGTTAAGTCATCCAACAACAACTCTTAATAATGGCCGCGGATTTCTGTATCCAGATTGTTGTTGCATCTGCGGAAATATATAGATACTCAATCTCTCGTAAATATTCTGTACAACTAAATTACGTTCAATTCGTTTTTTTTATTTCTCAAAATTAAATTTCTGTATGCATCTCGTAAGGAAATGTGAGTCCATATAAAATGTTCAATTTGATCCATCCATCTAATTGGTAAATAACCTCTGGATATTTATTCTTCTTCTATTCCTTGGAGAATGGATTTCCAGGACCAGTTTCAAAACGACGTGCTACATGCTCAAAGTATTGTAAAATCTGATGGCAGCAAACTGTCTAGAATTTTTCTTGAATACACAATTCATTTCAAATCGTTCGTCAGTTTTTTCAATCGTCTAATAGATTCGTAGCATTCGCAACCAGCACCATTTTTTCGAAGGCACCGATATTTTGGTCTGATGCCTTTATTGTCCATGATTCAACACCGTGCATGAGAGGGCATCCCCGATTGCTTTTTAATCAAGGGGTCCTGGGTTCGATACCCGGTGGAGGCACTTAGTTGTTCGGATCCTATTTTAAATTGTAGTCCCGATTAGCCTTTCTGTACCAGTCGACCTCGTGACGTAGTGGTTAGCACCAATTAATTGATTTTTGTTTTATTTTTTATTTTTTGCCATTTTTTTTGGCTAAACGCGAAGATGAGTATGTGATGATGATGATGAAATTAATGAAGGGACACCACAAATAACATCGATGCCCAGGACAGGATTTGAACCTCGTACCCCTGCCTCAACGCTGTTGATTTCCGGTTCAGTGGTTAGCACATGATAACTTATTTGAACCAGTTTAAAAATTCAAATACTTAGGAGTAATATTAACAAATGAAAATTATATTAAAGAGGATATAAAATAAAAAAGTAGGCTTAAAATTTAGGAAATGTATGTTACTTCTCTCTAAGAAACTTATAGTTAAAATATACAAAACAGTAATTTTTTGCCTGTAGTATTATATGGATGTGAAACTTGGTCTGTCATATTGAAAGAGGAACATAAATTTGAGAGTATTTGAAAATAAGATCGTTAGAAAAATATTTGGATCTAAAAGGGGTGAGAAGATAGGTGAGTGGAGAAGGTTACATAATTTAGAACTACATAAATTTATATTCATGTCCAGATATTATTAGATTAATTAAATCAAGAAGACTTAGGTGGACAGGCCATGTGTGGCATGAATGGGAGAGGAAAAAAAAGGAGTTTACAGGATTCTTGTTGGGAGACCTGATGGTAAGAGACACCTGTAGGAAAACTAAAAACGAAGATGGAAGGACAAATATTTGGGATGGACCTAACGGAAAATTTGGTATAGATGGAAAAGAGTATATAGATTTTTTTCAAGTTAGGGGCAGATGGAAGGCCTGTGTTATAATAATAATATCGTCTTTATTGAGAGGGCGTGTTGATGCAGCCATGAACCTTTGGGTTTGAGAAGGCTAGAGAGTTAGTTAGTTAGTTATGAAAGCACATGCCACTATATTTACCGGAACGTTGAAACGTTTATACAGAAAGGTTGAAACGTATTGTCACGAATAGTCGAACGTGTTGTGAGTGGCAAATAAAAATAAAAAATCTCAAATTCAAAATCGGTTAAACAAGACAGAACAAGATAAAAGTGGAATCTTCGGGCTCGCGTTTTTTTTTAACCGACCTACTCCTGGAAGTGCTATATAAAATTTTCAAGAATTGTATTGGACAAAGATGATGATGATATCCATTTGAGTGATCGATATTGCTGAAATTTATCCGGTGTTCTCTAGATGATCGATATTGCTGAAATTTATCCGGTGTTCTCTAGATGATCATGAAAAAAAAAAAACTGTATTTATAAAATTACAGAGAGAAAAAGTGATAATCTAGAAGTCGCGAATGTAATAACAGGAGAGATGGAAGCGATTCTGGACGAAAACGACAAGGAGAAGAAGAAACGTAAGGAGACTAATCGACGCGAGCAAGACAAAAAGATGATCTGATGAAATAATACTACAGCATTTTAAGTGCCATGCATTCCTTCTTCGTTCGTAATGAAATCAACAAGTTATTCGAATTACGGAACTTGTCATTTGACCTCCCTAGCGAAGCATGTTCTAAAAAATAAAAAAAATCATCGGAAGTTTCATTTCGCAAGCCACGATGAACTTAGGAGGCACAGGCTTGTATACTTTCCATCTTTCGTTCGGAGGGACAACGTAACCAACCATTCAATGATGGGGCCTCCCCATGGTGCAGTGGTAGCGTTGTCGCCTTGTAATCAAAGGGTCCCAGGTTTGATACCTGGTGGAGGCACATCGTGGTTCGGATCCCACTTTAAACTGTAGGTCCAGTATCGATTAGCCATACTGTGCATAAAGTGGACTTAAAACACCAACTCATCAACAACAACAACATTCAATGATGATAATGTTTATGAATTTGTTCAGATTGAGAAAGTAAAAATTATCATGGAAGAGCCACCTTCTTTTGAATATCCCCTTTCCTCTGTTCATATTTTCCGTCCTTGATTTCTATTATGTTTCCCGCTCGTCAGAGTCAAGCGTTTTTTTTTATCACAGCTCTTCGTTTTCATTTTTCTTTCAACGTACAAATTCATGTTATCATGTCATGGAAATTCTTCTCCTTTTTTTGCATTGCATAATTGAAGATTTGAAATAACACAGGATGATGAAAATACTATTGGCAAACTTACGAAGAGAATGAATTTGTAAGAATTCCCTTGTCAATATGAATACCTTATTACTAACTTTGTTTTTTTGTTTAATACGTGAAACCATATTACATTGAATATTAACTAATTAATTAATTCTCTACCCTTCTTGAACCCGAAAGTTCGACTTTGTCCTTATCCTGAGCAAGATCTATATATATATATATATTTAATTTTTTAGTTCCTTAGATATGAAACGAGGAGACAAAAATTTTATGAAGAGAAAAATAACATGAATTAAGCCTTCTTTTCATTTCCTCTTTAATATCATTTTCATTTGTTAGTATTACTCCTAAGTATTTGGATTTGGAAAACTGGTTCAAACAAGTTGTTATCACTTGGTTTCGGCCTGTAAGCACATATCTTTAGATTTCACATTGCTAACTTCTAAAACCTATCTCTTTAGCTGCTTTTGAAAAATATTTTAGCATTATTCTTAATTTTGTATTTACATCATTCCCCAGTAAGTCTACATCATCTGCATATGCTAACACTACTTCGTTACTTTCTTTTAGCTTCCTAAAAGCATATTGTAAGGCAAAATTAAAAAGAGCATCTTTTTTTTTTTTTTTTAATCCATCATGAATTGTACATTTGTCAGACATATTAACAAGTTTCTTCTCGACTAATTTATCTCTTATCTCAATCAAGTTAAGTTCTGCTGTGCGTACTTAATTTATTTCTGATTTATCTCCTACATGAACATTTAAAACATCATTAAAATAGTTCTTCCATCTATTTAAAATAGTCAGCCATTTTTTTTTTATCAAGTTTACTTTAGGTTGCCACCCCTTTCTCAATTCATTTGCACCTCTGATACTTTTATTTCAATTTCGTTAATTTTACTTTTCAAGTAATCTTCTAAAACTTGCTGTTCTTTAACCGCCTAAGTCTATTTCTATTAGTGCCTCCCCGATGGCGCAGTGGTAGCGTCGTCGCCTTGTAATCAAGGTATCCCTGTGTTCGATCCCTGGTGGAGGCATGTAGTGGTTGGGATCCCACTTTAAACTACAGGTCCAGGCCCGATTAGCCTTACTGTGCATCAATCAATCTATTTCTATTAGGTTATGCGAACCATGGCTTACTTTTTCTTGATTTATACTTTATTTAACTGCTGATTCTATTGCATTACGTACGTGTTCCCTATTCCTATTTACGTCTGTTTCATTTAAATCCTGCAAAATTAAAAAAAAAAATGTTCAATTGTATAGGTTGAAGTTCATTATATGGAAATAAATTTCATTTTTTTTTTTAAATTCATTTTTTTTGTCAGGGATTGTATTTTTTTTATAGTGGCATGTGCTTTCATAACTAACTAACTAACTCTCTAGCCTTCTCAAACCCAAAGGTTCATGGCTGCATCAACACAGGCCTTCCATCTGCCCCTAACTTGAGAAAAATCTATATACTCTTTTCCATCTATACCAAATTTTCCGTTAGGTCCATCCCAAATATTTGTCCTTCCATCTTCGTTTTTAGTTTTCCTACAGGTGTCTCTTACCATCAGGTCTCCCAACAAGAATCCTGTAAACTCCTTTTTTTCCTCTCCCATTCATGCCACACATGGCCTGTCCACCTAAGTCTTCTTGATTTAATTAATCTAATAATATCTGGACATGAATATAAATTTATGTAGTTCTAAATTATGTAACCTTCTCCACTCACCTATCTTCTCACCCCTTTTAGATCCAAATATTTTTCTAACGATCTTATTTTCAAATACTCTCAAATTTATGTTCCTCTTTCAATATGACAGACCAAGTTTCACATCCATATAATACTACAGGCAAAAAATTACTGTTTTGTATATTTTAACTATAAGTTTCTTAGAGAGAAGTAACATACATTTCCTAAATTTTAAGCCTACTTTTTTATTTTATATCCTCTTTAATATAATTTTCATTTGTTAATATTACTCCTAAGTATTTGAATTTTTAAACTGGTTCAAATAAGTTATCATGTGCTAACCACTGAACCGGAAATCAACAGCGTTGAGGCAGGGGTACGAGGTTCAAATCCTGTCCTGGGCATGGATGTTATTTGTGGTGTCCCTTCATTAATTTCATCATCATCATCACATACTCATCTTCGCGTTTAGCCAAAAAAATGGCAAAAAATAAAAAATAAAACAAAAATCAATTAATTGGTGCTAACCACTACGTCACGAGGTCGACTGGTACAGAAAGGCTAATCGGGACTACAATTTAAAATAGGATCCGAACAACTAAGTGCCTCCACCGGGTATCGAACCCAGGACCCCTTGATTAAAAAGCAATCGGGGATGCCCTCTCATGCACGGTGTTGAATCATGGACAATAAAGGCATCAGACCAAAATATCGGTGCCTTCGAAAAAATGGTGCTGGTTGCGAATGCTACGAATCTATTAGACGATTGAAAAAACTGACGAACGATTTGAAATGAATTGTGTATTCAAGAAAAATTCTAGACAGTTTGCTGCCATCAGATTTTACAATACTTTGAGCATGTAGCACGTCGTTTTGAAACTGGTCCTGGAAATCCATTCCCCAAGGAATAGAAGAAGAATAAATATCCAGAGGTTATTTACCAATTAGATGGATGGATCAAATTGAACATTTTATATGGACTCACATTTCCTTACGAGATGCATACAGAAATTTAATTTTGAGAAATAAAAAAAACGAATTGAACGTAATTTAGTTGTACAGAATATTTACGAGAGATTGAGTATCTATATATTTCCGCAGATGCAACAACAATCTGGATACAGAAATCCGCGGCCATTATTAAGAGTTGTTGTTGGATGACTTAACAATCACATCACCGCAGAAACACATGGAACTGGTGAATAAAAAAAACCAGTTGTTTTGATGCAGCCATATCACTGCAAGAATCCTATATCCTTTCTTCCGCGTTACAGCATTATTGCTTCTAAGAGTATAGAACTTCATTCACAACCGCATATAAAAACCATCATCGCAGAAACGCCTCACGATATAGAAACGTGGACGGCACATGTTTTTAGAAAGTTACATTACTGGAGCATACATACTTGAAAGTACGTTTTTTTGACACTCACCTTTCAGAGCCTTTTTTTTCCGCTCTTTTAGTTCGTCACTGCAATGAAACGTAAAAAGAAAGTTAGTATTAGGTCGTAGTAGATTACACTGAGGGTCCATTGACAGACGATCTCTGCCTTACAGGAAAACATCGTAAGAGGAGACAGCCTTATAGGAAAATGTCGTAAGTCATTTCAAAAGTAGGTCAAAGGATTGCGCCAAAACAAAGCATCCCACCTGTCGGGTTTAGTGTGTCGGTCGAGTCTCGGTGCCCTCTCTCCTCCCATACCAAAATAAATATAGGTCGTCATGGAAGCAATTTTTTTTCATCAATCGAAAATTTTCTAAGTCCACAGCGTTAAAAAAATCTTAAATTGCAAATATCTCGAAAATGGTAAGAGTTATCGAAAAAATATATCGAAAAACACCCCCATCCCGGTAGCGAAGCTACCCCCCTGTCGATTTTGGAGGTGGAGAATACGTGTACCAAGTTTTGGTGGTCCTGGGGTCAAGGGGTAAGAAGTTAACCCACTCTCCAAAACTTTAATCACTCGTAACTTTCGAACAAATAGTTGTAGAAAGGTCGGGTTTAGTGCGTCAGTCGAGTCTCGGTGTCCTCTGTCCTCCCATACCAAAATAAACATAGGTTGTCATGGAACCAAATTTGACCCCTCTGTCGAAAATTTTCCAAGACCAGCGTTAAATTGCAAATGTCTCGAAAAACAGTGAGAGAGAGAGAGATAGTGCAAAAATCCTCCCCGTTGACCCTTTTGTCGATATTGGTGATGCAGAGTACGTGTACAAAGTTTTTAGAGGTCCTGGGTCAAGGGTGGGCCAATTGCCAAAATATTTTTTTCATCGCTCGTAACTTTCGAAAGGATGATCATAGAGAGCTGGGATTTCTTGCGTTAGCATCGTCCAGGTGTCCTCTGTCCTCCCATACCAAAATAAACATAGGTCGTCATGGAACAAAAAAAAATATTCCGAAAATTTTCTAAGTCCAGCGTTAAAAAAATCTTAAATTGCAAATATCTCGAAAATGGTAAGAGTTATCGAAAAAAATTATCGAAAAACACCCCCATACGGCATCGTTAGATGCCCCCTGTCGATTTTGGAGGTGTAGAATACGTATACCAAGTTTTGGTGGTCCTGGGGTCAAGGGGTAAGAAGTTAGCACACCCCCTCCCAAAAATTTTGATCACTCGTAACTTTTGAACGAATAGTCGTAGAGAGGTCGGGTTTAGTGCGTCGGTCGAGTTTCGGTGTCCTCGGTCCCATAGGATTTTTGAGAAAAAAAAACACGTGAAACTCTACAGAGGTATGTGGTTATCTAACCGCAGCCGTTAGAACCTTTTACTTTTTTTGGTTGGGCACCACGCACCCTGGCGAGGTTATAGGGGCCAGGAATCCTAAAAAACAACAATTATTTATTTGTTTGTTTGCGTCACAATACGGAAATAATGAGAGGCACGCGCGCGCGTGTGGCACATCGTGTTCCCCCGAGAGAGAGGTTTACAAAGGTCACGATATATATAAACATTGGCCCCGGACTTGGAAAATTACGATAAGGTGCATTCATCCTTGAAGGATGAGAGGATGAGAGAGTGAATTTCACTCATCACTGCTTTTCTGCGCCGTGAAACATCGTCAGCGCAATAAATGAGGCGCGGAACGTGGAGAGAAAGTGAGTTTTTGAGGTTTTTGTGGTCAAGAAATCAGGGTTGCAGTGGAAGGCATATTTATGATCTACTAAACACTCACAAATTACCACTAATATGAGTACACACAATATTGATAGAAATGTTGAATACATGGGAGAACAATTACTATTGTGTTTATCCACTTTTAGCTCACACAAATTGTACTAAAACCAGAGTTTTGTCCAGAATGCATATGGGTCAGTCCCAGTGGCATGCGGTGACATTTTTTGTTGGGGAAGCTGATCCCGAAAAGTTAAGATTGACTGATTTGCTTTATTTTACTTCACCTTTTGTGCCAGTTTTAGCTAATTTGCGAAGATGGGGATTAGTGATGACATGATGAATACACACTCACAAACATCCATGCCCATGCTGGGATTCGAACCCGGGACCCCTGGCATCGTAGCATGATGTGCTAACCACTCCACCACGAAGGACGGAGAAATGTTAAGAAAACCAATAATCCATTGCTTCTACATGGTACATTATACTGAAATATGAGCACTCTACCTGATTCTGTTTCCTTATCGTCTCTGGTACTTTAAGATGGTCTTCAATCACCGAGTATGTCCTGGCGCAGTTGTTCATTTATTCAAACCTAATTTGGTCTGTTGTCAAACGTATTTAATGCATCAGACGAACGCAGATGACTGAATGAGTTTTCATGATTTTCACATATTGCAATATTCACAAATCCATTTTGGCACCAAGTAGTTCCTTTTGTAGAAAATAGTAAACAATGGCAGTACTAAAGTTTTTTAAGCTTTCGGTTTTCACAGAACCACTCTAACTTCCCGCAAAAATGAACAAAACAAATAGAAATTTGCACGCCCGAGAAACTTTTAACCTCGCAAAGCATTTGGAAAAAAACGTGAGTGCAGCCCGCAAGTGTTACGAACTCAATTTGGCAGATGTGTCTATTGACGTGATGTCTTAATAAGACTGAATGCTCCAAAATGTTTATATTCACATAGAATATGTCATACGCTTGTCAGCAATCATATTTTTGTGTTTCTCGTGTGCTTTGAAACTTTATGGTTTATTTAAAAATATTACAATTGTAACTTGCTTGGTTGATATGCTACAATGCTGGCGTGGACACTTAATTGTGCAGTTTGCAACACTGAGGATATCAGTCTTTACCGATGGCATCCCCGACTTGCTTCCATCCCTTGCCGATTGTAATACAAAGTTTCCCTCCACATAAAAAGTCTCCCATTGGCTGATTCAAGGTCGCCTCGTTCTCTTCGGGTGATGTGTCACCATCGCCAAGCAGATGTTTTTGTCAACACGCCACGAGAGGGTGTGGATGGTCGTCCCATATCGGAAAAGGACATAATTTTGTAACCGTAATGTTGTGGGCAGCCTTGCTGTACTGGGTGTACGTGCATGGTCAGTCTATACCGAATGGTCCAGTACTGGATACTTAACTATTTTTAAAAATTGTCATCTTTTTGTTTTTCTCACTCCTAACTTTTCTAAAATTGAGTTCGCTTAAAAATGGTGGCCATTTTTTATTTCATGACTTCCGGCATTTTTGACCTTTGCAGACAGTTGCAATAATTATGAGAACCCAACTAAGAAAAATGATAGAAAGCTGTGTTAAAAACATTGTTTTTAATAAATTTCAAGCTTAAATTTATGTCATGTACTTTTTTTCACAATCTCAAATGCAAATGGCTGAAATTTAAGATGACGCTTATATTCAATTTTGAAGAATAATCAAAGTTTAGGATTTTCTTTAGTAGGGAAATAATGTCACATCAGAGCTATACTCTTTTCTTTTTTAGAGGAAACAAAAACATTCAGTTTGTGAGAAAATATTTGAGCTGTGCTACTGGATTCCTCTTTTAGTTAAAGCTCTTTGAAAATTTTAATTTTTCACATTCTTTTCAAAATTTGAGCCCCTATATCTCTGGTAGGGGACCTAGTAGAAAATTAATATTTACCATAAAGAGTACTCTTCGAGAGGTGCCTGTAGAAAAAATTCGAGATTAATATTCCATGGATAACACAGGTGGATTTTGGGCAGAAAATATAAATTTACATCATTGGTTACAAATAAATATTTACTTTTAATGAACTAATATAAATATACATTAATTACATAATGCAAATGCCATATTATTCCATTAGTAGTTCTTATTTTGAATTTGATTTTAAAATTTTGGGTGCGTCAGCACTTAGGCTATTTTGAACCAGTCTCATTATATGGGGTCCAGCCCCTTATTGTTACAAATAACAACTCTAACGTTGCATAACTAAAATCTTAAAATTTTCTGACTTCTGTTAAAAGCTGATGCTGTCAACGGGCACTCAGCACACACAAGGACAAAAAACAGGACAACACACAGAATTATACTGGCCAGAGCCTCGTTCGTCTGCAAAATGCAGTCCAGGGTGTACTACGTGGAAGGTCTCACCCCTTACACCCCTAGTAGCTCTTATGAATGAAAAGAGGTTTGTCTGAACAGGCTAAGACATGCAAGCAGAGATCATTAGTGGAAAGCTGCAACTACTCCAGTAGCCAGTCTTGATCCCTTCATTGATCTGAATTCTTCCAAGTGCAGTGAATTTCCAAATAAACGTTTTTGGTGGGACTAGCAAAAAAATTGGGTTTGAGGAAAACTTGGAAATCTGATGCCATTTGCATGATATAATTAATAAATACAATAATTTTAATAATTAAATGTTGACAAAGGCAAAATTTATTGTATAATATATTATAAATATGGAAACAAGGCTTAACAGTATTACAATAATTTTAGTATGATAGTATAATATGTATTTGGAATATATCGAAATATTTTTACAGGTACCTCTCAGAGTACTCTTTGTTCCAGTGTTTGTTTACTAACAGAGTTATTATTGTGTTAATACTGTGTGCACTCATATTACTGGTCATTTGTGAGTGTTTCAGGGCCATTAGCAGGGACGTAACTAGGTTCATCAGTTTGGGGGGGCCCAAATGTCAGAAATTTATAGATCAAACCATTAAGAAATTTAACAACAACCAACATTATGTATGTATGAGTGTATATATGTATGTATGAATGTGTGTGTGTATGTGTATATATATATGCCGGACCCTGTGGCAGAGTGGTTAGCACATCGCGCTGCGACGCCAGGGGCCCCTCTTTCGACTAAATTGAGGAAGGATGAAAAGGAACGGACATACTGTCGTCCAAAGAGAATTCTCTTTGTCATCGGCATTCAGGGCCAGAAGCCAGAAGGTCAAGATGAAACTGCCTTCCGAGTATCTCATACTTCAGTACTACAAAGCACGTAGTGCTGTTCTTTCTTAGAGAAATGAGCAGGGGTGTAGATTTATAGACGCTAGAAACTTTTACAACGGCAGGCAAATAGGAACCCAACATGATGAAAATACACGTATGCACGTGATGGCACAAGTGTTGACTTGATTGTTTTGGTATTTTTCTTATATTTGCGACACTTTATTTACAGTCGGTTAATCGCAACGAATATGATGAATAGTAGCTAGATGATTTTGATGATAGGGAAAATGCTTCATTCAAAGGAAACAATAATATTAAGAAGAAGAAATGTGAATTTGAGCACATTGGAGGGAAGAACTTGGAAATTGTGGATACATTTACTGCTTTGCTTCATTGTTATCCTCCCCTTTTATTCCTATGATAATATCTAGTTCTCAAAAACTGGCTTTAATCGCGGCATTGAGCACGAATGATGATAAGATGAAAGGACAATCACGAAGGAACATTGACAATACAAAACAGAACCCGTCATAGGATTACACTTGCTGTGGGTCCACATACCGGAGCCTCATTAATCTGCAACAATGTAGTCCACGGTATACCACGTGGAAGAAAGGTTGATACTTGAGCGCCCTCCGTAAACATCACTCCCTATTATAAATAATATTGGTGTTTACTGGGATACCGCAAGCGCACGTGTGTGTGTGCATGTAACAAAAAAAAATCATTACGCAATATTAATAAACACGTTGGTTTTGAGAGTAGAATTTTATAGAAGTGAATGTTGTCTTGTCTGTTATTTCAGTTTTCATAATGTAACATAGACGCCGACATAAGCCTTGAGCGGTGTATACTTGCGCCAAAATAACTGAAACATCGGAACTACAGACTTCCCTTCCTCTTTCTTTCACCCTGGCACTTGTATGCTAGGATTTCAAATGCGGTGATGGATCTGTAATATGGGAATATAACTCCAATAAATCCTTAGCTTGACATCTGATGTATAGCTATAGTTTATACCAGAACCGAACCTAGCACCTTTAATTTCGAGGTGATCGTAGTGTTGCCCACGGGACGAGACGGGACAGGCTTTTAAAAATTCGAGACGAGACGAGATTGATCATGTGTCCCGAGACAAACGAATATTTTCGAGACGAGACAGCATTTCCACGAGACGAGACAGGCTAAAGTCTCGTCTGTTTGTGACTGCAGAACTAAATATTTGATGGCACTGGATATAACAGATTTCGCACAGTTATTGGCTAATTTTATTTTTATGCGTGAGCCGAAAGTGTTTTTTTTTATGCACCCAGGGATGATACTTTCCTTCAGCCCACTTCTATAGTTTTTACAAAATTCCGCTTCTGACATGAAGCGTAATACATTATGAAACCAGATGCCCCAGGCTCTAACTCTGGTTAGGCATGTGTGTACTATGCTTGTCCCATCATCATTTCTTCAGTTCATCATTCATCCTCACCACCGCAATTAACGAAAAGCAACTAAAAATAACCAACCTAGAAATGGAATTAGAAAACGTTCTCTCGAAATTGCACAAGTTGAGTACACTACCCCATGGGAAGAAGATAACCGCTTCTGTGAGTAATGATTCATTGACTTGCTTTATTTTACTTCGCTTTTTGTGACACTTTTGGCTAATTTGCGAAGATGAGGATGAGTGATGATATGATTAAATTGATGAATGAACACTCACAAACATCCATGCTCAGGCCAGGATTCGAACGCAGGAGCACGATGTTCTAACCACTCCGCCATCTTCCTTGAGTAATTATACAATTGATAACAGAAAGTGCTTTAGAATTTGAAAAGCTAAAGCATGTAGATCATTGTTAATGATTTAGTACATACCTCGTTATCTTCCATAAATGAGGGGTGGCTTATTCTTCATTATAGCCATGTGTTACAGCAACCACCCTCCCCCTGAAGTTTTATCTTGCAACGTCTATCACGCACAGCACTGTGACTGTCTCCGTAATCTGAGACAGGAATGAAAATTGTTTCCAAAGAGCTCCGGAAGGAGTAACGTCGACCCCGAGGGACATTTGTTACCGCTTACCAGTCAATCGGCCGAATTTTGACCTGACAGGGATGAAAAGTACATTTTCAAAAGACCTCCGAATTCCCTTAAAGGGACGGGTTATAAAAATCATTAACGGCAGCTACTGCGTTGCATCTGTTTTCGACAGGTAAGAAGTAGAAAAATTAGTACAAGTCTTGCTTTGGCATTCATGCCGCGGGAAATTTGGGAGCAGTGTTTCAAACTATAAGCAAAAATTTACTGAAGAACAATTATGCAATATTTTCCATCAAATTAAAATTTTCAGTAAAATACAGAAACATTTGCCGGGGCCACGTGGGCATTTGCGTGGGGCCAGTGCCCCCCCGTGCCCCCCTCTAACGACGTCCCTGGCCATTAGTAAAAAATATGACTGTGTGCCAGTGGAAACAATGGTTCATACATTGAATATTAAAGCTTGTGATATTTTTATTATGTACAATATTACCTTTCTGATTTTTAAATGTTATCTTAAACATGTACTGATTATGCTGTGTAACAATTATCATTGTGGTTAAACCTGGGATTCCAAATCAAACAATTACCAGAAGCAGAGTGCTTTTTTCATCACAACATATTACTTTCTTTAAAGATTTTTCTACTTTCTGTGCAGGTAACAATGGTAACACAGTTATTTTCTGTTAGGACTGTCCTCTCCTCTTCAACAATACTAAAATCATCACAATATTCCACATAGTTTCAGAGATATGGCATATATGTTCGTGCGTCCATTCAACTTCTATAAATCTTCAAATTTTCAAATATTTGTAACTCTCAACGTATTTTTTTGACAAGTCTAATATTACACATTAGTCATTTTGGACCAAGAATCTACCACTAAAAAAAACAACATTGAAGCAAATCCATGACTATGAAGCAACCTGCTCTGGGTGATTTCGCGTGGAATGACCCATATGTAGGGACGTGAAGTTTTAGTTTTATTTTCGCCTTAATTTTGATGCTATCTTTTACTGCAACTCTGTGTTATTTTTCAAGGTTTAGGGCAAAATTCGGTGTAATTAATTTTTAAACGTATTTTTACTGTTTCTTCCATCCTTAAAATTTTCACATTGTTTTAGTTCTGTAAAATTGAAACAAATTTTAGTTTTAATGACAAAAAGAAGGCTTACCTTTGTGAGAAATTACCATAATTAGGACACCTATTTCATCTCATCAGTCACTAAATATGAAATGTTTACTGAATTATAACACCCAAGTCTTTGAACACAATCATACACGTAACATTTCCCTAATAATGCCAAAAACATCCCTCTGCGACAGTCTTGTGTACACACACATACACCACCCCTCTCAAAACACAACAGGTGCTTGCTTCTCTCTGAAAATTTTACCGTTCCTACGAAATTTCCCTTCTAGGAAATCCCCCCGCAAATTCTATTTCAGGACGAGGTTAAGCACTGTTAGTCATGTCTGCACCAAAGTGCACTAAATGAAGCGTGATAATATCTCTTGAATCGAACTATCACCAAGTACGCTACAAATGGCAGAATAGAGCTACAGGTAATTCTTTTTTTAACAGAAGAAGTGTTATCCCCAGTTTATATTGAATATTTCACGGCATTTTTCACGTTAAAGTGTAAACTTCTGTGTAATTTTGAAAAATGGCATAATTCACGTTATTTTGCGATTCCGAAACACCGAAAACTTGCCTCCTTAACCTACCCAAATACACTTTAAACACTATTTTGCGTTCCTCAACTTTTCAGCGTTATTGTTAAAACGAAAACTTCACATCCCTACCCATATGTGAAGTGACTCATGACCTACAGCTTGCTTCTGATTTTACACAGCAACATTTGGGTCATGGCATAAATGTTAAGGAAAATGCTTTCATCTAAAGCAAGCCTAAGGTGTTAGCTTTAAATTGCCTACATACTAATCTGTCCACATGAACCATACATGAATTTTTAAATTGAATAAAAGTCTATTATTGTTCAGAGTAACCAACAGAGGGTGGTGAGAGCAGAATTATATTATCTACAGCTCAAATTGGGCTACAAAAGCATTCTCCAAGAAAATCGAATTTTTCATATCCTTTAGTAATGCAACAATTTAAATATCTAACTTTGAGAAGATATAAGCATTTCAAAATGCCATAGGTGGCCTCAAAGGTGTAATATTCATTCTACAAGAATGATTTATCTAGGATCATACATTTTTGTATCTGTAACACTGAGGAAGATATGGTCCAATTCATAAGAGTTGAAGACTTTTCTTCAGAAACTTTGACCAGTGGACACATGATGGGTAAAAAAATACTCAAAAGAATATTGCTTCTAAAGTCCAAATTTAAATTGTTTCAAAGCATGTAAATAATAATATCTTCAATGAATAACCTAATTTTATTATATTTGAACATTTTTATTTCATTATTCAAAGATAAAGTTGAGAAAAAGCATTTTCTGCCATAATGTAAGGACACACACTGGTAAAAAATGTTCAGAAGAAAAATGACTTAAGTATGAATGTTAACATGTTCATTGCTCTTCAAAATTTGAATACTCACCCCAGGTGCTGAATTTTTGTTTTCCACATTATGTAAAACACTTTTTTTTTGTTATGGAAGTCATCACGAACAAATATGGCGGTGGACGCCTTTTGGTGCCATTAGCACACAGCATCAAATTTCCTTGCTCTGTGCTGAAGACGCCGAAAGGCGCCCACTGATACTTTTGTTTTTATCTACATCCACAACATACAATTCTGAGGGAGTTGTTAAAAATTATGATTTATTATGTTATACAATGTTATACAAATAATTGCTTTCATTTTTAGAGATAAACATTTTACATGCTTATTACTTGTACATACAGCAAAAAAAATATTGGTACATCAAAACTTCTACATATTCTTTACATGACATACAGACATTATTTTCAAATCATTACTTTACTTGTTTGTGATAATTATAAAAACATGGATGCAAACACAGTCCAGGAGTACCAGGGCAGATTACACAGTTGTAAATAGTGTCTGTTCTCTTTCCATTTTTCTTGCATTCCCGACATTTCTTCCGCAGTGTTCTTCCCTTTGGTCCTTGCTGACACTTTGTTGGTAGATGATCTTATGACGAGCTGTCATAAGGCATTCTGGTAACTTGAGTTTCGTGTGTGTTTGCTGGGGTAAAGTAGCCCAACTCACGTCCTAAGACGAGGAACTCTTCTAGTGCAGAGAATTCACGATAGGTGGAATGTCAATGCAGTATAAAAACTTTGTTGCTTTCGTAGTTACGCGAAGAGTCGCTACATGACTCTGGCCAGTGTACGTATTTAAATTGTAAATTCCTTTGTTTGATTTCCGGTTTGCTTATGCACAGGGACATTTTTAAGTGTCGGCCACTGCACGCATGGGCAATTCGCAGTAATGGCAGAAAATTATAAAATTTACAGCGTGTTGGTCTAGGTGCCATCGTATAGTTGACAGCAAAAAGTTTATCTCAATAAGTATTACAATAAGATTCTTAACGCATACGCATATTTCTTAACGCGTGGTTTCTTAATCAAGTAAATTGTTGATTTGGTAAAGACAATCGTGCTCTGCACAAAAGGATGGGGGGAACGAGGACTAAAAGAAGAAGAAAAAAAGAGGGAAAAGATTCTGGCACAATGGACGCTGAACAAACGGCATCAGAATGAATAAACGGTGACCAAAATCTGCAAATTTCGGCGTGGACGCCTGAGTTGCACGATAACTTTGCTTGGCCTTAAGGCTGAAAACGTTGAGCCAATGTTTGGAATAAGCACGGATCATTGGGAAGGCGAGCTGGACTTGGAATGCGAAAAACTAAGCAAGGTGGAATGAGGAGCGGATTTTGCCTCGTGATATCACAAGTGAGGTAAGCTGCATATGTACTTTTAGTATTGCATGAGCTCATGTTTCAACGCTTGTTGGTAGATCTACCCGTCTGTTAATGTATTTCCAAGCATGCTAGCGTGTGGTCAGTGTGGTTCTTTGGATAACGAACAAATCATTATTTGCACCGCGTGGAGGAGCGCGATGGAAATGGACGCCATTGTTGTCTAAAATTTGAATTCTGAACATCTTGAGCGAAACGCGTTTGACATTTGATAATATATAAAGTGGTAATTCGGCCATGATAAATATGGGACGTTATATGTCACAGAATTGTTTGGTTTGATGTATATTTGATATTGTTAACTTCTCGTTGATCACATATACCATATGTATATATTTTTTGCAGATATCTATTGCATGGTGTGCATTTGGTATTGATAAGTTCTTGAAGGTCACATGACCATATATGGTAATTTCACGATCAACGTATTGACAGTTGATTCACATATCATAGTTCAATAAGGAGATACACTCCTTCATACTAAAAACAATATATGCTTCAGTAAGGTTGAAAAATTCTGTTCAAGTACTTTCAAATCAGCTGACTGATAATGCTCTCATAAATATGATACATATGTAATTATTCAACTCAATAAATGAGTTCATTGTTTCTTTGTGTTCATATTTGCATTCTTTAACATATTCTTTCATCTGTATTTGGTTATTCGTGACAATGCTTAAATGTGTAATTCTTCCTTTTCAGAGGTGGGAATTCCGCATATGTTTGTAAATTGGGTTAGTGTCGTTATTATGGAAAGTGGATGTTGTTATTTGTAAATTAAGCATTTTCTATTGGGAATCGTAAGGTATAGAAATTTCATTCCCAGTGCGCTGCACGCGTCACCGGCGCTATCAGGCAAATTTTCTTAAAACAAATAAATTCGAACAAATGACATTTAGCACGTCTCAAGATTGTTGGGACTCAGTTGTTGAGTAGTTGCTGTTTAGTTCAAACCAAATAGTTTGAACACTTTGTTGTTCAAACATATAAGTTTGAACGAATGTCATGTAGCTCGTCGCAAGATTATGAGACTCCGCATATGTTTGTACATTGGGTTAGTGTCGTTATTATGGAAAGTGGATGTTGTTATTTGTAAATTAAGCATTTTCTATTTGGAATCGTAAGGTATAGAAATTTCATTCCCAGTGCGCTGCACGCGTCACCGGCGCTATCAGGCAAATTTTCTTAAAACAAATAAATTCGAACAAATGACATTTAGCACGTCTCAAGATTGTTGGGACTCAGTTGTTGAGTAGTTGCTGTTTAGTTCAAACCAAATAGTTTGAACACTTTGTTGTTCAAACATATAAGTTTGAACGAATGTCATGTAGCTCGTCGCAAGATTACGAGGACTCAAGTGCAGGGGGCTGCGGTATTGAATTTCTTGTAGGGTTTCAAGTAGGTTAATCTTTAGTTGTTTAATTTCTGTTGTTAAAGCTAATATTAATAATGGGAACAGAACAGGAACGGGTAACATTAGATTCCTTGTTCGCCTTTATCAAACAAAATGAGGAAAGGAACAAGGAATGCGCTGAGGTACTGAGATCAGAACTCAGAGACAGCAATCAGTTGCTCAAAACAGAACTCAATGAAAGCAATCAGTTGCTCAAATCAGAACTCAGAGACAGCAATCAGTTGCTCAAAACAGAACTCAATGAAAGCAATCAGTTGCTCAAATCAGAACTCAGAGACAGCAAACAGTTGCTCAAAACAGAACTCGCAGCTCATACAAGTAAGGTAGTGGGTAAACTGCAGTCTGATCTAGAGGGCACTAGTAAATGCATTTTAGAGCTGCGGCAAGAAGCAGTTAAAACAAGTGAGGGTCTGCACGATCTCACGCTTTCAGTGTCACAGTACAGGGCTGAGTTGGTAGAAAAAAGGCATGAGTCTTTGACAAAGGAGTTTGATTTGTCAGGGAGTAAAGTTGAACTGATGAATGGTGTTGTAACTTCTTCTGCGGTCACCAATTGCATGTGGACTTCACATTCGGTCGAACATGACCACTGCACATGTACTCTGACTTCCTGGTCAGAAAGTGATGCACAGAGTACCAGCGAAATGAACCGAAACAGAACGTTAGAGCAAGAACACCACAAGGGTAATAAAGGAAAATATTTGATAAGCGAGGAGTGGTCTTTTGGGGTGTCGGGTAACAGAGACGAGTCTTTCCCTGTCGGCTTTTGCACAAAAGATGCATCTTTCCCAAAACCGAGCTTGCAATTTTCTTTATTGGGTGTTGGTTGTAAACAAAGTGGTTCTCTGAGTTCGTCTTCGTTGTGCAAGCGTGTCCACACGGTGCAAGTTGATACAGGATGTCCAGAAAGTAAGGTGGATTCTCATTGCCTACACTCAAATGCAGTATCATCTCAGAACAAATCTATCCTGTCTGTAGTGTCAGTTGGGGAAAATAGTATTGACTTACCTGTAGTGTCCATAGATCAAGATCATTCGGTACACAACGTAGTCATACCAGTAGTTGGTTATCCATTGCAGACTGTTGTGAGGAATTCAGAAATCAAAACCAGAGGTTGCATCAGGTGTGGCCCTATGCATGTCCCCATGCCCAAAAGAATTGCCAGTATGGTATGTGTCGTTTCTTCCATGAAATTAGGGACTGGTTATTCAGTCAGATACAGGAGGCGCATTAGAGTTAAAATGAAGTCACCTACGGACTCACCTGCCAATAAAACTTTGGTAGTTAGTCAAATAGTTGCTGGAGGAAGAGTGTTTCTCCATCCAAGCCATATTAGGAAGAGAAGAACAAAAAGGTCTCCTCGGAAAAGAACCAGTACAAAAGTTTGGGGGAAAATTTTGAGTATTTATCTTCTCTTCGCTTTGTCTCTTTGGTACAGGGTTAGAATGATCTGGCATCGCACTCATGTCAGAAGAAAATGGCATGGGATGCATGGTTGAGTATGATTGCTCAAAGATGAAGCCTGTTGAGATCATTGGAGCGATCATCACTCTTTAATCATTGATAGTAACTTCGCTTTGTACAAAATGTAAATATTAAAGATAATATATTTAGTTTGACGGATTTAATAACGTATGAATCTTTGGGAAGTTTAAAAGAAATTTTTGAATATAATTATCATTTGAATACTAATTTTTTTATTTTGAAACGTCAGTTCAGTTGGGGTCTAGTGTCAAATTTATAGCTCAGGAAAGATATCTGATGGGCAGTCTGATGCCGGAAATTTGAAATGGGAGCATTTAACAAGTCAAGCAGCCTCACTATCATTTTGGAGCCAACAGCTTTTAAGTGGGCAGTATCATTTTGAATTTGTTGTTACATGTGCGTGCAAGTTTCATTGTAAAATATTGTGCGAATTTCTCGGGTAGAATCGTGTTGATTGGCGTTCTAAAGAAACGTAGGGGAACATCAGGGACACTAGATGTTGTATTTGTTCGTCCTTTGTAAAATACGTCTCCACACATAGGAAATGTGAGAACGATAAAGTGTTGAGGGGACATTTGCCATTAGTATAGGCTTAGTCCTGACACAAGTTCGTCTGGAGTCTGTATTTTGGAGAGTTTAAGTAACGACATTCAATAGGTTTGCTTTCTCTGTATACATGACATGGTGATGGTAGGGGGTATCTGAGATATGCCACCCGATGGCAACCAGTATTCAAGAGGGAACAAATTAATTTCAATTAATCTTGCATGGAAGCGTAAAATTATAAGACATATAAAACGTATCTTTGGTTTACTCAGGGCGAGTATCCTGGTTCGGTTCCAGTATTAATAACAAAAATGTTAGTGGTACATTTGGTAGCAGTGATTGCGCGCCATGTATTTACGGGGCTGTTGTCATCATCTGTTTGATGTAGCTTCTGGCTTCAGTGAATTCTCCTTGCACAGTTGCATTTAATGTTGCTGAGTTTGTCCAAACATCGAATTGTGTTTGTAAGAAAAACATATTTCTGGCTATCTGACACACCAATTTTGAGTTTTATGGGATCTATTTTGAATATAGATATTGTGTATTAGTAAATTTAACATGTTAAAGGGTTCTGGGATGTTTCAACTGGTTAGCGAAGTATATTCCCAATTATGCCATGGTGGCATACCCGGTGGTTAATAGCAATGCTAATACCATTGTGAATAAATTGTCAAAAGTGTACTTTGTTCATTTGGGAATTCCTCAGAGGATAGTTTCTGATAATGGGCCACAATTTAAGTCGAAAATTTTTCAGAATGCAATGAAAACATGGGGGGTACAACTTGTTTACACTCCGGTGTACCATCCGAGCTCAAATTGGGTAGAGCACTATCATTCGGAATTGAACCGTTTGATGAGAATACTCTGTAATTCCAATCATAATAAATGGCCGGAAAGAGTACCTGAAGCTCTGCGCCTTCTGAATGGTTCCATTTCGTCACAAACAGGATATTCTCCAATGGAGTTGAGATTAAACATGACAAGGAGTTTGACCGATATACCGACGCTGGGGGTCGATGCTAACAATGTCACTTGGAATGACAAGCTAGTTATGGCGAATCTGTCTAGCCTCAGTAAAAGGCAAAATAAATTGAAGCAACTAAATGCTAAGATGGATGTGAAACCTGTAGTGGGAGAGGATATGCTAGTCTTCGTTAAAAATCAGGTCTTAAGTGGCACCGGAGATAAGGTGATAAGGAAATATTGTGACCTCTTTGTCGGCCCTTATCTTTGTGTAAAGAATAGTAAAGATTCTACGCTGTCATTAATAGATTGTGTGACAGGAGAAAAAATGGATCACCAGTCGATAGAAAATTGTAAAGTTTGGAATTGTTCAGAGGACAAGGTAAAAATGTGGGTGAAAAGATTACTAGATTTGAATTTGGAAGTGTGGATGAATTGTTACAGACGATGGGGTTTAGCTGTGAATCAGACGTTGTAGTTAAAGACAGTGTAGATAAAGGTGGGGTAAGGGAAGTGTAAGGTTAAAATTTCTCGTATGGGTAAAGTGAGATTGAGCCCGCGGCGGGCGAGTTGACCAAGTAGGTGAAATTTCTGCGGCGTACTAGCATGCGAGATGAGCCTGAAATCTTCCTGATTGCTCCAAAATAAGATAAAACATTTTCAATGATAGATTGCTCAAGGGTATTCATCTCATTAATATTAGGAACACCACTATTTGCATTGTTGTTGTTGTCAGATCTAAGAAAATACCAACTGCAGCGCAAAAGGGGAGTAACACACAAGGCTCATACTACGCCTTTAAATAGTGATTAGCTCAGATAGAATGAATCCACAAGCAAAGTAAAAGTTGTTTAGGTAGTTCCATGGGGGTGATGTTGAGTTTGCGGATGAGGGCAGGTATGATGTGGTAAAGGTCAAGTTAGGTTATGCTTGCGGCGGGCTAATAGTCAAGTAAGTATAGTGTTGCGGTGGGCCTAGGCATTTATTTGTTTCCTGCTCCAACCAAGAATATACAAGCCACTATGTTTTGCAAGACACCAAGACACATGCGGGGTTCCTTCTTTCGGGAGTGATGGAGTCACAAGAGTTGGTGATCCGCGATGTTTCATATTGTAAAAAATTAATTAGTATGTCTGTATATATTAAATATGTATATTAGTGAATATGTAGAATATGAATGTTTAATTGATGTAAGTCTAAAATTAGCATTGTATTAAAGTATTGTGTGAGGGTTGAGCCCTATGTTGGGCACCATTTATAACGAGCTGTCCTAAGGCATTCTGGTAACTTGAGTTTCGTGTGTGTTTGCTGGGGTAAAGTAGCCCAACTCACGTCCTAAGACGAGGAACTCTTCTAGTGCAGAGAATTCACGATAGGTGGAATGTCAATGCAGTATAAAAACTTTGTTGCTTTCGTAGTTACGCGAAGAGTCGCTACATGGCTCTGGCCAGTGTACGTATTTAAATTGTAAATTCCTTTGTTTGATTTCCGGTTTGCTTATGCACAGGGACATTTTTAAGTGTCGGCCACTGCACGCATGGGCAATTCGCAGTAATGGCAGAAAATTATAAAATTTACAGCGTGTTGGTCTAGGTGCCATCGTATAGTTGACAGCAAAAAGTTTATCTCAATAAGTATTACAATAAGATTCTTAACGCATACGCATATTTCTTAACGCGTGGTTTCTTAATCAAGTAAATTGTTGATTTGGTAAAGACAATCGTGCTCTGCACAAAAGGATGGGGGGAACGAGGACTAAAAGAAGAAGAAAAAAAGAGGGAAAAGATTCTGGCACAATGGACGCTGAACAAACGGCATCAGAATGAATAAACGGTGACCAAAATCTGCAAATTTCGGCGTGGACACCTGAGTTGCACGATAACTTTGCTTGGCCTTAAGGCTGAAAACGTTGAGCCAATGTTTGGAATAAGCACGGATCATTGGGAAGGCGAGCTGGACTTGGAATGCGAAAAACTAAGCAAGGTGGAATGAGGAGCGGATTTTGCCTCGTGATATCACAAGTGAGGTAAGCTGCATATGTACTTTTAGTATTGCATGAGCTCATGTTTCAACGCTTGTTGGTAGATCTACCCGTCTGTTAATGTATTTCCAAGCATGCTAGCGTGTGGTCAGTGTGGTTCTTTGGATAACGAACAAATCATTATTTGCACCGCGTGGAGGAGCGCGATGGAAATGGACGCCATTGTTGTCTAAAATTTGAATTCTGAACATCTTGAGCGAAACGCGTTTGACATTTGATAATATATAAAGTGGTAATTTGGCCATGATAAATATGGGACGTTATATGTCACAGAATTGTTTGGTTTGATGTATATTTGATATTGTTAACTTCTCGTTGATCACATATACCATATGTATATATTTTTTGCAGATATCTATTGCATGGTGTGCATTTGGTATTGATAAGTTCTTGAAGGTCACATGACCATATATGGTAATTTCACGGTCAACGTATTGACAGTTGATTCACATATCATAGTTCAATAAGGAGATACACTCCTTCATACTAAAAACAATATATGCTTCAGTAAGGTTGAAAAATTCTGTTCAAGTACAGTAGACAGTCGATTATCCGAACGTCGGTCAACCGAACGACCGCTTAACCGAACTGTGTACTCGCTCACTTTCAGATATCTGTAATGAAAAAAGTACGTGACTTAGCTGCTCGTAAGCGTGTAGGCTTGCTTAGACAGACCAAAATAAAGGATTTTTTAAACGTTAATTTTGTGTACTGTGTGTATTGTTCATGCAAAATGCGTATGTAATATGTACATATTTTTGTTTAATAAACTGTACCACATACTATATATTCCTACTAAAGTTGCCTTTGTCCGTTACTTTGTAATACATACTTAAAGAGATGCCTGTTTTTATGAATAAATTTACTGTACAGTACTTCTTTTTGGCAAATAAACATGTACAGTTCGATTATCCGAACAAACCAGTTTTCCGAACACCCATGTCCCCCAATTACTTCGGATAATCGACGCTCTACTGTACTTTCAAATCAGCTGACTGATAATGCTCTCATAAATATGATACATGTGTAATTATTCAACTCAATAAATGAGTTCATTGTTTCTTTGTGTTCATATTTGCATTCTTTAACATATTCTTTCATCTGTATTTGGTTATTCGTGACAATGCTTAAATGTGTAATTCTTCCTTTTCAGAGGGGGGAATTCTGCATATGTTTGTAAATTGGGTTAGTGTCGTTATTATGGAAAGTGGATGTTGTTATTTGTAAATTAAGCATTTTCTATTTGGAATCGTAAGGTATAGAAATTTCATTCCCAGTGCGCTGCACGCGTCACCGGCGCTATCAGGCAAATTTTCTTAAAACAAATAAATTCGAACAAATGACATTTAGCACGTCTCAAGATTGTTGGGACTCAGTTGTTGAGTAGTTGCTGTTTAGTTCAAACCAAATAGTTTGAACACTTTGTTGTTCAAACATATAAGTTTGAACGAATGTCATGTAGCTCGTCGCAATCTGATTTTTTTGAAGGAGTTGGAAGAACTTCTGGTCTGGCTGATTTGAAGGACAGCAAGTGTCTAATTATAACCAATCTGAAATCATATAGGTTCAATGTTTTGTTTACAGTGTATTTGTTGTGGAGGTGGAAAGCATTTAGAACCATAAGCTGCACGCAGTGTACAAACAGTTTTTTATATCACCTTATTGTCTTGCGATCACTTGGGTAGTAAGCCATCATTTGGTCCTGTCTGTCTACTCCCGACATGTAGCAATTGTACTGTACAATCGGAAGTGTTTCATGTGTTTTCATTTCTTTTATTGAGGATCTCAACTAATTCAATTGGAAATTCTGTAGATATATAAAGCACTTCTCTTTTATCGCGCTACTTGCCGATCATGATGCCTCCATCAGAGTATTTCTTTGTGCTTTCCCCCTTTTTTGAGTTTCGCTCGTGTGACTGTCTGTGGGTTGTTTCTTCTGTTAGCCCTAAGGGTACCTGTGGAATAAGTGTTTTCCCAGGAGAACCTGGGATAGTTCATGACTGTTGTCCTCCATGAGATGCAGGTCTACTTTACTGGATTGACCCTTTCCACCTAGTTCATCATATGCACCACTGTATACAAAAGTCTTTAGTACAAGGCCATCAGGTTCTGTTAGTACATATATTTTAATACCATATTTTACCTTTCATGTACTACCTGAAGAAAAGCCTACCATGCCACAGAAGCATTGCTTCGTCTAAGCTGAGCTCCTTTCCTGGATAGTATACTGAGTGCATCTTATTGTTAAAATGGTCTAACACTGATCTTATTTTGTATAAACTATCATCGGGTTCAGGTTCATCAGAACGAGGATTTCTGCAGAAATGTAAACAGCGCAGTATGATCAAAAACCTATCTCTGCTCATAAATTGAGGAAAACAACTCAAGAATAAGGTATCAACTTTCCAAAATCCTGTAAACGAGGCATAGCGACTGTCCCAGTATGTAGAAGAAGACCTAAAAATACTTTTAGTTCTTCCACAGTCAAGTCCCTCCACATTGAAATCCGTGAATTAACCTTCATACCTTCTGAAAGAAATATCTCTTCAGCATAGTTGTTTGTATATCTGACAATTTCCTCAAGAAACAAATCATCAAGCAATAATTGGAAATAATCAAATGGGCTATTGTTACCAGGCAGAGGAACTAGAAGCACATTACCTTTAGTAAAATGAATTAGCCTTAGACGTGAAGGATCATCAGTCCAAATGGTTGTGTCTGCTTCGTTTGAATAGGCATCACTGGCACCTTCTGTTGCAGATCACTTTCTGATGAGCCATGCTCACTATCAACACACAAAACACCATCATTTTCAGTCATTTCACTAACATCACTAGAATGTTCAAATAAATCACTCGAACCTACAGATCAGTTCACTAATCGTCATGCTCTCGATATCAATATTTTTAGCCCTTGATGAAGTAAGAGGCCGATTCATTTCCCCGCATCTTTCACGATTAATTTTCTGCAGTACTTCGCAACGAATGCAACAATGAACTAAATCTAAACTTCATCTACCGCCACATGCAGTACGACAATGGCTGCAGTAAAACTGGCAGGCTGATTTCCCGCCAAAATCAACTCTGCACGAAGCGAATGCGAAGCGCCAATCGGCGTCCAATGCATATCGGGAGAAATCGCCCAGACGCCGATCGGCGCTTTCAGCAGTGAATGTGTTAATTGTTTTAAAGCATGTAATTTGTAATATATTTCATTGATCAATATAATTGTAATTTTGAACATTTGAATTAAATAAAAATTTATAAAAATGAGAAAAAAATAACCTGTTGGAATACGAAACTGGAAAGCATGACTGCACGTTGGGTGAAATTTACCCAGGCAGTGTTTCTACAGCCCTCCTAACTGACAGCTGATTCAAGGTCCCGACACTCGGAAGGGTTCACACTGTTTGAAACTCACATTGCGGGCATCAGTACAGTTCTGTTCGTTTTAGCATGCAGTGTAATTTCTCTCTAATTTCAGTGTGTATGTGTGTGTGGGTTTTTTTTCTGTAAAATTCCAGTATGTTTAATAACCCTAAAAAATAGGTTTTATAGAGAGTCGTTCCATGTCAAATCACCCAGAGGTGGTTGCTTGACCATTTTGTTAATTTTTTATATTTCCACCATAGGTGGTCTTGCTAGTGACCTGCTCAAAAAGAATTTTTTTTAAAAAAAATCTTCCGTCATCTTGGATTTCTGCTCATTTTTCGTCACTGCAGGAAGCAAAAATGAGCGTTTACAAGGGTTTTGAAAAGAGGTTGCTGTGTGATTTCTATTACAGATGGAATGTTCTAGTTTTCACTGCCTGAAAGTAGATGTTCTGGCCTTTCAGAAAATGTATATATATGTAAGGTAAGAATTAAGTAACTGGGACTTTAATGGGTTTCAATATAACCATTGTAAGGGGAAATTTTGCCAATTTTAAAGGTCTGTAAAATCAAAAGGGCTTGAAACCACAGGATGGAATTATTTTTGCAAGAACTATGAGTGGAAGGCTTTTCAGCCATGGTGAAACAAATCCGGGGTTGTAAGCCCTTCTGTCCAATTTTTAGTTCCGAAATCCAAAAATTTCCAAAATTTGTGAATTTCAAGGTCAAATATCTCTAAAGGGGGACCTGCCAAAAATCAGGGTAAACAGAAATTAAAATAGATAAACTTGTTAGTTACTAGTTGATATATTTCAATATATACTTAGTGTCCTTTTGTTAATAAAAATCAAATCAAATCAAAATCACTTCTTGCATTGAGAAGACAAATGTTAGTAAACAAACAAGAGTACTATTATGTCAGTAAGTATATACAAGTTGCATGCACATGTTTCTTAAAGGTTTATGAATATCCAATACTATCAAACCTTACTCAATACATCCACTCTGGTACATAACAATTGTATGCGAAATATAACATAATATATACAACAATTGTCTGCGAAATATAACATAAGCTACCTGTAAAATATGACAAGCATTTAAACGCTTGAGAATATACGTATTCAAGTTCTTCCTCTATTTTTTGTATCCCAGTCACATATATACTGTGATATACACAGTTTACAATTACAATTACACAAGACTTAAAATTACATGAACTGAATCCTGATTTGGACAATTCTGATGATGACGACGAGAAAAAAAACTTACAAACAATGGATAACAACAGATCGTTGCAATTTGATCACTGTTGTAGAAACAATTTCAGAGTTTAAAGAAAATTTAGCTTCGAAGTTACTGCAATTAAAAAGTCACCACTTTATTGCTCAGAGTCAATTAGAATCTTGCAAAAGAACGAAAGAAAGTCTTTCTCCGGATGAATGTGTAGTGATTGGTGATTTCTCTGAAAACTTTACATTTGTTGTACAAGATGAAGTCCAGAGTTACCACTGGATTAACGCTCAAGCTACTGTCCACCCCTTTTGTGTCTACTTTAAGACTAATTCTTCAGATGATCTATGCATCAAAATTCTTTGTATTATAAGTGACTGCATTGTAAACAACACAACTGCTGTTTACGCTTTCCAAAAGCAGCTGATTCCATTTGTTCAAGCGTTCATCCCAAATCTCCAGTAAAGAAAATTTATTATTTCTCAGATGGCTCAGGAGCCCAATATAAGAACAGAAAGAATTTTTCTAACTTATGTAAGCATTTATGTAAGCATAAACAGGACTTCGGTGTGGCTGCTGAGTGGAATTTTTTTGCCACAAGCCATGGAAAGGGTCCTTGTGATGGGATTGGTGGGACGGTAAAAAGACTTGTGGCAAAGGCAAGTCTGCAGCGACCAACTGAGGGCCATATTCTTACACCAAAGGACATGTATGAGTTTTGTGTGGAAAATATTAAAGGATAAACTTCATCATGGTGACTGAAAGTGACAAAAAATGAGCAAGGGTTTCTGAATGACCGCTTCAATGAAGCTCATAGATTTGAAGGAACAAGACATCACCACTGCTACATACCCAAGGACTCTTCAGCTCTTCTCATCAGTAGAATATCTGCATCATTTCAAATTAATCATGCAGAGTTCAGAATTGATGACACCACGAATATTTCATTTTAATGAAATAATTGAAAATGACAATGTCGTTTGCATTTACAATACAGGTGGTATGTAGGTAAAGTAATTGAAATGTCAAAAGAAAACAATGATGTTAAAGTGATGTTCTTCAATCCTGGTGGACCATCAATGAGCTTTACAAAGAAATGATGTTGCTTGGGTAAAGTTGAACAATATAATTGATGTTCTGACACCATGTGACTTCACCACTGTTACTGGGAGAACATACAACATTACTCAACAGAAAAACACAGAACTGTCACTAAAGTTACAAGCACATAAGAGGAAATAGTCCGTTGATCAATCATCTCCGTGCCAATCTGTGTTTTTGGGGCCACGCACCAGTCAGATATTTTTTTATCCTTTTTTCATGGCTCCATGGATTGAGAGACAGACAAGATCCCCTGTAACTTTGATGTCCATGTGTAGATAGTGTGTATATATATATTGATGTAATGTTGTATTGTGTGTAGTGATATATGGAATTGTAAATGTCATTGTGATGTAATATATTGAATTGTAAACTGTGTATATCACAGTGGTATATGTAACTAGGATACAAAAAATAGAGGCAGAACTTGAATATGTATATTTTCAAGCGTTTAAATGCTTGTCATATTTTACAGGTAGCTTATGTTATATTTCGCAGACAATTGTTGTATATATTATGTTATATTTCGCATACAATTGTTATGTACCAGAGTGTTTGAGTAAGGTTTGATAGTATTGGATATTCATAAACCTTTAAGAAACATGTGCATGCAACTTGTATATACTAACTGACATAATAGTACTCTTGTTTGTTTACTAACATTTGTCTTCTCAATCCAAGAAGTGATTTTGATTTGATTTGATTTTTATTAACAAAAGGACACTAAGTATATATTGAAATATATCAACTAGTAACTAACAAGTTTATCTATTTTAATTTCTGTTTACCCTGATAAAATAATGGAAATCAGGTCACTTTAAGCCTATTTATTATTATGTTTTCACGATGTCATTTTTAGAGATATTTGGCAGCCTGTAACATGAACATTGGTGTGAACCCCAAAATGAAATTCACAGGTTTTACTAAGTACTAGTAGAAGTATCCATGGCCAAAATTTCTATTTTTTGGCAGGTCCCCCTTTAGAGATATTTGACCTTGAAATTCACAAATTTTGGAAATTTTTGGATTTCGGAACTAAAAATCGGACAGAAGGGCTTACAACCCCGGATTTGTTTCACCATGGCTGAAAAGCCTTCCACTCATAGTTCTTGCAAAAATAATTCCATCCTGTGGTTTCAAGCCCTTTTGATTTTACAGACCTTTAAAATTGGCAAAATTTCCCCTTACAATGGTTATATTGAAACCCATTAAAGTCCCAGTTACTTAATTCTTACCTTACATATACTGCTGGACAAAGAAAACCGGACACTTTAATATTTGACATCTGAATTGCAATTACTTATGAATTACGCTCTCAGTTTGGTAGTTTTCTGTAACTTTCGTTTTTGTTCTAATTTAACTTATTAATGTATGTAGAACATCCTCAAAGTTTGTTTTCTGTTGAATATATTTCCAATAATTTAGTTAGCTTTCGAATCAGAATGTATGCGTTATCACAAAAAATGAAAGTGTCCGGTTTTTTTTGTCCAGCAGTATATATATACATTTTCTGAAAGGCCAGAATCTCTACTTTCAGGCAGTGAAAACTAGAACAATTCATCTGTAATAGAAATCACACAGCAACCTCTTTTCAAAACCCTTGTAAATGCTCATTTTTGCTTCCCGCAGTGACGAAAAATGAGCAGAAATCCAAGATGGCGGAAGATTTTTTTAAAAAAAAAATCTTTTTGAGCAGGTCACTAGCAAGACCACCTATGGTGAAAATATAAAAAAATAACAAAATGGTCAAGAAACCAGTTGATTTAAAATTGGGTGATTTCACATGGAATGACTCAGAAACAACCCCCACACTACACATGAACTGACAGACAATATATGAACAGAACTTACAAGAATTACCGAAGAGAAACTTTTTTGTGTCAAACAAAATTCCATCAAAAGATGCCAGGAATGTGTGAATGCAGTTGGCCACCACTTTGAACTCACTTTGAACTCTTCTAACACAAGTTAGTACTTGTTATGCAATTTAAATATAATTGTCTGCATGCTAAAGATATGTGCGTAAAAATAGGTCACAGGTCAAAAATGCTGGCAACAGCACCATGCTGCACTGTCTGCAGGCACACGCTAATTCGGCCCAGAGCCAAAATGAATGCACTGTATTTTGTATATTATTCACAATTAAAGTTTATGCCAAGCACTTCCGAGTTCAGTTTGCCGCGGGGCTTCTTGAGTCAGTTGTCAACATGATGCCAATCAGAGTTCCTTCCTGCCAAGGTCATTCCTGCCTGTAAGTGTTGCCACCTATGAATTGGAACTTTGTCAGTATCATCAGGCTCATGAGCCTGAGTGGCAACAGACATGTTGCACTGGAAAATTACCATCTGAAATGCGCTGAAACCTGTGAAACATCCACAGATATTTATTCGGGGGTGGTCCCTCTGATAAAACGTCAATATTCTCAAAATTCTTCAAACTGACTGTATAAAGCATTGTAATATTCCAAAAACTGAACCTGCTCTGCAACACAAGAAAAATCAGGGTGGCTACAAACAAGCAGAAATGAAATTCCCTGACTTTTCCAGGTTTTCCAGGACAAAATTTACATTTTTCCCTGACAATTACAAACTAAACTAAATCGATGTTTTTGCAAATGGAAATAATAAACTCATACAGATCCACGTATGGATTTGTTAAGTACCAATATTATCTTCTATGAAATTGACTTAATTTCTCTATTCTCTATTATTTGAATTCAAACAGCAAAATAGTGAATTTGGAAAATTATTACAATTCACATGCTAGGGAAGGATTATGGAATTTTATCATACACAGTAAGTTTAAAATAAAATACTTGATTATTTTAAAGTTACGACTAAATGAGATAAGAGTGAAGACTGATTGACTAAGAAATACAATTTGTAATTTATCAGTCTCCTTATACATTCTCGGTATTATATGTTGATACATTGAATTGAACAAAAGAAAGTGTCATATTTCCTTACATTATCAATGGGATTTCTGCTTCAGTACAGTATATCCAAGTGAAGTACTGTGAAACTGACAACATGCAGTTATACCATTAATGCTGACAAAAAGGGTATGTAGGTATTAGAAATTTGACGCAAGGAATTTATAGAATTGCATTGTATAGGTACCTGATTTAGCTAACCACACATTAAAACAGGAACATACTGTTAATAACAGCTTCTGAAAGTTCATATACGAGGGGCGTCCTGAAAAAAGCTTAAATTGTGCCTATACGCAGCACTAGTGGTCAGAGAGTGACACACACACACATGCAGGCAGGAAGAAGTGGCATGTAGCTGTAATCTGGTACAGTTGCAATGCAGCCGTATGAGGACAGTTCTAGGTTAAAGGTTGCAGCTCTCATACAGTCTCCCAGCAACTGCGTTGTAGCCTACGTGTAGTAATCAGATTTTTGAACGCTCAGAATTTGGCACAGAGCCACCAACAATCGTGTGAGGTGTGCAGACCGGACATTATTTTCATTTGTTAGTATTAGGTACTTCTAAGGCTTGAATTTGGAAAACTGATTCAAACTGATGGTGCAGACAATTCACGGAAGGCCAATCGAATGTGCACAACCCCATACAGCTGAGTACACGCGGGCCCTTTGCATCACTTCAGGTGAGAGATCTTGGACGACTCCCTGTACAACCCTGGCCTTGCATGGACAGACTTTCATCTCTTTGGTTAAATTAAGAGGTTTCTGGCAGGACAAGGATTTGACAGCTACACTGCGGTAGAGATACTTCCAGTCTTTGCTGTCAGACACACATGCCATGGGCATACACAATTTAGTGCTATGCTACGACAAATGCCAGAACAACGGTGGTGATTATGCCGAAAATTAGGTTAGGTCTGAATTGTTACTAATGCAATAAATTACAACTGATATTCTTGTTTTATTTATGCCTAATCGGTAGGGACTTTGATTTTTTTTTTTCGAATTTGTGTATTTTTTTTATTTTTTACTATTCAGTGTTATTTTGCCCAAAATTCACATTTTCATTTTAGCACATTTTCTGGCAAATATCTGAAATTATACCTTCATGGTGTTTTTAAACTACTGAGGAACAAACTTTATTATTATTAAATATTTATGAAAATCATAAAAGTGTGAAGTAATGGGCAACCACTCAATAGGAATTTTTTTCACATGTTTCCCAAGATATCTTTTCATCCGCAGATAAATCCTCATGACGTTTTCCAACCTTTTTGGGAGTTGCAGGTAGCTTCCTATCAGTCACCTCTTCCATTCTCCTTGCAACGACACAGGACACACAAAGTCACACACACATCTACTAAGACACGTTCTGAAATGATGGATGGAACAAGGAAAGAAGTTGAAAATCGCGTCCCGAATTCTTTCCAGGTGCAGTGTGGCTCCTGCCTTGAGGCCTTTCTAGGAAACGCGACAAATATAAGACTAACCGGTCAAGGTCATCTATAAAAGGGAGAAAGAAAGCTTACTGAAAAGTGTCACTGTTGCTAACTATATTCATTTGGAAAAAGTACACGCTGAAAAAAATATTTTCGAACTTTTTAAAAGAATGTGAGTTTAAATTTCCCTGTTTTTAAGCTATTTTTCATTAAATTTCCCTTTTCCCTTTTCACCCTCAAATTTCCCTGTGCCGAGGGAAATTTCCATGCTTTTGGCATCACTGCCTTGAATAACGTAGTGTGGAAAACGGCACGGTTCTGCGCTCTCTGGCTGGTTCC
Organism: Lepisma saccharinum; assembly: GCF_977018435.1. Lineage (NCBI taxonomy): Eukaryota > Metazoa > Arthropoda > Insecta > Zygentoma > Lepismatidae > Lepisma > Lepisma saccharinum. Next base: position 139,808,237 of record NC_139231.1, read on the forward strand.
ACTCGAAAATGATCCGCTAGAGGCGCTGGTGTTGGACCCAGTGCTTGGTATTCGTCTGCTTATAATGGAAGTAAATGGAGTTTTCGCTGCAACGTCTGATTCTTTTACATGAAGCATTTCTATGAATGTGATAATTCATATGATATTTGGTACAGTGGTCGCGAAGATATTAACGAACATTCTAGACAGTCGACCACGTCCTGTTATCGTCATACTTTCGTTAATAATACGGGAGAAAAAATACGCGTGGAATGCTCTTGGCAAGTAAAGTTTTGTGTATAAATTAGGTTCATTATTATTATCATCGTCATTTCTTTTAAAGGTATACACACTGAAGCATTTGAATTTTTGATATTTACTGTCTCTTTTCTTCCGCTTTAAATTAATCGCGGCGATGATGATAATGATGATTCCATGAAACGACAAGGGGAACCCCACAAAACTTTCTTAGTGCCATCGATATGAGTGTAAGGAAACTTTCAAACCAATGGGACAAGCGACACGGGATGTTCACACTGTCACACCAGTGACACACACTTCCAAACTGTAAAATAGCATTCATTGCACATGAGGGTCGAAACAGCAAACGACACGTTCATATGTCGTATTCGCATGTTACTTGTTTTTTCGGTCGGAAAGAAGGGTGCTCAGCCCGAAGCGACGCGCTACAGGGGGAGTTCCCAACTAAGTGACAAGCGACAGCCTTGAAGCGGCACTTCAGTCTATAGCAAGCGTTTGCTGCTAATTGTGCGAACGCCAGATCTAGGCGACATGATAAGCCACGCGTGTCGCTTTGTCGCTTGTGTGTCGCTCAAACTGGGCAATTTCCTCAATAGCTTTTGCAACGTGTTGCCGTGGTTTGTTGTTCGCGCATGCGCGATGCAATTAGTGTCTTGCTTTAGGGATATTGCGCACCAAAGCGGCACGCGACACTTATCGCTTGAGGATTTCACCAACCGAACGCTGGCCTGTGCTGCCCGTCATGCCTTTACAATGTGAAATGTTGCTCTTGATTGGCTCGTTCCCAAGCAACATGTGTCGCGTCTCGCTTCGGTATGAAAGTTGCCTTGGACCGAAGGACCCGTGTCGCTTTGGTGTGAAATCCTCGTATCGTTTGTCGCGTGTCGCTTTGGTGTAAAATCTCCTTGAGGAAACGGTGCAGTCAGAGCTTGTGTCCCTACGGTTCGAAAGGCTGCATTGATTACGGACTGCTCGCTTCCAAGCGACACTTGTGGTTTGTCGCCTCGGTATGAAATATCTCTCAGGATACTATTTATATTCTAATAACATAGAAAAATAAAACTCGAGTACACAATCCAACACCTGACGTCCGGAATCACTTTGCGATGTTTCTTCTTGTGTTACGCATGCTATTTATTTATTTTACTTTTCTTTCCAAATTAATGTCATTTCGTGACTGAAAATCACTCCACAAATATAACTGTTTCAATCAATTCACTTACCGTCTTTCTAGACAAACAAATCTACACAATATATTCCAAAAACTAACTAAGCCGCATTACTTTCATAACAAAATTAGCACCTGGTCCGATCGCACTGCCATCTATGTTTGTCATCCCTCTGAGGAACTAGTTTCTTGGGTCGTTTTCCACACTACATTATTCAAGGCGCTGTACAGTGGGATCCATGAGTATTATCGTGCAAATTGTCCATCACCATGTTCGTGTACTTTATTTGACCCAACTAGAGCTTCAAGAATTAAAAGAAAACTCAAAACAAGATGTTGATAACTTCTGCACCAGCATACATACAAATCCATCGTGTAAAAACACACAGGATGTAAGGAAAAAATTAATGAAAGTAGTCATGGGCAATTTGCACGGTAATACTCAGGGATCCCACCGTACCAAGGACGTTACATAAAGTGACTACCATGCGAAAGACCCGGGTTTGATCCCGGCGGGGGAGAACCGGGACTTTTTCAACCTGTTCAAGCGGCTCCGGCGCCCACCCAGCGTCGTATAAAGTTTGTACCTGGAGGAAACTCTGGGGGGTAAAGGCGGCCAGGGGCGTGGTGCTGATCACATCACCCCCATCTCGGCCGAGATCAAGAAAGTGTGTTCATGCCATGGTTATTTATTTCCTCTGCACTTATTGGAAGGCAAGGAATTTGGCTCATACGGCTTTGAAGGACAGTTCCAAAGATTTATGCACTCTACTATTATGATAATATGCAGAAAATATTAATCAGCAACTTTTCGTCAGTTGTAATAGGCAATTAAAAGTGATCAGCGTAGAATTATTTTCCCTATTACCATTAGATGTAACACCCTTTTTTATTCAATAAATATTCAGTTCTTTATCTATCTACATTAATTTCTTTGCCAGGGCAGTTGTTTTAATACAAATTTTGGCCATGTTAATTACACGTAAGCTAGATAATGAATATGTGCTGTTACATAACCATTCTTTTACCATAATTTTACCTATTCATGTAATAATAATACAATATTAATTAATTTACATATTTAATTAATATTATTTTAATTTAAATTAATATAATTATTCTAATTTATTATGTTATTATTATTATTATTATTATTATTATTATCATTATCGAGACACTTGGTTGGACCCCCTAAATGTATTTCTAGATTCTTCTTCTTCTTCAACAATATTTTGTGGATTTTGGTCAGAGTGTTTTCTTCTGCAGTTGGTAGATAGTCACTCAAGTTCACAAACATACGCGATTATATGAATAAATCACATTTATCCTTGCGTTGTTACTTGATAAAATCATTTTATATTTCAAGTCTACATTTTCGTGCATATCCGTACAGAAGCCATCCATATAAGTGGAGGAGATAATTCTGATAGAAGTGAAGAGACTGATATGGGAAATGAAATGTTCAAACGTTGTATACCTTTATAGAGTGTGATTCGTTGATGTGAGAAAATTGGACGTTCTAAGAATAAATGTTGCACACAAGGATTTTCATTGCCACATTTGCAATTTTGCTTAGTTTTAATGTGTATTTTTGCTAAATGTGCTGGTGTACGCACGTGTCCTGTCCTTAAGCTATTGATGGGAGTGCCGTGGGAGTGTGTACGTACATATGTACATATAAAACCAACGGCAAAGATAATGGTAGGCAAATTGTCCACTGCTATTTTAATTACTTTTATTTTCTACATCCTGTGTTGTTTTAAGGAATGAAACTATGTTGGATCGAAGCAGGCATTGTTCTCTGCTTATTGACGTCATTATTTCAATTCATTGTCATCACAATGTGTGTGTAATACAGACCGAATGAAAACGATGGTGTGGACAATTCGCCTACTGTTTCTTTCGCCGTTGGGTTTTCGTATTTGAAATTCACCTTGCATACTTCTGCGACATTGCTGCTAGTGTTGCCCACGAGACGAGACTTTGGCCTGTCTCGTCTCGTGGAGTCTCTTGGAAATGCTGTCTCGTCTCGAAAATATTCGTTTGTCTTATGGCACATGGTCAACCTCGTCTCGTCTCGAATTTTTAAAAGCCTGTCCCGTCTCGTCCCGTGGGCAACACTAATTGCTGGGCCGTTTTTACTTACAAATCAACTGCATTTCATGAAAATTAGTACGTGTAACACAGAATTACGTATAAATGCATTACATACAAATAAGGTTTAATTAACACGTTTTTAAATTATATTTTGCCGGGAGCAACAGTAATTTACGTATAAAACAGAATTACGCAGAACTCAGTTGCATATAAAGCAGTCTCAACTGTATATAATGTTTCTGACATAGGAGAAAGGAGATGGAACGAGAAAGTAAGAATGAAGGAAAGACAACGAAAAGGGGAAACAGAGGAAGAAGAAGAGCGAAGAGGAAAAGACAAATGTAAATGTAGAAAGAAAAATGGCAATCAAGGTACAACGAAGAGGAAGTTAGTGAAGAAAAGAAAGAAAGAAAGAAAGAGAGAGGAAAAAAACCAACGAAGATGGAGAGAAGGTAGCAGAAAGCAATAAACAGAAAGAAATAGGAAGAAAGAGCAGGAAAGAGAACAAAGGAGAAAAACTACATAGGAATAAGAAATATGAGAGAGAAACAGGCAGGCGCGTAGCCAGGGAGAGGGCTCGGGGGACTGAAGCTTGCCCGAAATCCTACAAATATCTAATTTAAACAGGGTATCGTGGTAATTAGTTTCGTTTCTTTAGCAGGGTTAGACAACTCGTATAAAAAGTTTTAATATAGTGAGAAATTCATCTTCAGGGCTTCTAGCACCCACTCTTTCGCCTTTAAATAGTGGCTAGGATGAGGCCCTCTCGAAATAAAATTCTGGCTGCCGGCCTGGAAACAGGGAAAGGAAAAAGAGAAATGGAATTAGAAGAAAGAACAAGGAAGGACGAAGGAGAGAGAATGAAATGGAGGAACGGTGGAAGAAACAAAGCGAGAAAGCTATCAGGAAGAGAGAGGGCTAAAAATCAAGTCATTTATTGATTTTTTTTGGCTCTTTCGAGAAGAGAAATCAAAGAGCGGTGCAGTCAGTGTGAGGCCCAATCGAGTGCGAACAGAATGCTTCCGTTTTGTGATTGGGATTTTGCAGATATCAATATTTAAAATGCACGCGTCTACACTTACAAGTTTTCGGGGCAAGTGAATTTAGTTTTCGAAGGTCTGACACTACGTCGCTTCATTTTTTGTAAAAGTTACAACTACATTGGTTATAAGAGCATATTTAATTTCAATCCGGCACGTTCCTCTTAACAATGGAACCAAATATTTAAGCCTTTTAAACAGCAAAGTTTTTAACGTCGGTCTACTTTAGGTTATAGCTAGAGCTCGGAAGTTGAAGACCTATAAAAGACCTAAAAGTATAAAAAAAGAACCTAAAAACGAAAAAAAGGACGTATAAATGTGATCCAAATTAATTAATAACTTCAGTTTTAATTATATATTTAATGAACATGCCGTTAAGACCTAAACAAAGGCTAAAAAAGGACCAATTGGCCAAAAAACGCCGAAAAAGGCAAAAAGGACAAATAAAACTCACGTTTTTCTGGCCTACAATGACCCAAAATGAACATATATTATGTTGGGCCTCGTCTTCGGACACTAGGAAAAAAAGGATTTTCCCCCAACTTCCGAGCCCTGGTTATAGCAATAACTTACAAGTTGGATCCACCCAGTGGCGACAAACACGGATTAAAAGTCTACTAAAATAATTTTAATATCTTTAAAATTAACCAAGCAATGTGAGTTTTACGTATTTCGAAAATTTGAAGAATCATAAGGTAATAATATGAACAGTTTTGCAGACTATTGCATTAAAATAATAAAAAAAAAACATTTTTATTCAAAATTTATCCAAACGGTTTTGTGGGGATTACGTCTTCTAAAAGGGATTGAGGAGGGGTGGACGCCATTGGGAAGTCCTGTAGCAAGGAAAATTAGACGATAATTTTAGTCGAATTGTAAACGTGAACACACTCTCATAAGAAAAAAAAGAAGACAAAAGTTTGCTAGTGAGAGAGAGAGAGAGAGAGAGAGAGAGAGAGAGAGAGAGAGAGAGAGAGAGAGAGAGGAAATCAGACAGGGACGAAAAGGCAGAGGGAGAGAGTATATTAAGTTGAGAGGAAGAGTAGACGAATGGATGAAGGAAAGTAAACTTGAAATGAATGAGGAGGTATATTCTGGTTACAAACTGCTAAAATGTTGTTTCCCAAATTAGTAGTTATAGTAAGTTTTTAAGGATCTTCTTCAGAGACTAAGACATAAAGGAGATATTCTTTAATATGCTAAACTTTTAAAATCAGAAATGCAAATCTTTATTTTTATGAGTTCCTCTTTGTTTCCTTATTTCGAAATCTTCTGACCCATCAACGCTCATTCACGGACTCAAGAAAGCCTCCATTTTTACTTTGGGCTGAGGTGTTGCAAGGCGTGCTGTCAATAATGATTCGACTGTGAAGCATTCAGAATTCTTGGAAGTCGGATGCTTTTCCTTTTCTCATTCACCCGTAAGCATTCTCTTTCATTTCGCTTGACTTACTTTTGTTAATATGTTTGTGTTATATTTTATTTTTTTTCTCATTGATGACAATTTCAGCTTAAAATGGCCACTTGTCCTGTATCTGAAATTTTCTCAATAAATAAATAAAAAGTGTTAACCCACTGAGAAATCAGTCGGTCCCCTTCGAATTTTTTTGCGTCGAATTCAATATGGCGGTCAACAATATGCCGGACCTGCGCTTGACACACGCAGCTAGCGATCTCCCTGTCTGTGCCTAACCTATTTCTTTCATGAAAAGGATAACTCCTTTACATTTTGTACGGGGTGTTAACGGACTTTTGACTCCTCATAGTTCATGTAATGAGGCTTTTATCAGTCACATAGTTATACATATTATTTTGTATCTTCTGATCCCATTGCAGTCCAAGAATGATTTTTTGATATGTTTTAGAGTATGGCATGAGTGACCAAATATAATTTTTTCACGATTTTTGGTGATGATATGTTTTGAGATATTCAAGGTCAAAGGTCAAGGTCACGTGACAAAATTATATTTTTATCCAATGGTAGGCTTGTTATATATCACTGGAAAACTTGTTCAATTTCCTGTACAATAAGCTTTATTTGAGCATCCTAGGCAAAATAGGGGCGGAGTTACAGTACATTTAGTATAGCTATAAGCGGGCTCAAAAAGGGCAATTATGCAAACTTTGACCTTGAATAATTTAACAATTACAAGACGCACTTGATCAAAATTTTCATAGTTACTAAGTTCCATGCATAGTTTCACTTCCCCAAAATTCATGAAAATCGTAGTTGGTCAGGTTGTGGGCTGTGTTGATTTCACATGGAAACTTCGTGCTTTCTACCTTAATCGCTCTATGTTTCCTTCTCTCCACCTTCCGTCGTATCTTTCCTTGCCTCTCTCTCTCTCTCTCTCTCTCTCTCTCTCTCTCTTCCTTGTTTCCTCCCTTTCTCTTTGTTGCTCTTTAATAGCCCTTCTTCATCCTTTTTCCATTTCTCTTTCCATTTGTTTCTCCTTTCCATTCTCATTTTATCTTTCCTCTTCCGTTTGTTCCTCAGATATTTCTTTCTCTCCCTTCATTTTCCTCATCTCTGTCACAAGCCACACATATGTTTAAAATCGGATGGTAGATGGCAGCACCACACACATGGAAAATGTGAGGTGAAAGTTTAAACTAATAAGAAACATGTGGTATGTGAAACCATAAATAATTATTTGGGAGATTTTATTTTAACTTCAGTAACGATTGCAAAACGTACGATTTTATTGCTATTAAATATACATCTTCACTCCACACCTGTAGGTAGGATTGTGGGAGGGAGACTGACAGTCAGAAGATAGGCCAGAAGGCCCTTCCAGGGCTGTCAAGCCACGCATTATTATTATTATTATTATTATTAAATATACATCTTCTTTCCCTCTGAGTACAGCTGCTACGACGTCACGTCAGGGGTCTCGGGTTCGAATTCCGGCCTGGGTTTTGTAGTTAATGTACTCTTCGCAACGCCTTATTTGTCCGCCCTGAAAAGGAAAGTCCTGATTTCGTAAATAGCTCCACGGCCTCCCCAATGGCGCAGTGGTAGCGTCGTTGCCTTGTAGTCAAGGGATACCGGGTTCGATACCCGATGGAGGCACATATGCCATCAGGGAGGCTCGTTTACGTGCGTTTCGTCTAAATAGTCCACCGCTCTTCCAGTATTTCGGCAGTCATGAATATCTCTCAAGAAATCCGCAAGACAATACTGTACAATGTCTGGTTATTCAACCAAATTAATTTCTTTAATAAGAAAAACGAAGATCACCAGGGTGCGAAATCCTGGGGGGGACAGGAGTCGAATATACTTTACTGGGATAAGATCCAAAACATACACAAGGAACGGACAACAAAGAGCCTGTATCTGTAAGACAACTGAACCCAGCAATCCCCAGGACAAAAAATAGTCCGACTTGTTATTTCTTCTCCACTTCTCATCGTCTTTCGTCAGCTACCAAAAAGTACTGCATATAAATATATTAATAAAACACGTAATAGAATTTAGATGTGAATTTTATACAGGAAACAATTATCTTCTTAATGTCTCTTAATTTTTGGCCCTTAGTCTCGCAAAGCATTGTTCATTGCATTCTAAGTAGCCTATATTATAACCTTAAATTTGCAATCGAATTTTAAATGGACAGTCGATATAATATATTGTGTTTTATAAAATAATTTGATTATTTAATAATTGACACATATTTAATTACATTATATATATAGTGTGTGTGTCTCTCTGCTCCTTCCCCCCACCAATCTGCACCGATTTCGCACCCTGAAGATCACGTAAATATAACCTTGATGTGGCCCCAAATATCGAAAATTGATTTTTTCTCGTAACTTCTTTAAAGGCGTAGTCACAACGTAAATACCTCTTACAAGCATTCTAATAAGCCCTTTATCGAAATCGTCCATTAAAGATTTTCCTGCACATTTCCTCCACTTCCTAGGAAATGAAAACTTTCCCGCAAACCTGAATTGTCGATTTCAAACACTTGAAGATATAGAAATAAGCTATTAATATTTTTAAAAATTATGATGCAACAAGGGTTGTAGTTCCTAACCACTACACACACGCATGTAAGGAAGACATTTTTTAGTCATAAAGTGTATTTTTTTACACAATAAATTTGCCTTGGTCAGCATTTGAAAGTTTTATTTACGTGGAAACAAGGCTTAACAGTGTTACCATTGGGAATTTTGGAACAATCACAAGGACATTTTCAGTCTGACCCAGGGGCAACACTGGGAAGATGACAGCAGAAGTGAAAACAAAGGAGTCACGGAGGTGAGGTGCCAGAATTAAACCCGTTTCGCTCAAATTTCAGAATTTGAAAATTCTAGCTTGATCATTTCAGCATCATCTCCCTGTCGTTTTGTGAAACTGCGAATAAATTTTTGAATATTTGTTAGAAATATTGGTTTCTGAACATGCCAGAAGTTTCGTGGAGTTTTGAACCCAACAGTCCCTTATAATTAATGCAAATTTTTCTTGACTGAAATTAAATTATTATTAGCCAGAATGTTATTTCAGGGTGTCTCATCTCTTATCTGAAGGCGAAAAAGTGTGTGTGTTGGCGGGGGTGGGGGGGGGTGGGGGTGGGTAGAAGTCCTGAAGATGAATTTCTCAGTATAATATATCGTTATACATTATTTAAATTAGACGGTGTAGGATTTAAGGGAGTTCAGCCCCCGAGCGCTCTCCCTGGCTACGTGGCTGGTGTAAAATACTATATAGTTTTAGGCTGCCACTCAATTGCCCGGTCCCGGGTTCGATACCCGGTGGATCCGACATTAAACTGTAGGTCCAGTTCCGATTAGCCTTATTGTGCACAAAGTGGACTTAAAACACGTAATCAATCAATCAATCAATCAATTGCCCATTTTCTATTTCCAGACTTCTGTACCCTCTTTGTCTTTCTCCCTCCCTCTTCGTGATACCTTGTCCCCCTCATCCCACATCTTCGCTTTCTCGCTTGTTGCTTTCTCCGTTTCCCCACTTCATTTCCTCCGCATAGTCCTTTATTGCTCTTTATTCTAGTTCAAAACAAGATTACATACATTCTGAAACATTATCAGTTTCAAACTACACACACTTAATTAAAAACACATGTTATTTGTTCTGGACTCCAGAATAAGGAAAAGAAAAACTCACTTCAAACCAAGTGCATGTTCTCACAACACTGGATTTGCCGACACAGTAGCAATATTAAAATTTAGCAACAGCAATAATTACAGAACACCAACTACTCAATCATCGATCGCAAATACGAAAAAATGAAGTACTATAATCCAAGTACCATGCAATACGAGGTGTGGCAATTAAATAACGAGACTGGTGTCATAACTGTGATGTATTGCAAGAAAGTTACATTGACTGGTATCCCCTTCAATATACTCCCCTCCCCTATCATTGTTCAAAGCAATGCTGTAGGTCATCAGATGTTACACTGTTCAACAACTCTGCCGTTTTTCGTTTCACCTCTTCCACGGAGTGAAAATGTGTTCCCTTCAATGCACTTTTCACTTTTGGGAAGAGATAAAAGTCACAGGGGGCCAGGTCTGGGGAATACGGAGGATGGTCGAGCACAGGAATGCGCTTGGCGGCTAAAAACTGATTCACAGAAATGGCATTATGGGCAGGCTCATTGTCCTGGTGGAGGATACATGCATCGTTCTTCCACAAATCCGGTCTCTTCTTCCTTATTCTTTCCCTCAGTTTTCTTAGGACTTCTTTGTAGTAGGTCCGATTCACCGTTTGATCCTGAGGCACCCATTCAGTCATGATGATACCCCTGGTATCGAAAAAAACGATGAGCATTGCCTTCAGTTTCGAGTTGCTCATTCGTGCTTTTTTCATTCTTGGCGATGTGGGAGTCTTCCAGTGCATGGATTGACGCTTGGTCTCGGGATCATATTGGAAAATCCATTTTTCATCACATGTGATGACACGTGTTAGCAATTCTGGGTCTGCTTTGAGTCGTTCCATGATGTCACAGCAAATGGTCTTTCGATTGTCTTTTTGGTCCTGAGAGAGGTTTTTCGGAACAATTTTTGCACACACTTTTGTCATGTTTAAATTCTCATGCAAAATTTGTCTTACTGTCTCTTTGTTAATGTTCATCATGTCTGCGAGCATCCGAATGCTCAGACGTCTGTCTTTCCGCACAAGTTCATGAATCTTTTGAACATTGTCGTCCTTTCTTGGACTCACAGGGCGGCAGGGACGTTCATCATCTTCAACCTCCTCCCTCCCTTCTGAAAATCGTTTGTGCCATTCGAATACTCGCGCACGTGACATAGCATTATCACCATACACCTCTTTTAACATTGCACAACATTCCGTCGGTGTTTTTTTTTAATTTCACCAGAAATTTGATGTTAATGCGCTGCTCAACTTTATTGTCCACCATGATTCCGGCACTACTACAGAACATTGTCCTCTTCGAGCAAGCCTGCAAAGAAAAGAAAAGCTTTCAGAATCATGAAACAAACAGTGGGTGCGCATGAAGGTTCAATATCAACAACACATCAATAGCTACCTCCCCCCCACTATCCTACGCGACAGGAGGTGCGCAGTCTCGTTATTTAATTGCCGCACCTCGTATTTTTCTTTTATTATATGTATATTATTTTACCATGTTTATTTTGTCATATATCAATAAACAACCAATAGATATGAGGAATTAAATGGAAGGGAACCGTTAAATTCATGCGTCCGACGTCCTGGTATATTTGAAGGCACAAGGATATTAAGCACCTTCGAATGTATGAGGCCTTTAATTCTCAAGTTATTCATCTATTTCCTTCCCTCCTTTTCTCTCTCTCTCTTCCCCATTTCTTTCCCTCACTTCTTGTGTGCCATCTTTCTTCATTCCTTTCTACCTTTGCTCTGTAGTTTTTATTCCATCGTTCTCTTTCATTCTCTTTGTTTTCCCTTCTTTCCGCCACTTGTTTTCTGTAACCTTCTCTCCATCTTCATTGCTTTTATCTTCTGCTCCCTTTCTTCCGTGGTTGTCTCTCTCTCTCTCTCTGTTTCCATTCCTTCCTTTGTTATTGTCTCCTTTCTATTTCTCTCTTCTCTTCTCCTTTTTGCTTTTCCCTATCTCACTTTTCCCGCTCCTCTTTCCTCTTCGTCACTCTTGTTTTCTGCCTCTTGCATATCCTCCCTCTGCGGCAAGACATAGATTAATGCAAATTCAGAGGATAGATGTCAGCACCACAGGCTTGGAAAAAACGAGGTAAAAGTTGGAGAGAAAGACAAATATAATGGATGTGAAATCATAAGGAGTTATTTAGAATAAATACAGTCATTGTAGTAAAATACTAAATTCGTTTAGATTCCTTGATATTCCATTCTAATGTTGGTAAAAATTCAAAAACTGCATTAACATTTTTGGGAATAAATTCTTAAAGGTGCCCGTTTCCAACGCTACCTTTATTATTATTATTATTACCTCCGTTCTTCACATTTTTTCGTTGTCTTTGGGGTCTTGCTCTTCGTTTTTTCTATAGGGACACCCTAAGCACATCTTTTAAAGAAATTCTGAAACTTTTTATTGAAACATGAAAATTATGGTTGCCACACTAGTTGTGAACATTTAGTAAACACAACAAAATAAGGAACGTCTCTCTCAAAATAGTCCGATCGATCAATCGCATGGTGTTGCAGTGTCTGTTTGCCCCGCCACTAGATGGAACAAACGCTACATGTACTGGCCAAGGCAGTCTATATTTCAGTAAACAAAAAAGGAGAAAGAAACATTCAACAACGTGACGTAATAAAAATATAATTGTTTAACATTTGAGGTCCCGGGTTCAATCTCCGGCCGGTTCAAATCCGGGAAGTTTTCTAACGTTGGAAGCGGCCCCGGCGCTTTACCCTGAGGATGGGGGGTAAAGGCGGTCAGGGGCGTCATGCTGATCACATCACCCCCACTCACGACCGGATCAAGAAAGTGTGGTGCGTTACCCTCACACTCCCTATACGCCTTCATGTCGTGGTGCTAAGCACAGGGAGAACTTTACCTTTTTTTATTTATTGAATAACAAAAAATTGTAATAGGCAAAAATAATTGTACGGTGACAACTTTTAATTGACTATTACAATGGACAAAAAGTGAAGTTCCTAATTAATATTTTATGCATATATCTTTGGAATTGTCCTTCAAAGCCGTATGAGCCAAATCCCTTGCCTTACAATTAGTTCAGAGGAAATAATAACCATCGATCATGTAACAAAGCATGGTAGTCAGACGTGTTACCGACTGAGCCACCGCGGCCACTATTCATAATATATTTATAATATTTTACTATAAATAATCAATTCTTCTTCTATTTGAAATGAATTTCCTTGCCAGGGCAGTTGTTTTCATACAAACTTTGGCGATCCTAACTACACGTAAGCTTTCCACCTATTCATGTAAATATAACAATACATCATTAATTAATTTACATATTTAATTAATACTATTTTAATTGAATGTAATATAATTAGTCTTACTATTATTTATACACTTGGTCGGACTCCCCCGAAATGTAGACGTGCCTGTCTATCAGGTCTTCCTCAGACTTGAAACCAAACGAAAAGCTTGATTTTAGTGTTGGATTGATGAGATGAGGGTTGAAACGCTAGATGGTTTCGAAACTAACATCAGAGGAATGATCCTCCTTGAACGAATTTTTGCACACTAGGCATCCAACGATTATCTTGCTTTTATTCTTCCGATGTTCTCTTGTAGGATGAAGAGTTAAAATGGGAGAATGTCCAGTTTTACGTTTCCTGTTGCAGGTCCCAGAACTTGTTCCAGGAACAAATACATGTTCGGACAGGAGTAGTTGATGAAATGAATGTATCCCACACCAGTGGCACAACTACGGACGAGACATTGCCCCCCTCCCAACCTTGGATGTAAATCATATCTAGGGAGGGGCAAACGCTGAAGTAAGAAAAGTAAGACCAGCAAAATCTAAGGGTAGCGGGACAAATGGATACTCAAGATGAAATTAGTTTAGGCGACACGCGACACGAAAACGATACGAACGCGACACGGAGGCGACACGAAAGCGCCACGAGAGCGACAACAAGGCGACACGCAACAAGAAACCTACACGAAAGCGACAAGAACGCGACACGAAAGCGACACGAAAGCGACAAGAACGCGACAAGAACGCGACACGAAAGCGACTACAACGTGACAAGAACGCGACACGGAGGCGACACGAAAGCGACACGAAAGCTACAAGAACGCAACACGAGAGCGACAAAAAAGCGACAAGAACGCGACACGGAGGCGACACGCGACACGAAAACGACACGAAAGCGACAAGAACGCGACACGTAGGCGACAAGCGACACGAAAGCGACACGAAAGCGACAAGAACGCGACACGAAAGCGACACGAAAGCGACAAGAACGCGACACGGAGGCGACACGCTACTCGAAAACGATACGAACGCGACACGGAGGCGACACGAAAGCGACACCAGAGCGACAACAAGGCGACACGGGACAAGAAACCGACACGAAAGCGACAAGAACGAGACACGGAGGCGACAGGCGACACGAAAGCGACTACAACACGACAAGAACGCGACACGGAGGCGACACGAAAGCGACACGAAAGCTACAAGAACGCAACACGAGAGCGAAAAAAAGCGACAAGAAGGCGACACGGAGGCGACACGCGACACGAAAATGACACGAAAGCGACAAGAACGCGACACGTAGGCGACACGCGACAATAAAGCGACACGAAAGCGACAAGAACGCGACACGAAAGCGACACGAAAGCGACAAGAACGCGACACGGAGGCGACACGCTACACGAAAACGATACGAACGCGACACGGAGGCGAAACGAAAGCGACAACAAGGCGACACGCGACAAGAAACCGACACGAAAGCGACAAAAACGCGACACGGAGGCGACACGCGACACGAAAACGATACGAACGCGACACGGAGGCGACACGAAAGCGACAAGAACTTGACACGGAGGCGACACGCGACACGAAAGCGACACATATGCGACAAGAACGAGACACGGAGGCGACAAGCGACACGAAAACGACACGAAAGCGACAAGAACGCGACACGAAAGCGACACGAAAGCGACAAGAACGCGTCACGGAGGCGACACGCGACACGAAAAAGATACGAACGCGACACGGAGGCGACACGAAAGCGCCAAGAACTCAACACGAGAGCGACGCGATGGCGACAAGAAAGCGACACGAAAGCGACAAGAACGCGACACGGAGGCCACACGCGACACGAAAACGTCACGAAAGCTACATGAACGCGACACGAAAGCGACACGAAAGCGACAAGAACGCGACACGGAGGCGACACGAAAGCGACAAAAACGCGACACGGAGGCGACACGCGACACGAAAACGATACGAACGCTACACGGAGGCTACACGAAAGCGACACGAGAGCGACAACAAGGCGACACTTGACAAGAAACCGACACGAAAGCGACAAGAACGAGACACGGAGGCGACACGCGACACAAAAACGATAGGTACGCGACACGGAGGAGACACGAAAGCGACAAGAACTTGACACGGAGACGACACGCGACACGAAAGCGACACATATGCGACAAGAACGTGACACGAAAGCGTCACGAAAGCGACAAGAACGCGACACGGAGGCGACACGAGAGGGACAACAAGGCGACACGTGACAAGAAACCGACACGAAAGCGACAAGAACGAGACACGGAGGCGACACGCGACACGAAATCGATACGAACGCGACACGGAGGCGACACGAAAGCGACACGAGAGCGACAACAAGGCGACACTTGACAAGAAACCGACACGAAAGAGACAAGAACGAGACACGGAGGCGACACTCGACACGAAAACGATAGGTACGCGACACGGAGGAGACACGAAAGCGACAAGAACTTGACACGGAGACGACACGCGACACGAAAGCGACACATATGCGACAAGAACGTGACACGAAAGCGTCACGAATGCGACAAGAACGCGACACGAAAGCGACACGAAAGCAACATGAATGCGACAAGAACGCGACACGAAAGCGACTACAACGTGACAAGAACGCGACACGGAGGCGACACGAAAGCGACACGAAAGCTACAAGAACGCAACACGAGAGCGACAAAAAAGCGACAAGAACGCGACACGGAGGCGACACGCGACACGAAAACGACACGAAAGCGACAAGAACGCGACACGTAGGCGACAAGCGACACGAAAGCGACACGAAAGCGACAAGAACGCGACACGAAAGCGACACGAAAGCGACAAGAACGCGACACGGAGGCGACACGCTACACGAAAACGATACGAACGCGACACGGAGGCGACACGAAAGCGACAACAAGGCGACACGCGACAAGAAACCGACACGAAAGCGACAAAAACGCGACACGGAGGCGACACGCGACACGCGACACGAAAACGATACGAACGCTACACGGAGGCTACACGAAAGCAACACGAGAGCGACAACAAGGCGACACTTGACAAGAAACCGACACGAAAGCGACAAGAACGAGACACGGAGGCGACACGCGACACGAAAACGATAGGTAAACGACACGGAGGAGACACGAAAGCGACAAGAACTTGACACGGAGGCGACACGCGACACGAAAACGATACGAACGCGACACGGAGGCGACACGAAAGCGACACGAGAGCGACAACAAGGCGACACGCGACAAGAAAAAGAAACGAAAACCACAGGAACGCGACGCGATGGCGACAAGAAAGCGACACGAAAGCGACAAGAACGCGACACGGAGGCGACACGAAAGCGACAAAAACGCGACACGGAGGCGACACGCGACACGAAAACGATACGAACGGTACACGGAGGCCACACGAAAGCGACACGAGAGCGACAACAAGGCGACACTTGACAAGAAACCGACACGAAAGCGACAAGAACGAGACACGGAGGCAACACGCAACACGAAAACGATAGGTACGCGACACGGAGGAGACACGAAAGCGACAAGAACTTGACACGGAGGCGACACGCGACACGAAAGCGACACATATGCGACAAGAACATGACACGAAAGCGTCACGAAAGCGACAAGAACGCGACACGGAGGCGACACGCGGCACGAAAACGATACGAACGCGACACGGAGGCGACACGAAAGCGACACGAGAGCGACAACAAGGCGACACGCGACAAGAAACCGACACGAAAGCCACAAGAACGCGACACGGAGGCGACACGAAAGCGACACGAAAGCGACAAGAATGTGACACGGAGGCGACACGCGACACGAAAGCGACAAGAACGACGCGACACGAAAACGCCACGAAAGCGACAAGAACGCGACACGGAGGCGACACGAAAGCGACAAGAACACGACACGGAGGCGACTCGCGACACGAAAACGAAAGGTATTCGACACGGAGGAGACTCGAAAGCGACAAGAACTTGACACGGAGACGACACGCGACACGAAAGCGACACGAAAGCGACAAGAACGACGCGACACGAAAGCGACACGAGAGCGACAACAAGTCGACACGCGACAAGAAACCGAAACGAAAACCACAGAAACGCGACGCGATGGCGACAAGAAAGCGACACGAAAGCGACAAGAACGCGACACGGAGGCGACACGAAAACGCCACGAAAGCTACATAAACGCGACACGAAAGCGACACGAAAGCGACAAGAACGCGACACGGAGGCGACACGAAAGCGACAAGAACGAGACACGGAGGCGACACGCGACACGAAAACGATACGAACGCTACACGGAGGCAACGCGAAAGCGACACGAGAGCGACAACAAGGCGACACTTGACAAGAAACCGACATGAAAGCGACAAGCACGAGACACGGAGGCGACACGCGACACGAAAACGATACGAACGCGACACGGAGGCGACACGAAAGCGACAAGAACGCGACACGGAGGCGACACGCGACACGAAAACGATAGGTACGCGACACTGAGGCGACACGAAAGCGACAAGAACTTGACAGGGAAGCGACACGCGACACGAAAGCGACACATATGCGACAAGAACGCGACACGTAAGCGACACGAAAGCGACAAGAACGCGACACGGAGGCGACACGTAACACGAAAACGATACGAACGCGACACGGAGGCTACACGAAAGCGACACGAGAGCGACAACAAGGCGACACGCGACAAGAAACCGACACGAAAGCCACAAGAACGCGACACGGAGGCGACACGAAAGCGACACAAAAGCGACAAGAATGGGACACGGAGGCGACACGAAAGCGACAAGAACGACGCGACACGAAAACGCCACGAAAGCTACATAAATGCGACACGAAAGCGACAATAACGCGACACGGAGGCGACACGCGACACAAAAACAATAGGTACGCGACTTTGAGGAGACACGAAAGCGACGCGATGGCGACAAGAAAGCAACACGAAAGCGACAAGAACGCGACACGGAGGCCACACGCGACACGAAAACGACACGAAAGCGACAAGAACGCGACACGATAGCGACACGAAAGCGACAAGAACGCGTCACGGAGGCGACACGCGACACGAAAAAGATACGAACGCGACACGGAGGCGACACGAAAGCGCCAAGAACTCAACACGAGAGCGACGCGATGGCGACAAGAAAGCGACACGAAAGCGACAAGAACGCGACATGGAGGCCACACGCGACACGAAAACGTCACGAAAGCTACATGAACGCGACACAAAAGCGACAAGAAAGCGACAAGAACGCGACACGGAGGCGACACGAAAGCGACAAAAACGCGACACGGAGGCGACACGCGGCACGAAAACGATACGAACGCTACACGGAGGCTACACGAAAGCGACACGAGAGCGACAACAAGGCGACACTTGACAAGAAACCGACACGAAAGCGACAAGAACGAGACACGGAGGCGACACGCGACACAAAAACGATAGGTACGCGACACGGAGGAGACACGAAAGCGACAAGAACTTGACACGGAGACGACACGCGACACGAAAGCGACACATATGCGACAAGAACGTGACACGAAAGCGTCACGAAAGCGACAAGAACGCGACACGGAGGCGACACGAGAGGGACAACAAGGCGACACGTGACAAGAAACCGACACGAAAGCGACAAGAACGAGACACGGAGGCGACACGCGACACGAAATCGATACGAACGCGACACGGAGGCGACACGAAAGCGACACGAGAGCGACAACAAGGCGACACTTGACAAGAAACCGACACGAAAGAGACAAGAACGAGACACGGAGGCGACACTCGACACGAAAACGATAGGTACGCGACACGGAGGAGACACGAAAGCGACAAGAACTTGACACGGAGACGACACGCGACACGAAAGCGACACATATGCGACAAGAACGTGACACGAAAGCGTCACGAAAGCGACAAGAACGCGACACGAAAGCGACACGAAAGCGACAAGAACGCGACAAGAACGCGACACGAAAGCGACTACAACGTGACAAGAACGCGACACGGAGGCGACACGAAAGCGACACGAAAGCTAAAAGAACGCAACACGAGAGCGACAAAAAAGCGACAAGAACGCGACACGGAGGCGACACGCGACACGAAAACGACACGAAAGCGACAAGAACGCGACACGTAGGCGACACGCGACACGAAAGCGACAAGAACGCGACACGAAAGCGACACGAAAGCGACAAGAACGCGACACGGAGGCGACACGCTACACGAAAACGATACGAACGCGACACGGAGGCGACACGAAAGCGACAACAAGGCGACACGCGACAAGAAACCGACACGAAAGCGACAAAAACGCGACACGGAGGCGACACGCGACACGAAAACGATACGAACGCTACACGGAGGCTACACGAAAGCGACACGAGAGCGACAACAAGGCGACACTTGACAAGAAACCGACACGAAAGCGACAAGAACGAGACACGGAGGCGACACGCGACACGAAAACGATAGGTAAACGACACGGAGGAGACACGAAAGCGACAAGAACTTGACACGGAGGCGAC
The DNA here is from genome assembly GCF_977018435.1 of Lepisma saccharinum. NCBI lineage: Eukaryota > Metazoa > Arthropoda > Insecta > Zygentoma > Lepismatidae > Lepisma > Lepisma saccharinum. The sequence continues at coordinate 139,827,765 of NC_139231.1, forward strand.
ACGCGACACGAAAACGATACGAACACGACACGAAAGCGACACGAGAGCGACAACAAAGCGACACGCGACAAGAAAAAGAAACGAAAACCACAGGAACGCGACGCGATGGCGACAAGAAAGCGACACGAAAGCGACAAGAACGCGACACGGAGGCGACACGAAAGCGACAAAAACGCGACACGGAGGCGACACGCGACACGAAAACGATACGAACGGTACACGGAGGCCACACGAAAGCGACACGAGAGCGACAACAAGGCGACACTTGACAAGAAACCGACACGAAAGCGACAAGAACGAGACACGGAGGCAACACGCGACACGAAAACGATAGGTACGCGACACGGAGGAGACACGAAAGCGACAAGAACTTGACAAGGAGGCGACACGCGACACGAAAGCGACACATATGCGACAAGAACATGACACGAAAGCGTCACGAAAGCGACAAGAACGCGACACGGAGGCGACACGCGGCACGAAAACGATACGAACGCGACACGGAGGCGACACGAAAGCGACACGAGAGCGACAAGAATGTGACACGGAGGCGACACGAAAGCGACACGAAAGCGACAAGAATGTGACACGGAGGCGACACGCAACACGAAAGCGACAAGAACGACGCGACACGAAAACGCCACGAAAGCGACAAGAACGCGACACGGAGGCGACACGAAAGCGACAAGAACGCGACACGGAGGCGACTCGCGACACGAAAACGAAAGGTATTCGACACGGAGGAGACTCGAAAGCGACAAGAACTTGACACGGAGACGACACGCGACACGAAAGCGACACGAAAGCGACAAGAACGACGCGACACGAAAGCGACACGAGAGCGACAACAAGGCGACACGCGACAAGAAACCGAAACGATAACCACAGAAACGCGACGCGATGGCGACAAGAAAGCGACACGAAAACGCCACGAAAGCGACAAGAACGCGACACGGAGGCGACACGAAAGCGACAAGAACGCGACACGGAGGCGACTCGCGACACGAAAACGAAAGGTATTCAACACGGAGGAGACTCGAAAGCGACAAGAACTTGACACGGAGACGACACGCGACAAGAAAGCGACACGAAAGCGACAAGAACGCGACACGGAGGCGACACGAAAACGCCACGAAAGCTACATAAACGCGACACGAAAGCGACACGAAAGCGACAAGAACGCGACACGGAGGCGACACGAAAGCGACAAGAACGAGACACGGAGGCGACACGCGACAAGAAACCGACACGAAAGCGACAAAAACGCGACACGGAGGCGACACGGAAGCGACGTGAAAACGATACGAACGCGACACGGAGGCGACACGAAAGCGACACGAAAGCGACATGAACTCAACACGAGAGCGACGCGATGGCGACAAGAAAGCGACACGAAAGCGACAAGAACGCTACACGGAGGCAACACGCGACACGAAAACGCCACGAGAGCTACATGAACGCGACACGAAAGCTACACGAAAGCGACAGGAACGCGACACGAAAGCGACAAAAACGCGACACGGAGGCGACACGCGACACGAAAACGATACGAACGGTACACGGAGGCCACACGAAAGCGACACGAGAGCGACAACAAGGCGACACTTGACAAGAAACCGACACGAAAGCGACAAGAACGAGACACGGAGGCAACACGCGACACGAAAACGATAGGTACGCGACACGGAGGAGACACGAAAGCGACAAGAACTTGACAAGGAGGCGACACGCGACACGAAAGCGACACATATGCGACAAGAACATGACACGAAAGCGTCACGAAAGCGACAAGAACGCGACACGGAGGCGACACGCGGCACGAAAACGATACGAACGCGACACGGAGGCGACACGAAAGCGACACGAGAGCGACAAGAATGTGACACGGAGGCGACACGAAAGCGACACGAAAGCGACAAGAATGTGACACGGAGGCGACACGCAACACGAAAGCGACAAGAACGACGCGACACGAAAACGCCACGAAAGCGACAAGAACGCGACACGGAGGCGACACGAAAGCGACAGGAACGCGACACGGAGGCGACTCGCGACACGAAAACGAAAGGTATTCGACACGGAGGAGACTCGAAAGCGACAAGAACTTGACACGGAGACGACACGCGACACGAAAGCGACACGAAAGCGACAAGAACGACGCGACACGAAAGCGACACGAGAGCGACAACAAGGCGACACGCGACAAGAAACCGAAACGATAACCACAGAAACGCGACGCGATGGCGACAAGAAAGCGACACGAAAACGCCACGAAAGCGACAAGAACGCGACACGGAGGCGACACGAAAGCGACAAGAACGCGACACGGAGGCGACTCGCGACACGAAAACGAAAGGTATTCGACACGGAGGAGACTCGAAAGCGACAAGAACTTGACACGGAGACGACACGCGACAAGAAAGCGACACGAAAGCGACAAGAACGCGACACGGAGGCGACACGAAAACGCCACGAAAGCTACATAAACGCGACACGAAAGCGACACGAAAACGATAGGTACGCGACACTGAGGCGACACGAAAGCGACAAGAACTTGACAGGGAAGCGACACGCGACACGAAAGCGACACATATGCGACAAGAACGCTACACGTAAGCGACACGAAAGCGACAAGAACGCGACACGGAGGCGACACGTGACACGAAAACGATACGAACGCGACACGGAGGCTACACGAAAGCGACACGAGAACGACAACAAGGCGACACGCGACAAGAAACCGACACGAAAGCCACAAGAACGCGACACGGAGGCGACACGAAAGCGACACAAAAGCGACAAGAATGGGACACGGAGGCGACACGAAAGCGACAAGAACGACGCGACACGAAAACGCCACGAAAGCTACATAAACGCGACACGAAAGCGACACGAAAGCGACACGAAAGCGACAATAACGCGACACGGAGGCGACACGCGACACAAAAACAATAGGTACGCGACTTTGAGGAGACACGAAAGCGACGCGATGGCGACAAGAAAGCGACACGAAAGCGACAAGAACGCGACACGGAGGCCACACGCGACACGAAAACGACACGAAAGCGACAAGAACGCGACACGAAAGCGACACGAAAGCGACAAGAACGCGTCACGGAGGCGACACGCGACACGAAAAAGATACGAACGCGACACGGAGGCGACACGAAAGCGCCAAGAACTCAACACGAGAGCGACGCGATGGCGACAAGAAAGCGACACTAAAGCGACAAGAACGCGACACGGAGGCCACACGCGACACGAAAACGTCACGAAAGCTACATGAACGCGACACAAAAGCGACAAGAAAGCGACAAGAACGCGACACGGAGGCGACACGAAAGCGACAAAAACGCGACACGGAGGCGACACGCGGCACGAAGACGATACGAACGCTACACGGAGGCTACACGAAAGCGACACGAGAGCGACAACAAGGCGACACTTGACAAGAAACCGACACGAAAGCGACAAGAACGAGACACGGAGGCGACACGCGACACAAAAACGATAGGTACGCGACACGGAGGAGACACGAAAGCGACAAGAACTTGACACGGAGACGACACGCGACACGAAAGCGACACATATGCGACAAGAACGTGACACGAAAGCGTCACGAAAGCGACAAGAACGCGACACGGAGGCGACACGAGAGGGACAACAAGGCGACACGTGACAAGAAACCGACACGAAAGCGACAAGAACGAGACACGGAGGCGACACGCGACACGAAATCGATACGAACGCGACACGGAGGCGACACGAAAGCGACACGAGAGCGACAACAAGGCGACACTTGACAAGAAACCGACACGAAAGAGACAAGAACGAGACACGGAGGCGACACTCGACACGAAAACGATAGGTACGCGACACGGAGGAGACACGAAAGCGACAAGAACTTGACATGGAGACGACACGCGACACGAAAGCGACTCATATGCGACAAGAACGTGACACGAAAGCGTCACGAAAGCGACAAGAACGCGACACGAAAGCGACACGAAAGCGACAAGAACGCGACAAGAACGCGACACGAAAGCGACTACAACGTGACAAGAACGCGACACGGAGGCGACACGAAAGCGACACGAAAGCTACAAGAACGCAACACGAGAGCGACAAAAAAGCGACAAGAACGCGACACGGAGGCGACACGCGACACGAAAACGACACGAAAGCGACACGAAAGCGACAAGAACGCGACACGTAGGCGACACGCGACACGAAAGCGACACGAAAGCGACAAGAACGCGACACGAAAGCGACACGAAAGCGACAAGAACGCGACACGGAGGCGACACGCTACACGAAAACGATACGAACGCGACACGGAGGCGACACGAAAGCGACAACAAGGCGACACGCGACAAGAAACCGACACGAAAGCGACAAAAACGCGACACGGAGGCGACACGCGACACGAAAACGATACGAACGCTACACGGAGGCTACACGAAAGCGACACGAGAGCGACAACAAGGCGACACTTGACAAGAAACCGACACGAAAGCGACAAGAACGAGACACGGAGGCGACACGCGACACGAAAACGATAGGTAAACGACACGGAGGAGACACGAAAGCGACAAGAACTTGACACGGAGGCGACACGCGACACGAAAACGATACGAACGCGACACGGAGGCGACACGAAAGCGACACGAGAGCGACAACAAAGCGACACGCGACAAGAAAAAGAAACGAAAACCACAGGAACGCGACGCGATGGCGACAAGAAAGCGACACGAAAGCGACAAGAACGCGACACGGAGGCGACACGAAAGCGACAAAAACGCGACACGGAGGCGACACGCGACACGAAAACGATACGAACGGTACACGGAGGCCACACGAAAGCGACACGAGAGCGACAACAAGGCGACACTTGACAAGAAACCGACACGAAAGCGACAAGAACGAGACACGGAGGCAACACGCGACACGAAAACGATAGGTACGCGACACGGAGGAGACACGAAAGCGACAAGAACTTGACAAGGAGGCGACACGCGACACGAAAGCGACACATATGCGACAAGAACATGACACGGAAGCGTCACGAAAGCGACAAGAACGCGACACGGAGGCGACACGCGGCACGAAAACGATACGAACGCGACACGGAGGCGACACGAAAGCGACACGAGAGCGACAAGAATGTGACACGGAGGCGACACGAAAGCGACACGAAAGCGACAAGAATGTGACACGGAGGCGACACGCAACACGAAAGCGACAAGAACGACGCGACACGAAAACGCCACGAAAGCGACAAGAACGCGACACGGAGGCGACACGAAAGCGACAAGAACGCGACACGGAGGCGACTCGCGACACGAAAACGAAAGGTATTCGACACGGAGGAGACTCGAAAGCGACAAGAACTTGACACGGAGACGACACGCGACACGAAAGCGACACGAAAGCGACAAGAACGACGCGACACGAAAGCGACACGAGAGCGACAACAAGGCGACACGCGACAAGAAACCGAAACGATAACCACAGAAACGCGACGCGATGGCGACAAGAAAGCGACACGAAAACGCCACGAGAGCGACAAGAACGCGACACGGAGGCGACACGAAAGCGACAAGAACGCGACACGGAGGCGACTCGCCTCACGAAAACGAAAGGTATTCGACACGGAGGAGACTCGAAAGCGACAAGAACTTGACACGGAGACGACACGCGACAAGAAAGCGACACGAAAGCGACAAGAACGCGACACGGAGGCGACACGAAAACGCCACGAAAGCTACATAAACGCGACACGAAAGCGACACGAAAGCGACAAGAACGCGACACGGAGGCGACACGAAAGCGACAAGAACGAGACACGGAGGCGACACGCGACAAGAAACCGACACGAAAGCGACAAAAACGCGACACGGAGGCGACACGGAAGCGACGTGAAAACGATACGAACGCGACACGGAGGCGACACGAAAGCGACACGAAAGCGACATGAACTCAACACGAGAGCGACGCGATGGCGACAAGAAAGCGACACGAAAGCGACAAGAACGCTACACGGAGGCAACACGCGACACGAAAACGCCACGAGAGCTACATGAACGCGACACGAAAGCTACACGAAAGCGACAGGAACGCGAAACGAAAGCGACAAGAACGCGACACGGAGGCGACACGCGACACGAAAGCGACAAGAACGCGACACAGAGGGGACACGCGACACGAAAACGACACGGACTCGACACGGAGGCAACACGAAAGCGACACGGAAAAGACGTGTAAGCAACACGGAAGCTTAAAGTAATCGACACGGAGGCGACACGCGACACGAAAGCGACTACAACGCGACAAGAACGCGACACGAAAGCGACAAGAACGTGACACGGAGGCGACAGGCGACACGAAAGCGACTACAACGCGACAAGAACGCGACACGAAAGCAACACGAACGTGACACGGAGGCGATACGCGACACGAAACCGACACGAAAGCGACAAGAACGAAACACGAAAGCGATACGAAAGCGATAAGAACGCGACACGGAGGCGACACGCGACACGAAAACGATACGAACGCGACACGGAGGCGACACGAAAGCGACAAGAACGCGACACGGAGGCGACACGCGACACGAAAACAATAGGTACGCGACACTGAGGCGACACGAAAGTGACAAGAACTTGACAGGGAAGCGACACGCGACACGAAAGCGACACATATGCGACAAGAACGCGACACGTAAGCGACACGAAAGCGACAAGAACGCGACACGGAAACGACACGCGACACGAAAGCGACACATATGCGACAAGAACGTGACACGAAAGCGTCACGAAAGCGACAAGAACGCGACACGGAGGCGACACGAGAGGGACAACAAGGCGACACGTGACAAGAAACCGACACGAAAGCGACAAGAACGAGACACGGAGGCGACACGCGACACGAAATCGATAGGTACGCGACACGGAGGAGACACGAAAGCGACAAGAACTTGACACGGAGACGACACGCGACACGAAAGCGACACATATGCGACAAGAACGTGACACGAAAGCGTCACGAAAGCGACAAGAACGCGACACGGAGGCGACACGAGAGGGACAACAAGGCGACACGTGACAAGAAACCGACACGAAAGCGACAAGAACGAGACACGGAGGCGACACGCGACACGAAATCGATACGAACGCGACACGGAGGCGACACGAAAGCGACACGAGAGCGACAACAAGGCGACACTTGACAAGAAACCGACACGAAAGAGACAAGAACGAGACACGGAGGCGACACTCGACACGAAAACGATAGGTACGCGACACGGAGGAGACACGAAAGCGACAAGAACTTGACATGGAGACGACACGCGACACGAAAGCGACACATATGCGACAAGAACGTGACACGAAAGCGTCACGAAAGCGACAAGAACGCGACACGAAAGCGACACGAAAGCGACAAGAACGCGACAAGAACGCGACACGAAAGCGACTACAACGTGACAAGAACGCGACACGGAGGCGACACGAAAGCGACACGAAAGCTACAAGAACGCAACACGAGAGCGACAAAAAAGCGACAAGAACGCGACACGGAGGCGACACGCGACACGAAAACGACACGAAAGCGACACGAAAGCGACAAGAACGCGACACGTAGGCGACACGCGACACGAAAGCGACACGAAAGCGACAAGAACGCGACACGAAAGCGACACGAAAGCGACAAGAACGCGACACGGAGGCGACACGCTACACGAAAACGATACGAACGCGACACGGAGGCGACACGAAAGCGACAACAAGGCGACACGCGACAAGAAACCGACACGAAAGCGACAAAAACGCGACACGGAGGCGACACGCGACACGAAAACGATACGAACGCTACACGGAGGCTACACGAAAGCGACACGAGAGCGACAACAAGGCGACACTTGACAAGAAACCGACACGAAAGCGACAAGAACGAGACACGGAGGCGACACGCGACACAAAAACGATAGGTACGCGACACGGAGGAGACACGAAAGCGACAAGAACTTGACACGGAGACGACACGCGACACGAAAGCGACACATATGCGACAAGAACGTGACACGAAAGCGTCACGAAAGCGACAAGAACGCGACACGGAGGCGACACGAGAGGGACAACAAGGCGACACGTGACAAGAAACCGACACGAAAGCGACAAGAACGAGACACGGAGGCGACACGCGACACGAAATCGATACGAACGCGACACGGAGGCGACACGAAAGCGACACGAGAGCGACAACAAGGCGACACTTGACAAGAAACCGACACGAAAGAGACAAGAACGAGACACGGAGGCGACACTCGACACGAAAACGATAGGTACGCGACACGGAGGAGACACGAAAGCGACAAGAACTTGACACGGAGACGACACGCGACACGAAAGCGACACATATGCGACAAGAACGTGACACGAAAGCGTCACGAAAGCGACAAGAACGCGACACGAAAGCGACACGAAAGCAACAAGAATGCGACAAGAACGCGACACGAAAGCGACTACAACGTGACAAGAACGCGACACGGAGGCGACACGAAAGCGACACGAAAGCTACAAGAACGCAACACGAGAGCGACAAAAAAGCGACAAGAACGCGACACGGAGGCGACACGCGACACGAAAACGACACGAAAGCGACAAGAACGCGACACGTAGGCGACAAGCGACACGAAAGCGACACGAAAGCGACAAGAACGCGACACGAAAGCGACACGAAAGCGACAAGAACGCGACACGGAGGCGACACGCTACACGAAAACGATACGAACGCGACACGGAGGCGACACGAAAGCGACAACAAGGCGACACGCGACAAGAAACCGACACGAAAGCGACAAAAACGCGACACGGAGGCGACACGCGACACGCGACACGAAAACGATACGAACGCTACACGGAGGCTACACGAAAGCAACACGAGAGCGACAACAAGGCGACACTTGACAAGAAACCGACACGAAAGCGACAAGAACGAGACACGGAGGCGACACGCGACACGAAAACGATAGGTAAACGACACGGAGGAGACACGAAAGCGACAAGAACTTGACACGGAGGCGACACGCGACACGAAAACGATACGAACGCGACACGGAGGCGACACGAAAGCGACACGAGAGCGACAACAAGGCGACACGCGACAAGAAAAAGAAACGAAAACCACAGGAACGCGACGCGATGGCGACAAGAAAGCGACACGAAAGCGACACGAAAGCGACAAGAACGCGACACGGAGGCGACACGAAAGCGACAAAAACGCGACACGGAGGCGACACGCGACACGAAAACGATACGAACGGTACACGGAGGCCACACGAAAGCGACACGAGAGCGACAACAAGGCGACACTTGACAAGAAACCGACACGAAAGCGACAAGAACGAGACACGGAGGCAACACGCAACACGAAAACGATAGGTACGCGACACGGAGGAGACACTAAAGCGACAAGAACTTGACACGGAGGCGACACGCGACACGAAAGCGACACATATGCGACAAGAACATGACACGAAAGCGTCACGAAAGCGACAAGAACGCGACACGGAGGCGACACGCGGCACGAAAACGATACGAACGCGACACGGAGGCGACACGAAAGCGACACGAGAGCGACAACAAGGCGACACGCGACAAGAAACCGACACGAAATCCACAAGAACGCGACACGGAGGCGACACGAAAGCGACAAGAACACGACACGGAGGCGACTCGCGACACGAAAACGAAAGGTATTCGACACGGAGGAGACTCGAAAGCGACAAGAACTTGACACGGAGACGACACGCGACACGAAAGCGACACGAAAGCGACAAGAACGACGCGACACGAAAGCGACACGAGAGCGACAACAAGTCGACACGCGACAAGAAACCGAAACGAAAACCACAGAAACGCGACGCGATGGCGACAAGAAAGCGACACGAAAGCGACAAGAACGCGACACGGAGGCGACACGAAAACGCCACGAAAGCTACATAAACGCGACACGAAAGCGACACGAAAGCGACAAGAACGCGACACGGAGGCGACACGAAAGCGACAAGAACGAGACACGGAGGCGACACGCGACACGAAAACGATACGAACGCTACACGGAGGCAACGCGAAAGCGACACGAGAGCGACAACAAGGCGACACTTGACAGGAAACCGACATGAAAGCGACAAGCACGAGACACGGAGGCGACACGCGACACGAAAACGATACGAACGCGACACGGAGGCGACACGAAAGCGACAAGAACGCGACACGGAGGCGACACGCGACACGAAAACGATAGGTACGCGACACTGAGGCGACACGAAAGCGACAAGAACTTGACAGGGAAGCGACACGCGACACGAAAGCGACACATATGCGACAAGAACGCGACACGTAAGCGACACGAAAGCGACAAGAACGCGACACGGAGGCGACACGTAACACGAAAACGATACGAACGCGACACGGAGGCTACACGAAAGCGACACGAGAGCGACAACAAGGCGACACGCGACAAGAAACCGACACGAAAGCCACAAGAACGCGACACGGAGGCGACACGAAAGCGACACAAAAGCGACAAGAATGGGACACGGAGGCGACACGAAAGCGACAAGAACGACGCGACACGAAAACGCCACGAAAGCTACATAAATGCGACACGAAAGCGACACGAAAGCGACAATAACGCGACACGGAGGCGACACGCGACACAAAAACAATAGGTACGCGACTTTGAGGAGACACGAAAGCGACGCGATGGCGACAAGAAAGCGACACGAAAGCGACAAGAACGCGACACGGAGGCCACACGCGACACGAAAACGACACGAAAGCGACAAGAACGCGACACGATAGCGACACGAAAGCGACAAGAACGCGTCACGGAGGCGACACGCGACACGAAAAAGATACGAACGCGACACGGAGGCGACACGAAAGCGCCAAGAACTCAACACGAGAGCGACGCGATGGCGACAAGAAAGCGACACGAAAGCGACAAGAACGCGACATGGAGGCCACACGCGACACGAAAACGTCACGAAAGCTACATGAACGCGACACAAAAGCGACAAGAAAGCGACAAGAACGCGACACGGAGGCGACACGAAAGCGACAAAAACGCGACACGGAGGCGACACGCGGCACGAAAACGATACGAACGCTACACGGAGGCTACACGAAAGCGACACGAGAGCGACAACAAGGCGACACTTGACAAGAAACCGACACGAAAGCGACAAGAACGAGACACGGAGGCGACACGCGACACAAAAACGATAGGTACGCGACACGGAGGAGACACGAAAGCGACAAGAACTTGACACGGAGACGACACGCGACACGAAAGCGACACATATGCGACAAGAACGTGACACGAAAGCGTCACGAAAGCGACAAGAACGCGACACGGAGGCGACACGAGAGGGACAACAAGGCGACACGTGACAAGAAACCGACACGAAAGCGACAAGAACGAGACACGGAGGCGACACGCGACACGAAATCGATACGAACGCGACACGGAGGCGACACGAAAGCGACACGAGAGCGACAACAAGGCGACACTTGACAAGAAACCGACACGAAAGAGACAAGAACGAGACACGGAGGCGACACTCGACACGAAAACGATAGGTACGCGACACGGAGGAGACACGAAAGCGACAAGAACTTGACACGGAGACGACACGCGACACGAAAGCGACACATATGCGACAAGAACGTGACACGAAAGCGTCACGAAAGCGACAAGAACGCGACACGAAAGCGACACGAAAGCGACAAGAACGCGACAAGAACGCGACACGAAAGCGACTACAACGTGACAAGAACGCGACACGGAGGCGACACGAAAGCGACACGAAAGCTAAAAGAACGCAACACGAGAGCGACAAAAAAGCGACAAGAACGCGACACGCGACACGAAAACGACACGAAAGCGACAAGAACGCGACACGTAGGCGACACGCGACACGAAAGCGACACGAAAGCGACAAGAACGCGACACGAAAGCGACACGAAAGCGACAAGAACGCGACACGGAGGCGACACGCTACACGAAAACGATACGAACGCGACACGGAGGCGACACGAAAGCGACAACAAGGCGACACGCGACAAGAAACCGACACGAAAGCGACAAAAGCGCGACACGGAGGCGACACGCGACACGAAAACGATACGAACGCTACACGGAGGCTACACGAAAGCGACACGAGAGCGACAACAAGGCGACACTTGACAAGAAACCGACACGAAAGCGACAAGAACGAGACACGGAGGCGACACGCGACACGAAAACGATAGGTAAACGACACGGAGGAGACACGAAAGCGACAAGAACTTGACACGGAGGCGACACGCGACACGAAAACGATACGAACGCGACACGAAAGCGACACGAGAGCGACAACAAAGCGACACGCGACAAGAAAAAGAAACGAAAACCACAGGAACGCGACGCGATGGCGACAAGAAAGCGACACGAAAGCGACAAGAACGCGACACGGAGGCGACACGAAAGCGACAAAAACGCGACACGGAGGCGACACGCGACACGAAAACGATACGAACGGTACACGGAGGCCACACGAAAGCGACACGAGAGCGACAACAAGGCGACACTTGACAAGAAACCGACACGAAAGCGACAAGAACGAGACACGGAGGCAACACGCGACACGAAAACGATAGGTACGCGACACGGAGGAGACACGAAAGCGACAAGAACTTGACAAGGAGGCGACACGCGACACGAAAGCGACACATATGCGACAAGAACATGACACGAAAGCGTCACGAAAGCGACAAGAACGCGACACGGAGGCGACACGCGGCACGAAAACGATACGAACGCGACACGGAGGCGACACGAAAGCGACACGAGAGCGACAAGAATGTGACACGGAGGCGACACGAAAGCGACACGAAAGCGACAAGAATGTGACACGGAGGCGACACGCAACACGAAAGCGACAAGAACGACGCGACACGAAAACGCCACGAAAGCGACAAGAACGCGACACGGAGGCGACACGAAAGCGACAAGAACGCGACACGGAGGCGACTCGCGACACGAAAACGAAAGGTATTCGACACGGAGGAGACTCGAAAGCGACAAGAACTTGACACGGAGACGACACGCGACACGAAAGCGACACGAAAACGACACGAAAGCGACAAGAACGACGCGACACGAAAGCGACACGAGAGCGACAACAAGGCGACACGCGACAAGAAACCGAAACGATAACCACAGAAACGCGACGCGATGGCGACAAGAAAGCGACACGAAAACGCCACGAAAGCGACAAGAACGCGACACGGAGGCGACACGAAAGCGACAAGAACGCGACACGGAGGCGACTCGCGACACGAAAACGAAAGGTATTCAACACGGAGGAGACTCGAAAGCGACAAGAACTTGACACGGAGACGACACGCGACAAGAAAGCGACACGAAAGCGACAAGAACGCGACACGGAGGCGACACGAAAACGCCACGAAAGCTACATAAACGCGACACGAAAGCGACACGAAAGCGACAAGAACGCGACACGGAGGCGACACGAAAGCGACAAGAACGAGACACGGAGGCGACACGCGACAAGAAACCGACACGAAAGCGACAAAAACGCGACACGGAGGCGACACGGAAGCGACGTGAAAACGATACGAACGCGACACGGAGGCGACACGAAAGCGACACGAAAGCGACATGAACTCAACACGAGAGCGACGCGATGGCGACAAGAAAGCGACACGAAAGCGACAAGAACGCTACACGGAGGCAACACGCGACACGAAAACGCCACGAGAGCTACATGAACGCGACACGAAAGCTACACGAAAGCGACAGGAACGCGACACGAAAGCGACAAAAACGCGACACGGAGGCGACACGCGACACGAAAACGATACGAACGGTACACGGAGGCCACACGAAAGCGACACGAGAGCGACAACAAGGCGACACTTGACAAGAAACCGACACGAAAGCGACAAGAACGAGACACGGAGGCAACACGCGACACGAAAACGATAGGTACGCGACACGGAGGAGACACGAAAGCGACAAGAACTTGACAAGGAGGCGACACGCGACACGAAAGCGACACATATGCGACAAGAACATGACACGAAAGCGTCACGAAAGCGACAAGAATGTGACACGGAGGCGACACGAAAGCGACAAGAACGCGACACGGAGGCGACTCGCGACACGAAAACGAAAGGTATTCGACACGGAGGAGACTCGAAAGCGACAAGAACTTGACACGGAGACGACACGCGACAAGAAAGCGACACGAAAGCGACAAGAACGCGACACGGAGGCGACACGAAAACGCCACGAAAGCTACATAAACGCGACACGAAAGCGACACGAAAACGATAGGTACGCGACACTGAGGCGACACGAAAGCGACAAGAACTTGACAGGGAAGCGACACGCGACACGAAAGCGACACATATGCGACAAGAACGCGACACGTAAGCGACACGAAAGCGACAAGAACGCGACACGGAGGCGACACGTGACACGAAAACGATACGAACGCGACACGGAGGCTACACGAAAGCGACACGAGAGCGACAACAAGGCGACACGCGACAAGAAACCGACACGAAAGCCACAAGAACGCGACACGGAGGCGACACGAAAGCGACACAAAAGCGACAAGAATGGGACACGGAGGCGACACGAAAGCGACAAGAACGACGCGACACGAAAACGCCACGAAAGCTACATAAACGCGACACGAAAGCGACACGAAAGCGACACGAAAGCGACAATAACGCGACACGGAGGCGACACGCGACACAAAAACAATAGGTACGCGACTTTGAGGAGACACGAAAGCGACGCGATGGCGACAAGAAAGCGACACGAAAGCGACAAGAACGCGACACGGAGGCCACACGCGACACGAAAACGACACGAAAGCGACAAGAACGCGTCACGGAGGCGACACGCGACACGAAAAAGATACGAACGCGACACGGAGGCGACACGAAAGCGCCAAGAACTCAACACGAGAGCGACGCGATGGCGACAAGAAAGTGACACGAAAGCGACAAGAACGCTACACGGAGGCAACACGAACGTGACACGGAGGCGATACGCGACACGAAACCGACACGAAAGCGACAAGAACGAAACACGAAAGCGATACGAAAGCGATAAGAACGCGACACGGAGGCGACACGCGACACGAAAACGATACGAACGCGACACGGAGGCGACACGAAAGCGACAAGAACGCGACACGGAGGCGACACGCGACACGAAAACAATAGGTACGCGACACTGAGGCGACACGAAAGTGACAAGAACTTGACAGGGAAGCGACACGCGACACGAAAGCGACACATATGCGACAAGAACGCGACACGTAAGCGACACGAAAGCGACAAGAACGCGACACGGAAACGACACGCGACACGAAAGCGACACATATGCGACAAGAACGTGACACGAAAGCGTCACGAAAGCGACAAGAACGCGACACGGAGGCGACACGAGAGGGACAACAAGGCGACACGTGACAAGAAACCGACACGAAAGCGACAAGAACGAGACACGGAGGCGACACGCGACACGAAATCGATAGGTACGCGACACGGAGGAGACACGAAAGCGACAAGAACTTGACACGGAGACGACACGCGACACGAAAGCGACACATATGCGACAAGAACGTGACACGAAAGCGTCACGAAAGCGACAAGAACGCGACACGGAGGCGACACGAGAGGGACAACAAGGCGACACGTGACAAGAAACCGACACGAAAGCGACAAGAACGAGACACGGAGGCGACACGCGACACGAAATCGATACGAACGCGACACGTAGGCGACACGAAAGCGACACGAGAGCGACAACAAGGCGACACTTGACAAGAAACCGACACGAAAGAGACAAGAACGAGACACGGAGGCGACACTCGACACGAAAACGATAGGTACGCGACACGGAGGAGACACGAAAGCGACAAGAACTTGACATGGAGACGACACGCGACACGAAAGCGACACATATGCGACAAGAACGTGACACGAAAGCGTCACGAAAGCGACAAGAACGCGACACGAAAGCGACACGAAAGCGACAAGAACGCGACAAGAACGCGACACGAAAGCGACTACAACGTGACAAGAACGCGACACGGAGGCGACACGAAAGCGACACGAAAGCTAAAAGAACGCAACACGAGAGCGACAAAAAAGCGACAAGAACGCGACACGGAGGCGACACGCGACACGAAAACGACACGAAAGCGACAAGAACGCGACACGTAGGCGACACGCGACACGAAAGCGACAAGAACGCGACACGAAAGCGACACGAAAGCGACAAGAACGCGACACGGAGGCGACACGCTACACGAAAACGATACGAACGCGACACGGAGGCGACACGAAAGCGACAACAAGGCGACACGCGACAAGAAACCGACACGAAAGCGACAAAAACGCGACACGGAGGCGACACGCGACACGAAAACGATACGAACGCTACACGGAGGCTACACGAAAGCGACACGAGAGCGACAACAAGGCGACACTTGACAAGAAACCGACACGAAAGCGACAAGAACGAGACACGGAGGCGACACGCGACACGAAAACGATAGGTAAACGACACGGAGGAGACACGAAAGCGACAAGAACTTGACACGGAGGCGACACGCGACACGAAAACGATACGAACACGACACGAAAGCGACACGAGAGCGACAACAAAGCGACACGCGACAAGAAAAAGAAACGAAAACCACAGGAACGCGACGCGATGGCGACAAGAAAGCGACACGAAAGCGACAAGAACGCGACACGGAGGCGACACGAAAGCGACAAAAACGCGACACGGAGGCGACACGCGACACGAAAACGATACGAACGGTACACGGAGGCCACACGAAAGCGACACGAGAGCGACAACAAGGCGACACTTGACAAGAAACCGACACGAAAGCGACAAGAACGAGACACGGAGGCAACACGCGACACGAAAACGATAGGTACGCGACACGGAGGAGACACGAAAGCGACAAGAACTTGACAAGGAGGCGACACGCGACACGAAAGCGACACATATGCGACAAGAACATGACACGAAAGCGTCACGAAAGCGACAAGAACGCGACACGGAGGCGACACGCGGCACGAAAACGATACGAACGCGACACGGAGGCGACACGAAAGCGACACGAGAGCGACAAGAATGTGACACGGAGGCGACACGAAAGCGACACGAAAGCGACAAGAATGTGACACGGAGGCGACACGCAACACGAAAGCGACAAGAACGACGCGACACGAAAACGCCACGAAAGCGACAAGAACGCGACACGGAGGCGACACGAAAGCGACAAGAACGCGACACGGAGGCGACTCGCGACACGAAAACGAAAGGTATTCGACACGGAGGAGACTCGAAAGCGACAAGAACTTGACACGGAGACGACACGCGACACGAAAGCGACACGAAAGCGACAAGAACGACGCGACACGAAAGCGACACGAGAGCGACAACAAGGCGACACGCGACAAGAAACCGAAACGATAACCACAGAAACGCGACGCGATGGCGACAAGAAAGCGACACGAAAACGCCACGAAAGCGACAAGAACGCGACACGGAGGCGACACGAAAGCGACAAGAACGCGACACGGAGGCGACTCGCCTCACGAAAACGAAAGGTATTCGACACGGAGGAGACTCGAAAGCGACAAGAACTTGACACGGAGACGACACGCGACAAGAAAGCGACACGAAAGCGACAAGAACGCGACACGGAGGCGACACGAAAACGCCACGAAAGCTACATAAACGCGACACGAAAGCGACACGAAAGCGACAAGAACGCGACACGGAGGCGACACGAAAGCGACAAGAACGAGACACGGAGGCGACACGCGACAAGAAACCGACACGAAAGCGACAAAAACGCGACACGGAGGCGACACGGAAGCGACGTGAAAACGATACGAACGCGACACGGAGGCGACACGAAAGCGACACGAAAGCGACATGAACTCAACACGAGAGCGACGCGATGGCGACAAGAAAGCGACACGAAAGCGACAAGAACGCTACACGGAGGCAACACGCGACACGAAAACGCCACGAGAGCTACATGAACGCGACACGAAAGCTACACGAAAGCGACAGGAACGCGAAACGAAAGCGACAAGAACGCGACACGGAGGCGACACGCGACACGAAAGCGACAAGAACGCGACACAGAGGGGACACGCGACACGAAAACGACACGGACTCGACACGGAGGCAACACGAAAGCGACACGGAAAAGACGTGTAAGCAACACGGAAGCTTAAAGTAATCGACACGGAGGCGATTACAACGCGACAAGAACGCGACACGAAAGCGACAAGAACGTGAAACGGAGGCGACACGCGACACGAAAGCGACTACAACGCGACAAGAACGCGACACGAAAGCAACACGAACGTGACACGGAGGCGATACGCGACACGAAACCGACACGAAAGCGACAAGAACGAAACACGAAAGCGATACGAAAGCGATAAGAACGCGACACGGAGGCGACACGCGACACGAAAACGATACGAACGCGACACGGAGGCGACACGAAAGCGACAAGAACGCGACACGGAGGCGACACGCGACACGAAAACAATAGGTACGCGACACTGAGGCGACACGAAAGTGACAAGAACTTGACAGGGAAGCGACACGCGACACGAAAGCGACACATATGCGACAAGAACGCGACACGTAAGCGACACGAAAGCGACAAGAACGCGACACGGAAACGACACGCGACACGAAAACGATACGAACGCGACACGGAGGCGACACGAAAGCGACAAGAACTTGACACGGAGGCGACACGAAAGCGACACATATGCGACAAGAACGAGACACGGAGGCGACACGCGACACGAAAACGACACGAAAGCGACAAGAACGCGACACGAAAGCGACACGAAAAAGATACGAACGCGACACGGAGGCGACACGAAAGCACCAAGAACTCAACACGAGAGCGACGCGATGGCGACAAGAAAGCGACACGAAAGCGACAAGAACGCGACACGGAGGCCACACGCGACACGAAAACGTCACGAAAGCTACATGAACGCGACACGAAAGCGACACGAAAGCGACAAGAACGCGACACGGAGGCGACACGAAAGCGACAAGAACGCGACACGGAGGCGACTCGCGACACGAAAACGAAAGGTATTCGACACGGAGGAGACTCGAAAGCGACAAGAACTTGACACGGAGACGACACGCGACACGAGAACGACACGAAAGCGACAAGAACGACGCGACACGAAAGCGACACGAGAGCGACAACAAGGCGACACGCGACAAGAAACCGAAACGAAAACCACAGAAACGCGACGCGATGGCGACAAGAAAGCGACACGAAAGCGACAAGAACGCGACACGGAGGCGACACGAAAACGCCACGAAAGCTACATAAACGCGACACGAAAACGACACGAAATCGACAAGAACGCGACACGGAGGCGACACGGAGGCGACACGCGACACGAAAAAGATAGGTACGCGACACGGAGGCGACACGAAAGCGACAAGAAGTTGACACGGAGGCGACACGCGACACGAAAGCGACACATATGCGACAAGAACGCGACACGAAAGCGACACGAAAGCGACAAGAACGCGACACGGAGGCGACACGCGACACGAAAACGATACGAACGCTACACGGAGGCTACACGAAAGCGACACGAGAGCGACAACAAGGCGACACGCGACAAGAAACCGACATGAAAGCGACAAGAACGAGACACGGAGGCGACACGCGACACGAAAACGATACGAACGCGACACGGAGGCGACACGAAAGCGACAAGAACGCGACACGGAGGCGACACGCGACACGAAAACGATAGGTACGCGACACTGAGGCGACACGAAAGCGACAAGAACTTGACAGGGATGCGACACGCGACACGAAAGCGACACATATGCGACAAGAACGCGACACGTAAGCGACACGAAAGCGACAAGAACGCGACACGGAGGCGACACGTGACACGAAAACGATACGAACGCGACACGGAGGCTACACGAAAGCGACACGAGAGCGACAACAAGGCGACACGCGACAAGAAACCGACACGAAAGCCACAATAACGCGACACGGAGGGGACACGAAAGCGACAAGAACGCAACACGGAGGCGACACGCGACACGAAAGCGACACGAAAGCGAGAAGAACGCAACACGAGAGTTACACGAAAGCGACAAGAACGCGACATAGAGGCGATACGCGACAAGAAAACGACACGAAAGCGACAAGAACGCGAATCGATTCGACACGAAAGCGACAAGAACGCGACACGGAGGCGACACGCGACACGAAAGCGACAAGAACGCGACACAAAGGCGACACGCGACACGAAAACGACACGAACGCGACACGGAGGCGACACGAAAGCGACACGGAAGCGACGTGTAAGTGACACATAAGCTTGAAGTAAGCGACACGGAGGCGACACGCGACACGAAAGCGACTACAACGCGACAAGAACGCGACACGAAAGAGACAAGAACGTGACACGGAGGCGACACGCGACACGAAAGCAACTACAACGCGACAAGAACGCGACACGAAAGAAACACGAACGTGACACGGAGGCGATACGCGACACGAAACCGACACGAAAGCGACAAGAACGAGAAACGAAAGCGATACGAAAGCGACAAGAACGCGACACGGAGGCGACACGCGACACGAAAACGATACGAACGCTACACGGAGGCAACACGAAAGCGACACGAGAGCGACAACAAGGCGACACTTGACAAGAAACCGACATGAAAGCGACAAGAACGAGACACGGAGGCGACACGCGACACGAAAACAATACGAACGCGACACGGAGGCTACACGAAAGCGACACGAGAGCGACAACAAGGCGACATTTGACAAGAAACCGACACGAAAGCGACAAGAACGAGACACGGAGGCGACACGCGACACGAAATCGACACAAAAGCGACAAGAACGAGACACGGAGGCGACACGCGACACGAAAACGATACGAACGCAACACTGAGGCTACACGAAAGCGACACGAGAGTGACAACAAGGCGACATTTGACAAGAAACCGACACGAAAGCGACAAGAACGAGACACGGATGCGACACGCGACACGAAAACGATAGGTAAACGACACGGAGGAGACACGAAAGCGACAAGAACTTGACACGGAGGCGACACGCGACACGAAAACGATACGAACGCGACACGGAGGCGACACGAAAGCGACACGAGAGCGACAACAAGGCGACACGCGACAAGAAAAAGAAACGAAAACCACAGGAACGCGACGCGATGGCGACAAGAAAGCGACACGAAAGCGACAAGAACGCGACACGGAGGCGACACGAAAACGCCACGAAAGCTACATAAACGCGACACGAAAGCGACACGAAAGCGACAAGAACGCTACACGGAGGCGACACGAAAGCGACAAAAACGCGACACGGAGGCGACACGCGACACGAAAACGATACGAACGGTACACGGAGGCCACACGAAAGCGACACGAGAGCGACAACAAGGCGACACGCGACAAGAAACCGACACGAAAGGGACAAGAACGAGACACGGAGGCAACACGCGACACGAAAACGACACGAACGCAACACGGAGGCGACACGAAAGCGACACGGAAGAGACGTGTAAGCGACACGGAAGCTTAAAATAAGCGACACGGAGGCGACACGCGACACGAAAGCGACTACAGCGCGACAAGAACGCGACACGAAAGCGACAAGAACGTGACACGGAGGCGACACGCGACACGAAAGCGACTACAGCGCGACAAGAACGCGACACGAAAGCGACAAGAACGTGACACGGAGGCGACACGCGACACGAAAGCGACTACAACGCGACAAGAACGCGACACGAAAGCAACACGAACATGACACGGAGGCGATACGCGACACGAAACCGACACGAAAGCAACAAGAACGAGACACGAAAGCGATACGAAAGCGACAAGAACGCGACACGGAGGCGACACGCGACACGAAAACGATACGAACGCGACACGGAGGCGACACGAAAGCGACACGAAAGCGACATGAACTCAACACGAGAGCGACGCGATGGCGACAAGAAAGCGACACGAAAGCGAAAAGAACGCGACACGGAGGCGACACGCGACACGAAAACGCCACGAGAGGTACATGAACGCGACACGAAAGCTACACGCGACACGAAAGCGACACGAAAGCGACAAGAACGCAACACGAGAGTTACACGAAAGCGACAAGAACGCGACATACAGTCGATACGCGACACGAAAACGACACGAAAGCGACAAGAACGCGACACGGAGGCGACACGCGACACGAAAGCGACAAGAACGCGACACAGAGGCGACACGCGACACGAAAACGACACGAACGCGACACGGAGGCGACACGAAAGCGACACGGAAGCGACGTGTAAGCGACACATAAGCTTAAAGTAAGCGACACGGAGGCGACACGCGACACGAAAGCGACTACAACGCGACAAGAACGCGACACGAAAGCGACAAGAACGTGACACGGAGGCGACACGCGACACGAAAGCAACTACAACGCGACAAGAACGCGACACGAAAGCAACACGAACGTGACACGGAGGCGATACGCGACACGAAACCGACACGAAAGCGACAAGAACGAGAAACGAAAGCGATACGAAAGCGACAAGAACGCGACACGGAGGCGACACGCGACACGAAAACGCCACGAAAGCTACATAAACGCGACACGAAAGCGACACGAAAGCGACAATAACGCGACACGGAGGCGACACGAAAGCGACAAGAACGCAACACGGAGGCGACACGCGACACGAAAGCGAGAAGAACGCAACACGAGAGTTACACGAAAGCGACAAGAACGCGACATAGAGGCGATACGCGACAAGAAAACGACACGAAAGCGAGAAGAACGCGAATCGATTCGACACGAAAGCGACAAGAACGCGACACGGAGGCGACACGCGACACGAAAGCGACAAAAACGCGACACAGAGGCGACACGCGACACGAAAACGACACGAACGCGACACGGAGGCGACACGAAAGCGACACGGAAGAGACGTGTAAGCGACACGGAAGCTTAAAGTAAGCGACACGGAGGCGACACGCAACACGAAAGCGACTACAGCGCGACAAGAACGCGACACGAAAGCGACAAGAACGTGACACGGAGGCGACACGCGACACGAAAGCGACTACAACGCGACAAGAACGCGACACGAAAGCAACACGAACGTGACACGGAGGCGATACGCGACACGAAAACGATACGAACGCAACACGGAGGCGACACGAAAGCGACACGAAAGCGACATGAACTCAACACGAGAGCGACGCGATGGCGACAAGAAAGCGACACGAAAGCGACAAGAACGCTACACGGAGGCGACACGCGACACGAAAACGCCACGAGAGCTACATGAACGCGACACGAAAGCTACACGAAAGCGACAGGAACGCGAAACGAAAGCGACAAGAACGCGACACGGAGGCGACACGCGACACGAAAGCGACAAGAACGCGACACAGAGGGGACACGCGACACGAAAACGACACGAACTCGACACGGAGGCAACACGAAAGCGACACGGAAAAGACGTGTAAGCAACACGGAAGCTTAAAGTAATCGACACGGAGGCGACACGCGACACGAAAGCGACTACAACGCGACATAGAGGCGATACGCGACACGAAAACGACACGAAAGCGACAAGAACGCGACACGGAGGCGACACGCGACACGAAAGCGACAAGAACGCGACAAGAACGCAACACGAGAGTTACACGAAAGCGACAAGAACGCGACATAGAGGCGATACGCGACACGAAAACGACACGAAAGCGAAAAGAACGCGACACGGAGGCGACACGCGACACGAAAGCGTCAAGAACGCGACACAAAGGCGACACGCGACACGAAAACGACACGAACGCGACACGGAGGCGACACGAAAGCGACACGGAAGCGACAAGAACGCGACACGAAAGCGACACGAAAGCGACAAGAACGCGACAAGAACGCGACACGAAAGCGACTACAACGTGACAAGAACGCGACACGGAGGCGACACGAAAGCGACACGAAAGCTAAAAGAACGCAACACGAGAGCGACAAAAAAGCGACAAGAACGCGACACGGAGGCGACACGCGACACGAAAACGACACGAAAGCGACAAGAACGCGACACGAAAGCGACACGAAAGCGACAAGAACGCGACACGGAGGCGACACGCTACACGAAAACGATACGAACGCGACACGGAGGCGACACGAAAGCGACAACAAGGCGACACGCGACAAGAAACCGACACGAAAGCGACAAAAACGCGACACGGAGGCGACACGCGACACGAAAACGATACGAACGCTACACGGAGGCTACACGAAAGCGACACGAGAGCGACAACAAGGCGACACTTGACAAGAAACCGACACGAAAGCGACAAGAACGAGACACGGAGGCGACACGCGACACGAAAACGATAGGTAAACGACACGGAGGAGACACGAAAGCGACAAGAACTTGACACGGAGGCGACACGCGACACGAAAACGATACGAACGCGACACGAAAGCGACACGAGAGCGACAACAAAGCGACACGCGACAAGAAAAAGAAACGAAAACCACAGGAACGCGACGCGATGGCGACAAGAAAGCGACACGAAAGCGACAAGAACGCGACACGGAGGCGACACGAAAGCGACAAAAACGCGACACGGAGGCGACACGCGGCACGAAAACGATACGAACGGTACACGGAGGCCACACGAAAGCGACACGAGAGCGACAACAAGGCGACACTTGACAAGAAACCGACACGAAAGCGACAAGAACGAGACACGGAGGCAACACGCGACACGAAAACGATAGGTACGCGACACGGAGGAGACACGAAAGCGACAAGAACTTGACAAGGAGGCGACACGCGACACGAAAGCGACACATATGCGACAAGAACATGACACGAAAGCGTCACGAAAGCGACAAGAACGCGACACGGAGGCGACACGCGGCACGAAAACGATACGAACGCGACACGGAGGCGACACGAAAGCGACACGAGAGCGACAAGAATGTGACACGGAGGCGACACGAAAGCGACACGAAAGCGACAAGAATGTGACACGGAGGCGACACGCAACACGAAAGCGACAAGAACGACGCGACACGAAAACGCCACGAAAGCGACAAGAACGCGACACGGAGGCGACACGAAAGCGACAAGAACGCGACACGGAGGCGACTCGCGACACGAAAACGAAAGGTATTCGACACGGAGGAGACTCGAAAGCGACAAGAACTTGACACGGAGACGACACGCGACACGAAAGCGACACGAAAACGACACGAAAGCGACAAGAACGACGCGACACGAAAGCGACACGAGAGCGACAACAAGGCGACACGCGACAAGAAACCGAAACGATAACCACAGAAACGCGACGCGATGGCGACAAGAAAGCGACACGAAAACGCCACGAAAGCGACAAGAACGCGACACGGAGGCGACACGAAAGCGACAAGAACGCGACACGGAGGCGACTCGCGACACGAAAACGAAAGGTATTCGACACGGAGGAGACTCGAAAGCGACAAGAACTTGACACGGAGACGACACGCGACAAGAAAGCGACACGAAAGCGACAAGAACGCGACACGGAGGCGACACGAAAACGCCACGAAAGCTACATAAACGCGACACGAAAGCGACACGAAAGCGACAAGAACGCGACACGGAGGCGACACGAAAGCGACAAGAACGAGACACGGAGGCGACACGCGACAAGAAACCGACACGAAAGCGACAAAAACGCGACACGGAGGCGACACGGAAGCGACGTGAAAACGATACGAACGCGACACGGAGGCGACACGAAAGCGACACGAAAGCGACATGAACTCAACACGAGAGCGACGCGATGGCGACAAGAAAGCGACACGAAAGCGACAAGAACGCTACACGGAGGCAACACGCGACACGAAAACGCCACGAGAGCTACATGAACGCGACACGAAAGCTACACGAAAGCGACAGGAACGCGACACGAAAGCGACAAAAACGCGACACGGAGGCGACACGCGACACGAAAACGATACGAACGGTACACGGAGGCCACACGAAAGCGACACGAGAGCGACAACAAGGCGACACTTGACAAGAAACCAACACGAAAGCGACAAGAACGAGACACGGAGGCAACACGCGACACGAAAACGATAGGTACGCGACACGGAGGAGACACGAAAGCGACAAGAACTTGACAAGGAGGCGACACGCGACACGAAAGCGACACATATGCGACAAGAACATGACACGAAAGCGTCACGAAAGCGACAAGAACGCGACATGGAGGCGACACGCGGCACGAAAACGATACGAACGCGACACGGAGGCGACACGAAAGCGCCAAGAACTCAACACGAGAGCGACGCGATGGCGACAAGAAAGCGACACGAAAGCGACAAGAACGCGACACGGAGGCCACACGCGACACGAAAACGTCACGAAAGCTACATGAACGCGACACAAAAGCGACAAGAAAGCGACAAGAACGCGACACGGAGGCGACACGAAAGCGACAAAAACGCGACACGGAGGCGACACGCGGCACGAAAACGATACGAACGCTACACGGAGGCTACACGAAAGCGACACGAGAGCGACAACAAGGCGACACTTGACAAGAAACCGACACGAAAGCGACAAGAACGAGACACGGAGGCGACACGCGACACAAAAACGATAGGTACGCGACACGGAGGAGACACGAAAGCGACAAGAACTTGACACGGAGACGACACGCGACACGAAAGCGACACATATGCGACAAGAACGTGACACGAAAGCGTCACGAAAGCGACAAGAACGCGACACGGAGGCGACACGAGAGGGACAACAAGGCGACACGTGACAAGAAACCGACACGAAAGCGACAAGAACGAGACACGGAGGCGACACGCGACACGAAATCGATACGAACGCGACACGGAGGCGACACGAAAGCGACACGAGAGCGACAACAAGGCGACACTTGACAAGAAACCGACACGAAAGAGACAAGAACGAGACACGGAGGCGACACTCGACACGAAAACGATAGGTACGCGACACGGAGGAGACACGAAAGCGACAAGAACTTGACACGGAGACGACACGCGACACGAAAGCGACACATATGCGACAAGAACGTGACACGAAAGCGTCACGAAAGCGACAAGAACGCGACACGAAAGCGACACGAAAGCGACAAGAACGCGACAAGAACGCGACACGAAAGCGACTACAACGTGACAAGAACGCGACACGGAGGCGACACGAAAGCGACACGAAAGCTAAAAGAACGCAACACGAGAGCGACAAAAAAGCGACAAGAACGCGACACAGAGGCGACACGCGACACGAAAACGACACGAAAGCGACAAGAACGCGACACGTAGGCGACACGCGACACGAAAGCGACACGAAAGCGACAAGAACGCGACACGAAAGCGACACGAAAGCGACAAGAACGCGACACGGAGGCGACACGCTACACGAAAACGATACGAACGCGACACGGAGGCGACACGAAAGCGACAACAAGGCGACACGCGACAAGAAACCGACACGAAAGCGACAAAAGCGCGACACGGAGGCGACACGCGACACGAAAACGATACGAACGCTACACGGAGGCTACACGAAAGCGACACGAGAGCGACAACAAGGCGACACTTGACAAGAAACCGACACGAAAGCGACAAGAACGAGACACGGAGGCGACACGCGACACGAAAACGATAGGTAAACGACACGGAGGAGACACGAAAGCGACAAGAACTTGACACGGAGGCGACACGCGACACGAAAACGATACGAACGCGACACGAAAGCGACACGAGAGCGACAACAAAGCGACACGCGACAAGAAAAAGAAACGAAAACCACAGGAACGCGACGCGATGGCGACAAGAAAGCGACACGAAAGCGACAAGAACGCGACACGGAGGCGACACGAAAGCGACAAAAACGCGACACGGAGGCGACACGCGACACGAAAACGATACGAACGGTACACGGAGGCCACACGAAAGCGACACGAGAGCGACAACAAGGCGACACTTGACAAGAAACCGACACGAAAGCGACAAGAACGAGACACGGAGGCAACACGCGACACGAAAACGATAGGTACGCGACACGGAGGAGACACGAAAGCGACAAGAACTTGACAAGGAGGCGACACGCGACACGAAAGCGACACATATGCGACAAGAACATGACACGAAAGCGTCACGAAAGCGACAAGAACGCGACACGGAGGCGACACGCGGCACGAAAACGATACGAACGCGACACGGAGGCGACACGAAAGCGACACGAGAGCGACAAGAATGTGACACGGAGGCGACACGAAAGCGACACGAAAGCGACAAGAATGTGACACGGAGGCGACACGCAACACGAAAGCGACAAGAACGACGCGACACGAAAACGCCACGAAAGCGACAAGAACGCGACACGGAGGCGACACGAAAGCGACAAGAACGCGACACGGAGGCGACTCGCGACACGAAAACGAAAGGTATTCGACACGGAGGAGACTCGAAAGCGACAAGAACTTGACACGGAGACGACACGCGACACGAAAGCGACACGAAAACGACACGAAAGCGACAAGAACGACGCGACACGAAAGCGACACGAGAGCGACAACAAGGCGACACGCGACAAGAAACCGAAACGATAACCACAGAAACGCGACGCGATGGCGACAAGAAAGCGACACGAAAACGCCACGAAAGCGACAAGAACGCGACACGGAGGCGACACGAAAGCGACAAGAACGCGACACGGAGGCGACTCGCGACACGAAAACGAAAGGTATTCAACACGGAGGAGACTCGAAAGCGACAAGAACTTGACACGGAGACGACACGCGACAAGAAAGCGACACGAAAGCGACAAGAACGCGACACGGAGGCGACACGAAAACGCCACGAAAGCTACATAAACGCGACACGAAAGCGACACGAAAGCGACAAGAACGCGACACGGAGGCGACACGAAAGCGACAAGAACGAGACACGGAGGCGACACGCGACAAGAAACCGACACGAAAGCGACAAAAACGCGACACGGAGGCGACACGGAAGCGACGTGAAAACGATACGAACGCGACACGGAGGCGACACGAAAGCGACACGAAAGCGACATGAACTCAACACGAGAGCGACGCGATGGCGACAAGAAAGCGACACGAAAGCGACAAGAACGCTACACGGAGGCAACACGCGACACGAAAACGCCACGAGAGCTACATGAACGCGACACGAAAGCTACACGAAAGCGACAGGAACGCGACACGAAAGCGACAAAAACGCGACACGGAGGCGACACGCGACACGAAAACGATACGAACGGTACACGGAGGCCACACGAAAGCGACACGAGAGCGACAACAAGGCGACACTTGACAAGAAACCGACACGAAAGCGACAAGAACGAGACACGGAGGCAACACGCGACACGAAAACGATAGGTACGCGACACGGAGGAGACACGAAAGCGACAAGAACTTGACAAGGGGGCGACACGCGACACGAAAGCGACACATATGTGACAAGAACATGACACGAAAGCGTCACGAAAGCGACAAGAACGCGACACGGAGGCGACACGCGGCACGAAAACGATACGAACGCGACACGGAGGCGACACGAAAGCGACACGAGAGCGACAAGAATGTGACACGGAGGCGACACGAAAGCGACACGAAAGCGACAAGAATGTGACACGGAGGCGACACGCAACACGAAAGCGACAAGAACGACGCGACACGAAATCGCCACGAAAGCGACAAGAACGCGACACGGAGGCGACACGAAAGCGACAAGAACGCGACACGGAGGCGACTCGCGACACGAAAACGAAAGGTATTCGACACGGAGGAGACTCGAAAGCGACAAGAACTTGACACGGAGACGACACGCGACACGAAAGCGACACGAAAGCGACAAGAACGACGCGACACGAAAGCGACACGAGAGCGACAACAAGGCGACACGCGACAAGAAACCGAAACGATAACCACAGAAACGCGACGCGATGGCGACAAGAAAGCGACACGAAAACGCCACGAAAGCGACAAGAACGCGACACGGAGGCGACACGAAAGCGACAAGAACGCGACACGGAGGCGACTCGCGACACGAAAACGAAAGGTATTCGACACGGAGGAGACTCGAAAGCGACAAGAACTTGACACGGAGACGACACGCGACAAGAAAGCGACACGAAAGCGACAAGAACGCGACACGGAGGCGACACGAAAACGCCACGAAAGCTACATAAACGCGACACGAAAGCGACACGAAAACGATAGGTACGCGACACTGAGGCGACACGAAAGCGACAAGAACTTGACAGGGAAGCGACACGCGACACGAAAGCGACACATATGCGACAAGAACGCGACACGTAAGCGACACGAAAGCGACAAGAACGCGACACGGAGGCGACACGTGACACGAAAACGATACGAACGCGACACGGAGGCTACACGAAAGCGACACGAGAGCGACAACAAGGCGACACGCGACAAGAAACCGACACGAAAGCCACAAGAACGCGACACGGAGGCGACACGAAAGCGACACAAAAGCGACAAGAATGGGACACGGAGGCGACACGAAAGCGACAAGAACGACGCGACACGAAAACGCCACGAAAGCTACATAAACGCGACACGAAAGCGACACGAAAGCGACACGAAAGCGACAATAACGCGACACGGAGGCGACACGCGACACAAAAACAATAGGTACGCGACTTTGAGGAGACACGAAAGCGACGCGATGGCGACAAGAAAGCGACACGAAAGCGACAAGAACGCGACACGGAGGCCACACGCGACACGAAAACGACACGAAAGCGACAAGAACGCGTCACGGAGGCGACACGCGACACGAAAAAGATACGAACGCGACACGGAGGCGACACGAAAGCGCCAAGAACTCAACACGAGAGCGACGCGATGGCGACAAGAAAGCGACACGAAAGCGACAAGAACGCTACACGGAGGCAACACGAACGTGACACGGAGGCGATACGCGACACGAAACCGACACGAAAGCGACAAGAACGAAACACGAAAGCGATACGAAAGCGATAAGAACGCGACACGGAGGCGACACGCGACACGAAAACGATACGAACGCGACACGGAGGCGACACGAAAGCGACAAGAACGCGACACGGAGGCGACACGCGACACGAAAACAATAGGTACGCGACACTGAGGCGACACGAAAGTGACAAGAACTTGACAGGGAAGCGACACGCGACACGAAAGCGACACATATGCGACAAGAACGCGACACGTAAGCGACACGAAAGCGACAAGAACGCGACACGGAAACGACACGCGACACGAAAGCGACACATATGCGACAAGAACGTGACACGAAAGCGTCACGAAAGCGACAAGAACGCGACACGGAGGCGACACGAGAGGGACAACAAGGCGACACGTGACAAGAAACCGACACGAAAGCGACAAGAACGAGACACGGAGGCGACACGCGACACGAAATCGATAGGTACGCGACACGGAGGAGACACGAAAGCGACAAGAACTTGACACGGAGACGACACGCGACACGAAAGCGACACATATGCGACAAGAACGTGACACGAAAGCGTCACGAAAGCGACAAGAACGCGACACGGAGGCGACACGAGAGGGACAACAAGGCGACACGTGACAAGAAACCGACACGAAAGCGACAAGAACGAGACACGGAGGCGACACGCGACACGAAATCGATACGAACGCGACACGTAGGCGACACGAAAGCGACACGAGAGCGACAACAAGGCGACACTTGACAAGAAACCGACACGAAAGAGACAAGAACGAGACACGGAGGCGACACTCGACACGAAAACGATAGGTACGCGACACGGAGGAGACACGAAAGCGACAAGAACTTGACATGGAGACGACACGCGACACGAAAGCGACACATATGCGACAAGAACGTGACACGAAAGCGTCACGAAAGCGACAAGAACGCGACACGAAAGCGACACGAAAGCGACAAGAACGCGACAAGAACGCGACACGAAAGCGACTACAACGTGACAAGAACGCGACACGGAGGCGACACGAAAGCGACACGAAAGCTACAAGAACGCAACACGAGAGCGACAAAAAAGCGACAAGAACGCGACACGGAGGCGACACGCGACACGAAAACGACACGAAAGCGACAAGAACGCGACACGTAGGCGACACGCGACACGAAAGCGACACGAAAGCGACAAGAACGCGACACGAAAGCGACACGAAAGCGACAAGAACGCGACACGGAGGCGACACGCTACACGAAAACGATACGAACGCGACACGGAGGCGACACGAAAGCGACAACAAGGCGACACGCGACAAGAAACCGACACGAAAGCGACAAAAACGCGACACGGAGGCGACACGCGACACGAAAACGATACGAACGCTACACGGAGGCTACACGAAAGCGACACGAGAGCGACAACAAGGCGACACTTGACAAGAAACCGACACGAAAGCGACAAGAACGAGACACGGAGGCGACACGCGACACGAAAACGATAGGTAAACGACACGGAGGAGACACGAAAGCGACAAGAACTTGACACGGAGGCGACACGCGACACGAAAACGATACGAACGCGACACGGAGGCGACACGAAAGCGACACGAGAGCGACAACAAAGCGACACGCGACAAGAAAAAGAAACGAAAACCACAGGAACGCGACGCGATGGCGACAAGAAAGCGACACGAAAGCGACAAGAACGCGACACGGAGGCGACACGAAAGCGACAAAAACGCGACACGGAGGCGACACGCGACACGAAAACGATACGAACGGTACACGGAGGCCACACGAAAGCGACACGAGAGCGACAACAAGGCGACACTTGACAAGAAACCGACACGAAAGCGACAAGAACGAGACACGGAGGCAACACGCGACACGAAAACGATAGGTACGCGACACGGAGGAGACACGAAAGCGACAAGAACTTGACAAGGAGGCGACACGCGACACGAAAGCGACACATATGCGACAAGAACATGACACGAAAGCGTCACGAAAGCGACAAGAACGCGACACGGAGGCGACACGCGGCACGAAAACGATACGAACGCGACACGGAGGCGACACGAAAGCGACACGAGAGCGACAAGAATGTGACACGGAGGCGACACGAAAGCGACACGAAAGCGACAAGAATGTGACACGGAGGCGACACGCAACACGAAAGCGACAAGAACGACGCGACACGAAAACGCCACGAAAGCGACAAGAACGCGACACGGAGGCGACACGAAAGCGACAAGAACGCGACACGGAGGCGACTCGCGACACGAAAACGAAAGGTATTCGACACGGAGGAGACTCGAAAGCGACAAGAACTTGACACGGAGACGACACGCGACACGAAAGCGACACGAAAGCGACAAGAACGACGCGACACGAAAGCGACACGAGAGCGACAACAAGGCGACACGCGACAAGAAACCGAAACGATAACCACAGAAACGCGACGCGATGGCGACAAGAAAGCGACACGAAAACGCCACGAAAGCGACAAGAACGCGACACGGAGGCGACACGAAAGCGACAAGAACGCGACACGGAGGCGACTCGCCTCACGAAAACGAAAGGTATTCGACACGGAGGAGACTCGAAAGCGACAAGAACTTGACACGGAGACGACACGCGACAAGAAAGCGACACGAAAGCGACAAGAACGCGACACGGAGGCGACACGAAAACGCCACGAAAGCTACATAAACGCGACACGAAAGCGACACG
Organism: Lepisma saccharinum; assembly: GCF_977018435.1. Taxonomy (NCBI): domain Eukaryota; kingdom Metazoa; phylum Arthropoda; class Insecta; order Zygentoma; family Lepismatidae; genus Lepisma; species Lepisma saccharinum. The sequence goes on from NC_139231.1 coordinate 139,861,708, forward strand.
AAAGCGACAAGAACGCGACACGGAGGCGACACGAAAGCGACAAGAACGAGACACGGAGGCGACACGCGACAAGAAACCGACACGAAAGCGACAAAAACGCGACACGGAGGCGACACGGAAGCGACGTGAAAACGATACGAACGCGACACGGAGGCGACACGAAAGCGACACGAAAGCGACATGAACTCAACACGAGAGCGACGCGATGGCGACAAGAAAGCGACACGAAAGCGACAAGAACGCTACACGGAGGCAACACGCGACACGAAAACGCCACGAGAGCTACATGAACGCGACACGAAAGCTACACGAAAGCGACAGGAACGCGAAACGAAAGCGACAAGAACGCGACACGGAGGCGACACGCGACACGAAAGCGACAAGAACGCGACACAGAGGGGACACGCGACACGAAAACGACACGGACTCGACACGGAGGCAACACGAAAGCGACACGGAAAAGACGTGTAAGCAACACGGAAGCTTAAAGTAATCGACACGGAGGCGATTACAACGCGACAAGAACGCGACACGAAAGCGACAAGAACGTGAAACGGAGGCGACACGCGACACGAAAGCGACTACAACGCGACAAGAACGCGACACGAAAGCAACACGAACGTGACACGGAGGCGATACGCGACACGAAACCGACACGAAAGCGACAAGAACGAAACACGAAAGCGATACGAAAGCGATAAGAACGCGACACGGAGGCGACACGCGACACGAAAACGATACGAACGCGACACGGAGGCGACACGAAAGCGACAAGAACGCGACACGGAGGCGACACGCGACACGAAAACAATAGGTACGCGACACTGAGGCGACACGAAAGTGACAAGAACTTGACAGGGAAGCGACACGCGACACGAAAGCGACACATATGCGACAAGAACGCGACACGTAAGCGACACGAAAGCGACAAGAACGCGACACGGAAACGACACGCGACACGAAAACGATACGAACGCGACACGGAGGCGACACGAAAGCGACAAGAACTTGACACGGAGGCGACACGAAAGCGACACATATGCGACAAGAACGAGACACGGAGGCGACACGCGACACGAAAACGACACGAAAGCGACAAGAACGCGACACGAAAGCGACACGAAAAAGATACGAACGCGACACGGAGGCGACACGAAAGCACCAAGAACTCAACACGAGAGCGACGCGATGGCGACAAGAAAGCGACACGAAAGCGACAAGAACGCGACACGGAGGCCACACGCGACACGAAAACGTCACGAAAGCTACATGAACGCGACACGAAAGCGACACGAAAGCGACAAGAACGCGACACGGAGGCGACACGAAAGCGACAAGAACGCGACACGGAGGCGACTCGCGACACGAAAACGAAAGGTATTCGACACGGAGGAGACTCGAAAGCGACAAGAACTTGACACGGAGACGACACGCGACACGAGAACGACACGAAAGCGACAAGAACGACGCGACACGAAAGCGACACGAGAGCGACAACAAGGCGACACGCGACAAGAAACCGAAACGAAAACCACAGAAACGCGACGCGATGGCGACAAGAAAGCGACACGAAAGCGACAAGAACGCGACACGGAGGCGACACGAAAACGCCACGAAAGCTACATAAACGCGACACGAAAACGACACGAAATCAACAAGAACGCGACACGGAGGCGACACGGAGGCGACACGCGACACGAAAAAGATAGGTACGCGACACGGAGGCGACACGAAAGCGACAAGAAGTTGACACGGAGGCGACACGCGACACGAAAGCGACACATATGCGACAAGAACGCGACACGAAAGCGACACGAAAGCGACAAGAACGCGACACGGAGGCGACACGCGACACGAAAACGATACGAACGCTACACGGAGGCTACACGAAAGCGACACGAGAGCGACAACAAGGCGACACGCGACAAGAAACCGACATGAAAGCGACAAGAACGAGACACGGAGGCGACACGCGACACGAAAACGATACGAACGCGACACGGAGGCGACACGAAAGCGACAAGAACGCGACACGGAGGCGACACGCGACACGAAAACGATAGGTACGCGACACTGAGGCGACACGAAAGCGACAAGAACTTGACAGGGATGCGACACGCGACACGAAAGCGACACATATGCGACAAGAACGCGACACGTAAGCGACACGAAAGCGACAAGAACGCGACACGGAGGCGACACGTGACACGAAAACGATACGAACGCGACACGGAGGCTACACGAAAGCGACACGAGAGCGACAACAAGGCGACACGCGACAAGAAACCGACACGAAAGCCACAATAACGCGACACGGAGGCGACACGAAAGCGACAAGAACGCAACACGGAGGCGACACGCGACACGAAAGCGACACGAAAGCGAGAAGAACGCAACACGAGAGTTACACGAAAGCGACAAGAACGCGACATAGAGGCGATACGCGACAAGAAAACGACACGAAAGCGACAAGAACGCGAATCGATTCGACACGAAAGCGACAAGAACGCGACACGGAGGCGACACGCGACACGAAAGCGACAAGAACGCGACACAAAGGCGACACGCGACACGAAAACGACACGAACGCGACACGGAGGCGACACGAAAGCGACACGGAAGCGACGTGTAAGTGACACATAAGCTTGAAGTAAGCGACACGGAGGCGACACGCGACACGAAAGCGACTACAACGCGACAAGAACGCGACACGAAAGAGACAAGAACGTGACACGGAGGCGACACGCGACACGAAAGCAACTACAACGCGACAAGAACGCGACACGAAAGAAACACGAACGTGACACGGAGGCGATACGCGACACGAAACCGACACGAAAGCGACAAGAACGAGAAACGAAAGCGATACGAAAGCGACAAGAACGCGACACGGAGGCGACACGCGACACGAAAACGATACGAACGCTACACGGAGGCAACACGAAAGCGACACGAGAGCGACAACAAGGCGACACTTGACAAGAAACCGACATGAAAGCGACAAGAACGAGACACGGAGGCGACACGCGACACGAAAACAATACGAACGCGACACGGAGGCTACACGAAAGCGACACGAGAGCGACAACAAGGCGACATTTGACAAGAAACCGACACGAAAGCGACAAGAACGAGACACGGAGGCGACACGCGACACGAAATCGACACAAAAGCGACAAGAACGAGACACGGAGGCGACACGCGACACGAAAACGATACGAACGCAACACTGAGGCTACACGAAAGCGACACGAGAGTGACAACAAGGCGACATTTGACAAGAAACCGACACGAAAGCGACAAGAACGAGACACGGATGCGACACGCGACACGAAAACGATAGGTAAACGACACGGAGGAGACACGAAAGCGACAAGAACTTGACACGGAGGCGACACGCGACACGAAAACGATACGAACGCGACACGGAGGCGACACGAAAGCGACACGAGAGCGACAACAAGGCGACACGCGACAAGAAAAAGAAACGAAAACCACAGGAACGCGACGCGATGGCGACAAGAAAGCGACACGAAAGCGACAAGAACGCGACACGGAGGCGACACGAAAACGCCACGAAAGCTACATAAACGCGACACGAAAGCGACACGAAAGCGACAAGAACGCTACACGGAGGCGACACGAAAGCGACAAAAACGCGACACGGAGGCGACACGCGACACGAAAACGATACGAACGGTACACGGAGGCCACACGAAAGCGACACGAGAGCGACAACAAGGCGACACGCGACAAGAAACCGACACGAAAGGGACAAGAACGAGACACGGAGGCAACACGCGACACGAAAACGACACGAACGCAACACGGAGGCGACACGAAAGCGACACGGAAGAGACGTGTAAGCGACACGGAAGCTTAAAATAAGCGACACGGAGGCGACACGCGACACGAAAGCGACTACAGCGCGACAAGAACGCGACACGAAAGCGACAAGAACGTGACACGGAGGCGACACGCGACACGAAAGCGACTACAGCGCGACAAGAACGCGACACGAAAGCGACAAGAACGTGACACGGAGGCGACACGCGACACGAAAGCGACTACAACGCGACAAGAACGCGACACGAAAGCAACACGAACATGACACGGAGGCGATACGCGACACGAAACCGACACGAAAGCAACAAGAACGAGACACGAAAGCGATACGAAAGCGACAAGAACGCGACACGGAGGCGACACGCGACACGAAAACGATACGAACGCGACACGGAGGCGACACGAAAGCGACACGAAAGCGACATGAACTCAACACGAGAGCGACGCGATGGCGACAAGAAAGCGACACGAAAGCGAAAAGAACGCGACACGGAGGCGACACGCGACACGAAAACGCCACGAGAGGTACTTGAACGCGACACGAAAGCTACACGCGACACGAAAGCGACACGAAAGCGACAAGAACGCAACACGAGAGTTACACGAAAGCGACAAGAACGCGACATACAGTCGATACGCGACACGAAAACGACACGAAAGCGACAAGAACGCGACACGGAGGCGACACGCGACACGAAAGCGACAAGAACGCGACACAGAGGCGACACGCGACACGAAAACGACACGAACGCGACACGGAGGCGACACGAAAGCGACACGGAAGCGACGTGTAAGCGACACATAAGCTTAAAGTAAGCGACACGGAGGCGACACGCGACACGAAAGCGACTACAACGCGACAAGAACGCGACACGAAAGCGACAAGAACGTGACACGGAGGCGACACGCGACACGAAAGCAACTACAACGCGACAAGAACGCGACACGAAAGCAACACGAACGTGACACGGAGGCGATACGCGACACGAAACCGACACGAAAGCGACAAGAACGAGAAACGAAAGCGATACGAAAGCGACAAGAACGCGACACGGAGGCGACACGCGACACGAAAACGCCACGAAAGCTACATAAACGCGACACGAAAGCGACACGAAAGCGACAATAACGCGACACGGAGGCGACACGAAAGCGACAAGAACGCAACACGGAGGCGACACGCGACACGAAAGCGAGAAGAACGCAACACGAGAGTTACACGAAAGCGACAAGAACGCGACATAGAGGCGATACGCGACAAGAAAACGACACGAAAGCGAGAAGAACGCGAATCGATTCGACACGAAAGCGACAAGAACGCGACACGGAGGCGACACGCGACACGAAAGCGACAAAAACGCGACACAGAGGCGACACGCGACACGAAAACGACACGAACGCGACACGGAGGCGACACGAAAGCGACACGGAAGAGACGTGTAAGCGACACGGAAGCTTAAAGTAAGCGACACGGAGGCGACACGCAACACGAAAGCGACTACAGCGCGACAAGAACGCGACACGAAAGCGACAAGAACGTGACACGGAGGCGACACGCGACACGAAAGCGACTACAACGCGACAAGAACGCGACACGAAAGCAACACGAACGTGACACGGAGGCGATACGCGACACGAAAACGATACGAACGCAACACGGAGGCGACACGAAAGCGACACGAAAGCGACATGAACTCAACACGAGAGCGACGCGATGGCGACAAGAAAGCGACACGAAAGCGACAAGAACGCTACACGGAGGCGACACGCGACACGAAAACGCCACGAGAGCTACATGAACGCGACACGAAAGCTACACGAAAGCGACAGGAACGCGAAACGAAAGCGACAAGAACGCGACACGGAGGCGACACGCGACACGAAAGCGACAAGAACGCGACACAGAGGGGACACGCGACACGAAAACGACACGAACTCGACACGGAGGCAACACGAAAGCGACACGGAAAAGACGTGTAAGCAACACGGAAGCTTAAAGTAATCGACACGGAGGCGACACGCGACACGAAAGCGACTACAACGCGACATAGAGGCGATACGCGACACGAAAACGACACGAAAGCGACAAGAACGCGACACGGAGGCGACACGCGACACGAAAGCGACAAGAACGCGACAAGAACGCAACACGAGAGTTACACGAAAGCGACAAGAACGCGACATAGAGGCGATACGCGACACGAAAACGACACGAAAGCGAAAAGAACGCGACACGGAGGCGACACGCGACACGAAAGCGTCAAGAACGCGACACAAAGGCGACACGCGACACGAAAACGACACGAACGCGACACGGAGGCGACACGAAAGCGACACGGAAGCGACAAGAACGCGACACGAAAGCGACACGAAAGCGACAAGAACGCGACAAGAACGCGACACGAAAGCGACTACAACGTGACAAGAACGCGACACGGAGGCGACACGAAAGCGACACGAAAGCTAAAAGAACGCAACACGAGAGCGACAAAAAAGCGACAAGAACGCGACACGGAGGCGACACGCGACACGAAAACGACACGAAAGCGACAAGAACGCGACACGAAAGCGACACGAAAGCGACAAGAACGCGACACGGAGGCGACACGCTACACGAAAACGATACGAACGCGACACGGAGGCGACACGAAAGCGACAACAAGGCGACACGCGACAAGAAACCGACACGAAAGCGACAAAAACGCGACACGGAGGCGACACGCGACACGAAAACGATACGAACGCTACACGGAGGCTACACGAAAGCGACACGAGAGCGACAACAAGGCGACACTTGACAAGAAACCGACACGAAAGCGACAAGAACGAGACACGGAGGCGACACGCGACACGAAAACGATAGGTAAACGACACGGAGGAGACACGAAAGCGACAAGAACTTGACACGGAGGCGACACGCGACACGAAAACGATACGAACGCGACACGAAAGCGACACGAGAGCGACAACAAAGCGACACGCGACAAGAAAAAGAAACGAAAACCACAGGAACGCGACGCGATGGCGACAAGAAAGCGACACGAAAGCGACAAGAACGCGACACGGAGGCGACACGAAAGCGACAAAAACGCGACACGGAGGCGACACGCGGCACGAAAACGATACGAACGGTACACGGAGGCCACACGAAAGCGACACGAGAGCGACAACAAGGCGACACTTGACAAGAAACCGACACGAAAGCGACAAGAACGAGACACGGAGGCAACACGCGACACGAAAACGATAGGTACGCGACACGGAGGAGACACGAAAGCGACAAGAACTTGACAAGGAGGCGACACGCGACACGAAAGCGACACATATGCGACAAGAACATGACACGAAAGCGTCACGAAAGCGACAAGAACGCGACACGGAGGCGACACGCGGCACGAAAACGATACGAACGCGACACGGAGGCGACACGAAAGCGACACGAGAGCGACAAGAATGTGACACGGAGGCGACACGAAGGCGACACGAAAGCGACAAGAATGCGACACGGAGGCGACACGCAACACGAAAGCGACAAGAACGACGCGACACGAAAACGCCACGAAAGCGACAAGAACGCGACACGGAGGCGACACGAAAGCGACAAGAACGCGACACGGAGGCGACTCGCGACACGAAAACGAAAGGTATTCGACACGGAGGAGGCTCGAAAGCGACAAGAACTTGACACGGAGACGACACGCGACACGAAAGCGACACGAAAGCGACAAGAACGACGCGACACGAAAGCGACACGAGAGCGACAACAAGGCGACACGCGACAAGAAACCGAAACGATAACCACAGAAACGCGACGCGATGGCGACAAGAAAGCGACACGAAAACGCCACGAAAGCGACAAGAACGCGACACGGAGGCGACACGAAAGCGACAAGAACGCGACACGGAGGCGACTCGCGACACGAAAACGAAAGGTATTCGACACGGAGGAGACTCGAAAGCGACAAGAACTTGACACGGAGACGACACGCGACAAGAAAGCGACACGAAAGCGACAAGAACGCGACACGGAGGCGACACGAAAACGCCACGAAAGCTACATAAACGCGACACGAAAGCGACACGAAAGCGACAAGAACGCGACACGGAGGCGACACGAAAGCGACAAGAACGAGACACGGAGGCGACACGCGACAAGAAACCGACACGAAAGCGACAAAAACGCGACACGGAGGCGACACGGAAGCGACGTGAAAACGATACGAACGCGACACGGAGGCGACACGAAAGCGACACGAAAGCGACATGAACTCAACACGAGAGCGACGCGATGGCGACAAGAAAGCGACACGAAAGCGACAAGAACGCTACACGGAGGCAACACGCGACACGAAAACGCCACGAGAGCTACATGAACGCGACACGAAAGCTACACGAAAGCGACAGGAACGCGACACGAAAGCGACAAAAACGCGACACGGAGGCGACACGCGACACGAAAACGATACGAACGGTACACGGAGGCCACACGAAAGCGACACGAGAGCGACAACAAGGCGACACTTGACAAGAAACCGACACGAAAGCGACAAGAACGAGACACGGAGGCAACACGCGACACGAAAACGATAGGTACGCGACACGGAGGAGACACGAAAGCGACAAGAACTTGACAAGGAGGCGACACGCGACACGAAAGCGACACATATGCGACAAGAACATGACACGAAAGCGTCACGAAAGCGACAAGAACGCGACACGGAGGCGACACGAAAGCGACAAGAACGCGACACGGAGGCGACTCGCGACACGAAAACGAAAGGTATTCGACACGGAGGAGACTCGAAAGCGACAAGAACTTGACACGGAGACGACACGCGACACGAAAGCGACACGAAAGCGACAAGAACGACGCGACACGAAAGCGACACGAGAGCGACAACAAGGCGACACGCGACAAGAAACCGAAACGATAACCACAGAAACGCGACGCGATGGCGACAAGAAAGCGACACGAAAACGCCACGAAAGCGACAAGAACGCGACACGGAGGCGACACGAAAGCGACAAGAACGCGACACGGAGGCGACTCGCGACACGAAAACGAAAGGTATTCTACACGGAGGAGACTCGAAAGCGACAAGAACTTGACACGGAGACGACACGCGACAAGAAAGCGACACGAAAGCGACAAGAACGCGACACGGAGGCGACACGAAAACGCCACGAAAGCTACATAAACGCGACACGAAAGCGACACGAAAACGATAGGTACGCGACACTGAGGCGACACGAAAGCGACAAGAACTTGACAGGGAAGCGACACGCGACACGAAAGCGACACATATGCGACAAGAACGCGACACGTAAGCGACACGAAAGCGACAAGAACGCGACACGGAGGCGACACGTGACACGAAAACGATACGAACGCGACACGGAGGCTACACGAAAGCGACACGAGAGCGACAACAAGGCGACACGCGACAAGAAACCGACACGAAAGCCACAAGAACGCGACACGGAGGCGACACGAAAGCGACACAAAAGCGACAAGAATGGGACACGGAGGCGACACGAAAGCGACAAGAACGACGCGACACGAAAACGCCACGAAAGCTACATAAACGCGACACGAAAGCGACACGAAAGCGACACGAAAGCGACAATAACGCGACACGGAGGCGACACGCGACACAAAAACAATAGGTACGCGACTTTGAGGAGACACGAAAGCGACGCGATGGCGACAAGAAAGCGACACGAAAGCGACAAGAACGCGACACGGAGGCCACACGCGACACGAAAACGACACGAAAGCGACAAGAACGCGACACGAAAGCGACACGAAAGCGACAAGAACGCGTCACGGAGGCGACACGCGACACGAAAAAGATACGAACGCGACACGGAGGCGACACGAAAGCGCCAAGAACTCAACACGAGAGCGACGCGATGGCGACAAGAAAGCGACACGAAAGCGACAAGAACGCGACACGGAGGCCACACGCGACACGAAAACGTCACGAAAGCTACATGAACGCGACACAAAAGCGACAAGAAAGCGACAAGAACGCGACACGGAGGCGACACGAAAGCGACAAAAACGCGACACGGAGGCGACACGCGGCACGAAAACGATACGAACGCTACACGGAGGCTACACGAAAGCGACACGAGAGCGACAACAAGGCGACACTTGACAAGAAACCGACACGAAAGCGACAAGAACGAGACACGGAGGCGACACGCGACACAAAAACGATAGGTACGCGACACGGAGGAGACACGAAAGCGACAAGAACTTGACACGGAGACGACACGCGACACGAAAGCGACACATATGCGACAAGAACGTGACACGAAAGCGTCACGAAAGCGACAAGAACGCGACACGGAGGCGACACGAGAGGGACAACAAGGCGACACGTGACAAGAAACCGACACGAAAGCGACAAGAACGAGACACGGAGGCGACACGCGACACGAAATCGATACGAACGCGACACGGAGGCGACACGAAAGCGACACGAGAGCGACAACAAGGCGACACTTGACAAGAAACCGACACGAAAGAGACAAGAACGAGACACGGAGGCGACACTCGACACGAAAACGATAGGTACGCGACACGGAGGAGACACGAAAGCGACAAGAACTTGACATGGAGACGACACGCGACACGAAAGCGACACATATGCGACAAGAACGTGACACGAAAGCGTCACGAAAGCGACAAGAACGCGACACGAAAGCGACACGAAAGCGACAAGAACGCGACAAGAACGCGACACGAAAGCGACTACAACGTGACAAGAACGCGACACGGAGGCGACACGAAAGCGACACGAAAGCTACAAGAACGCAACACGAGAGCGACAAAAAAGCGACAAGAACGCGACACGGAGGCGACACGCGACACGAAAACGACACGAAAGCGACAAGAACGCGACACGTAGGCGACACGCGACACGAAAGCGACACGAAAGCGACAAGAACGCGACACGAAAGCGACACGAAAGCGACAAGAACGCGACACGGAGGCGACACGCTACACGAAAACGATACGAACGCTACACGGAGGCTACACGAAAGCGACACGAGAGCGACAACAAGGCGACACTTGACAAGAAACCGACACGAAAGCGACAAGAACGAGACACGGAGGCGACACGCGACACGAAAACGATAGGTAAACGACACGGAGGAGACACGAAAGCGACAAGAACTTGACACGGAGGCGACACGCGACACGAAAACGATACGAACGCGACACGGAGGCGACACGAAAGCGACACGAGAGCGACAACAAAGCGACACGCGACAAGAAAAAGAAACGAAAACCACAGGAACGCGACGCGATGGCGACAAGAAAGCGACACGAAAGCGACAAGAACGCGACACGGAGGCGACACGAAAGCGACAAAAACGCGACACGGAGGCGACACGCGACACGAAAACGATACGAACGGTACACGGAGGCCACACGAAAGCGACACGAGAGCGACAACAAGGCGACACTTGACAAGAAACCGACACGAAAGCGACAAGAACGAGACACGGAGGCAACACGCGACACGAAAACGATAGGTACGCGACACGGAGGAGACACGAAAGCGACAAGAACTTGACAAGGAGGCGACACGCGACACGAAAGCGACACATATGCGACAAGAACATGACACGAAAGCGTCACGAAAGCGACAAGAACGCGACACGGAGGCGACACGCGGCACGAAAACGATACGAACGCGACACGGAGGCGACACGAAAGCGACACGAGAGCGACAAGAATGTGACACGGAGGCGACACGAAAGCGACACGAAAGCGACAAGAATGTGACACGGAGGCGACACGCAACACGAAAGCGACAAGAACGACGCGACACGAAAACGCCACGAAAGCGACAAGAACGCGACACGGAGGCGACACGAAAGCGAAAAGAACGCGACACGGAGGCGACTCGCGACACGAAAACGAAAGGTATTCGACACGGAGGAGACTCGAAAGCGACAAGAACTTGACACGGAGACGACACGCGACACGAAAGCGACACGAAAGCGACAAGAACGACGCGACACGAAAGCGACACGAGAGCGACAACAAGGCGACACGCGACAAGAAACCGAAACGATAACCACAGAAACGCGACGCGATGGCGACAAGAAAGCGACACGAAAACGCCACGAAAGCGACAAGAACGCGACACGGAGGCGACACGAAAGCGACAAGAACGCGACACGGAGGCGACTCGCGACACGAAAACGAAAGGTATTCGACACGGAGGAGACTCGAAAGCGACAAGAACTTGACACGGAGACGACACGCGACAAGAAAGCGACACGAAAGCGACAAGAACGCGACACGGAGGCGACACGAAAACGCCACGAAAGCTACATAAACGCGACACGAAAGCGACACGAAAGCGACAAGAACGCGACACGGAGGCGACACGAAAGCGACAAGAACGAGACACGGAGGCGACACGCGACAAGAAACCGACACGAAAGCGACAAAAACGCGACACGGAGGCGACACGGAAGCGACGTGAAAACGATACGAACGCGACACGGAGGCGACACGAAAGCGACATGAACTCAACACGAGAGCGACGCGATGGCGACAAGAAAGCGACACGAAAGCGACAAGAACGCTACACGGAGGCAACACGCGACACGAAAACGCCACGAGAGCTACATGAACGCGACACGAAAGCTACACGAAAGCGACAGGAACGCGAAACGAAAGCGACAAGAACGCGACACGGAGGCGACACGCGACACGAAAGCGACAAGAACGCGACACAGAGGGGACACGCGACACGAAAACGACACGGACTCGACACGGAGGCAACACGAAAGCGACACGGAAAAGACGTGTAAGCAACACGGAAGCTTAAAGTAATCGACACGGAGGCGACACGCGACACGAAAGCGACTACAACGCGACAAGAACGCGACACGAAAGCGACAAGAACGTGACACGGAGGCGACAGGCGACACGAAAGCGACTACAACGCGACAAGAACGCGACACGAAAGCAACACGAACGTGACACGGAGGCGATACGCGACACGAAACCGACACGAAAGCGACAAGAACGAAACACGAAAGCGATACGAAAGCGATAAGAACGCGACACGGAGGCGACACGCGACACGAAAACGATACGAACGCGACACGGAGGCGACACGAAAGCGACAAGAACGCGACACGGAGGCGACACGCGACACGAAAACAATAGGTACGCGACACTGAGGCGACACGAAAGTGACAAGAACTTGACAGGGAAGCGACACGCGACACGAAAGCGACACATATGCGACAAGAACGCGACACGTAAGCGACACGAAAGCGACAAGAACGCGACACGGAAACGACACGCGACACGAAAGCGACACATATGCGACAAGAACGTGACACGAAAGCGTCACGAAAGCGACAAGAACGCGACACGGAGGCGACACGAGAGGGACAACAAGGCGACACGTGACAAGAAACCGACACGAAAGCGACAAGAACGAGACACGGAGGCGACACGCGACACGAAATCGATAGGTACGCGACACGGAGGAGACACGAAAGCGACAAGAACTTGACACGGAGACGACACGCGACACGAAAGCGACACATATGCGACAAGAACGTGACACGAAAGCGTCACGAAAGCGACAAGAACGCGACACGGAGGCGACACGAGAGGGACAACAAGGCGACACGTGACAAGAAACCGACACGAAAGCGACAAGAACGAGACACGGAGGCGACACGCGACACGAAATCGATACGAACGCGACACGTAGGCGACACGAAAGCGACACGAGAGCGACAACAAGGCGACACTTGACAAGAAACCGACACGAAAGAGACAAGAACGAGACACGGAGGCGACACTCGACACGAAAACGATAGGTACGCGACACGGAGGAGACACGAAAGCGACAAGAACTTGACATGGAGACGACACGCGACACGAAAGCGACACATATGCGACAAGAACGTGACACGAAAGCGTCACGAAAGCGACAAGAACGCGACACGAAAGCGACACGAAAGCGACAAGAACGCGACAAGAACGCGACACGAAAGCGACTACAACGTGACAAGAACGCGACACGGAGGCGACACGAAAGCGACACGAAAGCTACAAGAACGCAACACGAGAGCGACAAAAAAGCGACAAGAACGCGACACGGAGGCGACACGCGACACGAAAACGACACGAAAGCGACACGAAAGCGACAAGAACGCGACACGTAGGCGACACGCGACACGAAAGCGACACGAAAGCGACAAGAACGCGACACGAAAGCGACACGAAAGCGACAAGAACGCGACACGGAGGCGACACGCTACACGAAAACGATACGAACGCGACACGGAGGCGACACGAAAGCGACAACAAGGCGACACGCGACAAGAAACCGACACGAAAGCGACAAAAACGCGACACGGAGGCGACACGCGACACGAAAACGATACGAACGCTACACGGAGGCTACACGAAAGCGACACGAGAGCGACAACAAGGCGACACTTGACAAGAAACCGACACGAAAGCGACAAGAACGAGACACGGAGGCGACACGCGACACGAAAACGATAGGTAAACGACACGGAGGAGACACGAAAGCGACAAGAACTTGACACGGAGGCGACACGCGACACGAAAACGATACGAACGCGACACGGAGGCGACACGAAAGCGACACGAGAGCGACAACAAAGCGACACGCGACAAGAAAAAGAAACGAAAACCACAGGAACGCGACGCGATGGCGACAAGAAAGCGACACGAAAGCGACAAGAACGCGACACGGAGGCGACACGAAAGCGACAAAAACGCGACACGGAGGCGACACGCGACACGAAAACGATACGAACGGTACACGGAGGCCACACGAAAGCGACACGAGAGCGACAACAAGGCGTGACTTGACAAGAAACCGACACGAAAGCGACAAGAACGAGACACGGAGGCAACACGCGACACGAAAACGAAAGGTATTCGACACGGAGGAGACTCGAAAGCGACAAGAACTTGACACGGAGACGACACGAGACAAGAAAGCGACACGAAAGCGACAAGAACGCGACACGGAGGCGACACGAAAACGCCACGAAAGCTACATAAACGCGACACGAAAGCGACACGAAAGCGACAAGAACGCGACACGGAGGCGACACGAAAGCGACAAGAACGAGACACGGAGGCGACACGCGACAAGAAACCGACACGAAAGCGACAAAAACGCGACACGGAGGCGACACGGAAGCGACGTGAAAACGATACGAACGCGACACGGAGGCGACACGAAAGCGACACGAAAGCGACATGAACTCAACACGAGAGCGACGCGATGGCGACAAGAAAGCGACACGAAAGCGACAAGAACGCTACACGGAGGCAACACGCGACACGAAAACGCCACGAGAGCTACATGAACGCGACACGAAAGCTACACGAAAGCGACTGGAACGCGAAACGAAAGCGACAAGAACGCGACACGGAGGCGACACGCGACACGAAAGCGACAAGAACGCGACACAGAGGGGACACGCGACACGAAAACGACACGGACTCGACACGGAGGCAACACGAAAGCGACACGGAAAAGACGTGTAAGCAACACGGAAGCTTAAAGTAATCGACACGGAGGCGATTACAACGCGACAAGAACGCGACACGAAAGCGACAAGAACGTGAAACGGAGGCGACACGCGACACGAAAGCGACTACAACGCGACAAGAACGCGACACGAAAGCAACACGAACGTGACACGGAGGCGATACGCGACACGAAACCGACACGAAAGCGACAAGAACGAAACACGAAAGCGATACGAAAGCGATAAGAACGCGACACGGAGGCGACACGCGACACGAAAACGATACGAACGCGACACGGAGGCGACACGAAAGCGACAAGAACGCGACACGGAGGCGACACGCGACACGAAAACAATAGGTACGCGACACTGAGGCGACACGAAAGTGACAAGAACTTGACAGGGAAGCGACACGCGACACGAAAGCGACACATATGCGACAAGAACGCGACACGTAAGCGACACGAAAGCGACAAGAACGCGACACGGAAACGACACGCGACACGAAAACGATACGAACGCGACACGGAGGCGACACGAAAGCGACAAGAACTTGACACGGAGGCGACACGAAAGCGACACATATGCGACAAGAACGAGACACGGAGGCGACACGCGACACGAAAACGACACGAAAGCGACAAGAACGCGACACGAAAGCGACACGAAAAAGATACGAACGCGACACGGAGGCGACACGAAAGCACCAAGAACTCAACACGAGAGCGACGCGATGGCGACAAGAAAGCGACACGAAAGCGACAAGAACGCGACACGGAGGCCACACGCGACACGAAAACGTCACGAAAGCTACATGAACGCGACACGAAAGCGACACGAAAGCGACAAGAACGCGACACGGAGGCGACACGAAAGCGACAAGAACGCGACACGGAGGCGACTCGCGACACGAAAACGAAAGGTATTCGACACGGAGGAGACTCGAAAGCGACAAGAACTTGACACGGAGACGACACGCGACACGAGAACGACACGAAAGCGACAAGAACGACGCGACACGAAAGCGACACGAGAGCGACAACAAGGCGACACGCGACAAGAAACCGAAACGAAAACCACAGAAACGCGACGCGATGGCGACAAGAAAGCGACACGAAAGCGACAAGAACGCGACACGGAGGCGACACGAAAACGCCACGAAAGCTACATAAACGCGACACGAAAACGACACGAAATCGACAAGAACGCGACACGGAGGCGACACGGAGGCGACACGCGACACGAAAAAGATAGGTACGCGACACGGAGGCGACACGAAAGCGACAAGAAGTTGACACGGAGGCGACACGCGACACGAAAGCGACAAGAACGCGACACGGAGGCGACACGCGACACGAAAACGATACGAACGCTACACGGAGGCTACACGAAAGCGACACGAGAGCGACAACAAGGCGACACGCGACAAGAAACCGACATGAAAGCGACAAGAACGAGACACGGAGGCGACACGCGACACGAAAACGATACGAACGCGACACGGAGGCGACACGAAAGCGACAAGAACGCGACACGGAGGCGACACGCGACACGAAAACGATAGGTACGCGACACTGAGGCGACACGAAAGCGACAAGAACTTGACAGGGATGCGACACGCGACACGAAAGCGACACATATGCGACAAGAACGCGACACGTAAGCGACACGAAAGCGACAAGAACGCGACACGGAGGCGACACGTGACACGAAAACGATACGAACGCGACACGGAGGCTACACGAAAGCGACACGAGAGCGACAACAAGGCGACACGCGACAAGAAACCGACACGAAAGCCACAATAACGCGACACGGAGGCGACACGAAAGCGACAAGAACGCAACACGGAGGCGACACGCGACACGAAAGCGACACGAAAGCGAGAAGAACGCAACACGAGAGTTACACGAAAGCGACAAGAACGCGACATAGAGGCGATACGCGACAAGAAAACGACACGAAAGCGACAAGAACGCGAATCGATTCGACACGAAAGCGACAAGAACGCGACACGGAGGCGACACGCGACACGAAAGCGACAAGAACGCGACACAAAGGCGACACGCGACACGAAAACGACACGAACGCGACACGGAGGCGACACGAAAGCGACACGGAAGCGACGTGTAAGTGACACATAAGCTTGAAGTAAGCGACACGGAGGCGACACGCGACACGAAAGCGACTACAACGCGACAAGAACGCGACACGAAAGAGACAAGAACGTGACACGGAGGCGACACGCGACACGAAAGCAACTACAACGCGACAAGAACGCGACACGAAAGAAACACGAACGTGACACGGAGGCGATACGCGACACGAAACCGACACGAAAGCGACAAGAACGAGAAACGAAAGCGATACGAAAGCGACAAGAACGCGACACGGAGGCGACACGCGACACGAAAACGATACGAACGCTACACGGAGGCAACACGAAAGCGACACGAGAGCGACAACAAGGCGACACTTGACAAGAAACCGACATGAAAGCGACAAGAACGAGACACGGAGGCGACACGCGACACGAAAACAATACGAACGCGACACGGAGGCTACACGAAAGCGACACGAGAGCGACAACAAGGCGACATTTGACAAGAAACCGACACGAAAGCGACAAGAACGAGACACGGAGGCGACACGCGACACGAAATCGACACAAAAGCGACAAGAACGAGACACGGAGGCGACACGCGACACGAAAACGATACGAACGCAACACTGAGGCTACACGAAAGCGACACGAGAGCGACAACAAGGCGACATTTGACAAGAAACCGACACGAAAGCGACAAGAACGAGACACGGATGCGACACGCGACACGAAAACGATAGGTAAACGACACGGAGGAGACACGAAAGCGACAAGAACTTGACACGGAGGCGACACGCGACACGAAAACGATACGAACGCGACACGGAGGCGACACGAAAGCGACACGAGAGCGACAACAAGGCGACACGCGACAAGAAAAAGAAACGAAAACCACAGGAACGCGACGCGATGGCGACAAGAAAGCGACACGAAAGCGACAAGAACGCGACACGGAGGCGACACGAAAACGCCACGAAAGCTACATAAACGCGACACGAAAGCGACACGAAAGCGACAAGAACGCTACACGGAGGCGACACGAAAGCGACAAAAACGCGACACGGAGGCGACACGCGACACGAAAACGATACGAACGGTACACGGAGGCCACACGAAAGCGACACGAGAGCGACAACAAGGCGACACGCGACAAGAAACCGACACGAAAGGGACAAGAACGAGACACGGAGGCAACACGCGACACGAAAACGACACGAACGCAACACGGAGGCGACACGAAAGCGACACGGAAGAGACGTGTAAGCGACACGGAAGCTTAAAATAAGCGACACGGAGGCGACACGCGACACGAAAGCGACTACAGCGCGACAAGAACGCGACACGAAAGCGACAAGAACGTGACACGGAGGCGACACGCGACACGAAAGCGACTACAGCGCGACAAGAACGCGACACGAAAGCGACAAGAACGTGACACGGAGGCGACACGCGACACGAAAGCGACTACAACGCGACAAGAACGCGACACGAAAGCAACACGAACATGACACGGAGGCGATACGCGACACGAAACCGACACGAAAGCAACAAGAACGAGACACGAAAGCGATACGAAAGCGACAAGAACGCGACACGGAGGCGACACGCGACACGAAAACGATACGAACGCGACACGGAGGCGACACGAAAGCGACACGAAAGCGACATGAACTCAACACGAGAGCGACGCGATGGCGACAAGAAAGCGACACGAAAGCGAAAAGAACGCGACACGGAGGCGACACGCGACACGAAAACGCCACGAGAGGTACATGAACGCGACACGAAAGCTACACGCGACACGAAAGCGACACGAAAGCGACAAGAACGCAACACGAGAGTTACACGAAAGCGACAAGAACGCGACATACAGTCGATACGCGACACGAAAACGACACGAAAGCGACAAGAACGCGACACGGAGGCGACACGCGACACGAAAGCGACAAGAACGCGACACAGAGGCGACACGCGACACGAAAACGACACGAACGCGACACGGAGGCGACACGAAAGCGACACGGAAGCGACGTGTAAGCGACACATAAGCTTAAAGTAAGCGACACGGAGGCGACACGCGACACGAAAGCGACTACAACGCGACAAGAACGCGACACGAAAGCGACAAGAACGTGACACGGAGGCGACACGCGACACGAAAGCAACTACAACGCGACAAGAACGCGACACGAAAGCAACACGAACGTGACACGGAGGCGATACGCGACACGAAACCGACACGAAAGCGACAAGAACGAGAAACGAAACCGAAACGATAACCACAGAAACGCGACGCGATGGCGACAAGAAAGCGACACGAAAACGCCACGAAAGCGACAAGAACGCGACACGGAGGCGACACGAAAGCGACAAGAACGCGACACGGAGGCGACTCGCGACACGAAAACGAAAGGTATTCGACACGGAGGAGACTCGAAAGCGACAAGAACTTGACACGGAGACGACACGCGACAAGAAAGCGACACGAAAGCGACAAGAACGCGACACGGAGGCGACACGAAAACGCCACGAAAGCTACATAAACGCGACACGAAAGCGACACGAAAACGATAGGTTCGCGACACTGAGGCGACACGAAAGCGACAAGAACTTGACAGGGAAGCGACACGCGACACGAAAGCGACACATATGCGACAAGAACGCTACACGTAAGCGACACGAAAGCGACAAGAACGCGACACGGAGGCGACACGTGACACGAAAACGATACGAACGCGACACGGAGGCTACACGAAAGCGACACGAGAGCGACAACAAGGCGACACGCGACAAGAAACCGACACGAAAGCCACAAGAACGCGACACGGAGGCGACACGAAAGCGACACAAAAGCGACAAGAATGGGACACGGAGGCGACACGAAAGCGACAAGAACGACGCGACACGAAAACGCCACGAAAGCTACATAAACGCGACACGAAAGCGACACGAAAGCGACACGAAAGCGACAATAACGCGACACGGAGGCGACACGCGACACAAAAACAATAGGTACGCGACTTTGAGGAGACACGAAAGCGACGCGATGGCGACAAGAAAGCGACACGAAAGCGACAAGAACGCGACACGGAGGCCACACGCGACACGAAAACGACACGAAAGCGACAAGAACGCGACACGAAAGCGACACGAAAGCGACAAGAACGCGTCACGGAGGCGACACGCGACACGAAAAAGATACGAACGCGACACGGAGGCGACACGAAAGCGCCAAGAACTCAACACGAGAGCGACGCGATGGCGACAAGAAAGCGACACGAAAGCGACAAGAACGCGACACGGAGGCCACACGCGACACGAAAACGTCACGAAAGCTACATGAACGCGACACAAAAGCGACAAGAAAGCGACAAGAACGCGACACGGAGGCGACACAAAAGCGACAAAAACGCGACACGGAGGCGACACGCGGCACGAAAACGATACGAACGCTACACGGAGGCTACACGAAAGCGACACGAGAGCGACAACAAGGCGACACTTGACAAGAAACCGACACGAAAGCGACAAGAACGAGACACGGAGGCGACACGCGACACAAAAACGATAGGTACGCGACACGGAGGAGACACGAAAGCGACAAGAACTTGACACGGAGACGACACGCGACACGAAAGCGACACATATGCGACAAGAACGTGACACGAAAGCGTCACGAAAGCGACAAGAACGCGACACGGAGGCGACACGAGAGGGACAACAAGGCGACACGTGACAAGAAACCGACACGAAAGCGACAAGAACGAGACACGGAGGCGACACGCGACACGAAATCGATACGAACGCGACACGGAGGCGACACGAAAGCGACACGAGAGCGACAACAAGGCGACACTTGACAAGAAACCGACACGAAAGAGACAAGAACGAGACACGGAGGCGACACTCGACACGAAAACGATAGGTACGCGACACGGAGGAGACACGAAAGCGACAAGAACTTGACATGGAGACGACACGCGACACGAAAGCGACACATATGCGACAAGAACGTGACACGAAAGCGTCACGAAAGCGACAAGAACGCGACACGAAAGCGACACGAAAGCGACAAGAACGCGACAAGAACGCGACACGAAAGCGACTACAACGTGACAAGAACGCGACACGGAGGCGACACGAAAGCGACACGAAAGCTACAAGAACGCAACACGAGAGCGACAAAAAAGCGACAAGAACGCGACACGGAGGCGACACGCGACACGAAAACGACACGAAAGCGACAAGAACGCGACACGAAAGCGACACGAAAGCGACAAGAACGCGACACGGAGGCGACACGCTACACGAAAACGATACGAACGCGACACGGAGGCGACACGAAAGCGACAACAAGGCGACACGCGACAAGAAACCGACACGAAAGCGACAAAAACGCGACACGGAGGCGACACGCGACACGAAAACGATACGAACGCTACACGGAGGCTACACGAAAGCGACACGAGAGCGACAACAAGGCGACACTTGACAAGAAACCGACACGAAAGCTACAAGAACGAGACACGGAGGCGACACGCGACACGAAAACGATAGGTAAACGACACGGAGGAGACACGAAAGCGACAAGAACTTGACACGGAGGCGACACGCGACACGAAAACGATACGAACACGACACGAAAGCGACACGAGAGCGACAACAAAGCGACACGCGACAAGAAAAAGAAACGAAAACCACAGGAACGCGACGCGATGGCGACAAGAAAGCGACACGAAAGCGACAAGAACGCGACACGGAGGCGACACGAAAGCGACAAAAACGCGACACGGAGGCGACACGCGACACGAAAACGATACGAACGGTACACGGAGGCCACACGAAAGCGACACGAGAGCGACAACAAGGCGACACTTGACAAGAAACCGACACGAAAGCGACAAGAACGAGACACGGAGGCAACACGCGACACGAAAACGATAGGTACGCGACACGGAGGAGACACGAAAGCGACAAGAACTTGACAAGGAGGCGACACGCGACACGAAAGCGACACATATGCGACAAGAACATGACACGAAAGCGTCACGAAAGCGACAAGAACGCGACACGGAGGCGACACGCGGCACGAAAACGATACGAACGCGACACGGAGGCGACACGAAAGCGACACGAGAGCGACAAGAATGTGACACGGAGGCGACACGAAAGCGACACGAAAGCGACAAGAATGTGACACGGAGGCGACACGCAACACGAAAGCGACAAGAACGACGCGACACGAAAACGCCACGAAAGCGACAAGAACGCGACACGGAGGCGACACGAAAGCGACAAGAACGCGACACGGAGGCGACTCGCGACACGAAAACGAAAGGTATTCGACACGGAGGAGACTCGAAAGCGACAAGAACTTGACACGGAGACGACACGCGACACGAAAGCGACACGAAAGCGACAAGAACGACGCGACACGAAAGCGACACGAGAGCGACAACAAGGCGACACGCGACAAGAAACCGAAACGATAACCACAGAAACGCGACGCGATGGCGACAAGAAAGCGACACGAAAACGCCACGAAAGCGACAAGAACGCGACACGGAGGCGACACGAAAGCGACAAGAACGCGACACGGAGGCGACTCGCGACACGAAAACGAAAGGTATTCGACACGGAGGAGACTCGAAAGCGACAAGAACTTGACACGGAGACGACACGCGACAAGAAAGCGACACGAAAGCGACAAGAACGCGACACGGAGGCGACACGAAAACGCCACGAAAGCTACATAAACGCGACACGAAAGCGACACGAAAGCGACAAGAACGCGACACGGAGGCGACACGAAAGCGACAAGAACGAGACACGGAGGCGACACGCGACAAGAAACCGACACGAAAGCGACAAAAACGCGACACGGAGGCGACACGGAAGCGACGTGAAAACGATACGAACGCGACACGGAGGCGACACGAAAGCGACATGAACTCAACACGAGAGCGACGCGATGGCGACAAGAAAGCGACACGAAAGCGACAAGAACGCTACACGGAGGCAACACGCGACACGAAAACGCCACGAGAGCTACATGAACGCGACACGAAAGCTACACGAAAGCGACAGGAACGCGAAACGAAAGCGACAAGAACGCGACACGGAGGCGACACGCGACACGAAAGCGACAAGAACGCGACACAGAGGGGACACGCGACACGAAAACGACACGGACTCGACACGGAGGCAACACGAAAGCGACACGGAAAAGACGTGTAAGCAACACGGAAGCTTAAAGTAATCGACACGGAGGCGACACGCGACACGAAAGCGACTACAACGCGACAAGAACGCGACACGAAAGCGACAAGAACGTGACACGGAGGCGACAGGCGACACGAAAGCGACTACAACGCGACAAGAACGCGACACGAAAGCAACACGAACGTGACACGGAGGCGATACGCGACACGAAACCGACACGAAAGCGACAAGAACGAAACACGAAAGCGATACGAAAGCGATAAGAACGCGACACGGAGGCGACACGCGACACGAAAACGATACGAACGCGACACGGAGGCGACACGAAAGCGACAAGAACGCGACACGGAGGCGACACGCGACACGAAAACAATAGGTACGCGACACTGAGGCGACACGAAAGTGACAAGAACTTGACAGGGAAGCGACACGCGACACGAAAGCGACACATATGCGACAAGAACGCGACACGTAAGCGACACGAAAGCGACAAGAACGCGACACGGAAACGACACGCGACACGAAAGCGACACATATGCGACAAGAACGTGACACGAAAGCGTCACGAAAGCGACAAGAACGCGACACGGAGGCGACACGAGAGGGACAACAAGGCGACACGTGACAAGAAACCGACACGAAAGCGACAAGAACGAGACACGGAGGCGACACGCGACACGAAATCGATAGGTACGCGACACGGAGGAGACACGAAAGCGACAAGAACTTGACACGGAGACGACACGCGACACGAAAGCGACACATATGCGACAAGAACGTGACACGAAAGCGTCACGAAAGCGACAAGAACGCGACACGGAGGCGACACGAGAGGGACAACAAGGCGACACGTGACAAGAAACCGACACGAAAGCGACAAGAACGAGACACGGAGGCGACACGCGACACGAAATCGATACGAACGCGACACGTAGGCGACACGAAAGCGACACGAGAGCGACAACAAGGCGACACTTGACAAGAAACCGACACGAAAGAGACAAGAACGAGACACGGAGGCGACACTCGACACGAAAACGATAGGTACGCGACACGGAGGAGACACGAAAGCGACAAGAACTTGACATGGAGACGACACGCGACACGAAAGCGACACATATGCGACAAGAACGTGACACGAAAGCGTCACGAAAGCGACAAGAACGCGACACGAAAGCGACACGAAAGCGACAAGAACGCGACAAGAACGCGACACGAAAGCGACTACAACGTGACAAGAACGCGACACGGAGGCGACACGAAAGCGACACGAAAGCTACAAGAACGCAACACGAGAGCGACAAAAAAGCGACAAGAACGCGACACGGAGGCGACACGCGACACGAAAACGACACGAAAGCGACACGAAAGCGACAAGAACGCGACACGTAGGCGACACGCGACACGAAAGCGACACGAAAGCGACAAGAACGCGACACGAAAGCGACACGAAAGCGACAAGAACGCGACACGGAGGCGACACGCTACACGAAAACGATACGAACGCGACACGGAGGCGACACGAAAGCGACAACAAGGCGACACGCGACAAGAAACCGACACGAAAGCGACAAAAACGCGACACGGAGGCGACACGCGACACGAAAACGATACGAACGCTACACGGAGGCTACACGAAAGCGACACGAGAGCGACAACAAGGCGACACTTGACAAGAAACCGACACGAAAGCGACAAGAACGAGACACGGAGGCGACACGCGACACGAAAACGATAGGTAAACGACACGGAGGAGACACGAAAGCGACAAGAACTTGACACGGAGGCGACACGCGACACGAAAACGATACGAACGCGACACGGAGGCGACACGAAAGCGACACGAGAGCGACAACAAAGCGACACGCGACAAGAAAAAGAAACGAAAACCACAGGAACGCGACGCGATGGCGACAAGAAAGCGACACGAAAGCGACAAGAACGCGACACGGAGGCGACACGAAAGCGACAAAAACGCGACACGGAGGCGACACGCGACACGAAAACGATACGAACGGTACACGGAGGCCACACGAAAGCGACACGAGAGCGACAACAAGGCGTGACTTGACAAGAAACCGACACGAAAGCGACAAGAACGAGACACGGAGGCAACACGCGACACGAAAACGAAAGGTATTCGACACGGAGGAGACTCGAAAGCGACAAGAACTTGACACGGAGACGACACGCGACAAGAAAGCGACACGAAAGCGACAAGAACGCGACACGGAGGCGACACGAAAACGCCACGAAAGCTACATAAACGCGACACGAAAGCGACACGAAAGCGACAAGAACGCGACACGGAGGCGACACGAAAGCGACAAGAACGAGACACGGAGGCGACACGCGACAAGAAACCGACACGAAAGCGACAAAAACGCGACACGGAGGCGACACGGAAGCGACGTGAAAACGATACGAACGCGACACGGAGGCGACACGAAAGCGACACGAAAGCGACATGAACTCAACACGAGAGCGACGCGATGGCGACAAGAAAGCGACACGAAAGCGACAAGAACGCTACACGGAGGCAACACGCGACACGAAAACGCCACGAGAGCTACATGAACGCGACACGAAAGCTACACGAAAGCGACTGGAACGCGAAACGAAAGCGACAAGAACGCGACACGGAGGCGACACGCGACACGAAAGCGACAAGAACGCGACACAGAGGGGACACGCGACACGAAAACGACACGGACTCGACACGGAGGCAACACGAAAGCGACACGGAAAAGACGTGTAAGCAACACGGAAGCTTAAAGTAATCGACACGGAGGCGATTACAACGCGACAAGAACGCGACACGAAAGCGACAAGAACGTGAAACGGAGGCGACACGCGACACGAAAGCGACTACAACGCGACAAGAACGCGACACGAAAGCAACACGAACGTGACACGGAGGCGATACGCGACACGAAACCGACACGAAAGCGACAAGAACGAAACACGAAAGCGATACGAAAGCGATAAGAACGCGACACGGAGGCGACACGCGACACGAAAACGATACGAACGCGACACGGAGGCGACACGAAAGCGACAAGAACGCGACACGGAGGCGACACGCGACACGAAAACAATAGGTACGCGACACTGAGGCGACACGAAAGTGACAAGAACTTGACAGGGAAGCGACACGCGACACGAAAGCGACACATATGCGACAAGAACGCGACACGTAAGCGACACGAAAGCGACAAGAACGCGACACGGAAACGACACGCGACACGAAAACGATACGAACGCGACACGGAGGCGACACGAAAGCGACAAGAACTTGACACGGAGGCGACACGAAAGCGACACATATGCGACAAGAACGAGACACGGAGGCGACACGCGACACGAAAACGACACGAAAGCGACAAGAACGCGACACGAAAGCGACACGAAAAAGATACGAACGCGACACGGAGGCGACACGAAAGCACCAAGAACTCAACACGAGAGCGACGCGATGGCGACAAGAAAGCGACACGAAAGCGACAAGAACGCGACACGGAGGCCACACGCGACACGAAAACGTCACGAAAGCTACATGAACGCGACACGAAAGCGACACGAAAGCGACAAGAACGCGACACGGAGGCGACACGAAAGCGACAAGAACGCGACACGGAGGCGACTCGCGACACGAAAACGAAAGGTATTCGACACGGAGGAGACTCGAAAGCGACAAGAACTTGACACGGAGACGACACGCGACACGAGAACGACACGAAAGCGACAAGAACGACGCGACACGAAAGCGACACGAGAGCGACAACAAGGCGACACGCGACAAGAAACCGAAACGAAAACCACAGAAACGCGACGCGATGGCGACAAGAAAGCGACACGAAAGCGACAAGAACGCGACACGGAGGCGACACGAAAACGCCACGAAAGCTACATAAACGCGACACGAAAACGACACGAAATCGACAAGAACGCGACACGGAGGCGACACGGAGGCGACACGCGACACGAAAAAGATAGGTACGCGACACGGAGGCGACACGAAAGCGACAAGAAGTTGACACGGAGGCGACACGCGACACGAAAGCGACAAGAACGCGACACGGAGGCGACACGCGACACGAAAACGATACGAACGCTACACGGAGGCTACACGAAAGCGACACGAGAGCGACAACAAGGCGACACGCGACAAGAAACCGACATGAAAGCGACAAGAACGAGACACGGAGGCGACACGCGACACGAAAACGATACGAACGCGACACGGAGGCGACACGAAAGCGACAAGAACGCGACACGGAGGCGACACGCGACACGAAAACGATAGGTACGCGACACTGAGGCGACACGAAAGCGACAAGAACTTGACAGGGATGCGACACGCGACACGAAAGCGACACATATGCGACAAGAACGCGACACGTAAGCGACACGAAAGCGACAAGAACGCGACACGGAGGCGACACGTGACACGAAAACGATACGAACGCGACACGGAGGCTACACGAAAGCGACACGAGAGCGACAACAAGGCGACACGCGACAAGAAACCGACACGAAAGCCACAATAACGCGACACGGAGGCGACACGAAAGCGACAAGAACGCAACACGGAGGCGACACGCGACACGAAAGCGACACGAAAGCGAGAAGAACGCAACACGAGAGTTACACGAAAGCGACAAGAACGCGACATAGAGGCGATACGCGACAAGAAAACGACACGAAAGCGACAAGAACGCGAATCGATTCGACACGAAAGCGACAAGAACGCGACACGGAGGCGACACGCGACACGAAAGCGACAAGAACGCGACACAAAGGCGACACGCGACACGAAAACGACACGAACGCGACACGGAGGCGACACGAAAGCGACACGGAAGCGACGTGTAAGTGACACATAAGCTTGAAGTAAGCGACACGGAGGCGACACGCGACACGAAAGCGACTACAACGCGACAAGAACGCGACACGAAAGAGACAAGAACGTGACACGGAGGCGACACGCGACACGAAAGCAACTACAACGCGACAAGAACGCGACACGAAAGAAACACGAACGTGACACGGAGGCGATACGCGACACGAAACCGACACGAAAGCGACAAGAACGAGAAACGAAAGCGATACGAAAGCGACAAGAACGCGACACGGAGGCGACACGCGACACGAAAACGATACGAACGCTACACGGAGGCAACACGAAAGCGACACGAGAGCGACAACAAGGCGACACTTGACAAGAAACCGACATGAAAGCGACAAGAACGAGACACGGAGGCGACACGCGACACGAAAACAATACGAACGCGACACGGAGGCTACACGAAAGCGACACGAGAGCGACAACAAGGCGACATTTGACAAGAAACCGACACGAAAGCGACAAGAACGAGACACGGAGGCGACACGCGACACGAAATCGACACAAAAGCGACAAGAACGAGACACGGAGGCGACACGCGACACGAAAACGATACGAACGCAACACTGAGGCTACACGAAAGCGACACGAGAGCGACAACAAGGCGACATTTGACAAGAAACCGACACGAAAGCGACAAGAACGAGACACGGATGCGACACGCGACACGAAAACGATAGGTAAACGACACGGAGGAGACACGAAAGCGACAAGAACTTGACACGGAGGCGACACGCGACACGAAAACGATACGAACGCGACACGGAGGCGACACGAAAGCGACACGAGAGCGACAACAAGGCGACACGCGACAAGAAAAAGAAACGAAAACCACAGGAACGCGACGCGATGGCGACAAGAAAGCGACACGAAAGCGACAAGAACGCGACACGGAGGCGACACGAAAACGCCACGAAAGCTACATAAACGCGACACGAAAGCGACACGAAAGCGACAAGAACGCTACACGGAGGCGACACGAAAGCGACAAAAACGCGACACGGAGGCGACACGCGACACGAAAACGATACGAACGGTACACGGAGGCCACACGAAAGCGACACGAGAGCGACAACAAGGCGACACGCGACAAGAAACCGACACGAAAGGGACAAGAACGAGACACGGAGGCAACACGCGACACGAAAACGACACGAACGCAACACGGAGGCGACACGAAAGCGACACGGAAGAGACGTGTAAGCGACACGGAAGCTTAAAATAAGCGACACGGAGGCGACACGCGACACGAAAGCGACTACAGCGCGACAAGAACGCGACACGAAAGCGACAAGAACGTGACACGGAGGCGACACGCGACACGAAAGCGACTACAGCGCGACAAGAACGCGACACGAAAGCGACAAGAACGTGACACGGAGGCGACACGCGACACGAAAGCGACTACAACGCGACAAGAACGCGACACGAAAGCAACACGAACATGACACGGAGGCGATACGCGACACGAAACCGACACGAAAGCAACAAGAACGAGACACGAAAGCGATACGAAAGCGACAAGAACGCGACACGGAGGCGACACGCGACACGAAAACGATACGAACGCGACACGGAGGCGACACGAAAGCGACACGAAAGCGACATGAACTCAACACGAGAGCGACGCGATGGCGACAAGAAAGCGACACGAAAGCGAAAAGAACGCGACACGGAGGCGACACGCGACACGAAAACGCCACGAGAGGTACATGAACGCGACACGAAAGCTACACGCGACACGAAAGCGACACGAAAGCGACAAGAACGCAACACGAGAGTTACACGAAAGCGACAAGAACGCGACATACAGTCGATACGCGACACGAAAACGACACGAAAGCGACAAGAACGCGACACGGAGGCGACACGCGACACGAAAGCGACAAGAACGCGACACAGAGGCGACACGCGACACGAAAACGACACGAACGCGACACGGAGGCGACACGAAAGCGACACGGAAGCGACGTGTAAGCGACACATAAGCTTAAAGTAAGCGACACGGAGGCGACACGCGACACGAAAGCGACTACAACGCGACAAGAACGCGACACGAAAGCGACAAGAACGTGACACGGAGGCGACACGCGACACGAAAGCAACTACAACGCGACAAGAACGCGACACGAAAGCAACACGAACGTGACACGGAGGCGATACGCGACACGAAACCGACACGAAAGCGACAAGAACGAGAAACGAAACCGAAACGATAACCACAGAAACGCGACGCGATGGCGACAAGAAAGCGACACGAAAACGCCACGAAAGCGACAAGAACGCGACACGGAGGCGACACGAAAGCGACAAGAACGCGACACGGAGGCGACTCGCGACACGAAAACGAAAGGTATTCGACACGGAGGAGACTCGAAAGCGACAAGAACTTGACACGGAGACGACACGCGACAAGAAAGCGACACGAAAGCGACAAGAACGCGACACGGAGGCGACACGAAAACGCCACGAAAGCTACATAAACGCGACACGAAAGCGACACGAAAACGATAGGTTCGCGACACTGAGGCGACACGAAAGCGACAAGAACTTGACAGGGAAGCGACACGCGACACGAAAGCGACACATATGCGACAAGAACGCTACACGTAAGCGACACGAAAGCGACAAGAACGCGACACGGAGGCGACACGTGACACGAAAACGATACGAACGCGACACGGAGGCTACACGAAAGCGACACGAGAGCGACAACAAGGCGACACGCGACAAGAAACCGACACGAAAGCCACAAGAACGCGACACGGAGGCGACACGAAAGCGACACAAAAGCGACAAGAATGGGACACGGAGGCGACACGAAAGCGACAAGAACGACGCGACACGAAAACGCCACGAAAGCTACATAAACGCGACACGAAAGCGACACGAAAGCGACACGAAAGCGACAATAACGCGACACGGAGGCGACACGCGACACAAAAACAATAGGTACGCGACTTTGAGGAGACACGAAAGCGACGCGATGGCGACAAGAAAGCGACACGAAAGCGACAAGAACGCGACACGGAGGCCACACGCGACACGAAAACGACACGAAAGCGACAAGAACGCGACACGAAAGCGACACGAAAGCGACAAGAACGCGTCACGGAGGCGACACGCGACACGAAAAAGATACGAACGCGACACGGAGGCGACACGAAAGCGCCAAGAACTCAACACGAGAGCGACGCGATGGCGACAAGAAAGCGACACGAAAGCGACAAGAACGCGACACGGAGGCCACACGCGACACGAAAACGTCACGAAAGCTACATGAACGCGACACAAAAGCGACAAGAAAGCGACAAGAACGCGACACGGAGGCGACACAAAAGCGACAAAAACGCGACACGGAGGCGACACGCGGCACGAAAACGATACGAACGCTACACGGAGGCTACACGAAAGCGACACGAGAGCGACAACAAGGCGACACTTGACAAGAAACCGACACGAAAGCGACAAGAACGAGACACGGAGGCGACACGCGACACAAAAACGATAGGTACGCGACACGGAGGAGACACGAAAGCGACAAGAACTTGACACGGAGACGACACGCGACACGAAAGCGACACATATGCGACAAGAACGTGACACGAAAGCGTCACGAAAGCGACAAGAACGCGACACGGAGGCGACACGAGAGGGACAACAAGGCGACACGTGACAAGAAACCGACACGAAAGCGACAAGAACGAGACACGGAGGCGACACGCGACACGAAATCGATACGAACGCGACACGGAGGCGACACGAAAGCGACACGAGAGCGACAACAAGGCGACACTTGACAAGAAACCGACACGAAAGAGACAAGAACGAGACACGGAGGCGACACTCGACACGAAAACGATAGGTACGCGACACGGAGGAGACACGAAAGCGACAAGAACTTGACATGGAGACGACACGCGACACGAAAGCGACACATATGCGACAAGAACGTGACACGAAAGCGTCACGAAAGCGACAAGAACGCGACACGAAAGCGACACGAAAGCGACAAGAACGCGACAAGAACGCGACACGAAAGCGACTACAACGTGACAAGAACGCGACACGGAGGCGACACGAAAGCGACACGAAAGCTACAAGAACGCAACACGAGAGCGACAAAAAAGCGACAAGAACGCGACACGGAGGCGACACGCGACACGAAAACGACACGAAAGCGACAAGAACGCGACACGAAAGCGACACGAAAGCGACAAGAACGCGACACGGAGGCGACACGCTACACGAAAACGATACGAACGCGACACGGAGGCGACACGAAAGCGACAACAAGGCGACACGCGACAAGAAACCGACACGAAAGCGACAAAAACGCGACACGGAGGCGACACGCGACACGAAAACGATACGAACGCTACACGGAGGCTACACGAAAGCGACACGAGAGCGACAACAAGGCGACACTTGACAAGAAACCGACACGAAAGCTACAAGAACGAGACACGGAGGCGACACGCGACACGAAAACGATAGGTAAACGACACGGAGGAGACACGAAAGCGACAAGAACTTGACACGGAGGCGACACGCGACACGAAAACGATACGAACACGACACGAAAGCGACACGAGAGCGACAACAAAGCGACACGCGACAAGAAAAAGAAACGAAAACCACAGGAACGCGACGCGATGGCGACAAGAAAGCGACACGAAAGCGACAAGAACGCGACACGGAGGCGACACGAAAGCGACAAGAACGCGACACAGAGGCGACACGCGACACGAAAACGACACGAACGCGACACGGAGGCGACACGAAAGCGACACGGAAGCGACGTGTAAGCGACACATAAGCTTAAAGTAAGCGACACGGAGGCGACACGCGACACGAAAGCGACTACAACGCGACAAGAACGCGACACGAAAGCGACAAGAACGTGACACGGAGGCGACACGCGACACGAAAGCAACTACAACGCGACAAGAACGCGACACGAAAGCAACACGAACGTGACACGGAGGCGATACGCGACACGAAACCGACACGAAAGCGACAAGAACGAGAAACGAAAGCGATACGAAAGCGACAAGAACGCGACACGGAGGCGACACGCGACACGAAACCGACACGAAAGCGACAAAAACGCGACACGGAGGCGACACGGAAGCGACGTGAAAACGATACGAACGCGACACGGAGGCGACACGAAAGCGACACGAAAGCGACATGAACTCAACACGAGAGCGACGCGATGGCGACAAGAAAGCGACACGAAAGCGACAAGAACGCTACACGGAGGCAACACGCGACACGAAAACGCCACGAGAGCTACATGAACGCGACACGAAAGCTACACGAAAGCGACAGGAACGCGACACGAAAGCGACAAAAACGCGACACGGAGGCGACACGCGACACGAAAACGATACGAACGGTACACGGAGGCCACACGAAAGCGACACGAGAGCGACAACAAGGCGACACTTGACAAGAAACCGACACGAAAGCGACAAGAACGAGACACGGAGGCAACACGCGACACGAAAACGATAGGTACGCGACACGGAGGAGACACGAAAGCGACAAGAACTTGACAAGGAGGCGACACGCGACACGAAAGCGACACATATGCGACAAGAACATGACACGAAAGCGTCACGAAAGCGACAAGAACGCGACACGGAGGCGACACGCGGCACGAAAACGATACGAACGCGACACGGAGGCGACACGAAAGCGACACGAGAGCGACAAGAATGTGACTCGGAGGCGACACGAAAGCGACACGAAAGCGACAAGAATGTGACACGGAGGCGACACGCAACACGAAAGCGACAAGAACGACGCGACACGAAAACGCCACGAAAGCGACAAGAACGCGACACGGAGGCGACACGAAAGCGACAAGAACGCGACACGGAGGCGACTCGCGACACGAAAACGAAAGGTATTCGACACGGAGGAGACTCGAAAGCGACAAGAACTTGACACGGAGACGACACGCGACACGAAAGCGACACGAAAGCGACAAGAACGACGCGACACGAAAGCGACACGAGAGCGACAACAAGGCGACACGCGACAAGAAACCGAAACGATAACCACAGAAACGCGACGCGATGGCGACAAGAAAGCGACACGAAAACGCCACGAAAGCGACAAGAACGCGACACGGAGGCGACACGAAAGCGACACGGAAGCGACGTGTAAGCGACACATAAGCTTAAAGTAAGCGACACGGAGGCGACACGCGACACGAAAGCGACTACAACGCGACAAGAACGCGACACGAAAGCGACAAGAACGTGACACGGAGGCGACACGCGACACGAAAGCAACTACAACGCGACAAGAACGCGACACGAAAGCAACACGAACGTGACACGGAGGCGATACGCGACACGAAACCGACACGAAAGCGACAAGAACGAGAAACGAAAGCGATACGAAAGCGACAAGAACGCGACACGGAGGCGACACGCGACACGAAACCGACACGAAAGCGACAAAAACGCGACACGGAGGCGACACGGAAGCGACGTGAAAACGATACGAACGCGACACGGAGGCGACACGAAAGCGACACGAAAGCGACATGAACTCAACACGAGAGCGACGCGATGGCGACAAGAAAGCGACACGAAAGCGACAAGAACGCTACACGGAGGCAACACGCGACACGAAAACGCCACGAGAGCTACATGAACGCGACACGAAAGCTACACGAAAGCGACAGGAACGCGACACGAAAGCGACAAAAACGCGACACGGAGGCGACACGCGACACGAAAACGATACGAACGGTACACGGAGGCCACACGAAAGCGACACGAGAGCGAGAACAAGGCGACACTTGACAAGAAACCGACACGAAAGCGACAAGAACGAGACACGGAGGCAACACGCGACACGAAAACGATAGGTACGCGACACGGAGGAGACACGAAAGCGACAAGAACTTGACAAGGAGGCGACACGCGACACGAAAGCGACACATATGCGACAAGAACATGACACGAAAGCGTCACGAAAGCGACAAGAACGCGACACGGAGGCGACACGCGGCACGAAAACGATACGAACGCGACACGGAGGCGACACGAAAGCGACACGAGAGCGACAAGAATGTGACACGGAGGCGACACGAAAGCGACACGAAAGCGACAAGAATGTGACACGGAGGCGACACGCAACACGAAAGCGACAAGAACGACGCGACACGAAAACGCCACGAAAGCGACAAGAACGCGACACGGAGGCGACACGAAAGCGACAAGAACGCGACACGGAGGCGACTCGCGACACGAAAACGAAAGGTATTCGACACGGAGGAGACTCGAAAGCGACAAGAACTTGACACGGAGACGACACGCGACACGAAAGCGACACGAAAGCGACAAGAACGACGCGACACGAAAGCGACACGAGAGCGACAACAAGGCGACACGCGACAAGAAACCGAAACGATAACCACAGAAACGCGACGCGATGGCGACAAGAAAGCGACACGAAAACGCCACGAAAGCGACAAGAACGCGACACGGAGGCGACACGAAAGCGACAAGAACGCGACACGGAGGCGACTCGCGACACGAAAACGAAAGGTATTCGACACGGAGGAGACTCGAAAGCGACAAGAACTTGACACGGAGACGACACGCGACAAGAAAGCGACACGAAAGCGACAAGAACGCGACACGGAGGCGACACGAAAACGCCACGAAAGCTACATAAACGCGACACGAAAGCGACACGAAAACGATAGGTACGCGACACTGAGGCGACACGAAAGCGACAAGAACTTGACAGGGAAGCGACACGCGACACGAAAGCGACACATATGCGACAAGAACGCTACACGTAAGCGACACGAAAGCGACAAGAACGCGACACGGAGGCGACACGTGACACGAAAACGATACGAACGCGACACGGAGGCTACACGAAAGCGACACGAGAGCGACAACAAGGCGACACGCGACAAGAAACCGACACGAAAGCCACAAGAACGCGACACGGAGGCGACACGAAAGCGACACAAAAGCGACAAGAATGGGACACGGAGGCGACACGAAAGCGACAAGAACGACGCGACACGAAAACGCCACGAAAGCTACATAAACGCGACACGAAAGCGACACGAAAGCGACACGAAAGCGACAATAACGCGACACGGAGGCGACACGCGACACAAAAACAATAGGTACGCGACTTTGAGGAGACACGAAAGCGACGCGATGGCGACAAGAAAGCGACACGAAAGCGACAAGAACGCGACACGGAGGCCACACGCGACACGAAAACGACACGAAAGCGACAAGAACGCGACACGAAAGCGACACGAAAGCGACAAGAACGCGTCACGGAGGCGACACGCGACACGAAAAAGATACGAACGCGACACGGAGGCGACACGAAAGCGCCAAGAACTCAACACGAGAGCGACGCGATGGCGACAAGAAAGCGACACGAAAGCGACAAGAACGCGACACGGAGGCCACACGCGACACGAAAACGTCACGAAAGCTACATGAACGCGACACAAAAGCGACAAGAAAGCGACAAGAACGCGACACGGAGGCGACACGAAAGCGACAAAAACGCGACACGGAGGCGACACGCGGCACGAAAACGATACGAACGCTACACGGAGGCTACACGAAAGCGACACGAGAGCGACAACAAGGCGACACTTGACAAGAAACCGACACGAAAGCGACAAGAACGAGACACGGAGGCGACACGCGACACAAAAACGATAGGTACGCGACACGGAGGAGACACGAAAGCGACAAGAACTTGACACGGAGACGACACGCGACACGAAAGCAACACATATGCGACAAGAACGTGACACGAAAGCGTCACGAAAGCGACAAGAACGCGACACGGAGGCGACACGAGAGGGACAACAAGGCGACACGTGACAAGAAACCGACACGAAAGCGACAAGAACGAGACACGGAGGCGACACGCGACACGAAATCGATACGAACGCGACACGGAGGCGACACGAAAGCGACACGAGAGCGACAACAAGGCGACACTTGACAAGAAACCGACACGAAAGAGACAAGAACGAGACACGGAGGCGACACTCGACACGAAAACGATAGGTACGCGACACGGAGGAGACACGAAAGCGACAAGAACTTGACACGGAGACGACACGCGACACGAAAGCGACACATATGCGACAAGAACGTGACACGAAAGCGTCACGAAAGCGACAAGAACGCGACACGGAGGCGACACGAGAGGGACAACAAGGCGACACGTGACAAGAAACCGACACGAAAGCGACAAGAACGAGACACGGAGGCGACACGCGACACGAAATCGATACGAACGCGACACGGAGGCGACACGAAAGCGACACGAGAGCGACAACAAGGCGACACTTGACAAGAAACCGACACGAAAGAGACAAGAACGAGACACGGAGGCGACACTCGACACGAAAACGATAGGTACGCGACACGGAGGAGACACGAAAGCGACAAGAACTTGACATGGAGACGACACGCGACACGAAAGCAACACATATGCGACAAGAACGTGACACGAAAGCGTCACGAAAGCGACAAGAACGCGACACGAAAGCGACACGAAAGCGACAAGAACGCGACAAGAACGCGACACGAAAGCGACTACAACGTGACAAGAACGCGACACGGAGGCGACACGAAAGCGACACGAAAGCTACAAGAACGCAACACGAGAGCGACAAAAAAGCGACAAGAACGCGACACGGAGGCGACACGCGACACGAAAACGACACGAAAGCGACAAGAACGCGACACGTAGGCGACACGCGACACGAAAGCGACACGAAAGCGACAAGAACGCGACACGAAAGCGACACGAAAGCGACAAGAACGCGACACGGAGGCGACACGCTACACGAAAACGATACGAACGCGACACGGAGGCGACACGAAAGCGACAACAAGGCGACACGCGACAAGAAACCGACACGAAAGCGACAAAAACGCGACACGGAGGCGACACGCGACACGAAAACGATACGAACGCTACACGGAGGCTACACGAAAGCGACACGAGAGCGACAACAAGGCGACACTTGACAAGAAACCGACACGAAAGCGACAAGAACGAGACACGGAGGCGACACGCGACACGAAAACGATAGGTAAACGACACGGAGGAGACACGAAAGCGACAAGAACTTGACACGGAGGCGACACGCGACACGAAAACGATACGAACACGACACGAAAGCGACACGAGAGCGACAACAAAGCGACACGCGACAAGAAAAAGAAACGAAAACCACAGGAACGCGACGCGATGGCGACAAGAAAGCGACACGAAAGCGACAAGAACGCGACACGGAGGCGACACGAAAGCGACAAAAACGCGACACGGAGGCGACACGCGACACGAAAACGATACGAACGGTACACGGAGGCCACACGAAAGCGACACGAGAGCGACAACAAGGCGACACTTGACAAGAAACCGACACGAAAGCGACAAGAACGAGACACGGAGGCAACACGCGACACGAAAACGATAGGTACGCGACACGGAGGAGACACGAAAGCGACAAGAACTTGACAAGGAGGCGACACGCGACACGAAAGCGACACATATGCGACAAGAACATGACACGAAAGCGTCACGAAAGCGACAAGAACGCGACACGGAGGCGACACGCGGCACGAAAACGATACGAACGCGACACGGAGGCGACACGAAAGCGACACGAGAGCGACAAGAATGTGACACGGAGGCGACACGAAAGCGACACGAAAGCGACAAGAATGTGACACGGAGGCGACACGCAACACGAAAGCGACAAGAACGACGCGACACGAAAACGCCACGAAAGCGACAAGAACGCGACACGGAGGCGACACGAAAGCGACAAGAACGCGACACGGAGGCGACTCGCGACACGAAAACGAAAGGTATTCGACACGGAGGAGACTCGAAAGCGACAAGAACTTGACACGGAGACGACACGCGACACGAAAGCGACACGAAAGCGACAAGAACGACGCGACACGAAAGCGACACGAGAGCGACAACAAGGCGACACGCGACAAGAAACCGAAACGATAACCACAGAAACGCGACGCGATGGCGACAAGAAAGCGACACGAAAACGCCACGAAAGCGACAAGAACGCGACACGGAGGCGACACGAAAGCGACAAGAACGCGACACGGAGGCGACTCGCGACACGAAAACGAAAGGTATTCGACACGGAGGAGACTCGAAAGCGACAAGAACTTGACACGGAGACGACACGCGACAAGAAAGCGACACGAAAGCGACAAGAACGCGACACGGAGGCGACACGAAAACGCCACGAAAGCTACATAAACGCGACACGAAAGCGACACGAAAGC
This sequence comes from Lepisma saccharinum, assembly GCF_977018435.1. Classification (NCBI taxonomy): domain Eukaryota; kingdom Metazoa; phylum Arthropoda; class Insecta; order Zygentoma; family Lepismatidae; genus Lepisma; species Lepisma saccharinum. Next base: position 139,901,699 of record NC_139231.1, read on the forward strand.
GACAAGAACGCGACACGGAGGCGACACGAAAGCGACAAGAACGAGACACGGAGGCGACACGCGACAAGAAACCGACACGAAAGCGACAAAAACGCGACACGGAGGCGACACGGAAGCGACGTGAAAACGATACGAACGCGACACGGAGGCGACACGAAAGCGACATGAACTCAACACGAGAGCGACGCGATGGCGACAAGAAAGCGACACGAAAGCGACAAGAACGCTACACGGAGGCAACACGCGACACGAAAACGCCACGAGAGCTACATGAACGCGACACGAAAGCTACACGAAAGCGACAGGAACGCGAAACGAAAGCGACAAGAACGCGACACGGAGGCGACACGCGACACGAAAGCGACAAGAACGCGACACAGAGGGGACACGCGACACGAAAACGACACGGACTCGACACGGAGGCAACACGAAAGCGACACGGAAAAGACGTGTAAGCAACACGGAAGCTTAAAGTAATCGACACGGAGGCGACACGCGACACGAAAGCGACTACAACGCGACAAGAACGCGACACGAAAGCGACAAGAACATGACACGGAGGCGACACGCGACACGAAAGCGACTACAACGCGACAAGAACGCGACACGAAAGCAACACGAACGTGACACGGAGGCGATACGCGACACGAAACCGACACGAAAGCGACAAGAACGAAACACGAAAGCGATACGAAAGCGATAAGAACGCGACACGGAGGCGACACGCGACACGAAAACGATACGAACGCGACACGGAGGCGACACGAAAGCGACAAGAACGCGACACGGAGGCGACACGCGACACGAAAACAATAGGTACGCGACACTGAGGCGACACGAAAGTGACAAGAACTTGACAGGGAAGCGACACGCGACACGAAAGCGACACATATGCGACAAGAACGCGACACGTAAGCGACACGAAAGCGACAAGAACGCGACACGGAAACGACACGCGACACGAAAACGATACGAACGCGACACGGAGGCGACACGAAAGCGACAAGAACTTGACACGGAGGCGAAACGAAAGCGACACATATGCGACAAGAACGAGACACGGAGGCGACACGCGACACGAAAACGACACGAAAGCGACAAGAACGCGACACGAAAGCGACACGAAAAAGATACGAACGCGACACGGAGGCGACACGAAAGCACCAAGAACTCAACACGAGAGCGACGCGATGGCGACAAGAAAGCGACACGAAAGCGACAAGAACGCGACACGGAGGCCACACGCGACACGAAAACGTCACGAAAGCTACATGAACGCGACACGAAAGCGACACGAAAGCGACAAGAACGCGACACGGAGGCGTCACGAAAGCGACAAGAACGCGACACGGAGGCGACTCGCGACACGAAAACGAAAGGTATTCGACACGGAGGAGACTCGAAAGCGACAAGAACTTGACACGGAGGCGACACGCGACACGAAAACGATACGAACGCGACAAGAACGCGACACGGAGGCGACACGAAAGCGACACGAAAGCTACAAGAACGCAACACGAGAGCGACAAAAAAGCGACAAGAACGCGACACGGAGGCGACACGCGACACGAAAACGACACGAAAGCGACAAGAACGCGACACGTAGGCGACACGCGACACGAAAGCGACACGAAAGCGACAAGAACGCGACACGAAAGCGCCACGAAAGCGACAAGAACGCGACACGGAGGCGACACGCTACACGAAAACGATACGAACGCGACACGGAGGCGACACGAAAGCGACAACAAGGCGACACGCGACAAGAAACCGACACGAAAGCGACAAAAACGCGACACGGAGGCGACACGCGACACGAAAACGATACGAACGCTACACGGAGGCTACACGAAAGCGACACGAGAGCGACAACAAGGCGACACTTGACAAGAAACCGACACGAAAGCTACAAGAACGAGACACGGAGGCGACACGCGACACGAAAACGATAGGTAAACGACACGGAGGAGACACGAAAGCGACAAGAACTTGACACGGAGGCGACACGCGACACGAAAACGATACGAACGCGACACGAAAGCGACACGAGAGCGACAACAAAGCGACACGCGACAAGAAAAAGAAACGAAAACCACAGGAACGCGACGCGATGGCGACAAGAAAGCGACACGAAAGCGACAAGAACGCGACACGGAGGCGACACGAAAGCGACAAAAACGCGACACGGAGGCGACACGCGACACGAAAACGATACGAACGGTACACGGAGGCCACACGAAAGCGACACGAGAGCGACAACAAGGCGACACTTGACAAGAAACCGACACGAAAGCGACAAGAACGAGACACGGAGGCAACACGCGACACGAAAACGATAGGTACGCGACACGGAGGAGACACGAAAGCGACAAGAACTTGACAAGGAGGCGACACGCGACACGAAAGCGACACATATGCGACAAGAACATGACACGGAAGCGTCACGAAAGCGACAAGAACGCGACACGGAGGCGACACGCGGCACGAAAACGATACGAACGCGACACGGAGGCGACACGAAAGCGACACGAGAGCGACAAGAATGTGACACGGAGGCGACACGAAAGCGACACGAAAGCGACAAGAATGTGACACGGAGGCGACACGCAACACGAAAGCGACAAGAACGACGCGACACGAAAACGCCACGAAAGCGACAAGAACGCGACACGGAGGCGACACGAAAGCGACAAGAACGCGACACGGAGGCGACTCGCGACACGAAAACGAAAGGTATTCGACACGGAGGAGACTCGAAAGCGACAAGAACTTGACACGGAGACGACACGCGACACGAAAGCGACACGAAAGCGACAAGAACGACGCGACACGAAAGCGACACGAGAGCGACAACATGGCGACACGCGACAAGAAACCGAAACGATAACCACAGAAACGCGACGCGATGGCGACAAGAAAGCGACACGAAAACGCCACGAAAGCGACAAGAACGCGACACGGAGGCGACACGAAAGCGACAAGAACGCGACACGGAGGCGACTCGCGACACGAAAACGAAAGGTATTCGACACGGAGGAGACTCGAAAGCGACAAGAACTTGACACGGAGACGACACGCGACAAGAAAGCGACACGAAAGCGACAAGAACGCGACACGGAGGCGACACGAAAACGCCACGAAAGCTACATAAACGCGACACGAAAGCGACACGAAAACGATAGGTTCGCGACACTGAGGCGACACGAAAGCGACAAGAACTTGACAGGGAAGCGACACGCGACACGAAAGCGACACATATGCGACAAGAACGCTACACGTAAGCGACACGAAAGCGACAAGAACGCGACACGGAGGCGACACGTGACACGAAAACGATACGAACGCGACACGGAGGCTACACGAAAGCGACACGAGAGCGACAACAAGGCGACACGCGACAAGAAACCGACACGAAAGCCACAAGAACGAGACACGGATGCGACACGCGACACGAAAACGATAGGTAAACGACACGGAGGAGACACGAAAGCGACAAGAACTTGACACGGAGGCGACACGCGACACGAAAACGATACGAACGCGACACGGAGGCGACACGAAAGCGACACGAGAGCGACAACAAGGCGACACGCGACAAGAAAAAGAAACGAAAACCACAGGAACGCGACGCGATGGCGACAAGAAAGCGACACGAAAGCGACAAGAACGCGACACGGAGGCGACACGAAAACGCCACGAAAGCTACATAAACGCGACACGAAAGCGACACGAAAGCGACAAAAACGCGACACGGAGGCGACACGCGACACGAAAACGATACGAACGGTACACGGAGGCCACACGAAAGCGACACGAGAGCGACAACAAGGCGACACGCGACAAGAAACCGACACGAAAGGGACAAGAACGAGACACGGAGGCAACACGTGACACGAAAACGACACGAACGCAACACGGAGGCGACACGAAAGCGACACGGAAGAGACGTGTAAGCGACACGGAAGCTTAAAATAAGCGACACGGAGGCGACACGCGACACGAAAGCGACTACAGCGCGACAAGAACGCGACACGAAAGCGACAAGAACGTGACACGGAGGCGACACGCGACACGAAAGCGACTACAGCGCAACAAGAACGCGACACGAAAGCGACAAGAACGTGACACGGAGGCGACACGCGACACGAAAGCGACTACAACGCGACAAGAACGCGACACGAAGGCAACACGAACGTGACACGGAGGCGATACGCGACACGAAACCGACACGAAAGCAACAAGAACGAGACACGAAAGCGATACGAAAGCGACAAGAACGCGACACGGAGGCGACACGCGACACGAAAACGATACGAACGCGACACGGAGGCGACACGAAAGCGACACGAAAGCGACATGAACTCAACACGAGAGCGACGCGATGGCGACAAGAAAGCGACACGAAAGCGAAAAGAACGCGACACGGAGGCGACACGCGACACGAAAACGCCACGAGAGGTACATGAACGCGACACGAAAGCTACACGCGACACGAAAGCGACACGAAAGCGACAAGAACGCAACACGAGAGTTACACGAAAGCGACAAGAACGCGACATACAGTTGATACGCGACACGAAAACGACACGAAAGCGACAAGAACGCGACACGGAGGCGACACGCGACACGAAAGCGACAAGAACGCGACACAGAGGCGACACGCGACACGAAAACGACACGAACGCGACACGGAGGCGACACGAAAGCGACACGGAAGCGACGTGTAAGCGACACATAAGCTTAAAGTAAGCGACACGGAGGCGACACGCGACACGAAAGCGACTACAACGCGACAAGAACGCGACACGAAAGCGACAAGAACGTGACACGGAGGCGACACGCGACACGAAAGCAACTACAACGCGACAAGAACGCGACACGAAAGCAACACGAACGTGACACGGAGGCGATACGCGACACGAAACCGACACGAAAGCGACAAGAACGAGAAACGAAAGCGATACGAAAGCGACAAGAACGCGACACGGAGGCGACACGCGACACGAAACCGACACGAAAGCGACAAAAACGCGACACGGAGGCGACACGGAAGCGACGTGAAAACGATACGAACGCGACACGGAGGCGACACGAAAGCGACACGAAAGCGACATGAACTCAACACGAGAGCGACGCGATGGCGACAAGAAAGCGACACGAAAGCGACAAGAACGCTACACGGAGGCAACACGCGACACGAAAACGCCACGAGAGCTACATGAACGCGACACGAAAGCTACACGAAAGCGACAGGAACGCGACACGAAAGCGACAAAAACGCGACACGGAGGCGACACGCGACACGAAAACGATACGAACGGTACACGGAGGCCACACGAAAGCGACACGAGAGCGACAACAAGGCGACACTTGACAAGAAACCGACACGAAAGCGACAAGAACGAGACACGGAGGCAACACGCGACACGAAAACGATAGGTACGCGACACGGAGGAGACACGAAAGCGACAAGAACTTGACAAGGAGGCGACACGCGACACGAAAGCGACACATATGCGACAAGAACATGACACGAAAGCGTCACGAAAGCGACAAGAACGCGACACGGAGGCGACACGCGGCACGAAAACGATACGAACGCGACACGGAGGCGACACGAAAGCGACACGAGAGCGACAAGAATGTGACACGGAGGCGACACGAAAGCGACACGAAAGCGACAAGAATGTGACACGGAGGCGACACGCAACACGAAAGCGACAAGAACGACGCGACACGAAAACGCCACGAAAGCGACAAGAACGCGACACGGAGGCGACACGAAAGCGACAAGAACGCGACACGGAGGCGACTCGCGACACGAAAACGAAAGGTATTCGACACGGAGGAGACTCGAAAGCGACAAGAACTTGACACGGAGACGACACGCGACACGAAAGCGACACGAAAGCGACAAGAACGACGCGACACGAAAGCGACACGAGAGCGACAACAAGGCGACACGCGACAAGAAACCGAAACGATAACCACAGAAACGCGACGCGATGGCGACAAGAAAGCGACACGAAAACGCCACGAAAGCGACAAGAACGCGACACGGAGGCGACACGAAAGCGACAAGAACGCGACACGGAGGCGACTCGCGACACGAAAACGAAAGGTATTCGACACGGAGGAGACTCGAAAGCGACAAGAACTTGACACGGAGACGACACGCGACAAGAAAGCGACACGAAAGCGACAAGAACGCGACACGGAGGCGACACGAAAACGCCACGAAAGCTACATAAACGCGACACGAAAGCGACACGAAAGCGACAAGAACGCGACACGGAGGCGACAAGAAAGCGACAAGAACGAGACACGGAGGCGACACGCGACAAGAAACCGACACGAAAGCGACAAAAACGCGACACGGAGGCGACACGGAAGCGACGTGAAAACGATACGAACGCGACACGGAGGCGACACGAAAGCGACACGAAAGCGACATGAACTCAACACGAGAGCGACGCGATGGCGACAAGAAAGCGACACGAAAGCGACAAGAACGCTACACGGAGGCAACACGCGACACGAAAACGCCACGAGAGCTACATGAACGCGACACGAAAGCTACACGAAAGCGACAGGAACGCGAAACGAAAGCGACAAGAACGCGACACGGAGGCGACACGCGACACGAGAGCGACAAGAACGCGACACAGAGGGGACACGCGACACGAAAACGACACGGACTCGACACGGAGGCAACACGAAAGCGACACGGAAAAGACGTGTAAGCAACACGGAAGCTTAAAGTAATCGACACGGAGGCGACACGCGACACGAAAGCGACTACAACGCGACAAGAACGCGACACGAAAGCGACAAGAACGTGACACGGAGGCGACACGCGACACGAAAGCGACTACAACGCGACAAGAACGCGACACGAAAGCAACACGAACGTGACACGGAGGCGATACGCGACACGAAACCGACACGAAAGCGACAAGAACGAAACACGAAAGCGATACGAAAGCGATAAGAACGCGACACGAAAACGATACGAACGCGACACGGAGGCGACACGAAAGCGACAAGAACGCGACACGGAGGCGACACGCGACACGAAAACAATAGGTACGCGACACTGAGGCGACACGAAAGTGACAAGAACTTGACAGGGAAGCGACACGCGACACGAAAGCGACACATATGCGACAAGAACGCGACACGTAAGCGACACGAAAGCGACAAGAACGCGACACGGAAACGACACGCGACACGAAAACGATACGAACGCGACACGGAGGCGACACGAAAGCGACAAGAACTTGACATGGAGGCGACACGAAAGCGACACATATGCGACAAGAACGAGACACGGAGGCGACACGCGACACGAAAACGACACGAAAGCGACAAGAACGCGACACGAAAGCGACACGAAAAAGATACGAACGCGACACGGAGGCGACACGAAAGCACCAAGAACTCAACACGAGAGCGACGCGATGGCGACAAGAAAGCGACACGAAAGCGACAAGAACGCGACACGGAGGCCACACGCGACACGAAAACGTCACGAAAGCTACATGAACGCGACACGAAAGCGACACGAAAGCGACAAGAACGCGACACGGAGGCGACACGAAAGCGACAAGAACGCGACACGGAGGCGACTCGCGACACGAAAACGAAAGGTATTCGACACGGAGGAGACTCGAAAGCGACAAGAACTTGACACGGAGACGACACGCGACACGAGAGCGACACGAAAGCGACAAGAACGACGCGACACGAAAGCGACACGAGAGCGACAACAAGGCGACACGCGACAAGAAACCGAAACGAAAACCACAGAAACGCGACGCGATGGCGACAAGAAAGCGACACGAAAGCGACAAGAACGCGACACGGAGGCGACACGAAAACGCCACGAAAGCTACATAAACGCGACACGAAAACGACACGAAATCGACAAGAACGCGACACGGAGGCGACACGAAAGCGACAAGAACGCGACACGGAGGCGACAAGAACGAGACACGGAGGCGACACGCGACACGAAAACGACACGAAAGCGACAAGAACGCGACACGAAAGCGACACGAAAAAGATACGAACGCGACACGGAGGCGACACGAAAGCACCAAGAACTCAACACGAGAGCGACGCGATGGCGACAAGAAAGCGACACGAAAGCGACAAGAACGCGACACGGAGGCCACACGCGACACGAAAACGTCACGAAAGCTACATGAACGCGACACGAAAGCGACACGAAAGCGACAAGAACGCGACACGGAGGCGACACGAAAGCGACAAGAACGCGACACGGAGGCGACTCGCGACACGAAAACGAAAGGTATTCGACACGGAGGAGACTCGAAAGCGACAAGAACTTGACACGGAGACGACACGCGACACGAGAGCGACACGAAAGCGACAAGAACGACGCGACACGAAAGCGACACGAGAGCGACAACAAGGCGACACGCGACAAGAAACCGAAACGAAAACCACAGAAACGCGACGCGATGGCGACAAGAAAGCGACACGAAAGCGACAAGAACGCGACACGGAGGCGACACGAAAACGCCACGAAAGCTACATAAACGCGACACGAAAACGACACGAAATCGACAAGAACGCGACACGGAGGCGACACGAAAGCGACAAGAACGCGACACGGAGGCGACACGCGACACGAAAGAGATAGGTACGCGACACGGAGGCGACACGAAAGCGACAAGAAGTTGACACGGAGGCGACACGCGACACGAAAGCGACACATATGCGACAAGAACGCGACACGAAAGCGACACGAAAGCGACAAGAACGCGACACGGAGGCGACACGCGACACGAAAACGATACGAACGCTACACGGAGGCTACACGAAAGCGACACGAGAGCGACAACAAGGCGACACGCGACAAGAAACCGACATGAAAGCGACAAGAACGAGACACGGAGGCGACACGCGACACAAAAACGATACGAACGCGACACGGAGGCGACACGAAAGCGACAAGAACGCGACACGGAGGCGACACGCGACACGAAAACGATAGGTACGCGACACTGAGGCGACACGAAAGCGACAAGAACGCGACACGGAGGCGACACGCGACACGAAAACGATACGAACGCTACACGGAGGCTACACGAAAGCGACACGAGAGCGACAACAAGGCGACACGCGACAAGAAACCGACATGAAAGCGACAAGAACGAGACACGGAGGCGACACGCGACACGAAAACGATACGAACGCGACACGGAGGCGACACGAGAGCGACAAGAACGCGACACGGAGGCGACACGCGACACGAAAACGATAGGTACGCGACACTGAGGCGACACGAAAGCGACAAGAACTTGACAGGGATGCGACACGCGACACGAAAGCGACACATATGCGACAAGAACGCGACACGTAAGCGACACGAAAGCGACAAGAACGCGACACGGAGGCGACACGTGACACGAAAACGATACGAACGCGACACGGAGGCTACACGAAAGCGACACGAGAGCGACAACAAGGCGACACGCGACAAGAAACCGACACGAAAGCCACAATAACGCGACACGGAGGCGACACGAAAGCGACACAAAAGCGACAAGAATGGGACACCGAGGCGACACGAAAGCGACAAGAACGACTCGACACGAAAACGCCACGAAAGCTACATAAACGCGACACGAAAGCGACAATAACGCGACACGGAGGCGACACGAAAGCGACAAGAACGCAACACGGAGGCGACACGCGACACGAAAGCGACACGAAAGCGAGAAGAACGCAACACGAGAGTTACACGAAAGCGACAAGAACGCGACATAGAGGCGATACGCGACAAGAAAACGACACGAAAGCGACAAGAACGCGAATCGATTCGACACGAAAGCGACAAGAACGCGACACGGAGGCGACACGCGACACGAAAGCGACAAGAACGCGACACAAAGGCGACACGCGACACGAAAACGACACGAACGCGACACGGAGGCGACACGAAAGCGACACGGAAGCGACGTGTAAGTGACACATAAGCTTGAAGTAAGCGACACGGAGGCGACACGCGACACGAAAGCGACTACAACGCGACAAGAACGCGACACGAAAGAGACAAGAACGTGACACGGAGGCGACACGCGACACGAAAGCAACTACAACGCGACAAGAACGCGACACGAAAGAAACACGAACGTGACACGGAGGCGATACGCGACACGAAACCGACACGAAAGCGACAAGAACGAGAAACGAAAGCGATACGAAAGCGACAAGAACGCGACACGGAGGCGACACGCGACACGAAAACGATACGAACGCTACACGGAGGCAACACGAAAGCGACACGAGAGCGACAACAAGGCGACACTTGACAAGAAACCGACATGAAAGCGACAAGAACGAGACACGGAGGCGACACGCGACACGAAAACAATACGAACGCGACACGGAGGCTACACGAAAGCGACACGAGAGCGACAACAAGGCGACATTTGACAAGAAACCGACACGAAAGCGACAAGAACGAGACACGGAGGCGACACGCGACACGAAATCGACACAAAAGCGACAAGAACGAGACACGGAGGCGACACGCGACACGAAAACGATACGAACGCAACACTGAGGCTACACGAAAGCGACACGAGAGCGACAACAAGGCGACATTTGACAAGAAACCGACACGAAAGCGACAAGAACGAGACACGGATGCGACACGCGACACGAAAACGATAGGTAAACGACACGGAGGAGACACGAAAGCGACAAGAACTTGACACGGAGGCGACACGCGACACGAAAACGATACGAACGCGACACGGAGGCGACACGAAAGCGACACGAGAGCGACAACAAGGCGACACGCGACAAGAAAAGGAAACGAAAACCACAGGAACGCGACGCGATGGCGACAAGAAAGCGACACGAAAGCGACAAGAACGCGACACGGAGGCGACACGAAAACGCCACGAAAGCTACATAAACGCGACACGAAAGCGACACGAAAGCGACAAGAACGCTACACGGAGGCGACACGAAAGCGACAAAAACGCGACACGGAGGCGACACGCGACACGAAAACGATACGAACGGTACACGGAGGCCACACGAAAGCGACACGAGAGCGACAACAAGGCGACACGCGACAAGAAACCGACACGAAAGGGACAAGAACGAGACACGGAGGCAACACGTGACACGAAAACGACACGAACGCAACACGGAGGCGACACGAAAGCGACACGGCAGAGACGTGTAAGCGACACGGAAGCTTAAAATAAGCGACACGGAGGCGACACGCGACACGAAAGCGACTACAGCGCGACAAGAACGCGACACGAAAGCGACAAGAACGTGACACGGAGGCGACACGCGACACGAAAGCGACTACAGCGCAACAAGAACGCGACACGAAAGCGACAAGAACGTGACACGGAGGCGACACGCGACACGAAAGCGACTACAACGCGACAAGAACGCGACACGAAAGCAACACGAACGTGACACGGAGGCGATACGCGACACGAAACCGACACGAAAGCAACAAGAACGAGACACGAAAGCGATACGAAAGCGACAAGAACGCGACACGGAGGCGACACGCGACACGAAAACGATACGAACGCGACACGGAGGCGACACGAAAGCGACACGAAAGCGACATGAACTCAACACGAGAGCGACGCGATGGCGACAAGAAAGCGACACGAAAGCGAAAAGAACGCGACACGGAGGCGACACGCGACACGAAAACGCCACGAGAGGTACATGAACGCGACACGAAAGCTACACGCGACACGAAAGCGACACGAAAGCGACAAGAACGCAACACGAGAGTTACACGAAAGCGACAAGAACGCGACATACAGTTGATACGCGACACGAAAACGACACGAAAGCGACAAGAACGCGACACGGAGGCGACACGCGACACGAAAGCGACAAGAACGCGACACAGAGGCGACACGCGACACGAAAACGACACGAACGCGACACGGAGGCGACACGAAAGCGACACGGAAGCGACGTGTAAGCGACACATAAGCTTAAAGTAAGCGACACGGAGGCGACACGCGACACGAAAGCGACTACAACGCGACAAGAACGCGACACGAAAGCGACAAGAACGTGACACGGAGGCGACACGCGACACGAAAGCAACTACAACGCGACAAGAACGCGACACGAAAGCAACACGAACGTGACACGGAGGCGATACGCGACACGAAACCGACACGAAAGCGACAAGAACGAGAAACGAAAGCGATACGAAAGCGACAAGAACGCGACACGGAGGCGACACGCGACACGAAAACGCCACGAAAGCTACATAAACGCGACACGAAAGCGACACGAAAGCGACAATAACGCGACACGGAGGCGACACGAAAGCGACAAGAACGCAACACGGAGGCGACACGCGACACGAAAGCGAGAAGAACGCAACACGAGAGTTACACGAAAGCGAGAAGAACGCGACATAGAGGCGATACGCGACAAGAAAACGACACGAAAACGACAAGAACGCGAATCGATTCAACACGAAAGCGACAAGAACGCGACACGGAGGCGACACGCGACACGAAAGCGACAAAAACCCGACACAGAGGCGACACGCGACACGAAAACGACACGAACGCGACACGGAGGCGACACGCGACACGAAAGCGACAAGAACGCGACACAGAGGCGACAGGTTAGGTTAGGTTAGGTTAGGTTAGGTTAGGTTAGGTTAGGTTAGGTTAGGTTAGGTTAGGTTAGGTTAGGTTAGGTTAGGTTAGGTTAGGTTAGGTTAGGTTAGGTCAGGTTAGGTTAGGTTAGGTTAGGTCAGGTCAGGTCAGGTCAGGTCAGGTCAGGTCAGGTCAGGTCAGGTCAGGTCAGGTCAGGTCAGGTCAGGTCAGGTCAGGTCAGGTCAGGTCAGGTCAGGTCAGGTCAGGTCAGGTTAGGTTAGGTCAGGTTAGGTTAGGTTAGGTTAGGTTAGGTTAGGTTAGGTTAGGTTAGGTTAGGTTAGGTTAGGTTAGGTTAGGTTAGGTTAGGTTAGGTTAGGTTAGGTTAGGTTAGGTTAGGTTAGGTTAGGTTAGGTTAGGTTAGGTTAGGTTAGGTTAGGTTAGGTTAGGTTAGGTTAGGTTAGGTTAGGTTAGGTTAGGTTAGGTTAGGTTAGGTTAGGTTAGGTTAGGTTAGGTTAGGTTAGGTTAGGTTAGGTTAGGTTAGGTTAGGTTAGGTTAGGTTAGGTTAGGTTAGGTTAGGTTAGGTTAGGTTAGGTTAGGTTAGGTTAGGTTAGGTTAGGTTAGGTTAGGTTAGGTTAGGTTAGGTTAGGTTAGGTTAGGTTAGGTTAGGTTAGGTTAGGTTAGGTTAGGTTAGGTTAGGTTAGGTTAGGTTAGGTTAGGTTAGGTTAGGTTAGGTTAGGTTAGGTTAGGTTAGGTTAGGTTAGGTTAGGTTAGGTTAGGTTAGGTTAGGTTAGGTTAGGTTAGGTTAGGTTAGGTTAGGTTAGGTTAGGTTAGGTTAGGTTAGGTTAGGTTAGGTTAGGTTAGGTTAGGTTAGGTTAGGTTAGGTTAGGTTAGGTTAGGTTAGGTTAGGTTAGGTTAGGTTAGGTTAGGTTAGGTTAGGTTAGGTTAGGTTAGGTTAGGTTAGGTTAGGTTAGGTTAGGTTAGGTTAGGTTAGGTTAGGTTAGGTTAGGTTAGGTTAGGTTAGGTTAGGTTAGGTTAGGTTAGGTTAGGTTAGGTTAGGTTAGGTTAGGTTAGGTTAGGTTAGGTTAGGTTAGGTTAGGTTAGGTTAGGTTAGGTTAGGTTAGGTTAGGTTAGGTTAGGTTAGGTTAGGTTAGGTTAGGTTAGGTTAGGTTAGGTTAGGTGTTAGGTTAGGTTAGGTTAGGTTAGGTTAGGTTAGGTTAGGTTAGGTTAGGTTAGGTTAGGTTAGGTTAGGTTAGGTTAGGTTAGGTTAGGTTAGGTTAGGTTAGGTTAGGTTAGGTTAGGTTAGGTTAGGTTAGGTTAGGTTAGGTTAGGTTAGGTTAGGTTAGGTTAGGTTAGGTTAGGTTAGGTTAGGTTAGGTTAGGTTAGGTTAGGTTAGGTTAGGTTAGGTTAGGTTAGGTTAGGTTAGGTTAGGTTAGGTTAGGTTAGGTTAGGTTAGGTTAGGTTAGGTTAGGTTAGGTTAGGTTAGGTTAGGTTAGGTTAGGTTAGGTTAGGTTAGGTTAGGTTAGGTTAGGTTAGGTTAGGTTAGGTTAGGTTAGGTTAGGTTAGGTTAGGTTAGGTTAGGTTAGGTTAGGTTAGGTTAGGTTAGGTTAGGTTAGGTTAGGTTAGGTTAGGTTAGGTTAGGTTAGGTTAGGTTAGGTTAGGTTAGGTTAGGTTAGGTTAGGTTAGGTTAGGTTAGGTTAGGTTAGGTTAGGTTAGGTTAGGTTAGGTTAGGTTAGGTTAGGTTAGGTTAGGTTAGGTTAGGTTAGGTTAGGTTAGGTTAGGTTAGGTTAGGTTAGGTTAGGTTAGGTTAGGTTAGGTTAGGTTAGGTTAGGTTAGGTTAGGTTAGGTTAGGTTAGGTTAGGTTAGGTTAGGTTAGGTTAGGTTAGGTTAGGTTAGGTTAGGTTAGGTTAGGTTAGGTTAGGTTAGGTTAGGTTAGGTTAGGTTAGGTTAGGTTAGGTTAGGTTAGGTTAGGTTAGGTTAGGTTAGGTTAGGTTAGGTTAGGTTAGGTTAGGTTAGGTTAGGTTAGGTTAGGTTAGGTTAGGTTAGGTTAGGTTAGGTTAGGTTAGGTTAGGTTAGGTTAGGTTAGGTTAGGTTAGGTTAGGTTAGGTTAGGTTAGGTTAGGTTAGGTTAGGTTAGGTTAGGTTAGGTTAGGTTAGGTTAGGTTAGGTTAGGTTAGGTTAGGTTAGGTTAGGTTAGGTTAGGTTAGGTTAGGTTAGGTTAGGTTAGGTTAGGTTAGGTTAGGTTAGGTTAGGTTAGGTTAGGTTAGGTTAGGTTAGGTTAGGTTAGGTTAGGTTAGGTTAGGTTAGGTTAGGTTAGGTTAGGTTAGGTTAGGTTAGGTTAGGTTAGGTTAGGTTAGGTTAGGTTAGGTTAGGTTAGGTTAGGTTAGGTTAGGTTAGGTTAGGTTAGGTTAGGTTAGGTTAGGTTAGGTTAGGTTAGGTTAGGTTAGGTTAGGTTAGGTTAGGTTAGGTTAGGTTAGGTTAGGTTAGGTTAGGTTAGGTTAGGTTAGGTTAGGTTAGGT
Organism: Lepisma saccharinum; assembly: GCF_977018435.1. Lineage (NCBI taxonomy): Eukaryota > Metazoa > Arthropoda > Insecta > Zygentoma > Lepismatidae > Lepisma > Lepisma saccharinum. The sequence goes on from NC_139231.1 coordinate 139,916,855, forward strand.
TAGGTTAGGTTAGGTTAGGTTAGGTTAGGTTAGGTTAGGTTAGGTTAGGTTAGGTTAGGTTAGGTTAGGTTAGGTTAGGTTAGGTTAGGTTAGGTTAGGTTAGGTTAGGTTAGGTTAGGTTAGGTTAGGTTAGGTTAGGTTAGGTTAGGTTAGGTTAGGTTAGGTTAGGTTAGGTTAGGTTAGGTTAGGTTAGGTTAGGTTAGGTTAGGTTAGGTTAGGTTAGGTTAGGTTAGGTTAGGTTAGGTTAGGTTAGGTTAGGTTAGGTTAGGTTAGGTTAGGTTAGGTTAGGTTAGGTTAGGTTAGGTTAGGTTAGGTTAGGTTAGGTTAGGTTAGGTTAGGTTAGGTTAGGTTAGGTTAGGTTAGGTTAGGTTAGGTTAGGTTAGGTTAGGTTAGGTTAGGTTAGGTTAGGTTAGGTTAGGTTAGGTTAGGTTAGGTTAGGTTAGGTTAGGTTAGGTTAGGTTAGGTTAGGTTAGGTTAGGTTAGGTTAGGTTAGGTTAGGTTAGGTTAGGTTAGGTTAGGTTAGGTTAGGTTAGGTTAGGTTAGGTTAGGTTAGGTTAGGTTAGGTTAGGTTAGGTTAGGTTAGGTTAGGTTAGGTTAGGTTAGGTTAGGTTAGGTTAGGTTAGGTTAGGTTAGGTTAGGTTAGGTTAGGTTAGGTTAGGTTAGGTTAGGTTAGGTTAGGTTAGGTTAGGTTAGGTTAGGTTAGGTTAGGTTAGGTTAGGTTAGGTTAGGTTAGGTTAGGTTAGGTTAGGTTAGGTTAGGTTAGGTTAGGTTAGGTTAGGTTAGGTTAGGTTAGGTTAGGTTAGGTTAGGTTAGGTTAGGTTAGGTTAGGTTAGGTTAGGTTAGGTTAGGTTAGGTTAGGTTAGGTTAGGTTAGGTTAGGTTAGGTTAGGTTAGGTTAGGTTAGGTTAGGTTAGGTTAGGTTAGGTTAGGTTAGGTTAGGTTAGGTTAGGTTAGGTTAGGTTAGGTTAGGTTAGGTTAGGTTAGGTTAGGTTAGGTTAGGTTAGGTTAGGTTAGGTTAGGTTAGGTTAGGTTAGGTTAGGTTAGGTTAGGTTAGGTTAGGTTAGGTTAGGTTAGGTTAGGTTAGGTTAGGTTAGGTTAGGTTAGGTTAGGTTAGGTTAGGTTAGGTTAGGTTAGGTTAGGTTAGGTTAGGTTAGGTTAGGTTAGGTTAGGTTAGGTTAGGTTAGGTTAGGTTAGGTTAGGTTAGGTTAGGTTAGGTTAGGTTAGGTTAGGTTAGGTTAGGTTAGGTTAGGTTAGGTTAGGTTAGGTTAGGTTAGGTTAGGTTAGGTTAGGTTAGGTTAGGTTAGGTTAGGTTAGGTTAGGTTAGGTTAGGTTAGGTTAGGTTAGGTTAGGTTAGGTTAGGTTAGGTTAGGTTAGGTTAGGTTAGGTTAGGTTAGGTTAGGTTAGGTTAGGTTAGGTTAGGTTAGGTTAGGTTAGGTTAGGTTAGGTTAGGTTAGGTTAGGTTAGGTTAGGTTAGGTTAGGTTAGGTTAGGTTAGGTTAGGTTAGGTTAGGTTAGGTTAGGTTAGGTTAGGTTAGGTTAGGTTAGGTTAGGTTAGGTTAGGTTAGGTTAGGTTAGGTTAGGTTAGGTTAGGTTAGGTTAGGTTAGGTTAGGTTAGGTTAGGTTAGGTTAGGTTAGGTTAGGTTAGGTTAGGTTAGGTTAGGTTAGGTTAGGTTAGGTTAGGTTAGGTTAGGTTAGGTTAGGTTAGGTTAGGTTAGGTTAGGTTAGGTTAGGTTAGGTTAGGTTAGGTTAGGTTAGGTTAGGTTAGGTTAGGTTAGGTTAGGTTAGGTTAGGTTAGGTTAGGTTAGGTTAGGTTAGGTTAGGTTAGGTTAGGTTAGGTTAGGTTAGGTTAGGTTAGGTTAGGTTAGGTTAGGTTAGGTTAGGTTAGGTTAGGTTAGGTTAGGTTAGGTTAGGTTAGGTTAGGTTAGGTTAGGTTAGGTTAGGTTAGGTTAGGTTAGGAGGTTAGGTTAGGTTAGGTTAGGTTAGGTTAGGTTAGGTTAGGTTAGGTTAGGTTAGGTTAGGTTAGGTTAGGTTAGGTTAGGTTAGGTTAGGTTAGGTTAGGTTAGGTTAGGTTAGGTTAGGTTAGGTTAGGTTAGGTTAGGTTAGGTTAGGTTAGGTTAGGTTAGGTTAGGTTAGGTTAGGTTAGGTTAGGTTAGGTTAGGTTAGGTTAGGTTAGGTTAGGTTAGGTTAGGTTAGGTTAGGTTAGGTTAGGTTAGGTTAGGTTAGGTTAGGTTAGGTTAGGTTAGGTGAGGTAGGGGTAGGTGGGTAGGGGAGGTTAGGTTAGGTTGGGTTAGGTTAGGGGAGGGTAGGGGTTGGGTGAGGTTAGGTTAGGGTAGGTAGGTTAGGTTAGGGTTGGGAGGTTAGGGTAGGTAGGTAGGTAGGTTAGGTTGGTAGGTTAGGTTAGGGTTGGTGGTTAGGGTGGTTAGGTTAGGTGAGGTTAGGGTAGGTAGGTGAGGGGAGGTTAGGTTAGGTTAGGGAGGTTAGGTTAGGTTAGGGTAGGTGAGGTTAGGGTAGGTTAGGGTAGGTGAGGGTGGGTAGGGGAGGGTGGGTGGTAGGTAGGTTGGGTGGGAGGGTGAGGGAGGTGGGTGGGGAGGGAGGTGGGTGAGGGTAGGTGAGGGTGGGGTTAGGGTGGTGAGGGGTGGGAGGTGTGGGTGGGGTGGGGAGGGGTGGGTGGGGAGGTGAGGGGTGGGGTGGGGTGGGGTGGGGAGGGGTGGGGTGGGGTGGGGAGGGTGGGGTGGGGAGGGGTGGGGTGTGGGGTGGGGTGGGGTGGGGTGGGTGGGGTGGGGTGGGGTGGGGTGGGGTGGGGTGGGGTGGGTGGTGGGGTGGGGTGGGGTGGGTGGGGTGGGGTGGGGTGGGGTGGGGTGGGGTGGGGTGGGGTGGGGTGGGGTGGGGTGGGTGGGGTGGGGTGGTGAGGGGTGGGGTGGGGTGGGGTGGGGTGGGGTGGGGTGGGGTGGGGTGGGGAGGGGTGGGGTGGGGAGGGGTGGGTGGGGTGGGGAGGGGTGGGGTGGGGAGGGGTGGGGTGGGGTGGGGTGGGGTGGGGTGGGGTGGGGTGGGGTGGGGTGGGGTGGGGTGGGGTGGGGAGGGGTGGGGTGGGGTGGGGTGGGGTGGGGTGGGGTGGGGTGGGGTGGGGTGGGGTGGGGTGGGGTGGGGTGGGGAGGGGTGGGGTGGGGTGGGGAGGGGTGGGGTGGGGTGGGGTGGGGTGGGGTGGGGTGGGGTGGGGTGGGGTGGGGTGGGGTGGGGTGGGGTGGGGTGGGGTGGGGTGGGGTGGGGTGGGGTGGGGTGGGGTGGGGTGGGGTGGGGTGGGGTGGGGTGGGGTGGGGTGGGGTGGGGTGGGGTGGGGTGGGGTGGGGTGGGGTGGGGTGGGGTGGGGTGGGGTGGGGTGGGGTGGGGTGGGGTGGGGTGGGGTGGGGTGGGGTGGGGTGGGGTGGGGTGGGGTGGGGTGGGGTGGGGTGGGGTGGGTGGGGTGGGGTGGGGTGGGGTGGGGTGGGGTGGGGTGGGGTGGGGTGGGGTGGGGTGGGGTGGGGTGGGGTGGGGTGGGGTGGGGTGGGGTGGGGTGGGGTGGGGTGGGTGGGGTGGGGTGGGGTGGGGTGGGGTGGGGTGGGGTGGGGTGGGGTGGGGTGGGGTGGGGTGGGGTGGGGTGGGGTGGGGTGGGGTGGGGTGGGGTGGGGTGGGGTGGGGTGGGGTGGGGTGGGGTGGGGTGGGGTGGGGTGGGGTGGGGTGGGGTGGGGTGGGGTGGGGTGGGGTGGGGTGGGGTGGGGTGGGGTGGGGTGGGGTGGGGTGGGGTGGGGTGGGGTGGGGTGGGGTGGGGTGGGGTGGGGTGGGGTGGGGTGGGGTGGGGTGGGGTGGGGTGGGGTGGGGTGGGGTGGGGTGGGGTGGGGTGGGGTGGGGTGGGGTGGGGTGGGGTGGGGTTGTAGAGGGTGATGGTAGGGGAGAAGAAGAGGGGGGGGGGGGGGTAGGAGATAGTGGTGGTTAAGTTAAGTTAAGTTAAGTTAAGTTAAGTTAAGTTAAGTTAAGTTAAGTTACGTTAAGTTAAGTTAAGTTAAGTTAAGTTAAGTTAAGTTAAGTTAAGTTCAGTTAAGTTAAGTTAAGTTAAGTTAAGTTAAGTTAAGTTAAGTTAAGTTAAGTTAAGTTAAGTTAAGTTAAGTTAAGTTAAGTTAAGTTAAGTTAAGTTAAGTTAAGTTAAGTTAAGTTAAGTTAAGTTAAGTTAAGTTTAAGTTAAGTTAAGTTAAGTTAAGTTAAGTTAAGTTAAGTTAAGTTAAGTTAGTTAAGTAAGTTAAGTTAAGTTAAGTTAAGTTAAGTTAAGTTAAGTTAAGTTAAGTTAAGTTAAGTTAAGTTAAGTTAAGTTAAGTTAAGTTAAGTTAAGTAAGTTAAGTTAAGTTAAGTTAAGTTAAGTTAAGTTAAGTTAAGTTAAGTTAAGTTAAGTTAAGTTAAGTTAAGTTAAGTTAAGTTAAGTTAAGTTAAGTTAAGTTAAGTTAAGTAAGTTAAGTTAAGTTAGTAAGTTAAGTTAAGTTAAGTTAAGTTAAGTTAAGTTAAGTTAAGTTAAGTTAAGTTAAGTTAAGTTAAGTTAAGTTAAGTTAAGTTAAGTTAAGTAAGTTAAGTTAAGTTAAGTTAAGTTAAGTTAAGTTACGTTAAGTTAAGTTAAGTAGTTAAGTTAAGTTAAGTTAAGTTAAGTTAAGTTAAGTTAGTTAAGTTAAGTTAAGTTAAGTTAAGTTAAGTTAAGTTAAGTTAAGTTAAGTAAGTTAAGTTAAGTTAA